>NC_045144.1:18246055-18922754 GCF_008831285.2 Nymphaea colorata | reverse complement strand
TAATTCCATGCATTACTTGTTTCTACCATCCATCTTTCCTTCGACAGTTGAAGGCCCTGGTGACTCCCTTATGGTAGAATTCGTTAATGATAGTGGTAAGTGAAGGCGAAAGCATGGTGCCTCTGAATTTGTTAAAGACAAACATAAAACTAAGTCATAGAGAGTACGAGTGTACAACATGCTGACTTGAGAAAATGTGGCCTTATGATATGGCTTGATATGCATGTATATGCAATGTGTATGGGACCGACAGTCCTCCCCCTAAACAAAGGGATAGGCATTGAAGATGTATGAAGTGCAAGACACAGTTCATTCATTCATATATATAAATATAAATATTGAAGGTGGATCCCTCCAGCCAGGAGGGATCCCCTCTCATCAAGTCCCGATGCACTCATTGGGGCACATGCTGTGAGAGGCAGGAGGAGTTCTCCAGCCAAAACCTGGCTGGAGGAATCCAGCTTCTCACATATATATTGAGTGAATACAAACACCATGTAGACTGATTATGAGCTGTCTAATTAACTTCATTTATAGTTTATAAGGTGACACATGTAACTTTTGTTTGGCAAGTACAGGGTGTCATTTACTTTTTAAAAGAGTATTTTAACTTATAAGTGTTTACACCTCGTTAATTACTGAATTAGTAATCAAGTTGAGTTGATGACACATAGTAGTTAACATAGTTAAATTTCAATGTATCATTCACGTTTTTAAAACGTAACCTCAACTGTGGTCATTTGATTACTCATATTCAGTTCGGGTAGTTTTTATGTTTACTCAGTCCGCTCCTTATATGTATAGAAATGAGTAAGACCAATTAAGCAGTTTAACTGGAGCCGTCAGTTAAAATGCTGACCCTTTGAATGCTTTATATGGGGTACATAACTTCCTGTTTTTTAAAAGAGAGAGTTACCATCCAAGAGTCCATCCTCCCCTTGTTTTTTTCACAAGAGAATGTCGAATTGGTCTCCTTCATCAAACCATCCAAGATTCTCTGAGTTTTTCCTTTGACAGTTGAAGGCCTTTATGACTCCCTAATTGTAAAATTCCTTAATTATAACATTGATTCCAGGGCACTTCTGAATTTGTTGAGGAAAAATCAAGTCCATATAGGTGCTGCAGCTGCTGCAGAGAGTATGACATGCCGATTTCAGAAACTCTGGGTTTGTGGTATGACTAGATAAGTAAGGGTCCTGCTTTTAAACAAAGAGCAGGCATTGTCGATGTACAAAGTGGAACACACAATTCATTCTTATATTATATATGTGTGTGTATGGATTGAGTAAATATTAAAAATTTAAAACTATGTAGACTGATTATGAGTTGACTAATCAATTTGATTGATCGTTTATTATAAGGTGCTACATATAGGATTTTTTTTAAAAGTTAAAGTACAAGTACAAGGTGTTGTTCACTTTAAGGAGTAATTTAAATGTGTTACCTTGTTGATTCGATGACTTATAAATTATAATCAATTTATATAGTCTTTATATTTAGTCAGTGCACTGCACACATTCTCTCTCTCTCTCTCTCTCTCATATATATGAGAGAGAGAGAGAGAGAGAGATGAGTAAGACCAATTAAGCATTTTAACTGGTTCTGTCAGTTAAAATGCTGACCCTTCAAATGCTTCATCTGAGGGTCCATACTCCTCATTCTTTAAAAGTGATAGTTACCATCCCAGGGTCCATTCTCGTTTTGATTTCTTTTACAATGGAGATTTGTTTCCTAGATAAAGCTATCTGGTCTAAAATGTCACTTATGATCCAGTTAAATAGCTGAACTTGTCTTACCCATATATATAGGTATATGTATGTGTGTATGCATGGAGATTAGATCCTGAGATCCCATTGATGAGGTAACTTGAACCACTCTCTTTGTCTTTCTCTTCAGCAAATGCTAGGCTCACTATTTAGCATTTAATGAGAGAGATAGAGTGAGTTGTCCTAGCTGTTTGGATTGGAATTGTCAGGATTGACTCTCCCTATCTGTACTCATTCATTACAGTTACAAATGATGAATGAAATTAAAGCGAAATATTCTTGTAACTTACATGATCCAATGTAAGTTAACATAAAAAATGTTCACAAGCCATAACAAAAACAAAATTAGGGTTATGAAGGGCATAAAAAGGTATAGTCAGATCTGGATCCGATGCAGTTTTGAAGTTTGAACCATGGAGTATCCCCATACTCTATAAGTACCCATGTCTCAAAGCTGCAGATGGGCACAGGTACACCACCCAACCCCATGCAAGTATGCAACTTAGATCCCAGCTGAATGTATGTCAATGCTGTTCGTTTTTAGTTGGAGGATATCTCTCATCTCAGGGCATGATGGTTATCTGGCTTGAAAAACCAATATTTGTCACTACCAGTCCAGGACTCATCTCAGGGCATGATGGTTATCTGGCTTGAAAAACCAATATTTGTCACTACCAGTCCAGGATATTGAATCGTTTCCTGAAAGGGCTCAGTAGCTGCCCACATCAAATCACACCAAGTCAAGTTGTTTGTATTCTAAGACCTGATTTAAGAATAAAACTATAGGTAGAAAATTATTTTGAAAAGAATTTGCAGGATCATGTTGATGATGATTTCTCTCAATTTTATTTCTCACGCATTAACTTGCATTTGCTGCTTCGACAATTCCATGGCTGTGAAATGGTATGACTATCAAGATATTTTTAAGAAAAAGAAAACCAGTCCAGGTAATTTGCAATAGATAATTTTCTTGCCAATTTGATAGGAAGTGTGTAAAATGATTTTGTGCACATCGAGAAAGACAGCAAGCAATAGCTAAGTTTGATTCTTTATTGTCTCAAGAAGCTACTGGAACTCTATGGGCTTGTTGTGACTCAAATGTATGCATGTGTAAAATTTCTGATGTCTGGTGCAGGTCCATCCATGTGGGCAATATCGAAAAAATACCGTTCTGGGCATTTTACAAGCAGAACATGGTCTGACACCTCTTTTTCGTATCCTTACAAATTGCATGCTAGAAGGAGGGCAATGATTTTTGCATTTGAAATTATGAAACACAAAAAGGAAAGTCCCCTTTCAATTTAAGCTCCTTACTGTTCTTTCTGCTGTTTCCTTCTTTTTCTTTATATGCTTTGTCTGGAAGTTCCAAGTATTTCTTTGTTTACTTGACTCAGCAACCCATTTAAACAGCAGTTCATCGATTGGATCGCCTGGTTTCTGGACTCTTGATTCTAGCTAGAAGTGCTGCTAGGGCAGACCTCTTTAGACAACAGGTGTCATTGTTATACTGCAATTCTCTTCATCTTCTATGTTTCAATGTGCACATTGTCAGATGTTTTCTTGCTATATCTTATGAAAAAAGCTGATTTCTAAAATATATGAGATTGTCCTTCGTTGAATATTTGGTGAAATTGAGATTAGTGCCTATTGTCTTAATCAATCAGCATGGACAACCAGAACTTGACATATTAGTTTTTGCAGAAGCCTGTGGGCCCTATATATGTACTCAGTATCCACTTAAGCTTCTTAAATATGTCACATTTAGATGGCTATTACCAGGCCTGTAAAAGATCTATGTATGACCCTTGTTATTGGTATCTTAGAGGCATGGGGTGAGTTGCTAGTTGCTGCTATTTGCTGCCACATTGGTTATCTCTACTGATTATATATATTGCCTCAGAGCTTCGACAATAATGGTTTCATCCCCACTCCAAGTGTTCGCTGCAGGAGTTAATGTGGACTAATAAGAAAAATGTGGAAAGAAATCTGTTTGTTAAAACATCTTATCTTTTCCTGTAGCACTATATGGTAAAAATGCTGTTTGTCTTGTTATGATGGGAAGTTAGCATCATTTTACAGTTTATTGGCATTTAAATAGTTTAAAGGTTAAACTTCTGAACTGGTTCTCACAAATGGTTCTAGATTAAAACAATTTGAAGCGATGTTGAGTTATTATGTTTTTTATGTTCACATTCTATGAAGTGATTATGTGCTGATGGTCAAACTATAGCTTGTATATCTTTTCTTGGAACACAATCTTTTCTTGTTTGATTTGTTTTGTTAATGAAATTTGCATAAAGCATCATGCATCGATTAATGGCATAGCATTCCATCTATTTTAAATAATTTAGTGCAGTAAAAAAATTGTTCCTCCAGATAGAGGGTGGAAAGGTGAGGAAAGAGTACGTTGCTAAAGTCATAGGAGTTTTTCCTGAAGCTGAGGTATCTATGTTGTTCATTGATAGTAAACTCGTATTTTTTCTGGAGTTATTACATTTTTTTTCTGAACTTTTAGCTGTGCAGATTGTGCTTTGGAAGGTTCTTGTCTTATCAAAGGCTTGTTTGCACATAAAAGACATGCCCTGGCTGCAGGCTTGATGTATTACACCCACTGCTAGGCCTTCTGAATATTTGTTTCCCAGAAAAGCATCTGCAGAGAATACATACAAACACATTTAGAGATGCGAGTGGGTTGGATCCAATATGATAGTTTTGCGATTTTTGGTATTCCAGCTTCAGTCTGGATCTGATGCTCAGTGTGTGCATCTCAGGAATAGGTCAACCAGTCCCATTTTGGGACTGTTTTTTTGCTTCCCCTCTTTTCTCTCTCTCCTTCACCTACCTTTTTTTTACCTTCTCTATATCCCTTTTTTTCTTTCCTTTTCTTTTTCTCCTGTACAACCGTCCTTGCCACCTTAGTATTGGTGGATCATAGGGAGCATGGAGACATGAGAAGACGGTTCCAATTTTGAAACTGGTTTTACTCATTTCCCAGATATACATATGTCTGTGTATATACATAGGGTCTCTAGATTATTTCTACTATTTAATGGTGCCAATGGTGTGAAGTGTGAACCAACCTTCAACATTGGGCTGGGAGATGTGTGAAAAAGTTACTTTGCAGTGGGCTCCTTGTGAATCATTGATCAGGTTGATCTGATAACTCATAAATTAGTTCACTTAGTCCCCTTATTTATTTAGTCCCCATATTTTGTAAACCTATGAAATACATGGACTATGCGGACTATTTATGAGTCATCCAATCAACTTTATTAACTATTCACAATGTGTTACATGTAGATTTTTTTTATTTTTTATTTTTTAAGTTGATGGCTACTGGTATTTTTACTTTGAAAAAGAAATTTTACGGACCTTGTAAATCATCAATAAAATTGATCAAACAACTCATAATATGTCTACGTTATCCACATATTTTTTTTAAGCTACATAATACATATACCATGAATCTGAGACCATAAGACATGTGGCTTGACAAAATATATGGACTATATAGACTACTTATAAGCCAAATAATTATTCACAGCATACCACATGTAAAATTACTTTGATAAAGGTGAATCATGATTAGCACTTTGGCTGTGGAAAAATAAATTTACATGTGACACATTGTGAACTATCAATTGTTTGATTGAATGACTATAACTTTTTCACATACCCTCATATTTACTTAATCCATATATTCCATGAACTATATACAAATATATATGGGAAATGAGTAAAACCTGTCCCATCTTCAGGTATCTTTTCCTCCCTGAGATCCACCTATCGTCTGGTGATAAAGATGGCTGAGAAAGGGAAAAATGAGGAAAAAAACTAAATCACATGGGTGCGGGTACAATGGTATGGGTTGACAAAGACAATTTTTAAAATGTGGGTATGGGGTTATATATATATATATATATATATATATATATATATATATATATATATATATATATATGAAAAACATCAGCTGGTAAAGTTTTCAAAAGTTGCATCTCCATTGTAATACTAATATGGGCAAGAACTAAGTAGTGGTTAAGAAAGTTTAAGATGAAAGAAAGGAGGATAGATAATGGTCTATAGGTTTATAAAAGGGAGTGTAATGCAGGAAGCTCAGCTGGTTGTGTCTCTGTCTCTTTCTAGAGACCCTCCCCCTAGTCTCTCTCTCTTTTTATGCATTTGCTATTCTTGTAGAGCCATCCCTCATCTATCTCTCTGTGTGAACAGTGACAAGTAGGAAAGCATGATGAAAGGGTGGTTGACATTCTTTAGTTTTAAAAGTCAATGTTTTGCATCAGGGTATAACCCCAGACCCGATCCAGAACATATCCACATGGTCATGAAAAGAGCATGGTTGGTGTTTGGGGTCGAACACACCCTCACAAAGCCACTATGTTACCTCCCTCCCCACCGCTTCTTTTATGAGAACAAATTGGGAAAACAAAATTTTCTTGTCCCATGTTCTCGTGGGGGATTTCTATCTGTCTTCTACAGGAATGGCAGTCATTTTTGTTTTGGGTACTCAAACACATCCACAGCGTTTGTGGCCCAAACATATAACCAATTTTGCCCAAAAAATGGACTATATATATATATATATATTCCATTTTTGGGTAAAAATGGTCATATATATATATGATTCTTGGATTTCTTTGGCCATCCATCCATTTGACCCCTCACAGCATGCAGCCTGATGTATTGCATTGGGCTCCATGTGTGAGAGGGCCAGATGGATAGATGGTTGGAGGATTTTAGCTCCTCCATCTATATATATATATATATATATATATATATATATATAGATGTAATTTTCATCATGTATATTTTTATCTGAATTGCCACTTGATTTCCATAGTCAATTACTATATGCCTTTTAGCACATGCAAAATGTAGCACACTCTAATTGGTACATAACTAAAGTCATTGCATCTGTTCCTTTTACTTTCAGCAGGTTGTGGATGCTGCTATAATTTTTGATGCTCGAGAAGGACGGAGTTCGGTAGAGGCAAGTTTACTAAACTTTGATATCGACCTCTGAACATGACTTTTAATTAAAAAAGGACTTAGAAAGGCTAGCTGTGAGTTTCATGCCTGTTGCTCACAAGCATTTCCAGGGTATGTAAGGGTAGCTTTTGCCTGTTCTTCCTTCTGGTAGTCTGCTCATTGCTGGAATTTTCTTGTCTTCTTAACTAACAAGTTAGTTTAACTGACATTTGTCATAAATTTGCACCGCTATTTGCTTCACTAAGACAGTGACCCATATGTATGTCTGTTTTTTTTGTAATTGATAAACACCTGTCATTGGCTATTAAAGAACATGCAATTTCATCAGCATTTGTTTTCCTTTTTCCTGCAGGCGGTCACTGATGATGATACTTCATCTCAGAAGGGAAAGCTTGCATGCACAAAGTTCAACAGAATTAGTACCAATGGGGTGCATAGTATCGTGAAATGTGAACCTATTACTGGTCGGACACATCAAGTAAACACAAATACGTTGTGTTCATTTAATCTATTAGATTATTAGCAAGGCATGAGAAAAAACCAACCTGAATCGGTTTCAGCGTTTTGCATGCTCCAATGAAGTTGGATTAAATTCTTTAGATTTTGCATGCATAATGCTCACATCAGCTGGTTTTTCTTGAATCTTATCTGCAACAGGATCATCTTTGGAAAATAGTTTTTGTATTTTTGGAATATGTTGGTGCTTCTAGTGAAGGTTATCTCCAAAATGGATTCTAGAATTTGTTCACTGAAGATAGAATTTGATCAATTTGTTGACATCAAGCACAAGCCATGGATAGTAGGAACACAATGGGCATATATATTTTGTTTCCTTCATGTGTGCATATATAAAGTTACATGTGTAGGGTTCTACATTTAGAGGTGGTTTCTAGGTGGTTACTAGAAAGTTCAGTTTATTTGAGCTGAATTATTTGCTGAGGTTTGTCTGCTTCATTCTTGTGGTTAAACATGGTTTGCTTATTTATTCTGTTCTGCAGGTATATACTTGCTTTGAAAGTTTGCTCGACTAAGTCTTCCTTATTGTTTTCCTTGGTGTTCAGATACGTGTTCATCTTCAACACCTAGGTCATCCAATTGCCAATGATTCACTCTATTTCTCAGAAGCATACTCTCATTTTCTGGTTAAACCTCTAAATGACAGTCCATCCATTGGTAGTATGGAACAACCAGCAAAGAGATCTAAATCTTCCCTTAGTGGTCAAATCTCAAATCACTTGTCTGGATATAAAGAGCTAGATGTTGATGAAGACTTCGTGATTGATCCAATGTGCACGAACTGTCCAAATTTTCCTCCTAATGGGTAAGATGCTTTTTTTTGCACCTCATTTCAAAATGGAAAATTCCTCTTAACAACTCAACACCACACGGCACACGGTTATTCCTAACAATAAGAATGCTGAAAGAAATCCTGGCCTTGATACTTCTTGGGTTCTCTTGAGTAGTCTTGACCAGCTGAGGGGTAAGATGCTCTTTCTTTGCACCTCATTTCAAGTGGAAAATTCCTCTTAAGAACTCAACACCACATGGTTATTCCTAACAATAGGGATGCCGAAAGCAATCCCGGCCTTGACACTTCTTGGGTTCTTTTCACCATCTGAGGCGTAAGATGCTTTTCTTTGCACCTCATTTCAAGTGAAAAATTCCTCTTAAGAACACCACATGGTTATTCCTAACAGTAGGAATGCTGAAAGCAATTTCGGCCTTGATACTTCTTGGGTTCTCTTGACCATATGAGTATTCAAAATGGTAATCTTGAGCATCTCAATTTCTCCAGTATCCAGTCATATGCAGCCATGACTGTCAAACTAGTTTATTTTAGGAACAAAAGATAACCATGTGCAGTATTTCTGGGTTGTTCTGAATCTTCTGATTCATTATATTAGGGTTGTCATATAGATTGCAATAGTGGTGCTGTTTATGTGATGATTGTACTGCTGTTTTGTGTGTTTGTGAGGTGGGCAAAGATTACTTGTCCTATTGCAGTAGTATTTCACAGTGAAACTTCAGAGTACATCAGTACATGGTATTATTGTTCCATTGACGTCATCTTTTGTTTGTTCAGAACAAGACTGATTCAATTTCCTTGTTTGAAGTATTATATGGTAATTAAATTTGGGAACTGATTTTAAATTTGATTATGGAATTCGTAAGGCTGTCTCATGTATGCTTGCGGTCACATGTGCTGTATATTCTTCCCCTTAAAGTGTAAATTTGAATTACCTAAGGATTTGTTAATCTTCCTCTTCATGGCTTGGCTAAGTCTCATCCTTGTGTAGATGTTGCTATGGTCTGCGAGCTGTGTTCATCCTTCTCACTGAATCGTGCAAATTACAGCAATTCATTCCTTCTGCTAAGACTGATTTTGTTACAGGTATGATGAACATGAGGAAGGCTTGTGGCTGCATTGTGTTCGATACTCTGGGCCTGACTGGACTTATGAGTGCCCCTATCCAGAGTGGGCGTCCATCAGGTAATCATGTAATCCTGATCCTTTCGGCCGTATTTTGTCTTTTGGACACTACTTTATTTGTTCATTATTTAGCTCCATGTATATTTATTTTTAGATTCATTAGAAAAGCATATTTCTTTTAAGAGATGTATATTACAGATAGCTCCAGAAAATACAATTGATGTAAACAGGTTTATGGAAATATGGGGAAAGCATTTATTAAATTTTCCATTTCATTTTCATGTCAGTCTAGGAATTGTTGAGCATTTTTCATGCACAAAAATGGGATCATGCCTTTTAGGGTATGTGCGAATGGATGGCCATTTGTTCCTAAACAGATAAATTAAATTGGAAGTTGGACACTGGTCATTCAAGACTCAAAAAATGACTAGTCACTTCAAGTTAATCGTAGTCAATTAACTAAAAATAAGCAAATAAGTAAATAAATGAACAAATAGTTTTACAGAAATATATATAGAAACATATATTTATGCACACAATATGCGCACACATATGCATAAAGGCCTAGGATTATTTAGCTGCCCAATGGCTAGGCTGACTAGTCTAACCTGACCAACTAATTGCTGATACACAAACAAATAGTTGGTCTGGTCAGGTAATGACTACTAGGGATGTCATCGGATTAGAATATGATATATACTTTACCACTATGTTACAGGGGTATGGGTATGGGTATGATACAGATACGGAGATGCGGGTATGAGTATGAGGATTTTAAAAAACTTGGGTGGAGGGGTGTAGCAGAGTACATATGTAAATATATTTATATATAATAATCCACAAAAAATCTCAAAATTAAAGGAAAATATAAAATCTTAGTGGAAGGGAAATATAAAAGAAAAGAAAAATCAAAATTGAAGAAAAAAATTAAGTTTGAAAATATAATTTTAAATGTTTTTAAATGCCAGCAGTATCCATCTAGCGACATGGTACCTGGGCAAATCTCACGTGCCTGTGTCACATGGCTTAACCATATCTGCCTTTTCTGCCTTTTCAGATATCTATATATTTGGATTTGGATTTATATTCAAATTCGGATGAAAAAATCTAATATCATATCTGAATCCGAAATCTGAATTCATAAACTGACTTTTGAACCGAATTCAAACTAGACGTTGAGTGTAGGATATTTATTTAAAATTGAATCCCACCAATATTTACTTGAATTTGATTCTGAGTCTGATTGGATGTCATTTTTTATATTCAAATCTGATACAAATTCGTAATTGGATGTCAACATTTTTTACATACCCTAGTTTGTTTATGCGGTTCGATCGGATATCAGATCTAAATCAGATTTATGAACATCCTTAATGACTACTAGGATTGGCTGTTAACAAGTACTGGGAATAAATTGTATTATAAAGTATAAATAATTCTCAATGATAAAAAATGGATAGGTAATTTTGATAGAGATGGGCTGATTAGAAGATACCTGTACAGTACTGCCAGCGTTTGGCTGACCTCACACGTATATGAAAGATCCCTGTTCATTACTTTTGGAATTTTGCTCTCCTTGCATGCACTTGCTGAAAAGCATACGAAGGTTCTCGCAGCATTGTCAAAGGCCTGCTGCGTCATTCCGCAAATTTCTTTTTTTCGCTGGTTGCTGACCTTTGGTGACGCATCATTATGAGGAAAGGGCAAAGTATCTTATCCATAGATATAGGATGGCGATGGAAAATAGATAATGTTTATGTTTCATTGTTCATTGTTGCTGGCTACCTTTTTTTGGTTCGAATTTATCTGTTTGCCGGCACCGGAGGGAGATAATGAGCACGATTATTCTTTGATTCCTTGTTCAAATTGGTAGACAATATGGATGTGTGCATATCTATGATTCTCAGGCATTTCGTTCGTTCAGATTTGCCTCTCTGTCCTTAGGCTGGCAGCTATAAGATATTTTCGCCAAATCTGAGAAACCTGAGATGCGGCAGAAACTAAGAATTAGATATGGACACACACACATTATGGTTTTCCTGTCAATTGGTCAATTATACGCTTATATGTCGGGGATAAGTTGTGATAAGATAAAGTGGTCGTCAGATTTGAATGGTAAGGCAGATTTACATCAATATGATAATACTAAATTTTATAAATCTCACAAATGGTGGCTTACATATATGGGCTCTTGGCTGTTTGCGAAGACATCCTCTCCTCTTTCTTCTACCCCTAAGGTCTAATGGTTTCGAGTGGTTTCACAATACACCATTCAACTTGAATGTTATATGAAAAAAAAAGCTCCATCAGAATCGAACTGACGACACAATCATTGTGTTATATGTGCTAGTGGTGGAAAATGTAGAGCTTGGAAAATTTAGACCATAAAATAAGCAAACAGAAAGTTGTTTTTATGACGAGAATTCATTATCTGTCCCATCAATTTGATTAGACAACGTACAGATCAAACGACTCGTACATTGTTATCAAAGGCTGCATATGATAATCTCAGCCGCATCTTTTGCTGTTAATTTTAAGTAGGGGTTGCAGCCTTAAGAGTTTGTTTATTTTCGGGTGTTAGTCGAAGATTTACCTGTTGCAAGCTCTAGTTTTTCTATGCTGCCAAATTTTGTAGAGAAAGGATCCCACCGATCATGTCTTCTTCGGGTGATAGTCCAAAGGAACACGAGTCGGTATAATGTAAGTCTGCCCCCACTGACCAGTCCTTCGGCAGTGTCTTGTTCAAGCGATGGTCCTCCGGTCTCTTCAATGATGTAAACACAACGATGTAAACAATAGTGTGGCACCGTATGGGTTTAAAGAAGCATGTGGTTATAACTGCATGTTTATTTCCCTTACACCAACCCTTCTCTCGTCTTGCAGTCTTATGATCCAAGGAAATGACAATTGTCTCTAAAAGGAAAAGTTAAAATAGTTTTCAAGTAAGTGAAAAATTTTTTAACAGACTTATTTTTCCAAGTATACAAAACCATGCAAAGATATTTACCATGGTAGTTCGTGAGAGGCAAAGCTACCACCTTCTCTCATTCTCAGGGTCGTTTAGGGCTGTTTCAGAACTTGGGTGATCGTATAGTATATTATTCTTTAACTCGAGTGTCACACATGTCAATGTTTTCAGTTTAAAAGAGTAAAACACCCATAGAAATTAAGTTGAACAGCACGTCCTTCGGCAGTGTCTTGTTCAAGTCGATGGTCGTCCGGTCTCTTCAATGATGTAAACAATAAAGAAGCATGTGGTTATAACTGCCTGTTTATTTCCCTTACACCAACCCTTCTCTCGTCTTGCAGTCTTATGATCCAAGGAAATGACAATTGTCTCTAAAAGGAAAAGTTAAAATAGCTTTCTAGTAAGTTAAAAAATTTTTAACAGAAACTTATTTTTCCAAGTATACAAAACCATGCAAAGATATTTACCATGGTAGTTTGTGAGAGGCAAAGCTACCACCTTCTCTCATTCCCAGGGTCGGTCTAGGGTTGTTTCAGAACTTGGGTGATGGTATAGTATATTATTCTTCAACTATATTATTCTTCAACTCAAGTGTTACGCATGTCAATGTTTTCAGTTTAAAAGAGTAAAACACCTGTAGAAATTAAGTTGAAGATGTGTCATCAGCATGACAATCTGACCGATCAGCTATGGTTAAATAATTATAGAAAGCCTCAGCAAGGCAGGAATGGATGTATCAACTGCATATAGGAAAAAGGACCCGATCTAAATTTTAGACCCGAACTCTAAAGTGTGGTTCAACATCTTTGATTTTCACAAAGAATTTACACTCGTGAGACTTGAATCATCACTTTGTTGTAGAGTTGCAAACTGGTTGGATCCGTAAAAGCTGAGCATGTTACAGGCTCCAATTGAAATAGGATCTGGTGATATAGAAAACCACAAAAATCTTCAAATCGGATCCTAGCTATTTGCAAACATCTCTCCCATCTCCCCCTCTCTCTTGGTAACCAAAAAGCTCACGAGAAAGTGGGTGTGGAGAGAGAGAGAGAGAGAAGGACACTAGGAACTGTCCCTAATCGAGATACTCCCTCTCTGTCTGGCTTGCTTCTCAACATACGTGAGTACAAAAAGTATGAAAGAAAATAGTAGTTGGTCAACTCGAGCTCACTGTGAAAGGTGCGAAAACAAGGCAATCAAGACAGACTCAATCCTGCCAACCGACCAACTTGGCCTAAACCAATCCCCAAGTTTTCTCTCATTCATTGGGAGACTCCCCAACTCAAAGAAACTCCGCGTTCAAGATATACACCACTTCAGTTGATCAAGAAGAATCAGATAGAGCCCCTCCTCTCCACCGGCAAGATTCCGACACGACTTGGTTCTTCCCTCTTGGCGTTATAGAATAAGATCCTCTTCTCTCTCTCTCTCTCTCTAAATCTGTAGATAGATAGAGAGAGAGAGAGAGAGAGTGTGTGTGTATTAAAATATGAAGAATCTAAATGTGAAATCATGTTGAAACTTGCATAGTCTTCCTAGAGAGTCACAATTTGAAGAGTTGGAACCTTTGCCAAGTCAGAAAGGCTTCAAGGCAGGGGAATGTCTCTTTCTGCTCGTCGTCTTCTTTTCTCCACTTCTGTTGCGTCTCTTGTTTTCTTCTTCTTCTTCACTAATGCAGGCGCAACTGGGTCTTTCACGTGACAGTATTTGAGCATCGCATTTCTATCGTCCAAGTGTATCAAGGCTGCTGGAGTTTACTTTTCTTATTCTCTCATTCTCTCTCTCCTTTAATTATTTCTATGCGTCACTCCTCGCGCAATTTATTTCATATTCTCTTTATTGCTCTTTTTACCAAATTCTTATCTGTTGGTGTTCTCCTTTTCTTTTCTTTTTGCTCGTCATCCGTTTGCTAGAAATCTTTATCCAGAAAAGATAGAAAGAACCCAAGAAACTATCAGAGCATTCCTTCTCTAGAAAGTCCAGCTAGTGCTTGGTGGGTGCATGATCTGCATCGAAGCGTCAACTCAAGGGCCGTTGATTCTGTGGGAGCCAATAGGTTGTCTGCAATTTCAATGAGCTTTGCATGTGGTTTTCAAAATTTGGCAGGTTCAAAGAGAGAGAGAGAGAGTGTGAGAGAGAAATTCATTTACTTCTACCGTCATTCCCTAAAACTGCAGTAATTACACACGTAACAAAGCATAAACTTCATTCCTTCTATCTGCCATGTTTCACTCCTGTAACTTCTACCTGTTCCTATAATTAGTATTCAATATGCATGCAATCGCTTTCCTTCTCTCTCTCTCTTTGCATGTTCAAATTTTAGATTATTGGTGCTTTAATGTCCACTTTCGATCATAAATTTATAATGGCAAATTCCCTTTACGCATCCCTTTTAACGAACATGCACATAGAGAATATTCATCAGCTGTTTTACCAGCTGAGGGTTGCCATGACTCTTCAAATTCCAGCAACCGCTCAGCCCACTAAAGCACACGTTAAGAGAGTCTGCAAAAAATTAATTTGAAAACTTGAATTACATAATGAGGAAGAGTGCTCTAATGGCTGCACTACTCAGTCGATTAAATTCCTGAGGTTGAACTGGATGTGGATATGGAGAAGGTTAGTCCGGCATGACCACATTTTATATCATGTATATTATATAATCGATATATAGTCATGCCAAATTGAATCTGGATCTAATTTTATTTTGTTTTCTTCAATGGAAGACTGTCACTTTTTCTTCTTCTGTGGATTTCAAGCAGTCAGATGAAATATCTGATTTAAATCTGCTCGGTTGACATTTCTAGCTAAATGTTTGAAGACCCAAAATGGTTAGCATAGTGGAAACCGAGTAAGGGTGCATCTTCTGTAAGTTCACGTTAAAGGGCATCTGGTAAGAAGAACATTCTGTGATGTTACAGAGAAACAAGAATTGAAGATAACATAAATCTGGCTAACATTTGATTGGAAATACCATCTACAATCACATTATATTTTTTTAGAAAGTTTATCTGGACATGTGTTCCAAGAGTATAATGTTCTTGTTAAACACTTCCTTGGGGATTTTACTGCTGCTTTTAGGAAGATCTGAATTCACCTTTCAGTAACTAATATATTTGTTAATCACATTGGCCTTACACCATTGATCTTTCCTTGCATCTTTTATTTCTCAACTTTTTTTAATCCAAAATGGAACTTGAATCTTGGATTTTGGTAGCTCATTTAAAATAAGAGTGACTAATCAGTACTATTAATAATAGTAACAATAATAATAATAATAATAATAACAAAAAACGTGCAACAGAAAAGGAAAAAGAATGTGGTTTGCTTTCATTCACAATCATCTTGCCCTGTCTCCCTTCCAAAGAGAGAGAGAGAGAGGAAGAGACACAATGATGATACAGAAGCCGTTTCTTTAACCACAAGTATGGGAGCTCGAATCGAGTGATTTGTCGAAACGCAAAAGTTTGCAATCCGAGATCACAGCCGTTGCTACTGGTGATCGGCCGATCGCCACCGTCCAAGGAGAGTAGTGCAATGCTGGGGTTCAGTGGGAAGAGAGAGAGGGAGAGGACGATTTGTTTTACGTTGATCACGTGGTCGCGTGCGCGAGAGGAAGCTGCCATCGCCGGAAAGACAGCGCTTCCGGCGAGCTGACATGTCTTTCCGGCGTCCCTCCGGTCAAGTTGCCCTGTGACGTGAACCGTCGTGCCACGTGGATGGCAGGGAGAAGAGAGAGAGAGGTTCGTGCCAGATTCATTCCTCACTCTGTCAGGTGCAGTCCGGAGCTGGGGACCATGCCTCTCTCTTTCTCTCTCTCTGTGCAGGCACGCGCGAGAGAGTACTGCGGAGAGACGTGAGAAAACCGTTTGTCCTTCACTCACTAACAGATATCTTCACCGGAATCTCCGGCAAATGGCCGGAAGAGAATGTACCACAGTGAACACTGAGAAAGAGGAGTAGAGGCGCATTTCTTAGTCGCCGTAAAAGTACCCGGAATCTTAGTGATAACTTACAGGGATGGAACATATGCTTAGGATTTGGAATAAATAACGCGGTGTTTATAGTCATACAGTAAGTGAAGGATTTTGTTCCTATCACAAGACTTTTTGATGCAGCAAAGCTCCAATGGCTTAACTCTGCCATTTAAAAGTCAACCTCCCAACTCCTCCTCTGCCTTCATTAGTGGCAGAAAGCAAAATTCGTAATGGATTCATGCTCATGCCGCCATTACAAGAGCAGAAGATCATAAAAAGGAAAATGCCACGCAGATAAGAAAGAAAGAAATAAGCAAAGACCCATCTCATAAAAATTCGTGTATTGTTCTCTATACAAAAAGGTAACCACCTTCCCCTTCCAATTACACTATCTCTTCTCAGGAAAAGGACACCAGAAGGACTAAAACCAAAGAAGAAGAAGAACCAGAGAGAGAGAGAGAGAGCGAGAGAGCCATGGCGTGCAAAAATGGAGATAGGAAGGCAAACAGACCCATCCCTCCTTCCCCATGACTCTCTTACATCTGTCTTTCTCTCTCTTCCTCTTTCCTAACTACATGTAACGTACGAAAAAGGAAACAAAGGGACAGTCGGATTGAGAAGAAAAAGAAAAAGGAAAGAACTCAGTGGTGGTTCGATCAGTATGAAGAAGAGAGAAGACTGCATGCCGGTCGGATCAGAGCCAAAGGGCCCCGGCCTCCTTGAGGAGAGGAACCAAGCTGCCGTTGATGTGGGAGGCCATGACCCTGTCCATGGGGCCGACGAGCTTGCCGCCGATGAAGACCGCCGGCAGCGGCTGCGGAGTGCCCAGCAGCCTGGCGAGGGCCCGCTCGATCTCCTTCCCCCTGGGGTCCTCGTCGAGCTCATAGACGGTGGGGCTGACGCCCATGCCGCAGAAGAGGCTCTTCACGGCGTGGCACATACAGCAGGAGCTATCGCTGAATATGACCACGGCGCTCCTCGACGCCAGCCGCTCCACCCTCTCCAGTGGATCGCCGCCTCCTCCCCTCGCCTGCTGCACGCATGCCGCCGTCCCCCACGCCTGCATCATTATTCCTCCCTTCTTCTCAACGTCAAAAGAGAAACAGAGAGACAAACCAAACCTCCTTCGTTCCTTCTTCTTTCCTTGCTTGCTGTAGAGCAAGAGAGAAACAGAGAAAGCAAACACCAACAGATAGAGAGCGAGAGACGATTGCTGGTTGCTCTGGGGTGACGGTGGAGGGTGGGAGCAGCTTATTTATAGCGGAGGAAAAGGGTGGTGGCCGTTCGATTAACCGGATATTATTATATTTATTTATTCATCTCATTTTTCTCTCTCTACTTCCCCCTCTCTCTCTCTCTCTCTCTCTCTCTAGACTCTTGTTGATTGTGGTCGTCACCGTGCTCTGCATTGCATGGGACGGCCGGCTTCTTTTATTGCACTCGTGTTTCACTATCCACGTAAAAAGACCGTTTTGCCCCTATCCATTTTATTAAGCAATTAAATAAAAAATAAATACTATTATTGATATTAACAAAAGAAACTCAAACAAAGAGCCTGATCTTAAACTCATAAACTGATAGTAGTGATTATAATTTTTTATTTTGCTACTTTCATATCACCAAAATTCAAATTTAAATCCACTTCCACCTAAACTGATCATTCTTCATGCCCATGTAATATTTTCCAAAATATTTTTTAATATAAAAGAATTATAATCAATAAAAAGGTAAATTCAAGAACTAATTTTTTAGAAGTACAAATTGAAGGAGAGTCGTATGGAATAGAGAAAGTATCATGGGGAATGGCAGGCTTTATGGGGGAAGAGAAAGTGTTTGAGGAGGTTTTGTTGGCTGCAAACAGGCGGGCTGCTGTCTGTCCTTCGTCCTTTTTGTCGGTCTGTGCTCGAAAGGAAAAAAAAGAAAAGAAAGGAAGAGCTCCAAAAAGGCAGCCATGGCTGCCGCAGCCCCACTGCCGAGCCGAAGCTCAAAAAGGGAAGGTAGCCATGGCTGCTGCTGCTACAGAGCAGCAGCAGCAGTCCCCACCACAACTCTAGTTCTAGTTGCTTCCCCATTGTACCAGAGACAGAGAAAGCAACCATTTGCTACTGCTAGTTAGTTCCTTTAGATAGAGAAAGGGGGACAAAAGGAGATTGGGTGACGAAGCTTTTCTCTTTTGGTGCTGGTTGGAGTGACGGGAATATGCAGCTGCCCACTCATATCCAGATAAATGGGATACCACTTATCCGGATAATCGGGATATGCTGGAATATTGCGTCACCGGTGTTGTGTACTGCAGAAAAAAGCAATGCATCAGATTTTGTTCCACTTTTCTTTCTCTCCTTTTTTTTTTCTCTCTTGCTATCTATCAGCAGATATTCATATCCACCCACAGAAGGGCAGAACCAGCTAAAAAATCTTAAAAAAATAATAAGTTGGGTGGTTCTAGATTCTAGATTTTGTGCTTCAAATCTCTCTTAAGGGTGTTTGATAGCTGAAAATAAATTTCATCTTAAATTATTACTTTAAAAAACCTAAAAAAAATAAAAATTACAATCAGTTTTTTATATTCTATAACTTTTAACTCCAAAGTAAACCAATCTTAATTGTGCCCAACTAAAGTTTCTTATTAGTTTTATATTATCACGGAAGCCATATTATTTTAAATAACATGTACTTAGAAGAAACTGTTTTCCGCATAAAACCCTCAAGATCATATCCTTATCCTTATTAAGTGGACTTATGGTACATGTTTCAATTTAAATATTGCGTTTGCTAGCATTATCACGGGATTTAAACTTGTGACCTTTTGAATGTGAGCCGCCTTACTGCCAGTTGCGAATGCGACAAAGCCAAACTAGTTTGGCGAGGTCTCCCATCTCAAACGTGATTTTCTGCTATAAACAAAAAGATAATCTTACTGAACATAATATAATAAGGGAGAAGCTGCTTTGTGAAGATTAAAAAAAATTAAGTTACACGAGAAACCATGAAATAATTTAAATGTTTAACTGCTAAGGAAGGCTGCCAACATATCCTTTTAAGTTATTTTTAATCTGCGGGTTTCACACGATAAGAACAAATGTTGTTTATTAGTATTTGTTTTGAAGGTGAAGATGTTGAATGGAAGACGCAGAATGTCATTCGGATAACACAATTGCTAAACTGGATTTGGATCTGATCCTAAGAAGGCTCAACTCGGGTTTTTTGCCCATGGATCCAGACTTGCTAAATACTTTCATTTCTCATGGTCATGATATGGATCCAACCGCATGAGTTCTGACCCGTTTTCAGTCCAGCACCATTTTGGATCCTGATCCAGCAGAAGCTCTGGAGGGCATTATCGTCTTTTAGACGATGACGCCTATCCGGACGGCATCTCTGCGTCGACGTGGCCACTGTTATCCGTTAGGCTTCGAGGTGCCAAATTCCATTAATAGCCTTATACATAAGATCATAGGTCCCAGTTCTCACGTCAAGGTGGAGGATAGGATAGTCATTTCGGAGAGCATGAGGGGCCAAAGGGGAGGAGGCAAACCGGCAGTGTTGGTGGAGAAAACGGATAGGCAAGCACGTGCAAGGATAGGCAGATTGCTGGGACCGTTAAAATCTTGAAGGAAAGCCCCCCTAGAGAGAGAAACAAATATCACGAGTGTTTAGTTAAGAGAAATTAGAAATAGATATGAGTTTCACAATCTTAACAATCCTAAGAATTGTTTATATATATATATATATATATGCACATTCAAAATAAAACTGTTTTTGAATGTCTTTTGTGACTAATTAGATCTTATCATAAACAACTTTCATTTGGACAAATTTTGCAAAAATGCTCGATCTTCATCACCAATAATTTAGGTTCAATTGGGTAGCTGTTCGTTCACTTCCTTGAAATATATACTAAAGCATGGAAACACTTCTGCTTAATATAGTTTCCTTGCTAATTAGTTACATATCATCTAAAAAGTTAACTTGAGTAAAAGAATGCAATACCAGGTAGAACTGTGAATCTATTTGTAAAATAAACTTTGTTGGTAGATGCTAAATGCTTGTTCCTCTCTCTCTCTCCCTCTCAAGAAAAGTAAAGTTATATATATATATATATATATCTGTTTAGTTTAAAGTGGCAGTTGGGAACAGGGCGCCGCTGGAAGGTTGGGGGGTCTCCCCTAGGGTTTGGTGCTAGAGCCTTCTCTCTCATCTCTTGCATGGAATGATGGGTCGGATTTGGGATGTTGGGCATTTGCAGCAGGGAAGGACACTGGTGCTCCTACCATCAAACCCTCCGTTTTAGGAGCCCCTAACTCCTAAAGAAGCCTAAGAAGAAGAGCACAGAAGACGGATGCTGATAGGAGGGGAAGAATGTTCATCCTTTCGAGGAACTTGTCTGCCACCATCTTCCAACCAAGGACTTAATAAATAAATAAATAACAGAGAGAGAGAGAGAGAGAGAGAGAGAGTGTGTGTGTATTTCGTTCTGTACTGTAAGCAATGTCAATTTCATTTCTGCTATGTTAGTTTCTTCATTCACACGCGATATTCTTCATGAAGAGGTGGAGGAGATGGGCAGAAGCAAACTAAACTGGGTGCTTTGAGTCCATGCTGTTTATGTTGGACCAGGAACAGATGCACTAAACTTTTTATACATAAAGAGAAGAGCCGAGAAAGGAGAGACGCCGTTTCTTTCTAGTGAGAGAAGGAGGGATGATGATGATGATGACAGCATAGAGCTCGAAACCGGGGGACGGGTAGGAATCCACCTCGTGGGCTGAGAAGGAGGAGGGAGGGAGGTGGCTGAGGAGTACGGAAGGAGGAGGTGGGGCGGAGGCGGGGTTATTGCAGGTGGGCTGTCTGCTCGCGTGGCGGAGCCATCCCTGCCGCTGTCCCCCTCCTGCCCTCGGCCTTCCTCCCTCTGCCATTTGGCTGCCGCTACTGTTGCTTATGCTTCTGCTGCGGCTGCTGCTGCCTCTGTTTCTCTTCCTCCTGCTGCTGTTCCCTCGCCACTGCCTCTTTGCTTAATCATTACTCTCTCTCTCTCTGGGAGAAAAAGGAGAAACAGGCCCTCAATCTTGGGCACCAACAATGCCCGAAGCCATTAATCCACAGAGTTAGCTAATTGCTGAGCTAAACATGGAGATTAACCCACCTGAAAAACCACGTCATGCTGCCAATTAATCGTCGGTGCGACGCTGCCCATGTGACTTTCTTCTTGCTTTATGGGGAGTTGCAGTTTTTAGAGAGAGAAAGACGGAAAAGGGGGACAGAGAGATTTGCAGGGTCTTTCTGTCTCCCGACCCCTCGTTGACTAGAGCGGGTGAGAACATCTGCCGTAATGATACACACAGACCCAACGTCACCTTTTTGGTTTTTTCTCGAGTGTCTTGTTGTGAAGGTGCTGGTGGAGGCGAACTTCTCAGACTTAGGGTTTAGGGTTTAAGATTGTTGTTTTCTTTAACCAAAAATATGGAAAAGATTTTTCTTTATTAGGAGGAGGGAGGTGCTTTTTGTAGTCATGTTTTGGAGGGAGGTGGTGTGGTTGGGAGGTTTGTGGAATGATTCTGTTTGATGTGGACTGACGCAGGGTGGGTGGGATCACAGTCCTCCCCTTTCTTCTTTCTTTTTCTTTAATTTTTGTTGAGAGTTCTAAAGAGAGAAAGAGAAGACAGATTGGAGTTCTTCAAAGATAAGGGAGCGAGTTCTTGAGAGAGAGAATCGGTTCGCCACGTAAGCTTTTGTGGGGAGTCCTGATAACGGTCGCATGGCGTGGACTTGATGACGTTCCAACCTTCTCTTTCTTTCTCTCTCTCTCTCTCTCTCTCTCTCTATATATATATATATATATATATATATATATATATATTGACCATTAATGAAGGAGAAAATATATTTGAAATACCCAATTAACGATTCAATTTTATATCTGTTGGATCACTCATACGAGATTTGAAGTGGGCATGTAGTTTTGTAATTAGATTTGATGCATCTACATATGAATATCAGTTCTTTTTTGCTGCTAGATTTGAACTTAAGTTTGATTACAAATCCAATGACATAAGATCCAAGTAAATCCAACTTGGTAAGTGGACCAAAACTGTTCACTTCCCTACTTAAAAAGAAAATATTTTATATATATATATATATATATATATATATATATATATATATATATATATATATATATAAGAGAGAGAGAGAGAGAGAAGCAAGTTAGTCATGATGTAATGCGAAGACAAAAGGTGGCAATTTCTAAAAGTGGCCATAATTTTGCATCCTAAGGAAGGCCAAAAATCAAGGCATGCTGTCTTTTGTGTGAACTTCTTGAAACTCTCTTTTTTCTTTTTCCCTTATCTTCTCTCTCTATCTCTACTTTGTGGTGTGGGACTAGGAAACAAGCCATTGTGAAGAGGAAATAATGACCCCTCTCTCTCCTCTCTGCCCTCGATTCTTCCCAATCAATGCCCGAACCATCTCTCTCTGCATGCGTTCTTGGCAGATCTTTTCTCATGCTGTTTCTCTTCTACTCAAAGACAGTTCTCGAGTAGTTTAAAAAATTATTAAGAACAATATGAAATAAAAAATTTTAAAAAAGTAACTTTCTTTTACAAAGCAAGGATGAATTTAACGGGCGCCAATTGGACACCTAAAATTCAAGCATTGTTTGTTTTTTCTCAAATGAAATTTCCATTTAAGGGCCTACCTCTTGGCTGTATCTTCAAAAAGGGTTTTGCTCTCCTCCTTCCAGACCATGGCAAAAGATAAGCAGCTTCTCTTTTGTTCTTATCCTTTGACTAGAAAAGATTTTCCTTCTTTGGGTTTAAAGGGTTCAGAAATTTCAGTAAGAAAAGAAAACATTGAGTAAAACATGCAAGGCTTTTTGCTCTTACCAACTCCCTTAAATAAGTATTACATGTCAATACTTGGAAGTTTATTGTACCTAAAAGAAGAAAGCCTGAAGATGATGTGGAGCAACAACTTATAAGGATTTTTCAGATCTACAGATGTGATCAAGGTTGCCACTGCAAAATTACAGTCCAGGGAACTTGTCATTCAAATCCTTGGAAGTGGGTAGGCAAGATAAGGAAAGTATGAGTCTTGAAACCACAGTCAAGCTCAGAAAACCAAATCCCATAAACTATGGTTAGGTTGGTTGATTATCTGACCCTTGTTGCATATTTTAGATCCATTTCGGCTCCAGATGAATCCTAAAACAATCCAACTGTGGACATATTCTATGATATACAGCCGCTCACGGAAGCGGCGGCCCTGTTAGCTCATTAGCACATCCAGGGCACTTTGCCTTCGAGGACCTCCGGCCAGCAATTCCAAAATGCATTACATCCGCTGGTGACTAATAGCAGGAACAGGCTAGAAGGGTTGGCTTAAAACTTGAAAACTGAAAGAAAGTCTGAAGTTCAATACCTGGAGTGTGCACTCTTCTCTTCAAAAGGTAAAAGCAAAAGAAGATTTTTTTTGTGGGCAAGAAGGAGCACTCGAGGGCTTTAACTTGATAATTAAGCAGATCAGGAGATGGTAAACATACATCTCATGAATCGAAATCTAATAGATACCAAAAGACTCGGTGCCCCCATCACAGAGAGCATATTATATGGAACGTCCACTGCCATGTACATGAACATGAACAGATATGTTATCGGGTTAAAAGTTTGTTCAGAAGATTGCGAGTAAGGAGGTTGGTTTGAGTATCATACCATCAGGTAGCTCCATTCATTCCATGGAAAAATTTCATGTGGGATCAAATGTTCAGACCTAAATTATGCAGCACTTTGCGAAAAGGAATCCATCATCTCCACCAAGTTCTGCAAATATAACAAGAAGCTGGATTTGAATAGCACCAACTGTATGAACTCCTAAACAAATCAATTCTACATACATAGCACGAAGCTCATAATCTGATATACAAGAGACACGGTTGTGAAAGGTCAGGAAAGTTAAGAAGTATCATGTTCATGAAACATGGTATTCAACACCAAATACTAGAAGTGACCTCTCTATGCTGTAAATTAATCTGTAGAATGGCTTCAACATTTGCTTCTACTGTCGAGAGATAGGTGGACCTGCAGGTAGTGGTGGCTGGTTATAGAAGCCACTTTCGGATGCATGAAAATTCTGGTAAGGATTAGGCGGAGGATAGGAGGCCAAGCCTGAGACAGGTACAGGTGCCATTGGATATCCAGGTAGAGGAGGTTGCAAAGATGAATTTCCATGGTTGTAGGACAACCCTGTCATGGTTCCAGCCGGCTGTACAAATTGGGTTGGTGGTGGAGGTGGCTGAAGCGGAGGTGGTGTAGGAGGTAATGGAGGTGCAGCAAGCATGGCACCACCAGTACGAGATGGTGGAGAAGAAAGAGCAACTTGGGACATGCTTGGCACCTTGTGGTGCAACGAATCAGGATGCGGAAATGGTGGTGGTGGTGGCTGTGATGGCAGAGGAACATAAGATGGGGATAAGCCATTCTCAAGTTTGGGCTTCTTTTCAGATGGTTGGTCTGTGGAACCCTCAGCCACTGGATTACCAATCACTCCCTCTGATGCCAAAGAAAGGACGTATGTCAGCATCTGAGCTGAAGATGTTGATGACGCAAGTCTAGCGGCGACTGCTGCTGCTGTTTTCCGACTATCATCATCAACTGGAACAATGCCCTCTGTGGATGGTCCTGTTTGCATTACAGGGGCTGTGTGTTCTCCGTCTCCACAGCTTGCCACAGGCCCCATCGCTGGAGCTGTGCCAGAAAAAGCAGGTACTTGCTTGGGTGTCTGTTCTAATGGCAAGTGTCCGCTGTCACCATTCACTAGCTGCTGGCAGATGCTGCTTGCTTGATCAAATCGACACTTAGCTGTCTGGACAAAAAACAGCAACAACATGAGCAAATGGAATAGAAAAAAATTCCAAGAAATATATACTGTTCTTTGTGATGTGCGTGCCAGAACATCAGTCTACGAGGCTTGAAAGATGATTAATTATTCAATGAATTTTTTTTCAAACCTTTCCTGCCTTCTGGGAAAGGAAACTAAAGGCCATTGATCACTTTGCTTTAGAATCTAAATTCAATTTCACATGGTAAGTTAATGCAAATGCACTACTAATTTCCTTAACAGAACTCTATTCAAACCCTTCACTGGGTTCCCAGTACTAAGGTAACCAGCCCGTAGGTTAGTTTCGACCTTAAATAGATACTCCAGGTATTACGGGCCAAATAATCTTTTTCTACCAACACCATGCACAAGGCTTGCCAGTGATCAAAATGTAATGCGTTTGTAATTTGAATGCTCGAACACAAAGGTCAGAAAATGCGATCCATATGGTCAGAGGAGCAGCTACATGTCTTGTAATCTTTTTCTACCGACACCATGCACAAGGCTTGCCAGTTCTTTTGAATTTTTTGATTAATTTCTTTAAAATGTCTTTGGAAATGTATTAAAAAAACATAAACAGGATCCTCCTAAATTTGTCCAAAATATTAATAGAGCCTACTTGAACTTTTTTCTGGCTCGCATTTGCATATGACCAATACTTCACAAGCATAAAGACCCGTCGCAAGTAATAGCATGCACAATATATTGTAGACATCGGAACATAGAAGATATATACAGTTTACTTCACCTGGAAAATTGCCATATGGACATACAAGCAGAAAATTTATAATATCAATAAGAAGCTTACGGGCAATAAGAACCAAAGCAGATTTGTAAGAGCAATGTCTTAAGAACTTCGAGGCTATCAAATTTATCAGTTGGCATGCAATAGCCACGTATGTTTTACCAATTTATAATGTAAATTGTAAACCATGTTAAAGGAACAGACACAATTATCCACAAATTACGAGTTCAAACATTGGAACATTTAGATTCCCAATAGCATGGGATCATATGTGACTTTATTGATACTGACTTGAAAAAAATATATAGCGAAGGAGCACAAGTTAGGTGCCTCCTCCACTGAAGAAATCCAATCCTTATCTCAATATAAGAAGGTTGGACACTATTACCATGATTCCACGGCTACAGGTAATTGTTGAATAGAAATTAGGAGTCGCACAACTCTGACAAACATCAATATTTATCATCTTCAAGTTGCTTATCATTTTGCACCTTGTGATGACATTAACAACTGGACCAGATACCCATGTTGCAACTAAGATCAGAACAGCTACCAAAACCAATAATTGAGATCTGCAACATGTATATTTCTTCAATCCACAAAGGAGTGTCTGCCTATATTAGATCATCTAAATCGATAGGATTAAATATGACCAGCAACGGTAGAGGCGTAGAGCAAATACTTGTCCATTTGCCCATTCTCCTCCATGCTGAACACCAACCCATCTTCTTTTTACAAAGTAGACACCTAAGAGTTGATACCTGTCTTTTTATATATGGAGGGCTTGATGGTAAATCCTACCTTGGTTTACCTTTATTTCTGCAGCCTCCAACACAGGTATCAAATCTCACATTCCCCCCACAATAAGCAAAACTTATCATAGATAGCAGATGTTGATAGAGTTAAACATGCTACCCAGTTTTTCTTATCATCATACATTGGCCAGAAATTTTGTATGTGCAGATCAGAGATGTGTCTGCATTTCCTCTAGTGATAGCCATGAATATATGGGTGTATTTGTTACTTTATTCATGTACTCAATATATTTATGGACAGAATGTACATTATACATGCATGACAAGTTCCAACTTCCATTGAACTCAGCAAGCGTCCAAGAAAACACATGCAGAGCAAAAGTGTTAATGAGCTAGAGTTCATCTCAAGATGTTAAGAATCACAAAGTGCTTTAAGATGCCAACTTGTAACCTACAAGATTTACCTTAAGTTGGTCTCGAACTTGATCAAGTTTGGTTTCCTGCAAAAGAGACGAGCAATCATATCAGTGAACATTGAACATCCAAGAGGAATGGGGTACAGGAAAAAAAATAGAATTCCTATAATAGGTAGCTAGACTGGTACTACTTGTCCATAAAAGAACCTTGAGACTTGAGATGTAAACATCACCAACCTCTTCCCTCAATGCCTCCTTCAAATGAGAGACAAGTGCTGTTCTTGATGACTCAGCTGCTCCTAGTTGTTCAATGCATTCCTTTAGTACAACCTTCTGCCCTTGAAGTTCCTCAGCCAAGCTGGACTCATTAAGTTTTCCTGCAATTGAGAGGATATTTTTCATTCACTGTCTGGCCATGAATTGGTGATAGACAATTAAGGAAATAGCACGAATGAAGATCAACTCATGAAGAAGTCACAAAGATATCCCAATGAATAGAAGACGAGTGATTTCCAGACCAAACATCCAAGCCAAGCATCAGCTAGGAAGTATCATCCACGACCTCAAAGACAGACAAGATAGATAAAAGAATGAGCCTGAAGTACAAAAAATATGTGTATCTCTTGCTTACTGAACTTTCTTCAGCGAAGTATAGCTTAATTATTTACTATACAAGAAACTCAAGCAAAATAGCCTCAAACACATTCTTTCCATCCAGGACAATCAGAAAAAGCATGAAGGGGATAACAACTCATATAGCAAGGCTTTGAAAAGCATAAGCATAGAGGAACAAGAAAGGCTGGTCGAAGCACAGCTCAAAAAAGGCTTATTAACTTTGTAGTTTTGTGCATATGATTTCTAAGTTTGCCCCCATATGCACCACATGTTCGGCCCTGGGGGCAGGGGCACTACCCTTGGGGTTTTACACAGCTGGGAGAGTGACAAAGTCTCTAGCGCGGATGTGGTTTCCTCAGGAACCATTTTTTTAAAAAAACAAAAAACATAAAATGACTTCCATGTATAGTGTTTGACCTGCATGTTACCATCTACTGTTCAAAAGAAACCTTAAAGTTTTGAAGTCGAAAAAAAAACATCTGGCAGGCAATCAAGAGTAGCAGATTAAGCAATACGGGAATCTTATGTATTTACCCGATGCACGATCATTGGCCATCTCCTTCTCGACTTTCTCAAGATAACTAATAACAGTTCTGCACTTGCTGAACAAAGTGTCCTCGTGAACAGGGCCATCATAGACAGCTCCATAACTCGAAATTATCTTCTCTAGACCATCTCCTACAGTGGGTTTCTGGTTTACCAATAAGGGAAAAGAACACATTGTGAACCAAGATTTGAAGGCCATCAGTATCATTCTGTAGGGAAAATAAATAGCATAACTAAAAGCTGAAATATGTGCTCTAGGAATCCTTACTGCTTTGAAACTAGAGGATCTTCCATTTCTTCCAGAGCTTCCTGCATTTTTTCCCAAAAACTCTTCCCTAAGAGTTTGTGGCCGCAAGCCGAAAACCTTCCTTTCTTCCCATATGTCAATCTAGAGAGGAAACAAAATATGTCATAGTTCTAAGTTTCTAACCAAATCAATAAAGAGGACAAATAAACAGCTTAAACACTGAATATGATTTACAAGCATAAGCTAATAAGAGAATATGAAGATAACTAACATTAATTGATGAACGCCTACTTGCCTCAAGAAAATTATTGTGGTAACAGAAACACAGGGAATGGTGGAAAGACATTCATATACACAAACGCATCTCTCTCTCTCTCTCTCTCCCCCTCCCCCTGTATGTGTGAATCAATCATCTGCTGCTGTGGCCATTTTCTTGCTGGTTTGTCAAATCCAACAATGCAAATGGGTGCAAAATGTCCAAATCTATATGCATAAGAAAATGGTGAAAATGAATGTGTAGATCAATGATTTTATGAGGGATAAAATCAACAATTTTATACTGATTGTAATTGGAGGGGTCATATCATATGCACTCATCAGATTTCAACAATTTTACTTTCAGGCATATAGAATTGGACATACTGCCCTCATCTATGAAGTCGAATTTTTTAAAAACAGTCATCAGTGGCACAAGCTGAAGGGCCATTGATGGTTGTCCACTTATTTAACCACCATCAACCACTTTTCAGCTGCTGTTTGAAATTCACCCATATGGATGGATTCGTGATGTCCAACTCATTTAAAAAAAAAAACATAAAAAGTGGATGTGTGGATTGGATTTTATAAAGGATCAAAATCAGCATTTTTATATTCATCCACGGTTCCAAAATATGGGGGTCACAAATCATATCTGCATATCAGGTTTCCACAACTTTTATTCAAGCATATAGGTTCAGACACTCCAACCTCATCTATCAGGTCGAATTTTTGAAAAAAAAAAAAAAAAAACCAGCATCAGCAAAAGACACATCGGACCAACATGGGCAGCTATCCATATCGGACAGCCAGATCTTAAACTCCTAACTCTCTGTGTGTGTGTGCTTATATATATACACATGTACAGTGAAGACATAATAGTAATACAGGATGAGGTTAATGTACTTGAGGTGGCAGGGAAAATTCTCCAAAAAGAAAAGGAATACAATGAACAGACACAGTCAGCCAAAAAAGGCAGTAAATCCAACTCTGGTCCTCAAACATCATAAAAAGAAACTTAAGCTATTAAAAGAGCATTTCTAACAAGAATTTTCGCAAAATATATGCATATAATAATTTAAAATTTTAAATTAGGGAAACATAGCAGTTTATCTCATGGTAAATAGTACTACGAAAAGAAGAGGTTGAGGTGAGGAAGAGAGAAGAGAGAAAAGTAAAAAGCTTACATTAACTTATTAAAAGAGCATTTATAACCAGAATTTTCGCAAAATTCATCCATATAATAAGTAAAATTAGGAAACATATGCAGTTTATTTCACGTCAAATAGTACTACAAAAGAAGAGGTTGAGATAAGGAACAGAAAAAAGAGAAAAGAGAAAAGAGAAAAGAGAAAGGCTTTAAGAACCACATACCAGTCGCATTGTAGCATTTCTTGAGAACTCATCTCCATTTTCAAGTGCATCATTAAGAGCACCTGGAAGAACCTTCCAGAACTCAGTCACAAATTCTAAGCCCCTTCGCCTACTGTTCTGGAGAATATCATTTGCAAGATACAAAAAAGACACCCTCTGCTCCCTTGGTGAACAATGAAATTGTCTATCCCATGTTTCCACAACTTGTTTTGCATTCCTTCTATGAAAGATACACCAATGAGACAAAGCTAGGTTTAACTTTTTAAGGATTACAGGCACATAACAGTAAATATTTGCATGCTAAATCCAAAAGCCTTTCTTGCCATATTAGTAAAACATGTTAACCATTAACCAATAAGCTTCCAGAATCTCGAGATAGAAACCACCAAAGAAAGAAAAGCATTTCAACATAAAAGTTGGGTTTGTGGTAATATATTAGGCAAGTGTAAGTGGTTTGCCGCCAACCCACCCCCTTCATCTCCAAACTACAGAGACAATGCTAGTTAAAAGCACAGTCACAAATATAGTTTTCGGGTTCTAAATAGTAAGAATTTTCTCAAGTATAATTAGGCGAGAATGAAAAAAACCAGAAAATACAGGGAAAATACAGTAAATTTTAAAAAAAAATTAAATCCTAAATATTAGGGAAAATAAAATAAATGGGAAATTAATAAAATAACAAAAAATATATAAGCAACAAATAAAAATTAGAAAATGGAAACAGGCAATCTGGCATTAAAAAACATGAAAAAATGCCTAAAATGAAGAAAGGGAAAAGCACAAAAAAAAAATGTGTTTTTTTTAGCGTCCTTTTAAAAAAACAGCTTTTTTGCTGTTTTTTTCTGGCTGACTTAATTTTCACTTTTTTTCCGAAAAAAAAAATGCTTTCCTGTGACTATGGTTCAGTTTAGAAGTCATACAAGTTCCCTATTATATTTATGTACAAGTCATTAAAGGTGTTTATGTCTTTCATATTACAGAACATGCTGGGTGTGCAAAGTTCTTATTACTTTTATTTGAGATATTGTTGTTTCTCTTAGTTTGCAATTGCACCTACTAACAAATTCCTTTACAAAAATCTCAGGCGGCAATCAAAATTCAGCATCTTTCTGGTGGCACTTGATATTAACTTCAAGGTTCTAGTGTTTGAGAAGAAACATTCATTCACAAATGGAGTTGATGCTTCTCAGCTTTGGATCATATTCTTTACAAGACCTTGAAGTGTTGCAAACTAAATTCCAGTATAGCTCAAAGATCAAGTTCTTTCGAGCACATTCACTTAGAATGTGAAGAATAAAATCTCTCTGACAATTGAAAGTTTAACTATAACAATTAGCATCAGCAAAATAATGTGAACTCAAAGCATGACAAGAATCATAATTAGAAGGATACTCTCTATACTCTGCTGTGAATTGTTAAGCTTTGCAAGCTTCTCAACCAAAATCTGGCCATTAAATGTGCTGTTCATTGCTCCAAGCTGCTAAGTATGCACACTTACAAGAATCAAAACCTACAAAAAGTGAAAATTTTTTAGCATACAATTTTAGAAATTCTCCAAAATACAAACCACATATTGCAACAACGATAATGATAGAAAAATCCTTTCTGCAAATAGCACCACTTGAATAAACAGGCCAACAAAGTGCTTCTTTATGATGTTTGATTCTCTATCAGGAACCCTTTCTAAGGCACAAAGCATAGTTTCATAGAAGAAAGGTTTCACAATTCCCAAGTGAAAAAGGTGAACTTCTTGGTGAGGATAAGTTTCCTATGGAAGCCACCTTGGCATATAACCTATTCAATTTCCATAAAACATAAAAAGTTGGAAAAATAAGTTACATAACTTTCTGAAACAGTTTAGCATGTTGTGAATGGAAAAGCTCAAACTGACTACTTGAATGAATTGTCACACTGTAGCCGAAAGTTCTTTGACCAGATTGATTCTTAAATATCTTTCAGAACTAAAAATAATAATAGCTGCCGAGGCAGTTCTCATATTTGTGATCATATCTTAATGGCCTGTGGACTGCAAAAGACACCATGCATAAAAAAGAAGTTACTACTCGAGGGAATGGTGGAGATTCTGTGTTATGATTGGGAAAGTAGTAAGAAGTTAAAAAAATAGTGGAAAGAAAAATATATTGTTTCCTTTTCTAATGGAACTTTATAAAAGGAAAACAGCCAATGCAGTTTCCGTCTCTAAAAGGTGGCAGAAAGAGAGAGGCGGCAAGGTGGCCCTGATTGTGAGATGGTGGACAAACGAATCCTTTACAGCCTGCAGTTGGGCAAGTCGAGCAAATAGCCTTACTCAGTTTTGATAGGGAGGAATTAACCAATGCTGCCCCATTTATATCCTGCCTCATGGGGATTATCCTTCTTTGCATTCCCATCTACCTAGTGAAATGCTCCAATTTTTAAGTTGTTGATGGATCAGATAGAGCAAATCCAACCATTACAAAATGAAGGGACTCATAAATTGCAGCCTGATAGACGCAAGCCAATCAGAGATAAAACTTTATTGAACAAAAGGGCTTGTAATTACAGCCTGATATGTGCAAGCCAATCTGAGTGGTATAACCTATTTAGTGGACATGAAAAGGGTCTCCTAGCCCAGTTTGAACAGCAATGCAGTAGTTGCCTGGAACAAGAGAAACTTCATTGACTACTAATCAATACTATCAGGCTTCTTCACATCCATTTTAACCAATAAACCAACAGATCAAGTTAGCTTAAATTTTTGACATTGTTTGAGCACTTAAAGTAGCTATCCAGGTGCACTGCTACAGCAGAGAATGCACTTACATAAAGAAAAGAAATTACCGAGCCTTTGTGCATGATCTGACACTGAGATCCTTCTTAATTCAAATGATCATATAATCCCACCCTAACTGCTTCTTTGCACTCGATAGTCGATACTACATAACACCAGATTTACATACTATGTTTACTACATGGCTGGCAGATATTACTGTACATGCCTTAAATCTTTGTTTAAAAACCACAACTCAGTTGCAATATCAGGTGTTTGTATGCCAGCAGATGCTAGCTCTGGCCCTCTTTGTTGTTATTTGGAAATCCAATAGGGAAAAGAAATGAAGACCAAAATCGAATTAGTCATTACATAAAATAACTATGTTTTCGTGGAAATATCCCACCTAGATTTACATATTCATCTCCCCCTTACACTTGTTCACTTATAGCCCATATTAAATTTGTAAGCCAACCCACAACTCAATGCATAGATCTTGTATCCTTTGGTAAAATCTGCCATGAGCGTCCACATGATAGAGAAACTAATTATAGCCCCAACCTAAAAAAAAAAAAAAAGAAAATCCACATGCAAGTACATCCCAAGTTGCATTCCCCTAAAAATTAACAAATGGTATGTAGTATGTAAATACATAGTTCCCACACATTAAATCTCGAGAAAAGTATGTGCTGCAAAATATGCTACAAATCCTTATTGGAACCTAAAAAAAGGGAATAAGAAAACAACCAACTTAAAAGGCAAAAACTGAATGATAACATTTCAATGATTTCATTAATAAAACTATAAAAACATTACCAAGTATTCAATCTCAATATGATTTTAGAATCATATGACTTAGTTTCATTTTTCTTCCCTTCTTTCATTCTCATTTTTTTCCTCTCTTCTTCCATTTTCTCACTGGGAGTGGAGATTAATAATTAAGCCAGACATGAAACCCAGTGCACAAGTTACGAGTAGTAGTGCCTACATAATTCTGTTGAAAACCACATGAGAGTGAGACACATGTTTTCAAACCAAGAACGAGTGCAAATTGACTTCCCATGTAGAAACCCACAAATGAATTTCTACATAGCTTCTATCCTTGTTGGCATCTAAATAAAAGAGAAAGGGACAGATCCCCGTTTATGCAGAAATATTAGGGTTCTGCGGAGAAATTACTTGTTCAGAAAGACGGCACAATCCTATGTTATGCCACGTTGATATACTATAGTTATTCCTCCATTTTTTTCAGGTTTCTTTTTCATTTCCCCTTGAAACGGCAGTTACGGCCAAGTTAAAAAAACTGGAAAAATCAGTGGATGGCTCGACCATCATGATGTTTAGCTGAATATTCGAAGCCTGAACTAAATCCATTCCCAGTTGGGCTAATTTTCTCCCGCCATTTGAGCAGGCTAAGTAATAAGACTGTAAGTTAGTCCATCTATAAGCTCCAATGAGATCTCAACCACCAGCCATCCATCAATCAATTGTATCACATTTCTTTGAACTTTTTATGACACAGAACAGACCAAACTGGTATACCAAAAAAATTTTGCAACAGAATTGGCAGGAACACATGCATGAACGGAACGCATCACCTCTCAAAGTCACGAACTGAACTTCAAGTAAAAAACAAAAAAAAAAATCGAGCTTCACAACTCATTCCAATGCAAGCAGCATTACAACTCGTTCAGAGAGAGAAAAACAACAAGAAGCATGACTACCAACGGCCGCCATTCAGAAAAGAAAACGCAAACAATGAACGACAACCAACACCGGTACAGCAATTCATCCCAAACAACACGGATAGAAACTAGAAGACGATGTATCAGGCAAATCCCTAGAAGCAACTAAAACATAACCCAGATAAATCCCTCGAACAAACGAACTGGCCAATACAAATCGTCATGCGAAGCAAGCACATACCCACGCCCACCGGCCACCCCCTCACAAAAGTAAAACAACTTCTTCGACCATGGCATCCCTCCATCCTATGTGAATTTCGCTTAAGAGAAGAGAGTCGAGAAGGACATGGAGTCAAATAAGAGAATATTATCCCTACCTCTTCAATAGGCAATGGCGGAGGACTCTTCGCCCTCCATTATTTCTGTCTATACACGGCGATAGTGAGAGAGAAACCAGGCTAAACGAGGGATTTGCTCTCTCTCTCTCTCTCTCTCTCTCTCTCTCTCTCTCTCTAACCACCGGATCTAAGAGCTCCGACACGAGTCTCTCTCTCTCTCTCTGTCTATCAATTCGCAGGCACCAACTTTAAAATGGGCTTCCCTTGGTTCCAAAATACCGGAAATCTATCGCGCGTGTATGTCTCTTTGAAAATGCCTTCCCCTTAACTCGATATTATCCGATAAAAACACCAATTTTTTGTAGCTTCATATTTATTTAAAAAAAGGGATTTTTTTTTGCCTCGAAAGGACAATTCTTTTTAAGTGGACCTCTACTTGACTGCTTCTGTCTAGACATGGCTTGGTTTACAGCATAGTTACTAGGAAACTTTTCCCGAATTTATTTCACTTTATAAATTTTACAAAAACTTTTTCTTCCCTGTTCTACTTTAAACTTTACAAATACATATATATATATATATATATATATATATATATATATATATATAGAGAGAGAGAGAGAGAGAGAGAGAGAGAGAGAGAGTTTTTCAAGTGTGCAACAAGAATTTGTAAGGTTTTAAGATTAATGGTTGTTTTTGTTTGGGAGGTTTATAAAACTCATCTTATATGTTCAAAATGCATGATCTTTATATGGGTTTGTATGTTTCTAAGCATGTAAGCTCCATCTGCATAAGCATTTCACAAGACAAGTCCTAAAAATATAGAATAAGGTTTTGTGAGTGTAGCTTACTTTGAATTTGGTTATCTTACCAAAGCTTTTGCATTTTCATGGGTTGTTTTGAAAGTGGGTGCATTTGTAATCCGCTATTGGGAGAACTCATGTTGTGTCTTTGATTATTGGAAACATGGGCTATTTGGTTAACAATTCAATGAGAGGTCGGAACTACCTCCTTTCCGGTCCTGCCTACCCTAGAGTTCATTGGTCCGACCAGCTATGCTACGTTCCTTTTTGGGTATTTGTTTCTTGCAAACTTAGATTTTGGAAGCTAAGCTTAGCTAATAAATATGTGGCATTGTGATTCTAAATCTTTTTTTGTGAAAATGAATGCTTTTAAGTAATTAAAAAAACTCAATAAGTGATCCGGTTTAATAAATATCCTGGCGCCAAATCCAATTTGCTTGGTTCATGATACCAATCAAAACAAGAGGTCATAAAAGATGCAAATTAGATTTTGTAAAAGTTTTAGATCTGAAGCCATTGTTAAGTTGGAACGTTAATGACCTTTTGAGTCTTAACCCAAATAAACATGGGTTTGTTCCCCGTTTTCTTTATTAGACATAATTATCCTTAAATGTATCTTGTTCCATATGCAAAGAACATTAATTGTCCGCTTATTGGTTCGCAACCACTCGTTCTTAAAACCAGCACCTTTTATTGCGGGACTGAGGCAGGTATGGATACTGTGTGGTCAATTGCCAACACAAACAAACAAACAAAATCATGTTTCTGCATTGATATTTCAAGGGAATTTCATTCATTTACATATGGGTGCTCCTTTAAAATTTTAAATTTTTTAAACTACTACTTCTTACCTACAATTTTTTAGCTCCGCCGCTGCTTTTATTTTAAGAGAAGTTGCTCTCTAGAAAATACGAAGTTGTGAGTGAAGGAGCAGTTATTATATATCATTGGCATCTATACCAGCCTCATGTTGGAGATGTCAGCAGTTCGAGTCTATTTATCTCCAGTCTTGCTCGTGCTCACATAGTTCAGCGAAAAAAAATCAACTTACAGTCTAAATTAACAAACACATAGAAATTTGGGTTAGAATTCAATCCAATGCAGCCAAAAAATGACAGAAACTCGTACCAAAAATCCTACTCATTTGCTTCCTGAGGGAGGGAGGGAGCTGCAGCAGCTCACAGCAGTGATCCGACAGAGAAGTACAAACTACAAAGGCGATGAACAGAAGCACCAAAATTTTCAGAATGCTATTCTTTTGTAATATGCAACCAATACAACAGTTAGTATTCAGAATTTTTGTGAACCAAATAATGAAATATTGACTAGAAGAAAAAAAATATGAATAATAAAACAACAAACAAATATTGAGGGTGGCTCAAGTGCACTTGGAATTCTTACAGTTTGTGAAGGAGACCACCTTTACAGTATCTTTTCTAGATCTACAGAAAGACAAGAGCTGGCCCTCATCGACTTTGCCTGAATCTGTCAAGTGAACACCATATGTTTGTAACCTCCGAACGTCCCGTGAAATGGGCGACTGCCAAGGAGCATCCCACCAGGCAGACGGGAGAAGAGGCGTGAAAGCACACTGGCGAGTCTGGTTACGACAACTTTTGGGGCCTGCAAATCTGTTCCATGCGTGGCCCCAGCCTACTTGATCTGCCAAGCCACCAGCCAAAAGGTTGCTGTGGAAGCTGCTGAAGAATGAAAAGCTAGGGTCTGCAGAGACAGCATCATCTGCAACAGAATTCTGAATATTACTAAAGATCCTAGATGTACCTCTGCAAAGGAGAGAGAATTTGAGTATACAGTATGTACCAAGCCATTGCGCTGCAGCAAATGCTGAAAGCAATTGTGCATATGTTGTTGCAACCCGTCTATGTGCACCAGCTACGACAGCATACTTTGCCCGGGATGCCAGAAAGAAGTCCACAAATGCGACCCATCTGGGCATTGGACCCCAATCTTTTCGTCTGAACTCTAAGAGCTGAAACAAAGTAATTAGGATAAGTTTTTTACTCTGTCTCACATCTATGAAGAACAGAAAACAAGTGATCCTACGGTTCCTCGCAGGAACTGCAAAATGTGCATTCCGCTGATGTTCTATTGATGAATGGGAAGCACCAAATAGGTTAGATTATTGCAAAAATCAAAAAAGGACATCCACATATCATACCTGGCCTGCTGGCTCAATGATGCCACTGGTAATATTTCCCTTGAACATTTTGTAATCAAAATGAATGACCTATACAAAAACAGAGTCAGCATTATCACGCACTATATTACAAATAGCAAAAATATGCGCTGAAACATCAGCAAACCTCTGCATACTCGTTCAAGCTTTGCTTGATCTCCTCGACAACCGAAGGTGTATCTGAGACCAATGCCACTCTAGGCTTCACAATATGATGCTGATACCTCTGCAAGGCCTTCCTTATGCAGAGCAAGGATGCCTGAATTGCCCTTACAGGTCTGGAAAAATCAGAAGACTTGATCTTGAAAACTGTAGGAATACTAGAAACTTTTCTTCTGCCATAGTATTGTTTTATACTTACCATAAACCATTATTGTAGTAAAAAGTAGAAACTTCCTCTCATTGCTAATAATGAATGTACATAACATGCCTACTGTCTGACAGAGGCCACAAAGCCCTGAGCAGTTCTAGAATGTAGAGGGAGAACACAGTAGAAAGCTTTCACTACGTCCTAGCTATCAGAAGTAAGTTCAAGTAACTGAATCTTATGCTCATTTTCAATAGCTAGTAACAATCAAATTAAAGATGGAGATAAAGACAACTATAATCCCATGCAATAAACTAAACAATGTGTTTCCCTCATTATAAAATGTTGTATAATTTTCCTGACATGCAATAACTAAGAAAGAAATTTATTACATAGGGTGATATGCAAACAAATGAACACAAAGTTTAGTTCCTCAACATTCATTAAAAAGTAACATATCACAAAGACAGAAAAACAGTAACTGCAGATGTTTGAAATGGTATTATGACAGATCCATGGTTTTCGCATTCAACTCTTGGTCTGAGATTCATGCTACTTTGACAGCAGCACGGATCTCAGATCACTCTGGAGCCTAATTATTGAATCACCAATTCCAGAACTATCCTTCCTTAATTAGATGGTAACTTCAGGCATAAAAGAAGCATGGTGAGTTTTCTAGTACCTGCTCCCAAGCATGCGCATGTGCACTGAAATGTCAGGTTCATCTCTGCCGTTAAGCACCCAACCAACAGCTTCTTGTACAGCATGTGAAGGAGAAACAATAACCCGCATCAACTCTCCAAACACATTTGGTCTGCCCTGTAGGTACTCCGTCTTTCCAAAAAGAACAGCAGCTGCATTCTGCATATCAGAATGTACGTTCTTCAAGAAAAACTGAACTCCAACAGCATCTGTGGTACCCTGAAACCTGCCATATAAATATTTAGAAAAGAATTCAGCTTGTTTGCCAAATCTCTGCATATAAAACCTTACATGTTCGATCATATTAAAATGGTGAAGCAAAGGCCAACCATATTATGGGCTCCTTCCATCTTCTCCAGTCGCTGCAGAGGACATTTGTAGATGCTGGATTCTCAAAATCATCAATTCTCATAACTAGATGCCTTCGATGTTTAAGAATACATTTATTCTGTCTCCAAAGATGTTTGACTTCTCTTAAAGTAAACGAAAGATTGGTGTAAGTGATGTAATCCCCGAAGGGGAACTTACCCCTGCAGATGCAAATGCGGAGGGTCATATTAGAAGTCAGAAGCAGAAGGGAAACCAATACCAGGAAGCATAGATTTCAAAATTTTATATGATGCAATAAATCAGACAATCAAATAGAGAATGACGTGATGAACCATCTTGGATCGTGTAAAATATTACAAAAACGATATAAATAACTATCGAAAAATAAAGAAAATAGGTTCAGAACCGGTATGTATTCCTAAACTAAAGGAAAATGACAATATAATCGGGATCCAAAAAACTGGATCCGATGCACTCAACCGCCTTGTTTCTAGGAATAGGATTCCTGCTTAATCTGCCACTCTGGTAACTACATTTTGAGGGGTTCATGTGGAAAACCTTCAGGGAACATATTAACTAGCACCAGATGCTTGTTGGTGTTGTTTAAACTACGTAAACGTGAAAACTTAAGATCGCCATTGTTGTACTACAAACTTATCAAGTTCTGCAGGATTGTCGAAATAAATAAGAGTGGCTTATAGGCAGATAAGGAAAACACACAGTTTAGAAGAGAGGATCCAAATGCCTGGTTTGTCCGATGATCAAGGACCGATTCAGCATCAAACTCAGTGCCGCAGCAGACAATATCTTGTACATTTCGTTTCCGATTCCAGCTTCTGATGCTTTCGCCATTACAAAACCATGCTTACAGAATTTATCTGGAGGAAGATCTCGAACTCTATCAGCTCCTGGCATATTCAATGGATAATTAAGCGCCATAGTTCATTGAGGCTTCATCATCTTACGCTCTCGTTTAACGCGATGGCAAAAGGGAACACTCTCACACCACTCAGAAAAAAATTCAAATCAAGGAATGAATTACTTAGCTAAATCGATATCTGATTCTCGAACAGTCGAGTTCACGGATTTCATGGAACTGGATGACGCAGAGAACGCGCACTTACCGTTTCGGGCAAAATGGTCCCTGATCATCCTCCTAACCCTCAGGCTCTCATTCCCCGACCCGCTCTCGAACTGCTTCCCCATCTCCTCCACCGTAGCGCATGATGATGGCTGCGCCTTCACCGCCTCCGCGGCGGTCTCCGGCGGGCTCTCCGGCAGAACCCCCCTCTCCTCCTCGCCGACAACGACACGAGTTTCTCGGTGACCCGCCGGCTCGTCCCGGTCGATCGGCCTCGTGAAGATGATGCATAGGCTGGAGACGGCGAAGATGGCGCAGATGAGCACGACGGGACGGAACCCGACGCCGGAGGCCCGTCTCTTCCTGCCGACGTGTTGCCTCATTCCGCTCCTCCGGCTGGGAGACAGAAGCCCGCCCTCAGACCCACGGATCCCGCAATCGAAGCCCTACCGACAAGAGCAGAGTGAGAGAGAGAGAGAGAGAGAGAGAGAGAGAGTTGTCCAGATTCCGACAGATTGGCCTTCGACGCGATCTAAAATTTCTACGTACTTCTGATATTCTGTTCTTAAGAAAATTACATAAAACTGCACAGAGTTTGGTCTATTTAAACTTTAACTTTTTTTTTCAAATTTTACAGACTAATGCTTAAAATTTTAGAGATATTTTCCAAACCATGTAACTATGGTTAAGCTTGGGTTAACTTGGAGGACTGGTAAACATAACAAGATTACAAGAGCGTACTAAAGAGGGCTAATTGGTAAAATCTGCACACTCCAAGCAGTGCTTTGTAAATTGTTTTTCGTACTTAATCATGATTTATACTTTTCAAAAAAATGGGGGGTGATACGTGAATATCTCAAAAGTATGGTTCTTTTTGTTGGTCATTTTGCATTTTCCAATGAAGCATAATCATTTTCAAAAGCTGTAAATATACTTTATTTTCAGTTTTATATTTTTCGGGAAAAATATTTACTCATGCGCAGCATCGGTGTTTTTATACGATATAAGTGTAACTATGTTCTAAGTATAATATGGAAATGCATTGACAATTTTAATATGTTTATAGATAGCTTTTACATATAAAATTGTGTAAAAAATTATACTCCAAGTAATTGGTAGCTTCCCAAGGGTTTATATTTTAAGTCACACAATTTATCACATGCATTCTAATTAATCCAAACACATTAATGTGTCCATGGCAGCTTGTGGATAACTATGTATTGATTTAGAATAAGTTTTACTAGGAAAAAGATGAGTTCTTTATGATTTTCAGCTCTTTAATTTTTTGGACATTAATTCAGGATTTAGTAATAGTAGGTCTTTAGTTCGATTCCAATATTTGGAATTTAAGTAGAACCCTAATCTTGTTGAGCATGCCAGGCTAAAAATGTTCCAATATCTGGATAAAGAACATGTGGATGTGCCAACACCAGCCGACATGTGGCTCCAGTATTATGTTCGAATACAAGCAAACACGGGCCCAATGCGGGGCCTATCTCAACCAAATGAGCCTCAATTGATGGATATCTATGTTCATATTTACAGCACTGAAGGTCGGTTCGCCTAGATCTATATCCAGATCTGATCCATTTGCAATAAAACCAAGACGGGTCCTCCGCCATTTTCGGGTCGGCTCGCGTGATCCATATTCCATATGATAGGCCACACTCTTCCGGTTTTTTCTTGTTTGTAAGGGGTATTTTGGTCATTTAAGCTAATGGGGAGCACGGACCTTCCCCTGTACTTCGTCGGTCGTCTGTTTCCGGGCATGCCCAGTATTTTTCCGCTTTTCTCGATGACAAATATGTCCTTGTCAACGAAATAAATGGACAGAGCATATCCTTTTATTGGGTTTGGCTACGGTACTCATAAAACCCGGACCCGAAAGGATTTTTGGAGAACCCCGTGTTCACTATAGCTGACATCCGTGTCACCGAGGCAGCAAGGAAGAGCACAGTACCGTCGATCTAAAGAGATGGACGGCGCTCAACAAATTGCTCCCTCCTTCGGAAGAATAGTTGAGCGTGAGGCTTAGCCAAACTTCCTTGAGGTTAACAATGGTCCTGCCGATAATTTGCATGTAATTGCTTTATATTGCATCGATAAATTAATTTGAAAATCAAGTTTCTACAATTTAGTCGTGATTCAGCGTTTTTATAATAAATTCAAGCAATGCAAGCAATCACGATAAAAATTCAACAAAAAATCATGGATCTCATATATCATTTTGGTCTGAAATCCCTTTTATATGAGACCCACATAATAAGCAAACATTGCATTTTAGAACAAAAAAAAATTGATATCCTCGATATATATCGATATATACAACTAAAACCTGTAATTTGAGGTTCTACCCTCAAATCATCACATTTGAAATCATAGGTAGCAATATACAGTAAGCGAGGTCGAGCTGCATATTGTTCAACTCAAGCTTTAATTGACTTTATTATAAGGCAATATCAAGCTCACCTCTGTAACCAGAATCCAAGCTCGAGGTTAGGGATGTCAATATATCTAATTTGAATCAGATATCTGATTTAACCTATTCGAAAAAAATCGGATATGAAAGAAAATTTAATATTTGATTAAGGAATCATATCGGATTCAAATTTAATAAATGACATTCGATCGGATTTGGATTCGGATATACATAAATATCTGATTGGTTTCAAATACAGATTCAAATCTGATTCATTTTTAGACAAATATCATGTATCTAATGCTATTAAATTTTGAAAATTGGCAAAAATTGTTCAAAATTCAGATACGAATTCAGATATAAATATAAAAATGGATGATTGACATCTATTTGATCTCACATCACTTTATCCATATCATTTTTTTTAAATGACAATGAAAACCACAAAAAATGTGAAAAAAATCATAAAAATTACTAAATGTAACTCGAACTTGACTAATTTGTAACTTTGAGTTTTAACTGAGCAAGAGTTGGCTCAACTCATTGTGCATTGATAATTGATTAAAAGCAAGTAGATGACCTTTAAGAGTAATGCACTATTTATCTAATATTTAGGTAAATTTTATCGAGTAAAAAATATTTTCTTTTGTTTAGGAGTTTCTTTTTTTCTCTCTTATTTTTTCCTGTGATCCAAATAATATATCGGTGGGAAAGAAAAGTTTTTGATGCATAGAACACGTGAGAAAAGTCAATAAAGAAGTATGGTCGAGCTGTCCATTTCCCACGTGAAGACCACCTCAATTGCTTATATTAATTAAATCGATAAAATAAAAAATAAATTATTTTTTAGTTAACCCATAAAGTGAGAAAAGTATTTAAATACACCAATTTGATATTTAAAAAGGAATAAAACAAGAGGAAAGGCAGTGGTTGAACTGCTTCAATAATTGATCCAAAAGCAATTAATGGCAAGCCCATTTAATTCAAGTCCGCTTTAACTATTTTTAAATATTTTGGGCATTTCATATTTTTAATTAAATTTCATATATTTTAAAAGAAACTGAAATGTAAACTGGTAGGAGTCGATTCCCATTCTGTTATGGCTCGATTTGCTGTATCGGGTAGCGAACCGATACGCGGTGGCGCCCATAGTGAAGGAATTTATATTCTTAGATGATCAAATACATGGAGAAACTAATGAGGGGGGCCAAAAAAGAGAGTCAAAAGTTGCCAACTTTATTTGAAAAATAAGAGGAATTCAGTAAAAAAGTTTATTGCCCTTTAAGAAATTCAAGGGTTTAAAGAAACTTCAAGTTCAAGGGGGTCCAACTTTTTGTTTGACTCAGACTCCTAATAAAGTCAAAATTAACTATAAATCTTTGTCCTAACTTCGCCACAATTTCTCCGGAATTCTAGTTCTATGGGAGGGAACTCGATGGCCTTGCATCGACGCTTAAGTAAACTTATGATTACTTCCTTCAACTCAAGAGTAGTGTCTACCATCTTTTATAGTTCGGAAAAATAACACCAGCGGTAATCGAGCTAATGACTGAGCTTTCACGGAACTGTCAGTCAGATCAACTATACTGGTACAGCGTGGAGGTCCCAGATTTCTAGTTAGTATTAAGGTGCCCAACTTAAAATTTGAAATTTTGGCACTTGAATTTTATTTGCGTGAAAAAATTATCCAACAAGCAAACATGCTCTTGTGCGAGGTTTTTTTGCAAATAATTATGTATTATTGGAATGCATGTTCTTGTAATATATATATATATATATATATATATATATATATATATATATATATATATTGCCACACAAAATGTGACACAACTATAATAAATATGGTTTTAATAATGCACAATTGAACATTGATAAAATTGCATGGTACTTTTCTAAACAATATTTGAAACATGTGTTGTGTAACGTCTATTTCAATAGTGTTCTTTCGTGGATACTGGTTACTTTGATTTTTCTAGTAAAAATTGAAAGTTTTCACTGCTAAGGCAAATAATCGAGTTAAATTAGAGTTGACCCATTTGCAAATTTTCCTTTATTTGAATTAGCATTGTCCCTTTAATAATAATATTATTATTATTATAATTGGGACCAAATTTTAAATCAAAATCTAGGCAAAATCATTGGAACCGAATTTGAAATAGAAAAGGTAAATGAGAAGATTGGAAGAATTTAATGGAAGCGATATCAAACATTATATATATTTTTTCCAAAGTGTATCTCCAAATGCGAGATTATGTTTTCAATAAAAAATATAAAATTTGTTTTGAAGGACATAATGTAGTTAGTCTAGGGGTGAACAACGAGTCGATCTTTAAAGCTCGGCTCGTGAAGAAGTTCGATCTGAGTCATTTACTTAACTAGTCGAGCTCGAGTTCATGAGTCGACTCGTTTAAATAATCGAGTTGAGTTTAAGCTCAATACATAACTGCCAAGTCGAGCTCGAGCCTTAATCGAGTTTGTCGAGCCTTAATCAAGAAGTCGATATCTGCAAACGAGTTTACGAATTTGTCGAATCGTAATCGAGTCGAGCTCAACACGTAACCATGAATATCGATTCTATTCAAACGAGTTTGTCGAACTGTAATCGAGTTGAGTTCGAGTTCGACACGTAACGATGAATATCAATTATATTCAAACGAGTTTGTCGATCCTTAATCGAGTCGAACTCGAGCTCAACAAGTAACTGCAGAGTCGAGCTCGAGCTACTTCTGTCGAGCTATTCTCAAGCTCAAAGTCAAGTTCAGCTCGAGGTTTCATTAGTCGAGTTGAGTTCAAGTCGACTGAACTCGAGCTCGACTCGGCTTGTGTTCACGAGATGGCAGAACAAGATTCAACGCGTCATCTATTGAATTTTCATGGTTACTATTGGTCGGAATTACAAACAAACAATGAATGTGCGATCCTTACTTATGGATATCGCTCTTCTACTCTTGTCTTCAAGGAGCCCCTGAACCAGTAAATAAGAAGGAAAGAGAAAGAGGCTTCTTTCCTAAAAAAAGGAAAAACGTAAAACTTTTGTCATTCATCGTGCACTGACTTAACAAAATCTAAGCCTTATTATGGTATTAATAAAAGGTCGGTCCGTGATCGGGTATTTCTGGAAATCAATTTTCGCCGAAATCGAAGAAAGGGCTGTACGGGGCGACTGATGTGAACGGGTCCCATTGTCTATCCAAGCCTACGAGCCTAGTTGGATCGGATCGGGTATTGTTCATATTAAAACCGATAACGGATCCACCAACGACTCTTGGACCCATTTTGGATCGGACATGCGGATGGTTTGTCCCATTAAAAGAACCTTTTCGTACTGTACAAACGAGTCCTTTTCATACGTACACGGAATAAAGTCCAACTGATAATACCGATATTAATATCTGGATCCAGCCAACCAGAACCCGGATACATGGATCCAACCCGTTATAAGAAAATGTCCAATAATTGTGCACCACGCAACCCGCATCATGGGTTTAAAGTTTAAACCAATATCCGTATCGGTATGTATCGTATCGGATCGGCTTTGACATAAAGCGATACTGCTCACATTGGTTTGAAACCCGGGACGGCCATGAATATGATCGAATCATAGATTTGGCACGAAGTTTCGGACTTTGACCCTATCGGTCCAATCCGTTTCTTGACTAAATTACAGGGTTTGACAATTCAACACCGCCTGTAGGTGGCCTTGCTTGTTCACACTCCGAGGGTGTTTTGGTCATTTCGTAATGAACCGGTTCGGTATTAAATTTCATGCCAGCATTTGTGGATAGAGAACACTCACAAATATTTTTTTTTAATGTACTTATCCGGTTCGACCAGTTTGGCTGATTTAACGAATCGGTTGATTTAAAAAAAATGTTTTTTTATATTCATGTAAATATGGCATTTTTTTCATGTGCCAACCTTTGTCGAATTCTTATTAAAAAAATTGTCAATGTCTTTTTTTTTTTTATTTTTCACAGATGTTATATTGTTTCCCATCTTAGTGAGAGAAAACGTATTTCCTTTTTTTTAAAACAAAATATGATTTTTATATTCAGGATTTTTTTATTGCAATAAATCAATCAATTATTTGACCCATGTTCCATGGTCACCCAATAATTAAGGGGAAAAGGGAAAGATATATTAGTGTCAGGGCAGACCCCCAAGAATTGAGGTTTGTGTTCACCAAATACCCCTTAAATCGGCTGATACAGTGACAAATTAGTAATAAATAAATAAATAAATAAATAAATAATAAAAAATGTTATTTTAAACTTTTTTTATTAGTTTATAATGGTCTAATTTGGTTTTCTTTTTTTGTTTTTGGCTGAAAGTTTTTTAATGTAATTATAATTCCAATATATACAATCATAAATAATCCATGTCAATATTATAAAAATATGATGCTTTCGTTATACTTCAACTTGCATATTGGTACTTTTATTTTACAATACACGAAATTGATGTCTCAAAAATTTGAAATGAAAACTAACCGCATACAACTCTTGCTTGTTGATCATGTCAGTCATTCGGGGATTGAATAAATACGGTTGACAATGACTTTGTGAACTGAGCTGAGAAATTAGGGTTAGGCCACTTAGAGAGAGAAAGGTCAATAAATAATATACCCAGGCCTTATTTGACATGATCTGATAAGTCATAAGTCTCTCAACACTAAATTGACTGTTTAGAGAAAGAAAAAGACAATAATAATGAATACAATAAAAACATGGAAGTTTCTTCCATTTTTCTATAAAAATTCCAACTTGGTGGGTGCATTGGCATTCAATGGGTATGTGAGGGCTCTTTTTCCTGTTTTTTGTGGATTTTTTCGGGGTTATAGTTGACTGGGTGAGTAAGATAAATTATGCATTTAGATGTACATGAAAACTAAGTGAAAAATGAAGGCATATACAATGAAATATGCGTTTGACATTGCGCCAATCATGCCTTCTCTTTGCTTTAAGAATGTAAGGTTTTGAACCTCATATTATTATTCATTAAATCGTGAATTGTATCGAAGATCATGTGAACTCATTAAAAGTCATTCAATCAGCTTTATCATTGAATCATAATATGTGAAATCATTTTTTTATAAAGACAATAACACTTAGGCTCTGAAAAGATAACGTTATATATGCGAGAAATGAGAATGTGTATCACATTTCTTACATTGTTACATATTTTCTTTTTTGCAAGTGAAATGAGAACTAGTATTTAGTGAATCTAATATAATATGATGTGCAAATCTATTAGTTATAAAAGAATGGAAAACAAGTCACTTAAAAAATAAATATCTATCAATCTGGAACGTTTGCTTTAAGCTTGTTGAACATCATGAAAAGTCGAGATTAATGTGTGAAATGTTGTTGAAAAGTTGAAATCAGCGCAACAAATGTGTAAGTAACTGCATTATTTAATGACTGCTTCTTTCTACTACTGTGATTGCATCGCAAGCGAAGCGTGAACACCACGTATCACTGTGGTTCATACGGACCGACCAGAGATTTCTTCCACAAGACGAGCCATCAAAGCACAGCGCTTAAGACTCAAGAGCGTTCACATGGCGCAGTTACAGAGGTGCCCCTTTTGACGTAGGGGTGAAATGATGCGCCTCGTCAAGTCAATAACACGTTCGAGAGAGGGAGGGAGTCTTTTCTTTCTCTTTTTTGTTGGTGTTGTTAATGATTTAAATTTAATTTAATAGATTTTTTATTGGGAAATAATTTGGAGGAGGAGGGTGGGGGGAGAGGATGGCGTGACCTGTTTGCTTTGATTCGATTCTCTGAATGAACACCCCCCAACTGAGAAAGGAGTATTTAATTTGGCCATGCTTGCGGATTTGAGGTGGGTTGAATCGGGTAGCGCAGTTGCAGACGATGGGCGGATAGATGGTGCTGTTCCAATCGTGGGTGTCCGGCTTGCTGCACTCTGTGGTGGGCGAGAGCAGCTCCGTGATGGGGTGTTTCCCTTGTTTTGGCGCGAGGAAGGAGCAGTTCAGTGCTGGCAATGGCGAGGACGTGAGGAAGGAGCGAAACCCGTCGGTGGCATCTCAAGTTTCGAGGGCTTCTTCAGGTGGGGGCCGTTGAGATTGAGTACTTCCGGGGAATGACGATGGGTTTTAGCATTTTCGCCGAGGATCACGCTTTCTTGGGTGGAATTTTCAAATGGGTAGTGCTGAAATCGATTTCTTGTTTCTTGGTTCTTGGGTTTTAGACTTGAATTAGTTGTTTGTTTCCCCGTGTTATAGGTGGAAGTTTCAGGCTTGTAGGATTAAAATCGATTGCCTTTGGTTGGTTTCTGGTGGTTTTGTTCTGATCTTGCGTTCTTGGTTCGATCGAATTGCGTGAAAATATTGTTTTCTATCAGAGGTTGTCTGTGCAGAATGAATTTCAAATGGTTTTGTGTGTTTGATATGGATCAATGCATGGCCTGCCTGTTTGCATGGTGTTCTCATATGAATTCGAATGCATCTCTTATCGTCCATTTACGAAACTGAGTATGCGTTTTCTATGTGGATCAAAAGGACCGGAGAAAGTCAGGCCGAGACCCGCACCTGTGCCGGTAAGAGAAACTCCGGCGCCGCCCAGGGATGGCCCTGAAGTCAAAATCGCAGCTACCACCTTCACCTTTCGGGAGCTTGCAACTGCGACGAAGAATTTTAGACAGGAATGTCTTATAGGGGAAGGCGGATTTGGGAGGGTTTATAAAGGTCGCATAGAAACCACAGGCCAGGTATTCCCTGAACCGGATTGGTAATTTTTTTTCTGTCTGGTATCCTCCTTGATTAGGCATTGCATTGTTCAGAGATCAAGCATTAACATGGTTGTTTTAATTTTGATATTGGAAAAATTTTTCTTCTTCTTTTGTATTAGTTCCTTGATTGATGTCAGTGTTGGGCAGGTTGTCGCTGTAAAACAATTGGACAGGAATGGGCTGCAAGGGAACAGAGAGTTTCTGGTGGAGGTCCTCATGCTTAGCCTTTTGCATCATCCTAATCTTGTTAATTTGATCGGCTATTGTGCTGAAGGGGATCAGCGCCTTCTTGTGTACGAATTCATGCCTTTGGGGTCATTGGAAGATCATCTGCACGGTAAGACTCTCATACTTTCTTGTAAGCTTGAATGATCCTCCAAAGTCGAAAGTGTGTTACTCCTGCTGGATCTGCGCCCACACTTGGTTTTTATTTGTAATGGAATAAAAGCAGGAAATTTGGAGTAATTCTACTGCGTACAGTGTGTATTTTTTTATTAATCTTGTCAAAAGAGTTCTTTATTTTTGTTGGTTGAATCAAGTCTGCAAGCCAGTAAGACAAAGAGCTTCATTTGCTTTAAGTATTCTTTGAATTTGCCATCCTGTGGTGTGGGATAAAGATCCACCGTTTTCCTTTTTGCTGTCTTCTGAAATTTGGTCTCTTGGTGGGTAGTCTGAGATGAACTTTTTTTTTAAGTCTTACCTCTGTGTGACATAAATATGCCAGGAGAATGTCCTGTGGTTTACCTTCGCCAACCTTAAGAAAATGGTCACTTGATCTAGGCAAATTCATTTGTTGCTGTCTGCTTCAAATTACTGCAGGATTACACGGTTTATGATGAATCTAACTAAGACACAGATTGAATCTCTTATGCGTCCTCATTTGATTAGTGGTTCGGTTTCATTCCTTGACATCTTCATAAATTTCTATATCAGGGATTAAGGATCACAGTTCCATCATCTAATGCTTCTTTGTTTGCTTACGCCTTTTATTATGGTCTTCATTCACAAAGTGCAACGTCATAGTCAATGTTGTTTTTTTACATGTTTATTCTCATGAAAATGTAAGTTTCTCTGATGCTGTTTGCTATATGAGTTACCATACTCTGTTTGTTTCTTTTTCGTGCTGTTTGTATGGGATATTTAAGTTTGCTTTCACCCTTTCTAGATCATTTGAATGTGAATTAGATATGTGTGCTTTCTACATCTACAAAACTAGCGACAAGATAAGCAGGTTGTCTTTCTTCCTCTTCTACTTTTTCTTTTTTAATTGAAAATAATCTTCTTTACAAATTTACATGAGACTTCAGAAGTTTGAGGCTGGACAACTTTTTTTGTAGTTACTGGAATTTTTGTTTGGCTATCTGGAAGAAAGAAGCTGAGGAAGCTAACTTGAGTCCATGACCATCTTGATTGGAGATAAAGTATGATTCCTAAACAATTCAATTGTTACAACCTAGTTTTGAAATGTCACTGCAGTTTAAAAAATATTTGTAGCTCGTGGAGATTACAATTTGCAAATCTTTCCAAATAAAGTAGACCTACCAGCTATTATAAATGTTAGGCTAGCAACGATGTTGCATTTTCCTTCAGGGATGTGAGTTTCAAAAGGAAACTCATGTCTGGAAGAATATGTAAGATCTGCCTCCTCCAAGATCAAAGGAACAGAGAAACATGGTGGTGGTTCATTGTGAAGAGAAAAGAGGATAAGGTGTGGTCTGTCAGGGGGTTGATGGGCTTACCGTGCGTATGGATGCTCTTCATTGCAAATGGTCAGACTGACGAAACTGATGTCTATCTTAGTGGCTGATCTGACGAATCTAAGAAACAGATGGAGGTGGCATCCTAGTTTGCAACCAGTTCTGCTGACCAAGATTGTCACAGAGTTTACTTTGTTTCTAAAGGCACCTTGAAGTTCCTGTGCTGTTGCATCTATTGTAAGACAATAGTTTGAAACTCTTATACATGTGAAATCAATATATGTGAAATCATTGAAATGATTGTGATATATTTTTTAGGGACTAAAGGCAAACAGGTGATTGAAAGAACGGATGTGCAACTCCTTTACCTGATAGTAAAACCCATTTTACTTTAGAAAGATTAACATTGCTGGAGGGCAGAGTTGGCTAAGCTAAATGATATAAGGAGGGATTATCTCAAAAATGAAATATGTAAACTTGTCCTTATCTGAACATGTCTGCACATTTGCCTTGTTAAAATGCTTCCTAAGTTTTTTTTATTCTAAAATTAAAGGGGGTTCAGTACCAAATGACATAGTAAAAGCAATGTAATGGAGTGCTAAAAATGTCTGTTCTTTTTTAAGCCTCTCTGCATTTGCTTTGCATGATGTCTGTGTTCAAGAGAACACTTGGTTGCTGAGTCATCTATGCACTTTCTTGTTGCATCCATGCACTTTCTTGTTGATTATTGTTGGCTATTTTTGTGCACTTTTGGTTTTAGTGGTAAATGTCACCTCTATGTGAATGTGCTAAGAACTTGTGTGAAAGCTGTACTGAATAATTCTGGATGTCTTTTTGCACCTTACTTTTGTGGACTCTCGCGAAGTTTGCTTCTATTGCTATGTTTTGCTTGTTAGAATTTGGTGCTCAGCATCAGGATGCCAAAATTGGTTTGCTATTTCTTTATCAACCACAATGGTTATTTTTCTTTAATTGCTTGTATTTTATCCCCTTTGTTTGTGCAGACCTTCCTCCTGACAAAGAGCCACTAGACTGGACTACGAGGATGAAAATTGCAGCTGGTGCAGCAAGAGGGTTGGAGTACCTCCATCATAAAGCAAATCCTCCTGTTATATATCGAGATTTTAAGTCATCCAACATTCTACTGGACGAGGAGTTCCATCCAAAACTATCTGACTTTGGTCTTGCAAAACTTGGTCCTACAGGAGATAAGTCCCATGTGTCCACTAGGGTGATGGGCACGTATGGTTACTGTGCTCCAGAATATGCAATGACTGGACAACTTACTGTTAAATCTGATGTCTATAGTTTTGGTGTGGTTCTGCTTGAACTAATTACTGGAAGGAGAGCATTTGATTCTACTCGGTTGCAACATGAACAGAACCTTGTTGCATGGGTAACCACTTTTACAGTTTACCTTTTTTGTTCTTTGTGTCCCCTTTTCTGTCTTGAAAACGTCTGAAATTTTTCTTGATGTTTAATTCTTGGTCCCTAGATGCTTTCGGTCCATAACTTATATTATAAAGTGACCAGAGAGTTGTGAGACACAACAATAGATGCGTGGAATGCAATTTCTGTGGCTGTAGAGGATTCAAAACCACTCCAGGAATCTTGAACAATTTCAAATGTACTAACTAAATACTCGATAACTTGGATAATTATCTCCACAAGGGATTCTACCGTCTCCCGGGCATTGTACACTTATACTTTTTTTATGATACTGGGAAGTGGTGTCTATAGGATTTGGTTTTTAGCTGATAACCATTGCTGAAAGTTTGATGTGGATTGGACCTGCTCTGATAATGATGACCAGGGTGAGACTAATATTGCCCTGCTCATGGTTCTGTCAGTTACCGAACAAAATCTCTTAGACAATTTAAAAGCAGATTGAGTATCCTACTTATGGTTGCGCCACTCCTACAGAAAATCTTTCTTGCTCTGCATAGTTATTATGTGTATCTCTCTAAAGTTCTAAACAATGAAATTCACTTATTTTGTGACCTAGCATTTGTTTCTTTTCAACTCTTGCATACTTTTGCTTTTCTTCTTTTCTACCTTACATGGTAGGGAAACCATCACAAATCTCTTTGTTTCTTCTTTGGGGAGACACTGTCGAAAATCATGTCCCTGTTTGGGCAAGTTTCCTGTTTGAGCAAATCTTGTTTGCTTAACATTTATTGTTGATTACTAGGTTGATCAAAAGCAGGTATTGTTTTTGTTCTAATCTAATGAATTTTCCATGGAGATGATTGCTATCATCAATTACTCCAACAAAGACAGTTTTTGCTCTTTTTGTTTGGATCTTCTTATTGGTTTGCTTCCACGTGAATCCTTGCTCCATTCGTGAACTCATATTTTTATCATGAGTTTAAATGTTTTTATCACTGGGTTGATGCTAGTACTGTTTTTAGAAGTGGTCTTATCTGGTTGTCTGACATTCTTGCCCTTAACAAGCATTTATACGTTCTGGTTCTCCTTGAAGTATGTTAGCCTTGGACAGTGGTCTAGGATTCACTTCCTATTCTGTTTGATCTGCACTTTCCCTGTTTGCCGTTCCTGTTTTTGCATGTCAAAGCTGGTAACTTGTCTTGGCATTTCTCTTAATATTTGTTTGTTTTTGCCAAATGTTGGAGATACTGTGCACCAGTGTTCATTGTTGATAAGTTGGTGCCTACCTTCATAATTCTCTCTATCTCTCTCTCCCTTTCTCTCTCTACATGGCACCTGAGTGAAACCAATACGAGGATGTAGAGGAAAAGTTAGGTTTGCTATGGCTGTATCCTCACTATGGGAGTCAGTTGACTGTTGGACATAGCTTTGGTTGTGGTTTTTTAAGGCCGAACAAAAAAAAAAAGAGGAAAAATAAAGGAGAATGAGTAACCAGTGGCGGTAGCCATGGGACTTCTCCTGTTGCATATGGACATTCTATTGCATCTTCTTTACTGAGTACCTTTATTATACCACTGCTCTTGCATGTATGACTTTCTTCTCTCATATGTTGTTGGAACGGAAGATGGATTTTGTCTTCATTCTGCGGATCTTAAAACAATTTTATTGCCTGTTTTAACATGTACTCCTCAATCTTCTTGCAATTTATTGCATTGACATGAGCTAAGGCGTAAGTTGAAATTAAATCTGTGTAACAAAGAAGCCATAAACACACACAGAACACATATATGTTCTTTAGTCTTAAGGTACAACTCGCTTTTCATGCTTCTTACTGTAAAATCCAAGTATGTCTTCGACTTTTACATTGTCCATTATCAACATAAGTTCTGCTTTTAGCAGTTGTATGCTTCTCTATTTTCATTACGGATATCAACAATTAGATATATTCTATTTGCAGGCACGCCCACTGTTCAACGACCGTCGAAAGTTTCCAAAAATGGCTGATCCACGACTTCAGGGCAGGTTTCCAATGCGAGGCATGTTCCAAGCAATTGCAGTGGCTGCAATGTGTCTCCATGAACAGGCAGCTACTCGTCCACTGATTGGGGATGTGGTCACGGCTTTGTCTTATCTGTCAAACCAAGCTTATGATCCTAATGCTGCTCAAGGTAGCAGGGCTGGAAGAGATAAGGATGAGAGAAGCAGAGTTGCTGGTACCGCTGAAGATAGAGGTGGAAGGATAACAAGAAGTGAAGATAGTGGTGGCTCTGGTCGCAAATTGGAATCAGATGAGTCAGGAAGGGAAGATTCTCCCAAGTTACCCAAAAACCCCAACAGGGATTTGGATAGGGAACGAGCCGTTGCGGAGGCCAAAATGTGGGGAGAAAATTGGAGAGACAAGAAAAGGATGACTTTGCAGGCAAATACTGCCAACTCTAATGAGAAGAAGATTGACGATCCAAGTCCAACAAGTGAATCATGAGTTACGGACATAAGTTTTCTTGGGTTTATCCATCATCTGCTACGTGCAGACCAAGTTATTCTATCAGGTCAATATTTCCTGTGGACATGCATATAAACAACACAGGCTTTTAAACTCCTTTCCAGGAAGGATCTGTAGTTTTTCTCCGAGTTATTCTGCTGTAGCTTCTTTTCCTCTTTGTTTTTCTTTTTCTTTTTTCTTTGGCCTTTCATGCTGTTGGAAAAGAAAAGAAGCCGAGTTAGGAGAGTGTAAAGGTTCATACAATAGCTGTACTGTAACTATCATTGTTAGTTCAGCATCTTTTGGTCTTGCTTTAGTAAAGGTAAAAAAAAAAAGGAAAATTTTTGTGGCAGCACATGAAGTTGAGGCTTTGTTTCTAACTAACTGCATGCCTGGAAAGAGTCTGGAACTTTTTCCGATTCTTCTCTATTCAAACTTTCTCCCGTCTGAATTAATGCGAGGCATGTGCCTCTCTCCCTCTCCCTCTGTCTCTCCTCTCATATGAATTGACAACCTGGATATTGAGTCTTGATGCACTCAACAGCTAAAAGAAAGACAGTCGACAGTTACCAACAAACCAGCTTCTTCATTTCCGTAGTTTCTTTCTGTTCCTGCTTGACATTGCCGATGTAGTATTTGCTTCCTTGCTTCGTTCTGTGTACTGCGTGTCACATCCTTTTCATTTACTGATAACCGTAGAACAAATTCGTTGATAAACACGCGCTCTCCTAGTTGGCTGGCAAATGTACAAAAAGAATCGGATATATTATTGCATCACAGAATGGAGGTCATGGTGGTGGAATTTCAGTGATCAACTAGGACATAATGAGAATGTAGCAGAAATTGTGAGCTTACAAGTAATCATTTAAATCATCTTTCCTCTTCTTTCCAGATTTGGCTCTCAAATAGAGGGAGCTAAGGAACTAGGTGATTCGGTGAAGCTAGTGATGTAAACAGTTAGGATCGATGTTGGGTCCGAACTTAGTTTAAATTTTATGGAATCCGATTCAGATTCAACCATGGATCTTGACCCTATTTTTCAAAACTGAACTTGGATCCCATGAACATGAAATCTGACCTTTATACGTAATAAGGTTGCATCTCTATCAAATCCTGGTCAGTTATTGTACTTGGATCTGTTTTTTGTTATAAAACTGTTTTCAACTAGCAGCGCAGATGAGGTAATTAGATATATCTGTTCCATTTACATCATGGTGATGCTTCATATCCCCTTCTTTTTCTCTTAAAATCTCACATCCGAAACCTATACTGCAGAAGAAAGAATACAGAATATGAAAGGAAAAAACCAATTAATATCAGGCAACATTTACGGAATTAAAGCTCTGCCAATCTCAGTTTTCTGCATCACCATATCAGCTGCAGAATTAATCTTCTCCATGGTTTTCACCACTTTGAATTTCATTATGGTCTTACTTTTACATCTGTCCTGTACGTTATGGTCTGCAGGAAAAATGAAAATCTAGAACCATACTCTTCTGAAAAATTAAATGATAAGTCTTTCAATTCGGAAGATTCAATACTTCACATCAAGCATTTAGTTATTTTCCTGCTAAGTTGCCGCGATTGATGCTCCCTTTACAATTTTAGTTGTTCAGGTGGCGCAGTGGGGGACTCTCTTAGAGGTGAAACAACATTATAAATCAACATGAACCTTGGCTTGCTTTAGCTAACGAGACACTGGCAAGGTGCTTGTTGAGTCTGGTCCTAGTTGTGTTTCACCTTAGGAAGGTCACCAAGGGCTGCACACAAGTCGCCCGAGCTTGGCCAGTTCGAGTTTGACTCAGCACAAAAAACTCGAGCTCGAGTTCGGCTCGAACTCGAATCAAGCTCCTTATAGCAAGCTTGAGCTTGACTCGACTACACAAAATCGAGCTCGAACTTGACTCGTTTTAACCCATTTAACTCGTTTAGGCGTTAACTCATTTAGCATTAACTCGTGTAAACATTAACTCGTTTAACTCAAGTAGACATTAACTCGTTTAACTCTGTAACTTGTGAAAATCTGTATTTATCCTAAAAGTTAAAACGGTGAACCCGTTTTGACAGTGTTATATAGAGCACTGGTTTGCAAGTCGAGTTGAGTTTCTGAAACTCGAACTCGACTCATTTATCATTTCAAGTATCTTTGTAAGCTCAAACTCGGCTCACTTATAAACGAATAGAGCACGAGCCGAATTTTTTCGAATGAGTTCGAGTCAAGCTCGAGTTGGCTCAGCTTGTTGTGCAGCCCTACCCACCAGGTGACCTGATCTGCTCCCTGAGAAGCCTGGATATGTATCTCCTTCAAGTGACTGGGATACCAGTCAAGCAAAAAAGTAGCAAAACGTGGCCGGAAGTATACACTAGCCATGTACATAATAGATATATGGCGTTTTTCTTCTAATATACACTTTTTTTTTTTATTGAGTTTGGTATTGCAAGCGATATACGGTGAAGTTCATCACACGCATGATTATGATTTATCTATGTACGTACTCTTTAACTGAGTTGTGTATGACAAATGATTATGCATGATCATACACAAAACTAATATAATGTCGGATATTATCCTTGTGATCCAGCAGGGGCAACAAATGAAGCTAAAGTGTACCGGACCTAAATGTCGTTCGTGTTGTTATGTACTTGTGCTTACAATCAATCAAACAAATTTTTATAGACATAATTATAAGTTAAATCTTATTAGATAAACCAATGTCGTGAAGGGTTTAGATATTGTTCGTTTCATTATGCACATGCAATTGCAATCCATCAAATGAATCTCTATAGATGTCAATACAAGTTAATCTCATTAGACGAATTAGAATTGTGCAAATGAAGGACTTAGATTTGGTTCACATCATTATTTACTTGTCAATACAGCCAATCAAACAAACCTCTATTGATGCAATTACAAGTTAATTTTATTTGATGAACATGATTAGGAATTGTGAAATCTGGATTTGGAAATTCCTAATGAATTGATTAATCACGCTGGGCTTAAGTAGAGGTGCGAAAAGATTGGATACGGGTCAGATCCTGTTAGATCTGAATCCAAGTTAGAATGACTACCACCTGAACCAAATCCCAGATTTGGTTTGAAATGGATTCAACAAAGCGGAGTCCAATCAGAATTACTGAACCATTTATCTTGGTTATACTTTTCAAGACATTCTTAGGCACTATAGGAAGGACGTTTACATACACCGATTATCTTTAGGCATGTTTGTTTGGGCTGGACAGAGTGGCTGTTTGCAAGAGGCGAGACTACCCCCTTTCCCTTGTTGATCTAGGGTTGCATTGGAACTTGCGTGGTTTATGGTCGATGGCGTACCCACATGTAGGCAGTTGCCCACACAAGCTCTTTAAAATTCACTATATTTTTGTATTGACAAATTTAATATTTATTTTCATACATATATAAGTACCCATTCAAATATAAATGTTTCTAAACAGGTGACCCTTCTAATTTTTCTATTTCTACCATGGTTTATGGTGCATCCTTTAACTTGAGTGTCGCACATCCATCGTTACTGGAGTTATCTTTAACCATGTTTGTTTGGGCTGGACAGAGTGTCTCAAACACACAATGGAAGAGCTCAATCTATGGTGTAAACATTCACCACATGACTGTTTGAGTGTCAGCAATACTCGGCCTATTTTTTTGGAAAAATTAAAATGCGAGTTTTGAGTCACTATCTTACCACTTTAATTCAAATCGGCCAATTTCAGGACTGTTGCTCACTCATTTTGATAAATCTAGCTAATATTGTTCACTTCATTTTTTTTTTCTTTGTAACTTTATAATGTTTTTTATATTTTAATTATATTTATTCTCATATCATGAGATGTTTAATGTGTTATATCAAGGGGTTATAAGTTTTATGTCTCTCTCTTTCTATCTCTCGCCCATTTTATATGTTGACAACAATGATATAAATAAATCCGATTTGGATTTGATATCTGACTGAACCGTTTTGAAAAATTCAAACACAAATAAAAAATTTATTATCCGATTAAGCAATCAGATTGAATTTGGATGTGAATGAAAATGAAGTTACATGTTTGGAGACATGAAATGACCAAATCACCCTTGAGAAAACCCCTCTTCTATAAAGGCAAAAAGAAAAATGGGGGCAAGACTGTATCAGTAGTTGAATATTTGCGAGCATGTAGGGTCAAAAATAGCGGCGGAAATACATGGGGGTTTGTGTGGGCTACTGCCTACACCAGCTTATCAAAATTCCAATTAAAAGACTTCAAAATTAAATTAAGATGATTTAAAAATTACATGGGTGTCACTTCAGAAATGAACTTGTGACTCTAATGCCTTTCATCTAACAAATCTTGGCTCTGCCACTGGTCAAACATATGCACACACTCTGATATAAGATTCCTTTTATGTGGGACACATAAAGGAAGCAAACACCAGATTTCAGTACTATATAAAAAAGAAGATTTGAGAATGTTAGTATGTGAACAAAGCCTCAATTGAGCTCGGATTTTTTTTTTTTGGTTGTGTTGGAAGGAAGAGGATGGGTACAGGTGTTTGATTTCAAATCTTCTTATTTGAGATCTTTAGTGATATTAGATCACCTTAAGGTAGGCCATCCTATCCCACAACTAAGCTTGGGCATCGGACCAGCCCGCCTTACCTGACACCCGAAACCCAGGCCCAGCCTGACCATTAAAACCCAAGGTCGGGCTAGCGGGCTCGATAGATTATCAGGCCGGCTTGGTGTCCTTTTTTTTCAGGCCTTGGCCAGAGTGGAGCCGAGTATCGAGTATTCAGAGGTGGCCCAGCCCGGTGCCCAGGCTTACCCACAACCAATGCCCAAAACTTATGGGTTCTTCTCTTTCTCAATCAGCCGTTAAAAAAATAAGATATTTAAAAGAAAAAAGCTCCAAGAAAAAAAAAAACCCTTGCTCTATCGTATCACTCCTACAAACCAGGCAACCTTGACTTAAATTTCTAACTCCGCCACTGCGCCGCTAAAAAAAAAAAAAAAAAAAAACAAAGGGTTGTAAGCTGAACACATGCTTTTGAACACCAACTACAGTTCGTATATTCTATTCAAAAAAGACATTGCAGGCGTCTCCACTATATTGGGACAGCAGGATTCAAGTGAAGAAGAGTCGGTCCTTCTTTTTAGTGCCCGCTTGCATTATTGCATATGATGGAATATTCATATCCAATTAACATGGGCTTACGCAATCTTCCTCCTTAGTACTGTTGCCTTTCCAAACAAACAATCGTTTCCTTATCATGGACCAACATTCTCTATTTAATTCTAGAGAGAGAGAGAGAGAGTTGTCAGGATCATCGCGTCATCGCAATGTCAAGCAAGATAATCATGAAAATGCACGTAAATCGTCCCTACCATAATGACAAGTATTGACTAACAAAATCATAGTGATGAATGTGAATAAGAGTAAGAAGCCACATCTTTTGCACCAATGTTCTCTTGATCAAGACAAATTAGCAGCTGAAATTCAGAATTCAGCACTACCAACGAGTCCTAGAACAAGAGCGAGAAAAAGAGAGAGGCTTAGAGAGAGAAAGAGCGCTAATAACAAACAATCTTACGTTGGTAGTCATAATTCAGAGAAACTAGGGGACAGTGGAGATGAAGATAATGAAAATGGTGGGCATTAACTACCAACGAGTTGTAAAACAAGAGGGAGAAAGAGAGGAAGGCACAGAGAGAGAACGAGTGCTGATAACAAAAGATCTTACGTTGGTAGTCACAATTCAGAGAAACTAAGAAACAGTGGAGATGAAGATAATGAAAATGGTGGGCATTCACTAGCAACCAGTCATAGAACAAGAGGGTGAAAGAGAGAGAGAGTTTTAGAGAGCGAAAGAGTGCTAATAACAAAAAAAATCTTACGTTTGTAGTCACAATTCAGAGAAACTAGGATACAGCGGAGATGAAGATAATGAAAATGGTGGGCACACTTTGCATTTGGAAGGCAAAGTTGAACCGAAAAGCCTCTATATCAAGGCAAGCTTTTCCCGATCTATTTGATCCCTCGAGAAAGTTATCTGCAACTAGTGCTCGATCCGCACTCACTGATTGTTTGATTATTGGAGTGCCCAGTTCTCGTAGATAAGATTGGCAGCAGAACACTCTGAATTCTATCTGCAACAGCAAAGGCACATGCATTGTTACTGATTGTCTCCTAGCGCTGAGAAGAATGAAGGTTCTTGAGCTTGGTTTAATTAATTATCATGAGATGATGCTTTGGTGACATATTAAAACACAAGAAACAGCCCGATAATCTCCCATGCTCATTGACAGAGACAGGGAGAGAGGGTGGACGCCAAACTCCTTATCAAGTGTAAAATAATGGGGAGATGATAACGTTTGGCTACTCTTTGGGCTCAAGTGTAAATCTTAGACCCCCCCATCTCTCTCTTTATATATATATATGATCATAAATCTCAGGATATAAAGATTCATATTGAACTATGATGGGAACTTCTCCTCTGTTCATTGAGGCAGTGACAGGTCGATTGTTCTAGTCGCCACGCAGCCATAAAACACTATATAAATTCATCCTTTTCTGCACATAACCATTATGTGCATCCTATGAACTACAAAAATAAGGTTGTTTCCTTTTCATATACTCTCAATTACTATGTTCAATTTTTTTCATTTTGGTTGTTTATAATGGGTTACATGGATTATACCTATTTGCACAAATACTTCTACTATTCCTCAATGTTATATATATATATATATATATATATATATATATATATGGAGAGAGAGAGAGAGAGAGAGAGAGAGAGAGAGAGAGAGATATGTCGATTTGACAGGAACAAAAGCTGGAGGTACGGGTTTATTTGAAGAAAGGACGATATCTTGATAAGGTTGAAAACCACATCGGACTGAAAATTATATATTATGACAGCTTCTTCCTAAGTTGTGTCGCCTCAATGTTGGATGTTCCATAATATATAAACAAGTAAACAACTTGTTTTGGTGTCACTCTTCATTAAATGTGTAACGATGAACAACAACCTTTTTTTTTAATATCACTTTTTATTAAGTGTGTAACAATGAACATTAATATGAGAATTAACTGTTGAGGCACTGATCGTATACTTTCCGTCCTGTTTTGTGCACTTAATGATGTAATACACACACACTCACACAGCCGGCTACCTCTGTGCCTGATGATTTTTTTTTTTATTGCTAAAAGCTTCGAAAATGTGCACTCAATCGCTGCAAATGCATCCTTTGTAGTGGGTTTTAGGGACGCAAAGTTAAAAAAAAAACTCATCCAGCCATAGAGGAACAGATTTTTTTAAATTTATGTATATTTTAAAACTCCTATTTTTTCTTCTTTGCTTATGGGGGCTCAATCAACGAGTCTTGTGACCAATAAGTTGATACACACACACACACACATAAACACATTTAAAAACTCATATTTTTTTCCTTTTTGTTTAAGGGTTGATCCATGAGGATAAATCTAATATATGTTACCTTCTTCTGAACAATAATTAAATTGATAATAAAACTTTAAGAAATAAAAATAGAAAAAAATGATAATGAAATAAAAAGTCATGAATCAAGACGACCGAGTATGGCAGATGCACTCGTGATGCAAACCACTAAACATTTAAGAAAACGCATGGGGAGATAAGTTGGCAGCCCACCATTCTCTCTTTCCATGGTAGTAATATACGACCGAACTCTAAAAACTAGAACATCAATTTTTTTTTTAAACATTTATCTCTAGCTTAGTTTTCTCATAATGAATTTAGAAGTAACTGTCAATATCTTTAAATATAAATGCTTACATTTGAAAGATTACAAATAACTATCTAATTTTGCAAAATAATTCACAGACGCATGCTTAATGAAAGAAAATAATATTGATAAGACGTTTAAAAAACTATTTAATTTTCTGTTCATATAAATATAATTTCTTTAAATTTCAACCAAGATATTTTATTGTTCTGGTAATTCATAAATCCCCTTTTGAAAACGTACAAGTTGCAAGAAGAGGCATTTAAAAATTTTTCATGATGGAGGCTAAATTATGAATGTCATTTTCAAAAAATTTATATAGCGTAATTAAATTTTTTTAAAATTTACATGTAAATAAAAAAAAAATGGTTGAAGGGGAGAGGGGGATATGTAAGCCAATATACCGGATACAAGATACCTTCGTATTTTCCGATGCAATTGGGCTGGGGTAATTCCCTTTCCATTAATAGAACAAGTATGTACTTTTATATTTCATCTTTTTAAATCAGTTTAAGATATTCTAAATAAAAATGACCATCAGTATAAATTGATACATAACGATATCAAAATCATTTTATGGATTTCTCCATTTAAGTTTGAACAGAGAAATCCTTCTTGAACAATTATGATTGGATGGAGATCCAGGTTGGAGAATATATATGTATGTATGTATGTATGTATGTATGTATGTATGTATAAAATACAAAAAAATTTGTTTAGCGTCGCGGTACATGTGTTAAGTGCAGCCGAAATGACGTGTCCCGAAAAAAAAGTGTCCCTGTGACGTGGCAGCTTTGAGCCAAACCTACCACCATACAATCCTTAAAATACCATGAAGAAGCGTATGGGCATCTAACTCAAAAGTGGGTTTTGGCCGTGGAATTGACACTAGTGGGGATGTCATTGAGTTGGTATGATCAAATTTGAAACGAAACTCATTTAATTAAATTTCAAAGAAAAAAAAAAAACCAACCACATGAAAAACATATGATCAAGGTATTTGAATTTAAAATACGAGTCTGAAACACGTGAAAATCTCACTACCTGACACCGATGCAGCTCTGAACTTTAGGAGTAAGGGTCACTCAAATTTGAGGTAAAACCGAGGCGCATCACTTGTTGGTTGAATATCAAAGAACTTGGATCAGAGTTAGAACTCTGATCTTACCCATATCAAATTATAATTCAGTTGCAATAATGATTGAATCAAAACCCAATTAAACTGAACGTGGTAAGTTATGGATCCGACACGAGTCCGAACCGTTTGCACTTATAGGTGGTGGTGCTAGGAGGGACCCAAATGCAGAACTTTTCCCTTTTTTAGTGAGTGCTTCTGCAAAAAAGATTAGGGATAAGTGCACTTTAGAATTGTGTTCCAGGTTATTGTGATCAGTCAAATTTTGATTATGTAAATGTGGTTTAGATGATTTAGCAATAGCTGGTCAAGTTATATATCGGGTCGCATTCGATGATTGAATTCAACTTTGAACATTCATTAAAGAGATGGACATAGAAAAACTTATATGTTCGAAATGTATAATATATAGCTGATGGCAAACATTGATAGATTTCAAACAGATCTTAGACATCTTTCTTTTTATCTTTCCATGATTTTACTCATAAATGCGAATCTTTTAGATGGGCTTCTGTGTATAGCTTGAGTCTATAAGTTCTCTAAGCTCAAGAAGTTCTTTAAAACTACACCCATATAGATGAACAATTGGGAGCTTGAGCTTAATTTCAAGGGCCAGCATAATCAAGGAGAGCTCTAGCCAGTAGATTGCATGCTCAATACGAGTCCCGGCCCAACTCCAGCTATTAAGCGGTGGCGGAGCCAGAAATTTTAGGTTGACGGACACTAATTTAAACGATTTTAGATTCTTAGGAGCATGAATATATATGAAAGAGAAAATCATTGAAGTTATGAATATGTAAAATCAAGGAATTATGTGGGCTGGTGTAGAGAAAATCATTGAAGTTGCCTAAAGGTATGGAAGGTTAAACTAGTGCCCCCAATAATTATAGCAAAGATGATGTAATTGTAGATATAATAGGTTAAATTAATGTGTGCTAGTCTTCCACTCCAAATGTGCTTTATCTGTTTGAAAAAAAGAAAAACCACTACTTGTTTCCTTGAGTCACTAGTATAGATCACAGGGGAGCTTGCCACTTGTACAATTGTGTCAACAGTCATTTTCTTTTTTGACTTTCTGATGTCGAGGTCATTTTGTCCATTTCAAGCGCTCAAAGGCGGGTACTAATACAATGTTTCATGATTGAGACAAATTCATGGAACACTATGTTCTGAAATTATATGAATCTAAATGAAACAATCATTGGAACATATTTATGATCCTATTGTTAGATGCCCCCAAACACTTTTATTGTGTTCGGGACCGAAACCGATAGCTTGCCTTGCCTTTCACATAATGCAATGTTAGATCACATCAAATTGACACATCATGTTTTACATGTGCTTCAAGTATAAAAAGGATGTGTATATGATCATCATGTTTGGCAGTAGGGATACTTTGTAAGTGTTTTATAAATCTACCGCCAAAATTGAGACAGATTCATTGAACTAGTTCTGGTGTTTTATGAATTTGCTTCAATCTTTGGGATAGATTTATGAGACTCTTATAAAGTGTTCCAGCTTTCAAACAACTTCTGAAGACATGGAGAGACTATAATCCCTAAAACTCGGTCATCTACGTAAGCAAACATCCTCTGAGAAATACTGGAGACAATTAATCTTGGTCAAGAAAAATGACTTCATGGTAAAGCATATTTGTTGAAAATGCTCCCAATTATTCGACAATGTTGAAAAAAGATTTATGGATTCCATAATGTTTAAAATTTATGGTTCAGATCTAGTTATAAGGTAAATTGTAAAGAAATAATGGAAATGTTAAAAATGAATGGTATACTGACACTGATCCAAAACTTTGATTGCTTGAACAATCTCTTCCTCTCTATGCACACCAACACATACAAATACAGAGACAATTCGGCCGCGTTTGATTACTACGGATCACTCATCTGCGGATTTCAAGTTCGACACAACTGCTTGACACAACTATGGAGAACAGCTATCATGGATTTGAAATTCTTTTGGATCTAAGAACCGCAGAGAATCAAATGCAAGCTTAAATTTTTGATAGTCAAAATGAAAAGTCCAGTCAACCCATAGGGACCAATATGGTGGACCATTTAGAAGAATGCTCAGGTGCTGATGCTAGCAAAAAACACAATCATTGTTAGCAATTTGCCACTATATCATTAGTGATTGCTGTCTAATCTAGTGCAACAAGGGCGGACCAACCAAATAATTTAGTGGCAGGCAAGGGGAGGCTTGATCATCAGCTTGAATGATTGATACTGGAGAATTCAATCTCTTGCAAACACCTACGGAACCTATACGGCCCAATCATTTTTTGCTATATTAGGAAGGGCTTGTGGAACAATCATGTAGAAGAAGAAGAAGAAGAAGAAGAAGAAACAAACTCATAAGGAACACAACAAAAAATTAAGTTGATGAATAAACAAACTCATAGGAAACACAAGGAATTTACAATACTTATATGTAAATGAGCTGAAATCCTCCGGCCATCTTAAGTTTTATTGGACAATGCAATGCATCAGACAGTATGCTATGAGATGTCAGAGATTTCTTTGTCCTAACATGAATGGAGAAATCCACAAATCCTTATATATATAGCTTCATGTAAACACCGTGGCTAGGCAGTGGAGTGTTTAATCTTTCACAAACCCCTATGGGACCTATGTGGCCCAAAAGTTACAGTCGATTAATGGATTGGTGAATGAGGTATTGTTAAAATGGCGGAGCCAGAAATTTCAAGCTAAAAGGCGTTGATACTTCAAATTTTAAACGTTTTAAATGGCACTAATATGTAAACAAATAAATGACTATGAACTATTAATATATATTTATTAAGATAAATTTAACCAATTCGTGTAGATCTAGATGGTAAATTGTCCAACAACCATGGTGCACTCTCCAGACTTCGAAAAAAGAAGATGATGAAGAAGAAGCGAATTCATGAAAGGAACTAGCATTAACATATAGTAAAAAAAGATGATGATGAAGATCAAGAAGTAAACCCATAAGGCAAAGGAATAAACATTAATATATAGTCTGATCACATAAAGACACATATCCAAACATCACAATCACAAAACCAAAGTGATACAAAGCTTGTTGCATGGCTGCCAAGCTCTAACCTACAATGTAAATTATTTCATACATGCATTACCAACAATATGCACCCATCCCTCCAACACCATACAAACTTCACATCCAAGCCTCCCCAACTCTTCCCCCAAAAGGAAGAAGCCAGTTCTTCAGTTTTCTCTGCATGAACCTTGGTGTGGCCATCCCAAGGGACATGCATAGCCTGATGATCTACTGGTCTAGGCCACCGCCACTGCCCTGAGTGCAGGCACTGTCACCACCTCTAGTTCTCTAATGGGATGCAGAGCAGTAACCACCTCTACTTCCCTGAGTTGAGGCTGAGCTGCAATGCTCTCAAGATCAGGAGGAGCTTCTGTCTCCGGCCGTTCCACTTCGAGGCGGACCTCAGCGAGCTTCTCGGCTTCGTCAGCCTTGGTATTGACTGGATAAACTTCTGAGCCTCCCCTCAGATTCACGGACACAGCTTGTTCAGGCAGCTTCTCGTCTGTTACAATGGGAGACTTGTTCTTGTAGTACAGATACAAGGCCATCTGGGTTGTTCCAAAGGTCAGGCCCAGAACATTTGGGAGCTGCTTTACACAAGATAGGAGAATAAACTGGCATTAGATTTGCCATCAATGACCAGTAATACACACACACACACACACACACACACACACATATATATATATATAGTTGATATATATGTGTTTGTCATGAATCAGCAGTGCATGAAACCATTGGCAATTTAATCAGAAAAGATCAAGAGAAATACTATGTTAACTGGTATTGTTATTAGATGAAAAGATCATGTTATACCTGTTCTTTACACCTTCAGTTTGTTGGTAATAAATACATAAAAAAGTTATAGTATAGTCAATCACATTTTGTGTTCACTAGTTTAAGCACTATCCTTGGAGGTCCAGAATGGGGCCGAGTTGGGCTTGGTTGCGACCTGCAAGGACAAAGCCAGCCCAGTCTGTGTGGTCAGTGGTTTCAGTGTTGCAAAACATATGCTTGGGCCTGTATTAAAACTAAGCTTGACTAGGTCTAAGCGCAAACAAATGATCAAAACCAGACCGCCTTCGGGCGGCCGGGACCCGACCTGTTCTTTGTTGATGCAAGACAGCTGTTTTAGCAATAAGAAGTTGATTAATTAAGAAAAATATCAGAAGCACACAGAATACAATCATGTTGCTTTGTGATGCAAAGGGATACCCGACAAAGATGATCTAAGCAAGTTTACATGAAAATTTGTGGTTCTATAGTTGCACAAGCAAGAGCTTCTTATAGTGATTAACGATTCTTGAGACTTAGGTCTTTCTAACGTGAAATTATTAGTATTCCTTTTACGCAGGGCACCATAAAGGCATCTTTAACAAAATTGAGGTTAATAATGAAGAAACCCCACGTTTTCTTCCTTCCTTTTTTGTTTAATAAAAAATATCATGAATATCAACATCATTTGTGGAATTGATTTGCATATAAATAGCACACATAATGTGAGAAAACTTGGTAAAGCTTCACGTCATGCACAAATGGTACACTTAATCATAAGGCTTGTAGAATTATTCAAAAGGTTGGAAAGCTAAGAGTGCTTAATTATTTTTCCTCTTGAACGTGATATTTTGTTAAATACCTTGACTAACGACTGAAAACATCATTTTCAATGACGATAAAAATGTTTTTGGACATGAAATTAAAGGGACAGCTTGTCCAATGGATACAAGTAAAGGTGGTTCTTCTTGAACTTTTTGTCTGGGACACTGACGAACATCAGCCCTTCAAGATTACGTAGAACAAACACGCACTTTCTAAAAGAGAGAGCCTTTCCACTGCATGCGGCAGTGTTCTAGAAAGGCCAAGAAAGGCACGCCCTGTTCCTGTCGTTCCAACAGGATCGAGAGCCAAACAATCTCTAGATCTGTCCCGGTGAGACCCAAAAATTTTTGACTCCTTAGGGACTAGACTCCAAGCTTAACTCATTCTAGGCCAAGTGAATAGACAAGAGAACCAGTTCACATGGACAAATTGATGCACCAAACACCTATTATTAATTGACCTCAATGGTTTGTGGCGCACTGGGTGGCAAGAGCGTCCACCTTATAAAAGGGACTTGGGTTTAAATCCTAGAGTGATCACTGCCAATGGCCAAGTATGCTCCACCTTTAGTTTAGACTGTCATAAGCCCCGAAAGGAGTGGTGGCCATAAGAGAGGGAGGTCAGTGGCATCTCTTAGGGACAGTGGAAAAAACCACTCACCTTTTCCCTTAACAAAAGAAAGAGAAAAAAAAACTAATTAATTAGTAAATCAGCTGAATATTGGCTTTCACAGATCAAATTGATCAGTTCTCAACCCTGCCAATCAAAAAAGGCTCCTACCCAAGTGAAGAAATTGAAGATTTTCCTTTTTCAAGCTTTTTTCCATTGATATTTCAATGAAAATTACTCTGTAAAAATCATAATCTTGGATCTGATAACGTCTCTTGACCTGATAACTAAGGAAATAAAATTAAAGGTCAGTTCAGTGAAGTTTTACCGCAACAAATAGATCGTTGATGAGGAGGCCGTAGACGAGCCACACACCGGCACTCAATGTGAGGAAGAAGGACAGGAAGAAAGGCATGAATTCCACGCTTTTGGTGCGTATGACCAACCTCTGCCATTAAAAAGCAAAAGCAGAAAGAAGGCATCCATTTCGTGATTTGGAAAAACAAAAGAGAAAAGGAAAAACTTCTGCAAAGAAAGATAGATGAAAAGGAAACTAAACGAAGAAAAATCAGATGGAAAAAGAAAAAGAGTAAACTTTGGTGGCAGCAGATGATCGACCTCAACCTCCTATGCTCTGCATACCTAGTGAGATATAACAGCAACTAATCATAGAAAGGCGGTTGTCTCTTTCTTCCATTCCTCTTCAAGATTTTAACAAAATTTGAGATGATACGTGGCTGTACAACCACCTTTACAGAGATGGCTTTTAGCAGGAAGATGTTACTACTTACTACCACTAATCGTTTTCTATTAACATATCTAAATACTATATATATATATAGCGACGGTTAGGTCTCTATTCACTAGCAGTCTAGCATCATTTGAATGCACGCCCTACTCCATTACGCCCCACCTAACTCCATGGTTTACAGTTGGACTTTCTTTCTTAGTTCTAGACGATGCACGTTCTGGAAACGTACAAATTGTATGAGAGAGAGAGAGAGATTTGTTTTTGTTTTGTAAAGTTGATTAAGCAAGTGGAAGAGTTTGCTTCGAGGGCTTCTAGTAGGATGAAGCGTGCTAATTCTGAAATTTGCCAAATCGAGAAGGAAGAAGAAGGAAGGCTACCATGATGGACAGGGGAGCTGCAGAGACGCTGACGGCGAAGGCAGAGCAGACAAAACCCAAGATCCTCAGCCTCTTGCCCCCACTAGCGAAGAGCTGAGATGGAACAAGAATGGAGCAGAAGGCCCCTACATTCAGCAGCAACAGCAACCTCACTGTCTTGGCCTGCAACTCCACATACCCACATTCACAATCTGCTTATACATATATATATATATGTATATAAGATAGAGGAATTGAGTACCTTTGCTTTCTTTGGTGCATAAAGGATGTACATGAAGATGTAAGCGGATTCAATAAAGCAGCCCACTATGTTGACAGAGATGAGGAGAATAGCGTTGGCCTTGAGAATGGCGTAGTAAATCCACAGCATGGCACTGAAGAGAGCCACCACGTAAGGAACAGACTGAAAGCCATCGGTGGTCTTCTTCTTGAAAATCCTGTAGAAGGTTGGCCTGCATGATCACAGTTTAATCAACGCCATTATTCCTGTTTTGCTGGTCTCATTCAGCTTCTCAAGAAACCAACTGCTACGAATTCCTAAAAGAAAGAGGAAAACAAAAAGGAAAGAAAACGAGGAGAAGAAGATGGGTAGCTTACGCTGGAGCAAGGTAGACCATGAAGGACACTGCATTGCCTGATATATGACAATTAAGAAGGAAAAAAGTTATAAAAAAAAAACACAGTAGTGAGATGCAATAGGAGGTGTTGAATTTATATAAATATAGGAGAAAAACAAGAGATGACAACAAAAAAATCGATAACAGAGGCATTAGGACATTTGTTGTTGTCAGGTTAAAGTGGGACTAGGTCTCCTACTCAAAGAGTAAAAAAAATGTATATATATATGTATGTATATATGTACCTAAGAGGCCGAAAACAAAGGCAAGAGGATGGGCGACAACCATGGCTGCGACTCGAACGGTATGAAATATGAAGCCAAACCAGAAGCCAAAAAAGCACCTTAACTAGGACTGGTTATGGCAAAAAAGGGTCACACCCTAAGAGAACACAACACCACAAACAATGCCTTTGCTGAGGGCTTTGGCTTAGTGTGTGGCTCATGCTTTGTATTTATAGGCTCTCCTAAGTGGGAGATGACAATTGTGAGATTTCTCTCTCTCTCTCTCTCTCTTAGTGATGGGGCCCATGCCAAATTTCTTTGTTTTATGCAAAAATAAGAAGATTCATAGTGGCCAACCAGAGCTCCCCACACCTGGCTTAACGCGAGGTCAGATTCAGATATTCAAGTTGAAGGAGGTCAAGAGCTCAACATATTGTCACTAAAACATAATTTGGTAGGAGTCTGCCTAACCCCGGATATTTAAAAGTTAGAAGGAAAAGAAAAAGAAAAGCACATATAGTTGTATTGGAATCATCTTGAACATGTACAGTCGGTATGTCTGATCTGGATCTGCTCCACATTTCATTGTGTGGTGCTTAGTTGGATCTCGGAGCTGGATTTGGACTCTGACAGACATGGGTAGTTTAGAGTTTGGATCCGATGTGCACCAAATAGTTTAGTGGATGCATTGTTCATGCATAATTGGATTTCGGACGCATACTTCCACATGAGATCTGGATCCGGCATGAACTGTGGTGATATTTCGGGTCTGGATCTGATCGAACATCAGAACTTACTGCATGAAACAGACATCCCCTGCATGTGTCCGAAAATCGACCACCCCACCGAGAAGATAGTACAAAGGATTTGAAACCCTAAGATTTAAGATATAAGGCATTCAACCCGCAACTTAGGTCCATAAACCATCCCTCTGCATTCATTGTCTCAAAAAAGCTTGAACTTTAGATTTTCAGATATCCTCATCGTGTGTGAAATCCAGATCCTGATCAAATTAAGCTCGGTGGATCTGGAGATGCCCTAATTTAGATGCATTTGAAGTTACTTATCACAGCTCGCTTTAAGGTTTGGCATGATCCTGGCTCCTCCCAACCATATCCAAAGCCTATGTCCATCAAGTGGATTTGAAGATCTCCTTGTAGCAAGATCCAGATCCGATGTTGACTGAATAACTTTTGCTTAGGAGCATGACATTGAACTACTCTTTTGATGATCTGTAATTCATGTGTGTAGAATCTCATAGATAGCTGCAATTTTTATCCGTGGATAAATGTCGGACCTGTTTAGGAACAGTGCTTTTCCATGGATGTTTGTTTGCAAGGGGCCATTGTAGAGTGCGGATATTTCATCCGCTCGTGACGGAGTGCAGATCAGGAAGAGAAAGTTGCGAGTGCCAAAGGAGGGAAAGACATTTTGATAATTTATTAAAAAAAAATGTCTCTATAGTCCTTTTACTTTTTTTTTTTATTTCTATCTTTGTCACAAAAGGTTTTTTTCTTTAAAATGTAAACTAAGGGTATTTTAGTCATTAACCATACTGGCACACAAAAATTCGTGCACTAGTATGACGCATATAACCAGGTTTGCAGATCTCGGGGACATTGTTCTGCAGTCTACAGTAAAATCCGTGCTTATCAAATGTCCCCATAACCAGGTATTGAACTCTTGACCGCCTTCAACTTGAAGATATGAAGTTGAACTGCCTAGTAATGGGGATGGATCTCCTAGTAGCTTGTTTGCGGGGCACTTATCTGGTCGGGCCAAGGCCGGGCTAGGCCCGATCGCTACCTGTAATCTGGGCCTAGTTCACAATTGTTAATCACACTTGCATAGAATCCAAGCACAACCTAGGCCTGGCCGGATGCCCGCAAGCCCAGTGGGTACCAAGCTAACCTGATGTCCACACCTAGACTAGTTCACTTCTGAGAGGTGCAAAAGGTTGGGGGTGATCCAATGTTAGCCCTTCTAGGGCGTTTGATTTGGATGTAAGATCTTTAAAAAATATTTATAGTTTTTAGCATAATGTTGTCAAATGGGTAGTCGTGGTTCGATTCCCACGGACATCACTCCTTGTACCAGTTGAGGTTGTGGGTATACCTTTTAATATTAAGAAGGTTCTAGATCTAATATAAATATGTGTAGTTTGTGGGCTTTTTCTCAGTTGAATGTCTATATGTTGAGCCTAAACCCAGCTTGCTGATCAAAGAAAAAAGAGAAAGAAAACACATACGTCAATACAAAATCAGGCATTAATTGCTTCTCTAAGGAACAAGTAGTGAAGAAAGGAAGCCCATTAGCCAGAATTGGAGTTATAACTGCAAGGCTCTCATAATCAAACGGTAGGTGAACTGAACTCCTCTATTTCCTTTCTCCTAAAAGATAAATCCAAAGCCTTTAATTGCTTCCTGATGTCTGTTTGCTGATAAATAAGTCTCAGTTTTGTTGTATAAACGAAGTCCAAATTATTTCCTACTTAATTTAGACTTTGAAGCTAGCTTGTCATTTTCTAGGGCTATATTTTGCTTGATGTAGGAACATATCATTAGGAAAACTACCCAATTGATAATTTTAGTTTTTCATAAAAAATCGGTCACGTTTTGGGGCAAAATTAATGCAGGTTTAAGCATTTCTCTTTTCCTTTTTACTTAGCTGGTCGTGTTTGTATAGTAAGTAACTCACTCGTAAATTTGTTTTTTCTTACTTTTTTGGACAATAGATAACCATTCTTGGGGTGAAAGACCTTGTTGTACTGCTTTAACCTGTTCTATCTATAGTTCCTTTCTAATAATGTAAAACCCAAAGCAGAAAAGCTCCTCGGGCTCTAGGACTTTACTATGCCATGCTAGCTCGATCTGCAGGATACAATGAGATTTGAACCCAAGACCAATATCCCCTTACTGCAGCCTGTCTTCAGAGTCTGCGGCTGAAGCCGAGCAGGACCTTGGAGGAGAAGGGTGACCGCCGGCACCTGTCCGGCGACTGCCTCCCCCTTATCATCAAATCAACAAGGGGTCTACATTCCGACTTCCTAGAATGAAATTCTAGGTGAGCGGAGGAGACCCACCGCCCAGCATAGAGCAGAAGTTTCTGGCCAACTCTTTATCTCTTTAAGGTACATGGCTGTTTTCAATGCATCGAAGTGTTACCCCCACTATGCTTTAACCTGCACATCGTGACCCCCTCCTTTTTTGCAGCACAAGAGGTTGATGCTTCTGACACTCGAAATGAAGATTGACTACCTACCAGCCTTCTCCTCAAGCTGTTGCACCAACCCCTTTAGGGACCTTAGTATGAAATTGGACATGAAAAGTACGAAAATTGTTACATCCATCATTTTGAAAATTGGTTTAGATTTTATACGCAGGGTCAGCCATCCCTCCCTTAAACCCAATTATTGGCACATTTCAAAGGTCCACACTCCACATTGCTATTTTGAATACCCTAAATCACATTGTCCAAGAGGTTTAGAAGCTTTGCTCTCAATTTTGGTGGTGGATGTTGGTTGTTACGAGCATTAATGGCATACCTGTTTCATGGGTTCCATCACTTGGATTAGAAAATATTTGATGAGATCGGAATTTGTGGACGGTGATGCCAGATTCCTTTAAGAATGTGATTTTGGAAGAGGACCATGCATGGTGTGTCTCTATAGGCTTTCCTGCAAATAATGTGATTAATTAAGAGAACCAATTTTCATGGAAGAAAGGATATCAGTGTCTGATGCAGACTAATTTGGAGGATCTTCAAGCCCAACAAACATTGCACTACACTCACAAAGATCTTGTATTTGTTGTGATGACTTGCTTCAGATCAGATAAAGGATCGTTCTTTGCATTTTGCAAGAGACAATTGTTTCAGATGCCAATCATCTAACAGGTTGGAATTCAAACATGATCGAATTCGATACATCAGGGGAAAAAAGCCCGAAATTAATCCCAAAACCATATTCTAACCATTTATATCCTACTATAGAACTTCTCCTGCAATAGCCGTCAACAAGGAATTAAATTTCACGAGACAGACAGCTGTGTGCGTCTGTGTTAATTGAAGCTAAAGGATCTTGGATATCGTGATGCTGCTATAAGAAAAACTTTGTTATTTCTTGAAGAATTTTTTTTTCCTAAATCAACAGCATGGGATTTCTTCCTGACCCACAAACTCCACAGGTGACTTTCGGCATGCAGACAAGAATTCTGCACAAGATTCAAAATTTTCCTCATGAAGGAGATGTACCCACACTTTCCCCTTTGTCTTTCCCACTTTCTCTTTTTAACAAAGTTTTTGCAGCCAAGAAACATTGGTAAAAATGAAAGTGGGATCACACTTTGCATCCACCAAAAAGTTCTTGCCAAGTAGGAAAGGGATTCACAAAGAACAAAGAACAGAAGAGTGCCCAATCACATTTATTGGCACAAAAAAATGGTGAAAATTACTTTGTTCTTGGTCACATGGATACTCCAATTGGGCTCCAGCACAATGTTCCCTTATAGAGTAGTCCCCTTGTGAGTTCCACAAACATTATCAAATTAATCATATCTGCATCTGCATCAATGGGACCTAAAATTCTTCTTATTTGGGTGTGTACATGAATATCTTGTCCCACAGGGAGTTGTGATCTGTCTAAAAATATGGATGAACAGATGTAAATTGCAAACAAAGAACAAAGACAAAAACGAAAGTATGATGCATACAAAAAGGAAAAAGAAGTTAACATACAATTGTCAGATAGATTGTGTGGATGAGATTGATGCCCTGAGTTCTTGATTGAGATTATATTGGTTTCAACTTTTTGAATGGAACTGTAAGCCACATCAGCAAATATCAAGGCCCCTATCCATGGCCTGAAATTTCACATATTGGAATTCCTTAACAAGGAAAAATGATCTTAGTCACTTTATTCATGCTTGTCTGCAGAAAGCATGGCTGCATTGGAAAGTTGTCCATTGCCTCAAGGGCTTGGAACAAGTCTCTAAGTTGAAAGAGGTCCACAGTTTAGTACCCAAATGTATGCCCTTTGCTGCGCAACTTGTTGGCATGTAATAGCATCGGTGCAGGGAACTTTCTTCACTGCATTCAGTGCATCATGAACATGCATCTCCTGGTTTGGCAAACATGCATATACAAAAAGCTTGGTGGTTTTCCTTGTCTTTGAGAAAAGAATAGCCCAATTGCCCACTGATTTGTCAGCATTTTTATACCCCACCATCTACTGTTTCCATACAATCCTTTCTGTAGACTGAGATATGCATTAGACCCACATCAGTAACCCTCATGGGATCTTCAATTAGAAAGGTGGTCTGCTGTTGTTGCCAACTAGACAGTGACATAAAGAGATAACCAGAAAAAACTTATATTCTTGCATTCAAGTACAAAATGATGTTTCCTTAGATTGAAAAGTTGAGGTTGGGCAGCATACTAGCAAGTTGTCCCTGAGGCACACCCCAAGTACTACTGTACTTTCGACTTCCTTCAACATGAAGTTTTAATGCTGACCTCCTCGAAAAGTGGACTGGACGGGACGGGACTCTTGTTAGCAAACTTGCATGCTTTTGAAGAGACCAAAAGAATGATATTTTAGAGCCTGTGGAGGCTAACTTTATTTGTGATTCATATGAAGGCTAGCGTGCTTGCCATGAAGGACCTGCTAGTGATTTTACGTTGTTCACCGACGGTAATTGATTCCTACCAACTTTCTTTGCTTTCATTTTCTCGAAAATCTAGAGAGTTTGATGTTCATGTAGCCCAAAAAAAAAATCTTTGGGTCTCTGCAGACATGACTGCAGTGAAGGTCAGGACCACCAAACGGAGTCCACATTGCCAAGTTCTGATGTTGATAAGTAGTCTTTCATGGATATGCCTGTGCTGTAAGCAAGTGCGACATGAAGAATTTGGCTACCAAAACTTTCCAAGAATAAGTATTGCATGTTGAAAGCATTTCAACAGCCTTGACGGGCGTGGCATAGGTGGTCGGACTGGTGGGCCTGTGACACCTCGGTCAGCACTTTGGATGTCAACGTGGTTCAATGCCAAGCGAGCTGTCACCCTAAGGTAGGGTTCGATAGCTTCAGATCTCATATCAGAGGCAGCATTTGTAACAACCCGACCCACTCTTGGGTTCGGGCCCTTGGTTTGGCGGATTCCAACCCGCCCCCTAGCAGTTTCAGTTTCAACTCTAAAAAGGCTAGGAACCAAGACAACCATCTCATTAATGGCCCCTCTTTATAAGCCTTTGAAGATCTTTCACAATCTTCAATAAGGGACTAAACTTTTGGGGTGTTACAATCCACCCCTCTTATTAAGGCACACGTGTCCGTGTGTGGGACCCTAGGTCCGAGTGTTGAAACCGACTTTGATATCATTGTAACAACTCAACCTACTCCTGGGCTCGGACTCCTGGTTTGGCGGATCTCAACCTACCCCTAGTAGTTTCGGTCCTAACCCTAAAAAGACTAGGAACCAGGACAACTGTCTCATTAATGACCTCTTTTTTATAAGTCTTTAAAGATCTTTCATAATCTTCAATACGAGACCAGTTTAACTGATGATCTCAGTGGAGTGGACCTTAAATCAGCCTTTTAAGGTCAGATGGGAGGTGTCAATCTTAAATCCACTGATACAAGATACAGGTGATTTTAGATCACTGCAGTTCTCAGATTCACTGTCAAACAAAAACAAATGTTTAGGAGTATAACCCCTGGGACTGGTTTAGGGGCTTTGCTTCTAAACTTTCACCTGCCACAACACGGGTTGTACAGTCATTCCATAAGCTAAAGTTCCCAACTGTTTGAAGATTCTCCATGCCAAAGTTCTCAATTGTTTGAAGATTCTTCTTCCGAGCTTTAGGACGCGAGGACTTTCCTCATTTTTGCTCTGATTTTGCATTATTTTTTCTCTGAATCTGTCCGGAGGACTTACTGTGACCAAGTGGACTTGACTTAGGCTGAGCTCATCTATTAGAGGTGAAAACTACATGGCTCAGTAAAGACTGAGCTCAACCCACATGAGCCAAACACAAGAATAAGAAATTCCTCCTTGTTTCTATGGGAACTTGGTTTATGGCATTTCCTAACTTATCCCAAAGGGATTTAGAATTGAATCTAGGAATTTATTGCTGTTCTCAGGAGGGTTTAGGTTTGAGTTTCATTCAAAGCAGTCAGGGACATGGCAGCAGGAACTAAGTCAAGGAATCCATATCAAATCTAGTTACTAAATGAAAACAGTTTTCTCTTATTGAATTTGAATGCTTATACTGGGAATCAGTTAGATATCGACTCATATCGAATCTTACTGCTTAAATTCGAATTCAATAATCCAAATGATCAGAGTTTTTAAGAGACGCCAGTTCTAGGGTTGCATAGGATCTGAGTCGAGCTTGCGCTGGGCTAGCTCGAGCTCAAGATCAACTCCATTTAAAAAGCTCAACTCAAACTCGAGTCGAGCTTCATTGAACAAGCTTAGCTTGAGCTCAACTCAACTATATAGCGTCAAGACACACTCAAACTCGAGCTTAACTCCTTCATGTTAACCTGTCTTGTTTCTTTTAACTTGTGTCAACTAGTTTAATTCATGAACTCGTTTAACTTTTAACTAATTCAATTATGATAAACCACTTTTACATAATCAAGTCGAATCGAGTCTAAACGAATCTCGTTCTTACAACTCAAACTCAGTTCATTTAACATTTTATAAATTTGAACTTGAGCTCGATTCCAAGTCAAGTTTTTTCGAACAAGTTGGACTCAAATCCCAAGTTGACCGGATTAATTATGCAGCCCTAAATGCCACTGAATTGAAGCGTTCTCAGACTCTCAAGCAAACACGGATATGAAACGATGTGTGCTGGAGAAGGCTGTCCCCGGAACGTCAGGTACGGCTGTTCCTGCGTTCCAGGGAGAGCGACCAATCAGGTAACGCAACCTGCAAGATAGCGGGAGTCTATCCCGGACCTTTGGCCTCAACGGCCTCGCCCCAAACCGGCTGACCACGCCCTCCGATTCCGGCGGTCGCTATCCACCGCCGCCTCTTCTCACCACCAGCATCAGAGAGAGAGAGAGAGAGAGAGAGACGGAGCAGGAAGACGAGAGAAGGAAGGAAGGGATCTAGGAGAAGAAGGAAAGGAGAACCAAGCTACCAACCTCTTCTTGTCACGGAATCAATGGAGTTCAAAACCCTGAGGATCGTTCAGAAGGACCCAAGCTTAGGAGTGTTCCACCTCCTCCTCAACAACCCCTCCAGGAAGAACGCCCTGACCATGGACTTCTTCGACGAGTACCCCCGCGCCCTCTCCTCCCTCGACCAGAACCCCTCCGCCCGGGTCGTCATCCTCTCCTCTGATTCCGACCACTTCTGCTCCGGAATCGACATCTCCGCGCTCTCAACCATCACCCCGAACCCTCAAGCCGCGGGGGAGCAAGGGCGCACAAGGGAGGCCATGCGCCGGATGATCAAGCAGATGCAGGCGGCGGTCTCGGCGGCGGAGTCCTGCCGGAAACCGGTGATCGCGGCCGTCGACGGCGGGTGCATCGGCGGGGGGATCGACCTCATCACCGCCTGCGACCTCCGGGTGAGCACGGAAGGGGCCTTCTTCTCGGTGAAGGAGGTGGACCTGGCGCTCGCGGCCGACCTCGGGACGCTGCAGCGGCTGCCGGCGCTGGTCGGGTTCGGGAACGCCGCTGATCTCGCGCTCACCGGCCGCAGATTCTCCGGCGGGGAGGCGAAGGCGTTGGGGCTCGTCCAGAGGGTATTCCCGTCCAGAACCGCCATGGAGGACGGCGTCTGGAAGATGGCCGTCGGTAAATTCTCTCTTCCCGGCTTTTCCCTTTTCCTCATAACAGCGTGTTGCACTTAGAAAATAAGGCCCTCATTTTGCATTTGCCACGTTCAAGAATTTAAAGGTAAAATCCTCTCACCGAGAGTACGTCAATGATCAATCTCGAGTATGGCTCAAATTCATGAACTTCCAGTGCAGAAAGCGAGTCTAATTTGACATTTACAAAGATGCAATGTTATAAATTTGAGCATAAACTATGCTTTTTTCTTACAGAAGACTTCCAATACTTATTAGGAATGAATGATTTATAATTTTAAAATATAAGATTTTAAGATCTTAGATCACCAAAGAACTTAGATATGAAGTTATACTGTTTCTTTCCGCTGCTACAGGGATCAAATTCCTAAGAATGGGAAGCTTTTCTTTCATTTTTAACTACATGAATGACAGGGAATTCGAATTCCTCGGAATCGGAAGCACAGTTCACTAGGATTCTGGATTCTTAAATGTGAGTCTTATCCCAATATTACTTTATTGTAGGCGATCATTTGCTACGTTGTCTTTCCGTAAATCTATTAGCACTAAATAGGATTCATCAGGACACTTCCTGAACAGTTCATCATGTCACCAAACAGATAAGTTGATAACCCTTTTTTTGTGTTGATTTCATGTTCAAGAAACCCACTTCTCCAAAAGTTACTTACTTTTCATTTGCTTTCTACTGCACAATTATTTTCTCGATTCTCATTTCCGAAGGTAATATGATATACGTTTCAGAACTTGGCTTTCTTCCTGCTGCATTCTTCACGTACGCTTCCCTTACTTTTTTTCATTTACTGGCAACTATGGTTCAGATATTGCGGAGAAATCGCCACTTGCAGTAATGGGCACGAAGGCAGTCTTGCTACGAAGCAGGGAGCTAACTGTTGAGCAAGGATTGGACTACGTAGCTACATGGAACTCGGCCATGCTTCCTTCTGATGATCTGAAAGAAGCCATTGAAGCTTATGTTCATAAAAGGAAGCCTGTGTTTGCGAAACTGTAATTGGTAAATCGCTGAGTGTCGAATGAGATGTTCTTCTTTTGCTTTCTACTTCTCAACAATTGTTACATCCCTCATATTGCAAGAGAATGCCTGTTTTTCTGTATATTGTAGCAAATAAACAATCCTAAAGCAATAAAAATAGCAGCATTCCTCTCTTGTTTTAGCGTGGTAGAGGACCTAGGATACTGGTCTTATATATCTGCTGCAGTGTTGGAGACTAGGCACCTTCGTCTTCTTTTCTTCGTTTACACTGATTGCCAGAAAGCTGGTTCTGAGAATATAGAGTTGCCAAACTTAATTCTGATGCTAGCAGTTTAAACAGGCAGACTGTCATCACAAATTCTGATGGTATTAACTTGAAGTTCATGGCATCAGAATGCTGCCATATGAAGATATGTTCCTTAATGCTAAAGAATTGTGTCTGCATTTCTTCAGCTTCTTCTTCATGACAAACATAACTTCAGCACGGAAACCAATTCCCGATAATGTTCTTTGTTATTGGAGTGTACTGTGTAATAATGGTTACAAACAAGTATGAATGATCTCAACACTGATGCTAATTCCTAGTTCTTCAATGCTACCTGCATCAGTCTTTTGTGATTGGCCTTTTCTTCTTCTGGTCTTGTACTGTTAAATTTGCTAATGTGGTTGCCGTCAATCTCTGTTGGTGTTGCCTGAAATCCTGCTACATCCAAGACTCGGGAAAATGCAACCAAGTTAGCCTGAACTCTTGCGTTGAAAATTCCCATTTTTAACAAACTATGATTATCAGGAAGCTTCTAGCCAAGGCTTCTTTGCACACATATTTGATCTCTTCACAGGAGCATATCAAAAAATGAAAACTTTGAAGGAAACAGTTTCTCTACTTGGTCTTGCATCCTTGCATGTGAAAGAATGAGGGTGATTCTCTATAGATTGCTCTCTCTCTCTCTCTCTCTCTCTCTCTCTCTCTCTCTATATATATATATATATATATATATATATATATAGAGAGAGAGAGAGAGAGAGAGAGAGAGAGCCAACAAGATGGATATCTAATTACCGTCTAGGGTTATGGTCAAAAAATAAAAATTCATTAGTTGTCCTTTTAAAAATTTTGAAAAATATATTTAGTTCATGTAATTTTTTTACTTGAAAAAAGAAAATCATGGCTCCACCCTTGTGCTCATTTAAGATCGAATTTCTTTTTTTTTTTAATTTTTATATTTAGTTTATTTAGGTCCAAAGGAGCTCGGGACCACATGAGCAACAGCTAAGGAGGAGGGTTTCAACCTCTCAATCTGATGGCGGCGGTTTTCTCCTGCTCATCCAAAATCTTTCTATATAATCAGTTCCTTCAACCAGTAATTGATGCGCCTCGGTTGTACCTCACTAGGTCATTGCCCAAAAGATGTAACCAGCTCTTTCCAATAATGGCTGACTAGTATGACACTGCCTGCCTGAGGCAATGTCAATCTAACCTTTTCCAACAAAACATGTCATTCTTTCACGTGGGAGGGCCTCCATGGGCTTTGGCCTTGCCTCAAATTTTTTTTTCTTTTTTAAATTTTACATGTAAATTTTATTTGTCCTATATAAAAATTTTGAAAAATGATATTTCGATCCGTCTCAAAATTTAGAAACTTTAATTCGCCCCTCCTCATGAAAAATTTCTGACTCCGCCCCTGGACTCATGTGTCGTAAGTAAGGCATTTTGCCTGAGTTACTTGAGGCCGAACATCCACTCGCTTGACCTTGAGCCACTATGCATGGTTGTAGATACAACCTGTGCTTCTGCCGAGGGATATGGGTGGTTTTATAGGGCATTCTTCAACTCTAATGTCGCACATGTCACTGCTTGCAATAAAAGTAACATTTATAGGAATCAAACTTAAGATGCATCATCTACATACATCTTATGCTTTGGGAGACATCAAAGTTTTTCTCTTATTTTGCCTCTATGATTTCCAAATAATATAGTTATACATTCCTTTTCTTTTGATGCAAAGTTGGAATTGGACAGACCTCAAAGGTCAAAATTTTTTTCAGGTCCTCCATTATATATATATATATACGCGCTATTTTGAAAAGTCAAAAGACATATGCCATCCTGTGGGACAGGATCTGGTGCAACGCATTGAGACATATTTTAGCTCAATCTTTTTCGGACAATAAATTTTAGATTTACCTTTCTTAAAATTTCAACTGGCATAATTGAATTAAAATTTTCGTAAATGAATTCCCATTTTATGTTTTGAAAAATCTTAGTATCTAAAATCCTCAATGATCTCAAATCACGTAAGAAATAATATAACATTTCGTAGAAATTCAAAAATGTAAAGCGCGTATTTTTGTTGACGATTCCATATTGCGAGTGATTTGGTGAAAGAAATAGAGATGCAATAATTGGGTGACAAGGCTAGCCCACCTAACAACTGGGCTGAGCCTGGCTGTCAACTTGGCGCGATCCATAATTGCATTCTGATAGGTGTCCGCTTCACGTGGGTGAGCCCAGTTAGCTGTCTGGGTTCGTGGACAAAGGGTTTCGTGGGGAAAAAGAAATATCCCCCTTCCACTCACAAGTTTCCTTGGCAAAGCAGCAAGAGAGCAAAGGGCAATAGCCGGAAGTTTATAGCATGTGCCCGTGAGAAACGTGCCCAACAAGTTTCATCTGGGGCTTCTCATGTCTATTGGCAAGTTTTACTTTGCCAATGGCTTTACAATGCAATTTATTTTAAAATTTTTTAATAAAGAAACTAAATTTTAAGATAATATAAAACTGTATTTTGCCCTAAAAATAGGTAACTGGGCGATAAGGTGACTCATGAAAAAAGAGCGTGAGTTTTGAATCCCGTGGTTGCTGTCACATTCTCGTACACAACTCGCTATGACATAACCATAAATGCACCTAGGTCCGACTCAATCGAAATATAAAATCATATTTTTTTAAAATATAACATGAGTTTTAGAAGTAAAAAATTATTTTTTAGAATGTCACAAATTAGTTTAGATCTATATACATTCTTTTTTTTTTGCAATGTTTTAAAAGTAAATATCACATCAACAAGGTAGATTATGGAAAAAGAAAAAAAAGAAGGACGTAGTAAAATTAGTTCAAAAATATCCATTGTTGAGCGAATTTTAAATTTCTGTCTATCTGCTTCTTTGTTAATGCCGAATGCTGAAGTTCAATGAAAACAATAAAAAAAATAGGATTGGAGAAGTCAATAGCCAGTTTTCCCGCAAGAAAGAAAATTGAAATCAGTCATACTGAATGACTAAATATTTAAAACTTATTGTTAATGTTTGGATCTACTTTAAATTTTAACTTTCACCCCTGATTGATCTGAGTTTAATCTTCATCACATTAAATATTCAACGGCCTATAATTAATTAAAAGATAGACACTTATAAAAGTCAAATATTGTCCCCACAATTGATTTGTTAACGTTGAGCTTTTTTATTTCTTACCCTTTCCACCACCCAGTTTTTCCTCCCTGTTCTCTCTCTCTCTCTCTCTCTCTCTCTCTCTATATATATATATATATATATATATATATATATATATATATATATATATATATATATATATATATATATATATATATATATATATATATATATATAATCAACATGCTGCTTCTATGGCTATATATATATATATATATATAATCTCTCCCTTGATGTCGCATGCGAATGCTTCATGATTCCTAATTTCTTTCACTATTTCCTTTATAATAATTGGCAAAGGGACTATTTACAGTACGCAGTGAGATTATAAGGATGTGACGGGAGACAAAGACATTTAACAGCTGGGGCAAACTTTATGACAAATTTATAACTCAATTAAAAAATAAACAAACATTGTTTCCAAAACTAAACAACTAAGTACTGTGTCGGCACCTTGGTGAAACTAGTCATGTTCGTGCAAAAAACTTTTAAAATGAGGTTCAAGGTTCAAATCTCGTGGCCGCTGTCATGTTTTGTTGTGTTACTCTTCTGGGTTGCGAACGGTGACAAGTGTGACATTCGAGTTGAATGGTCTACCATAGGTCTATCCACATCTAAAAATAACCCTTGGACCAGTTTGATTGTTGTGGGCATCATCTCTCTCTCTCTCTCTCTCTCTCTCTATATATATATATATATATATATATATATATATATATATATATATATATATATATATATATATATATATATATATATATATATATATATATATATATATATATATATATAATACCACTTAAACTGTAGCATGATTTGTGATTCATGGAGTCTTATGAGAAATGAAAATGTCTAATGGAAAACTAAGTTAAAGATTTGCTTAATTACTGTACCAATCTGATTAAAAATTGATCGAAATTTCAAGTTTGACAAATTCCAACCCATAGCATTTTGAAACTTTAGAAAACTACCAATCGAGAGGCAAGGCAATACCAGGTTTAAATACCTTTTAATATCTCGAATACAAGGCCAGGAAACCTATAAGTTTCATAGATCAAAGTTTCATAGATCAAAATATTTAGTCTTCCAGTTTTTTTTTTTTAGTGTGAGTGGTTCATTCTATCTTCCTTAAGAGAAGCCATTGGCCCTCTGTGCCCGTCCTCCTGGGTTTTCACATAGCATGCTTCGGGACCTTTTACGGTCTAAAGGTATAGTGCATTGAAACGTGATAATGACCACTTCAATACTCGAACCTGAGTCATTAGAGACGCCGAACCACCTTGCCACCTAGTATGCTACCACATCTCGGGATAGTCTCCGAGTTGAATATGACTCAGATAGTAGTCACAATATATTTTTTCCAAAATCGACTTAAATATTTTTATTTGACAACTCAACCTCCTTAGTCAACTTTGAATAGAAGCCACAACTTAAAATGCACAATAAAGTTCGAGGAGCACAATATAGCTGGTGAAACTGTCAAACATATATTATTCATCTTCAATTTGGTTTTTTGTAACCATTATGCTCATGATCCAGATGGAAGGAGCAAAATAATAAGTCGAGGATATACTGACTCATTTAGGCCCCACGAAGCCCTGGACCTGGAGAGAAGGATTCAACTCTCATTAGGATGGTGCGCACTCCCCTGTATCTCGGTGAAACTAAAATATATGTGATTATTACTATATTTCAAGGTCTTAAGTATAAAATTATTCTCTAACCACTTTCATTCTCATGGTTAGATGTTATAGTTATGGTTTATAAAACTCCAAATTATACTTCTATCACCAGTGTTTCCACATTCTCAAATTTCAATATTTAAAACATAAATTTTGCCACTTATATGTGAGCTGATTTGACCCTCATAATTTTTTTTCAAATGGGTAGGTTGGAAAGCAAGAAAATGTGGCGTTTCTCTCTCTAGAATGTCTACCAACTGATGCCAACAGAAGTTGACCTATTGAGGGGGTTCATACTGTCATTATTGACTTGATTATGTTTACAAAACCAATTAGCATAAAGAACTTTGACAAAAATCTCATTAAAATAAAATAAAAAAATATAAGCCTACTTCTGCTATTCACACTAAGACGAATTAAAATTTTGAGAAAAGCCCATTAATTATTTTTTATAAAAAGGTAGTTTTTCATGCATAATCCTAATTTTCTAGCTCTAAGGACAGGTTTGGTTGCTTTAATAAGAAGTTTCAAGAAACATGTATGTCTTATACAAATACCATTCAAACACGACTAAAAAAATCTTAAAACATGTTCCCTAATTCCCATAACATGCATCAAATTATTGCAGTAAGACTTTGTGCAATCAAACATGCTCTAAGATTTTAAGTCCAGCCTTGATAATTCTAATAAAATGGTGGTTGGGGTTATCATAGAAGATAATCGAATCAGTGACCGGCTGCCTATTTGATCGAACGTAGAAGATAATCAAATCAGTGACTGGCCGCCTATTTGATCGGACATAAAAGATAATCGAATCAGTGACCAACCGATCGAACATAGAAGATAATCGAATCAGTGACCGGCCGCCTATTTGATCGGACATAGAAGATAATCGAATCAATGACCAGCCGATTGGACATAGAAGATAATCGAATCAGTAACCGGCTGCCTATTTGATCGGACCAACTAACTTATCTAAGTACAAATGAAATGAAATGATCAGTTCAGTCGTTGACTGAAACCGATACAAAGTGAAGCTCAAGTCAACCGAGTCGGTTATGTCGTCCGAAACCGATTCGATACGAATTATCCGTTATGACGTCGTTGAAGTCCGTTAAGGAAAAGTTAAAACAAAAAAAAAGTAAGAAATGGAAAAAGAAGAAAAACCGAGTAGCTTTCTTTGCAAGGTTATGGATTCGGCCACCTCCTCCTGTCTGTCGCCGTACGCCGGAGGTCGCCGATCGGATGGTCAACAGCTGATTGTTGGCGTGATCCAGTTGCCGGAACTCTAGAGCAGTCCTGCCGTCCTCCCCTCCCTCGCCCTCTGTTCCTCTGTCTTCTCCTTTTTAAGGAAAATTCTTCATCCGGGTTCCAGCGACTCTGCCTTGCGACTGCCGGCGCGGGATCGGAGATATGTACGCGCATCCTCCGCCTGTTCCTGAGAGGGATGGCAGTGGCGCTGATGCGAGCCACGCGCCGAGGGTTTACGAGGTCTGGAAAGGCAGCAACGTGAGTTCGGGTTCCGCTTATCTTCACTTTCTCGCGTTTTCATTTTTAGGGTTTTGATCTGTTGTTTTTATGATGCGAGCGTTGGAGATCTAGTTTTGGTTCGCGCTTTGGGGTTGTCCGGTTGGATTTTTGAATTTTTGTTCCTTCTTGCGGAATGTTGGGAGTTCGCTATCCATTCAGTTGATTGGATTTTGACTGAAGTTCTTAGCAACATGGAATGGGTACAGTATGGTTTTTGTCTCCTAACGTTTTTGCTCAGCGGGAAGCGACCAGTTCGGCTTTAGTCTGATTCCTTGTGGATTGAAGTGGTCTCTCAGTGCTTCAATTTGGGAATGGAGTGTCCTTCATTTTTATTTATACTGTTATGTACCTGTGTAGTGTTGGTGATATAGATTAATTTTTCTGAATATTGTTTAATAGATTAGTTTTTCTGAATATTATTTATGTGGTTAAATATAGCTTTCTCTCGATTTAATTAAGCTGGTGCTTCTTTAAACCACAACATAATTTTAAGGTCTTCTGATCTCGATGAATCAACTTCTTGCATAGGTCAAAGGGACTTGTATGTAGGTATTTGCGGCATGAATTGGAAATTTTCGAACGTGCAAAGATAGCTGAACTATGTACATCTGGAAGATCAGATATGTAGATGAATCAATATTAACTTGATATAAGTGGACTTTAGGCTTGCTGTATTCGTTTCAGAGACAAACATATTTCACGATCGTTTATTATTATCAGTTCTATATTTGGTGCTTATTGTGGAACCTGTTGGTGTTTGCTACCTGCTGTATTGTAGATATTCATTTATTGCGGATACATAATACTGCCCAGGTCTCAAAATTTACAGATAATGTTGGTGTAAGTTCCTCGCCTTTTTCATAACCAAAATGGTAAATAGAGAGTGTAGCACTCTAAGCTTTGTTGTCTTGGAGACATAAATATAATAATGCATCTTAAATAGACCAAGTGGCAATCATGCATCATAAGCTGTTATGGAGTGTCCTTGCTTGAATTTAGGTTGACACTTGACAGTGAGCTGAGTGACTAAACCAATGAAACTGTCAGGATCATCTTTTGTTGTATGCGCAAAACTCTGCCTCTGTTGTAGGGTACTCTAGATTGTTGAAGCCTTCTGTCATGTAGTGACTTGTAATCCAGTACGGTTGGGAAGAGTACACTTGTACGTGAGAGTGGGAAGATTAACAATGGCTATAAAAGTTTGTATAGAACAAAAGAGGGACAGATTAGAAGTGCACAATTAAGGACATCCATCTTGAAAGCCTAAAACACCCGTGGCAAATAACTTTAGTTCCAGTAAATAAGCATAGTCTTCACTGAGGCACAGTAGAACTATATTTAAGGAAGAAATAGCAGCATAAATGAAATGCTTACATAAGCAATCTCCTTGTCTTAGTCAGCATACCTTTTAGTTTATCCACATTGATTGTTTGTTAGATTGGTTGGTGTAGTTGGCGTTCACTTCCGGGAAGCATCACTAGTTCACTACCTATCATTTAAAATTCAATGTTATGGATTCTGGCTCACTCTGTTGCAGATTGGTATATCTGTGTTTCATGGGCAATTTCATAAGGGCACTATGCCATTGTCCACATTATACTGGAACTTGATTGGCGTGAGTCGTTTTGTTGGTAGACAGCATTTTTTTTTACTATGTTTTGTGAGTTGCAGGAAGAGATGCTTTGGTGCTTGGCACACTGTTATTACAAATGCATGCAGAGTTATGTGAAGTTGTGAATATATACAAGCACACAATGTACTTCTCCTCAGATGCATAAATGTGTGGTATCACTTAGGTCATCTAAATACTTTGAGGGAATCAGGTTGGCTTACACTGCATACCTTGCTGCACACATTTGTATGTGACTGACATGGGCTATTGCTGTTAAGCAACTTATAATTGGGTGCTTGTACCTCAAGATATGAGGATCATTGCTGATTCGCTGAAGCAGTTACTCAATATATGTTCAAGGAAAGAGTATCGATCATTGCTGATTCGCTGAAGCAGTTACTCAATATATGTTCAAGGAAAGAGTATCAAGAGATTCTTCATCTCTTAAAGATGGTATAGAATTGCTATTGGTATTCCATGCAACTAGACTAGGGCCTTAGAGAAGTCAATTCTTGTTCTCCCTTTCCCTATTATGATGAAAGCTTACTAGCAACTTGAATCCCTAACTTATATTGCTGGTCTATGGATAGCAGGTGAACCATTTTGGTTCATGGTTAAGAGTATGATAAGAAACAATCGCATCCAGAGGTAATTTTATTTGGTCAATTTAATTAATAACCGGTAGTCAATCCATCTTAGACAGTTACTTTGGTGAATATGCATCAGGTGCAGACGGTTATTGTTGACTAGACATTCTTTAGCTCTTGATTTGAGGCTAACAATGTGGGCACAATTGAATAGCAATTGATGCTGGCAGTTATGTGAGGTTTTGGAACAAAGTATTCTTTTTGTTCTTAATGTTTTCATGTTTATGTTGCATTGCCATTGTTACAGTGGTCTATTGTTTCTAACCTTTTAATTGGTTTTCTGTGTTAATCTTGTAATTATTTGCTACATGTGAAAGGGGACTTTTGCAGCTTGTTCTGTCTGTTGTAATTGTGCCTTTATCTGTTGGCTATCAAACGTGCTCATTTGGTCTAAACCAGTCATTATTTACATTTCTCCTATTTTGTAGGTATTTTGTCTTAATGGGATGTTCATCTTCGGACCCGATGCAAGATCTATATTCTTAACCATATTCCTCATTGCTGCTCCTGTGGCTATTTTCTGTGTTTTTGTTGCAAGACATTTAATGGATGATTTTAAAGGCCATTGGGGAATATCGATAATGGTGGCAGCTGTTGTATTCACATTATATGTGAGTGACCTTTTTTTCTTTTCATTTTATCTGGATTCTGTTCTCTTTTGTATACAAGATTATTGTTGCAAACGTGTTGTTGTACTTTTCTCAACCTTATCTTATGCGGTGCTATAATTGAATGAGTTACTGGTTCATTAAAAGGCTCTGACTTCTTTTCATGCATTCAGATTTCTGAGGCATAACGTGATGTGGCATTTTTAAGTTTTTTACAACTCTCCAGTGTGTATCTTTGCGTATATAAATGCAAAAGTAGGTGAAACAAGCATTGACAGCATGCCATTGTAATCAAATTTTACCTTGCAGATGCCTCGTTGTTGCCTGTTTGGAAAGGATGAGTTTTGATCTCAATCTTGTTCGAGCTTGTAACTGCATTCTTGGGTAGAAAAAGAATATTATTGAACACAAATCTATGTTCACTTCTGCTTTCTTTCGTGGCTGTACATTTTCTGATCCTCCATTTAAAATCCATGTTGATACCAGTTCTATTCTATCAGTGATGAAATAAAAATAGGAGCAAGTTTGGCATGTGTTGTTTACACATACATACAGGAGAGTGGAAGAAGAAAGGTGCCAATTTTATCTACTCGATCAAGTGGTCTGCTTTCTAAAACGTGTCAATCTTACCTACTCAATCAAGTGGGAGAAAAACCCAAAAATGGAAAAGGAGAACACTGCTAGTTTTGCGCAGCAACTGCTTGCTCGAGATTGTCCCTTGGTTCATAGGTCCTGACACAAGTTGACAATGCTAGCTCCTGCAAAGTGCTATCCCATTAATGGCTCCCACCCTTCTTTCCCTGAATTATTCTTAAAAAAAAAAAAACTCCAGACCATGCATTCAAAAATGATATTTACAGAGCATGACAGTTTATTGCTTGTTTTCTTCTGAAAAGAAGTTTTATATTGCTGTTAAACGAGCAGGCCTGTCATTGTTCATTCTGTTAAAACTTAAAAGAAATATATGAAATGACAGATGAACTTTCAAGAAATATCTCTGTAGTCTGTACCGTGTATTGAGGGTCCAAATTTTGATATTATGTCCTCATGGTGATGATTTTGAAGTTTGAATGGCTGTGTCCAAGCCACATGAAATTCTCATGTTTCTTTCTTATGTTCTGGTGTGTGTCAAGGAGCCGGTCAACTGGGAAGGGGGGAGCTGTTCTTTACTTGGCTCATCCCTCTCTCTCTCTCTCCAAATATCCTTGCTAGATCAGGGCAGATGCTGAATGCTAGATGTACCGCACTTCTAGATATGCTTAGGCAAGATAGCTTTTTATGCCATGTTACAAGGATAAGGGTACAGAATGACTGATGAGTCACAACTCAATTCAATTTACAACTTCAATTCTCTTTGGGGTTAGAAACAAGTGGGTGCATTTCCACAATCTATTTGTTAACAAGAAATTGTTTTCTGATTTTTTTAATATTTGAAAAACCATTGAAAGTGTTAAACATTTATATAAGATAAAAATGAATTCTTCCTTACAAGTAAGTCTGCAAGGTTTAGCTGTGTCACTAGGAACAAGCAAAAATGGCACGTCACTGCGACTCAACTTTTTGTGTGTTTTAGCCAAGCAACAATTCTATTATCTCCAACGATCAGTGGAATGGGTGCTTTTTTTTTTTCTCCTCCACCCATGATCATGTCTTGGAAGTGCAGCTCTCTGTGCCTTCAGTTTACTGTTTCTTTCGTCTAAATTGACTCTGCACTTTTATTTGCCCATAGACCTGTCCTTAACAGTCCTGTTGGCATGATCATTTCCTTCTAGAGAGTCTGTCTTCATGGTTCGTATGCTGTACTCGAGTTTTTTAGTTGGTAATTTAACCTTTTCTTGTTGTTGTAAGCTCTATGCTGTTGGTATGCTATTCTTGTAGTCTATACTTTATTTTTTAGTTTCATGGGTTGCTTTTCCCTTTTTCCAGATTTTTTGTCTTCTCCTTCTTACTTCTAGCAGAGATCCTGGCATAATACCTCGTAACACTCACCCTCCAGAACCAGAAGTCTTGGATACCAATGTTGATGTTGGAGCTGGTCTGACGCCACAATCACGCTTACCTCGTTTTAAGGATGTGGTTGTAAATGGAATCATTGTAAAGGTGAAGTACTGTGATACCTGTATGCTGTATCGGCCTCCTCGCTGCTCCCACTGTTCAATCTGCAATAATTGTGTGGAACGTTTCGACCACCATTGCCCTTGGGTTGGTCAATGCATTGGGCTGGTAAATATCCTGCTATATCTGTACACCTTATAATTCTACTGGATTTTTTGTGAATATGTGTTGTTCTATGCTAGTGCTACTCTATGTTATTGAAAACTTCATAAAGTACTCCTATCTTGGTCATGTCTGTGTGACTTTGGTGCCATTTTCTTCACTATGTCTATTCCTTGACTCGTGAATCCCAAGTCATGTGATCTCTGGCAGATGTTGTTCTGAGATGTTATATGCTTTTGTCTTGATAGTCGTCAACAAAATTTTATCTCAGAAGCATTATCTCTTACAGTTCTTTTCCTTTTTCTGATGCTGGAACCAAGATGACATAATAAATCATTTTTTGAGCCAAAATGACAAAAAGATGAAGAAATATTTGCCCTCAAAATTCTGCACAAAGGCTGATTGACAAAAACTGCTGAAATTTGGTTTCAAATTGCATCTCTGGACTCGTTCTGTAGAGGATATGTACTACCTGATGACAACTTCTACAGATTCAGTATTAAGAATTTAGCATCAGTATCATATATAAATCAAAATGTTGACTGAATATTGTGCAACTGTATGTGATGTCATGCAGAGAAACTACAGGTTTTTCTTCATGTTCGTTTTCTCAACAACCATGCTATGCATATATGTCTTTGGATTTTGCTGCGTCTACATTAAGAGGATCATGGATGTTGAGGAGACTAATGTTTGGAGGGCAATAGCTAAAACACCTGCTTCAATTGTGTTGATTGTCTATGCTTTTGTAGCTGTGTGGTTTGTTGGTGGCCTTAGCGTTTTCCATTTGTATCTTATTGGCACAAACCAGGTAATTTTCCTTGCACCGTTGTTTTTGTTTCTGTATAGAAAATGGTAGGAATTTTGTCTAAAGTCTGCTTCTCTTTGCTTTGTTCTTTCAGACTACTTACGAAAACTTTAGAGCTCGATATGATGCGCGAGCTAATCCTTACAATAGAGGGTTGGTGGAGAATTACAAGGAAGTCTTCTTCTCGAAAATACCTCCTTCTAAGAACAAATTTAGAGCAAGGGTGCATTTGGAAACAGGTTTACGGTCGGGGTCAGCTGAACCAGGTTTCATTAGTCCCAACATGGGGAAGTCTGTTGGTGACATTGAGATGGGTGGCAAGACTGTGTGGGATGATGTTGGTGGAGGGATCGCTGATATTGAAAGGAGGTATGGAACCGATGGTCTGCAGAGCAAGGATGCTGTTGGTGACATGTCATCTCCTGAATTTGGGCGAGCTGCACTTCCAGCAGAAGGCCTTGATGGACGGTTAGCAATCCATCCGAGACGTTCTAGCTGGGGACGAAAGAGTGGTAGTTGGGAGATATCACCTGACGTCTTAGCTTTGGCATCCAGGGTTAGTGAGTCAAACCGATCAAACCGTTCTTCTGCAGGGTTATAGAAAACGACCGTGCTGATTATTGATTATTCACTGGCCCAATGCTTTCTTGGGCTTGATGAGGTTACTGGTGATGTTTTTACGTGTCTATCTTGGTTGCTTACAAGGTTGGACTAGGATCTTGTAATGTCCAAATGGTGACACCACATCTTCAACTGTTTTGAATGTTATTGTACATCAATATCTGAGTTCTAGTGTGGTCAATCTGTGGAATGTTGTTATATTTGCTGATTTTTCTAATATATATTTTCGGTTTCTGAGTGCTGCTCTAGTTTGATCATTTCTCTGCTTTATTGATGTATGACACAGTTTGGGATTCTTCTAATGAATTATAACATTAACGTTGACTGACTCAAGGAGAGAGGGGGGACTTTGAAACTCATTCCGAGGCTTGGAGCTTAGAACCCTAAGTCTTGACTTGGCGAAGCTCTCCGATTGGATGATCGGAGTCCCTGCAGATGTGAGTTTTTCAGGCTGCCTCTGCTTTCAAATTTGGACTGCCCAATTAGTTGTTTCAATTGTTTTTGCTTTTCAGCCTTAACTTTAAGTCTTCCGCGTTTAATAATTTTGTTGCTAGTTGCTGCCATATTTGATATCTGACTTAGTGAATGTCAAATAAATAATTGGTAGAATCTTCCGTGTGAGTTTTGTCATTCGGGTTAAATATAATGCCGTAACTCTTGTGCTCTCCTTATCCCGGGAAGGGACTGTTTCTAGTTCTCAAGACACGGGTGCATGGCTATGATATTGGCAGAGATTTCCGTATTTTTCGAATGACACGGGTGCATGGCCATGAACTCTTGTTCGAAAGAATTTTCCCTCCTTCGAGATGAAGAGATTAGGAAAATCGTTAACTTCTCGCCAGCGTTTTCTTGTTACAAAGTGAACTTTCTATGTGTATAATTTCTCATGTGGGAGGTTGTCACTCAATCTTGTTCACATGGGAACTTTTCTCCTCCTCTGGTCAATGATATGTTATATTTTTAGACCATGTTCAACTTTAGACAACTCTGTTTAATCTGTAACGAATAATATAGTGCAGAATTTGACACGTTATGCGAACATTTCCATCATTTTCTATAGTCAGTCAATGCATAAATTTATTGTGGCCCTGCAACTATGCAGAATTTGATTTTTCTTTCTTGGGTGGCGAAGTCAATGGTGGCCGAGCATAATCATGTCATGCTTGGTCCCACCGGCATTATCCATGTTGAAGATGAAGGGCGTTCAAGCAAAGGGGTGGTTATGGTTGGTCGTCAAGAATTGCTCCATCTTCAATGTTTCTCACGTCACTGAGACGGACCAATGCTACAAAAGTATTTGGAATATCAATTGATCTTATCTCAAAAGAGTAAAGGTTCTTGTCTTCTTGAGTATGATCCTTTCTTCTTTGTTCTTTCGTAGCACTGGTTAGCCTCTCTTATCTATGGTTGCTTTACCAGGCAGTGTAAAATTGTGGGGTAGAAATGGGGGATATTTTGGATCTAATATCCGACCGGTCCGCTTTAAGTAAATCGGATATGAAAAATGCATTTAGTTTGGAAGTCGGATTTGTTTGGATTCGAATTTAGTTTTAAATAAACAGCCTATCAGATGATAAACATCAATACGTCCAGTTAAATTTTCTCGTATTCAATATCTATGCATTTCAAAAGTCGGTTCGTAACATATTGCAGTTATTTAAGAATTAGTAGCCAAATTAGAGTTCGAACCGGCATTGATCGTGAATTTAAAAGCGGATTTGGTAGACGATACATCGAATTCTAATCGGATATGTTGACATCCCTACATCGAATTCCAATCGGATATGTTGACATCCCTGGGTAGAAACCGCTCAAACCTGTTGCCCCAAACGAGATCATTTCTTTTTCATTCTTTTGTTGTAGCGGTAGTTGCCTATTTGACAATGAAAAACTTCGAGGAAGATGACACTTAAACCCATAGAATCTTTAACTAAGCGAGAAATTTGGCCTTAACTCCTTGAATTTGTTCGTTTTAGTTGTAAGTGGATGGTTTTGTAGGATCAGTTGTATGCCAACTGCCCCAACTATACAATAACAACAGTAGTGAATTTGATGATATTGGTTCATAGCTATGGAATCTCATATCGTAATGCTGCAATAAATTGTATATTTATGGTTGGACATGGTCCGGATCATCACTAGATCCAACTTGGAGGAATACGTGTTTGGTTTTTGATATATATAGGGCCACACAGTGTTTCATTATTTTCTCGTTTTTCTAGTTTTCGGAGATTTCTTCCTCCCTCTTTTGGGGACCCGGGCAATTTCGGGACTTGGGTGTGCATCTAGTGTCCGCAGGTTAAAAGAGTAGTGCATACAAAAATCAAACTGACGACCAGATTTTTACCACCTGTGACCAGTTACACTACTCCTTAAGCTAGAGAGAAAAGTATTAATGTATAACAAGCGGGTGGAGCTCGACTAGTATAAACTCGTGTCATTTGATTCTTCTTTTTTTCTTTAAATAAAAATGAAAATCATTAAAAGGATGTTACAATTAATTAAAAATTATCGACATGCCCCTAAAGATTAATAAGCAGGGAAGATACAATCGAGTTTAAATGAGTTGAGCTTGTGTAACTCAATTTGATTTGTTTACAACTAGAGTTTTAACTCAAGCTCGAGTTCTACTCGTTTATTAAACAAGTCAAGTTTATATGAACAAGTTCGAGTCGAGTCTACTCCATTCATGGTACATCCCGAGAGAGAAAGTGCACGTTTTTAACTCAAATCAAATGACATTTTACTGTTACTTTTCCTGGATAGATTCAAACAACAAAACCCCTTGATTATGATGGTGTGTCACTTTACTATCAATTCTAATGTGTTGTTAAAATCGGTCTCAATCGACCGATTCAAATTAAATTGGTGGTAAACCAATTTGGTTTTGCATTTATAATTTTAATATTTTAAGAAATTTATATCTTAATTTAATTTATATTTTTTGAAAAATATTTTTTTAGTAAAATTTGCTGATTCACGACCAATTCAACTGAATCATTAACTCGTTTAGTTTTCTTAATCTGCAGCTTCTAGATTTAGTTCAAGAATCGTTTTTGACAAGATTGGTTTAAATTTCATGCTAATTACATAGACTTTTGGATTGGGTGCATCATCTGCCATAAGACCAAATTAACAGAGAAATTTTTCTGTTAAATTTTTTTACCAAAAGCGGTAGCTAAATTGCATGATCAGGTTTCAATTTCTTTTACTTTACAGTTTGCATCACACGTGAAAAAGAAATTCAGTTCTCGATAGGTGTCGGCTTTCATTTCGAGCATTGGGGAGTCTAGGGGTGAACACGAGTTGAGCCCAAGTTAAGTCAGTTCGAGCTCGGCTCGACTGATGAAACCTCGAGCGAGAGAATAGCTAGACGGATGCAGCTCAAGCTCGACTCGGCAGTTACGTGTTGAGCTCGAGCTCTACTCGATTAAGACTTGCCAAACTCGTTTGAATAGAATTGATATTCATCGTCACTTGTTGACCTCGAGCTCGACTCGATTAAGGCTCGACAAACTCATTTTAATAGAATTGATATTCATCGTTACGTGTTGAACTCGAACTCGACCCAATTAAGGCTCGACAAACTCGTAATCTCGTTTAAATATATCGACTTGATTAAGACTCGACAAACTTGATTAAGCGCGAGTTCGACTCGGCAGTTACGTGTTGAGCTCGAACTCAACTCAATTATTTGAACGAGTCGACTCATGAATTCAAACTCGACTCGTTAAATAAATGACTCAGCTCGAACTCGTTCACGAGCTAAGCTTTAACAAGTGGAGCTCGAGTAGCTCGACTTATTGTTCACCCCTATCAGGAACATCAACCTCTAATGGAGGCGAGGGGGAGGGAGAGAGAGAAGGAGAGGGAGGGTCCCCAATGCACCACTTGAAGTATAGCGGGAGAGACGCCTGAGACATTGAAAGCAAACCTTATTATACCTGCGGACAACTTGGGTCTCCTCCGTTCACCCAAAATAAAAGAAATTCAAACGCCTTTTTGTAATTTGCTTTTGGCAGCATCACTTGATTGTTATATGCAAAGGGTCAACCAAAATAGAGCATGGTAACCAAAACCTGCTTTTTGCCAACTCCAACAAAAGATGCATTGAACAGGCGCTCACCTACTATATATGACATAATGCAATTAAGGGAGAGCATGCCTTCACCAAAAAAATATTATATTTTAAATAAAAAGTTAAATAAAAGAATTCGTTCAAAATTAATCAATTGATATGATATAGAAAGTGAGAATTTTTTTACACATTTTAAGTAAAAGACTTTTCTAGCTATATGACTTATAAAGCATGACTTGTTTTGCAAAAATAATACAATAGTGCTATCTTAAGAGTAAATTTTTAACTTTGGCTCGTTGGACATATTTTTGAGTAAGTTCAAGTTTGGAATAGAATAATTAATGGTCATAAAAACTCAATTTATATGTTGTAAGTTGAAAGAAGTTTGAAACTTGATATAAGATGTCCATGATCTATCAACACTCAACACTTACTAAATTGATCAGATGTCACTGGTTTGAATTTCTTGTGAAATAGTTTTCACAATTGACTCTGCAAAGGCAAATTCTTTTTTCTTCAAAATAAGTATAAACTATCCGTAAGTAGATGAATACTGTACAAAAAGGAAAACTTTTTAAAATATTTGAGATTCTTTGAATTTTCATAGATCAACACAAAAATTGTCTGTACTTTCTTTTGGGTATAAAGAATGGTTTTATGAATGTGAATAATGACTTTCTTTTATTTGTTCACAATGTTCTATGCTTTATCAATTTAAAACTTTTTATTACTATCTTTGAGACTAGATCTTCTTTCTAGTTGGTCATGAAGTTTACCAATTAGATTCAAACCATCTGCCATGTGTGGAATAGTTGCTGATTTCTAAAATTTAAAATTTATTACCAAAAGAACAATAAATCATTGCTAAAGTTAAAATAAGCACCATGAATAGTGATTGTTTTCCGGTAGCAAATTTTAAATTTTATACATCCGATAACATCCAATACATGGCATCATTGAAATTGAATGGAAATGCCCAGTTCACCCATGAGAGCCACCCTAAGAAAAACAAGAAAAAACAGGTGATAAAATATTTTCGTCAATGAGTATTCTTCACGATAGATTCAATGACTTTCATGAGTAAGCTGTGTGTGAGTGTGAATCTATAAAATTAAAGTCATTATTTACTCACTATATATATATATATATATATATATATATATATATATATATATATATGTGGTATGTGCTAGACACTTAAATGCTAAGTAGATAAGAGATAACATCAGCTCTTTTTTAGATAGGTGTTTAAGAGAAAAATAAATACAGAAAGGTGATGGAAAGTTAGTACTAATTCATATTTTTTCTCTAGATCACCAATCTAAAAATGATCAATGCATGAGATGGTTCCTTATCTACTACCTCTTTCTCTCTCTCTCTCTCTCTCTCTTCATATATATATATATATATATATATATATAATTGCACATGCAAACAGCAGTCATGCCCTTATGTCAGGAAAGAACAGACCTGCACGTCCAGTGAAGCAATTCAATTTACCCTGTGGACGACAAGATAACAAAGAAAAGAAAAGAATCCTGTAAATTCATGACTGATTTGTACCGAAACTGTGATTCGCAAGTCTTTCTAACGTTTTCACTTTTCTTGCAAATTTTGGTTCTTTGTTAATTTATGCACATCTTTCACTCCAGATTTTCAAATGGCAGGATCTGTGGTTGGTGCCAACTTCTGTTGCGTTTCTTCTGTTCTGCGTCCAGATCGACTGCATTTCTCTGCAACCGAAAAAAAAAATATATATGATGCTCGGAATAAAATGAATAATATTCATTTCTAAACAACTGGTTTCACTTTATTGAAAAAGAAACTCATATATTTTAATAGAAAAAGTTGGCTTATAATGAGAGAACCAATTTGTCAATATCGATGAAGTACGGTTGAAGATGTCAATAGTTAATAAAGTGGGGATGATTGTCGAGGAACAGTGAGGCAGAGACTGGGGACGGAAGGAAGCATGGAAGTCCTTGGGACGACCTTGTTTTTATTCGGTGAGGAGGTTTTCGCTTGGTATTAAGCTTTTATAGTTTCAGAGGACGCGGAAGGTGGGGGGAGGAAGTTAAGGAGGATGAAGGGGAGGGAGAAATCTCTCTCCGCCATCGGTGGCAGTCGGCGGTATGTTTAGGAAGAGGAAGGGTTCTTGGTAGGGAGAGGATTGAGCTGGCTCACTCTCTTTCTCTCTTCTTGTGGAGATGGGGAGTTGTTTGGAGAAAGCGAAGATCGAGGAGAATTCAGCCCAGGACAGCGCTCAATCCTCTGGTACTTCTTATTCTCCTTCTTCTTATATGTTTCGGGTCTTCGTTTTTTCTTGGTATTGTCTATTTGATGGTCGTTTTGGAGGCTTCGTGTTGGCTTCTGGTTTTGATTAGTTGCTGCGGCTGCTACTGTTGTTGTTGTCTGTGGAGTTCAGATGACATTCATTGTATTTGCAGATGGCGGTTGAGATGATCTTTGTCGCTTTCTTTCTTCAGTGTCTATGTTATTGTGGTTGTTTTTCTTTTTTCTTTTCTCCACCGAGGACTATATGATAGGGTCAGAAGGAAAGGCGATAATGAGCCATTAGAAAGTCAATACCAAGTCAAGTGTATAATGAAATTTCGTAGCCTATTAATTGACTCATCCTGTAATGTTCTCAACGGGATTCTTTGTTATTGATGATGGTAAACCCACTGAGGATGTTCTTTTTGCGATCCTATCTCTTAATGTCGTTGTCTTGGGCCGTGGAGCGATGTATAGTGAAATGGCGAGGTAGGGAGGACCGTCTTCTTCAGGATGCGATGTGGCAATAGCAGAAGGTAGCGTCAAAAATGGGTAAACTTTACCATGTGGCATTATATGGGGAATGCTCCCAGAAGAAATTGGAGGTAGCCTACTAAGCAGTTTGAAATAAACGTGAAATTTATAGCATCGTAGCGCCAGGCTTTACTAGAATAAGGAGTGTGATGTGCATTGAGACAGGTTATGGCATCACTGCCAACAAGGGGCTTGCTGTAGGCGGTTGGGCTTAAGCCTTTCAAGTTAAAGGAAACGAATAGAGCAAAATTTGCTAGTTATTTGCCTAACCTGGCTTGCCAAGCTTAAGAAGCAACAAGTTCTAGATAGTGGACACCTTGATATGCTAAGACTGCTGTTTGTACTTTGTACTAATGTTAAGTAGGTTTTGGAATGCACTTACCATGAGGAAGTAAGAACCAATTTATAGTGGAAATTAGGCACTTTTGACCTACGTCACATGGGATGTTGCCATCCTATGAATGAACATCATATGAGGAAAATGGAGAATATGGCTGACGAAGATGGTGCACTTTGATATCATGTTACTGTGACAGAATCTTAACAATAATAATGTTCAGAATGGCCTTTTAAGTGTATTGGACCTTGGACCTAGTTTCAGGCTTCCAGCAAAACCTAACTGATCCATGGTGCATATGCGCTGATTCTTGAGGTTAGTGCACTCATGTCGTGTTTAGAGAAGATTTCTTATGCCATACACTGATATAGTCACCATTAATGAATTGATATCTGTATTGAACTCTTTACCTTATTGGTATCCTCATATAACAATGTATTGCAAGTTGCAACACGGTCCTCCACCAACTGTTGATGGCAGCAAGTTAAAATATAATCAGCTTATTAAGGTTTCCTATTTTTGCTCATATTTCATAGGTTTGTGTTGCTCCATTTGTTTGTCATTGACAACATTGACAAAGGGATTCTGTGACTGCCTGGAAATTTACACCTTGAGGATAAGTGATTTCTCTAAATATAGTTGGATAGCAAAAATGTCCTGTCACTTTATGCCTATGTTTTAAGAAGGTTGCTTCATGTGTTGACCTTGGGATTTTGATGCTTTTGCTAACATAACGGATTATGGTTGTGGATCTTGTTAGCTGCTTAGTGTTCCACTTATGGTCTTCCTCTTTTCAGGGTTTATGTGGATGTGCATCTATTTGTTTACTTGCAGGTTGTTTGAATTTAAATAAGCTGTTGTTAGCCTTGGTTTTGAAGCATGAGATGGCTATATGGCTCTCTTTTTGTAGGAATGGTGGAAGATAGGCCAACAGCCAAAGAACCGACTAATGTTCATAGAATGTCATTCAGCACTTGCTGTAAACTGTTGCATGATACGACGAAAGAAACCATGTCATTTACGAGTTTGATCAAGCTTTATCAATTAGGGCATTTATTAACTATTGGAAAAGGACTGTGCTTATTTTTCATGTACAAAACTTAAGTAGTGTTCTGGAAACTTATTAATGCACTGATCACAAATGTGACTATTACAAATGAACAATGCCCTATTGTATGTATTATGATTTGTTTTATCATCCTTTTGCTTGTTTAGTTGCTATTCATGATCATCATAATTGCCTTTCCCTTCAGTTGTGTTGGTTAAGGTAAAAAACTCACATGCCATCAGCGTTGTCAATCACTAGCATTCCCAATCGTCACACAGACAAACACATTTGATGTGTAATATAAGGCAAATTTAAGAATGTGAATTTGCTTTCTGTTTGTGTAGTGTGATAGTGTTCTTTTTGTACTGGTGGCATATCTGTCAAGACAAGAAACTATAATGTGCAATCCTCTGTTTTGTTCTTATGCTTTAATGTAGCTGCAGTAACAAAAGCATTTCATGCAGCACTTCCAAGGTCCAGCAGTACAGAAGTCAAGTCTTCTGCTACCTCTACCCAAACTTTATCTTCTGTCAGTGATGGTACTTCATCAACAAACCTTCCAGAAGGACAGATACTCCATTCAAGTAATTTGAGGACTTTCACTTTTAATGAACTGAGAAGTGCAACTAGAAATTTCCGTCCTGATAGTCTTCTTGGAGAGGGTGGTTTTGGCTGTGTTTTCAAAGGCTGGATAGATGAACATGGACTGATTGGGTCCAAATCTGGTTCGGGTATGGCGGTGGCTATAAAGAAGATGAGCAACAAGGGTTTTCAAGGGCAAAAGGAATGGTTGGTAAGCACTGAGGAACTATTTGAGAATTCCAAGCACCAAAGCATCTTTGTGTTGGTTGATAGGCTAAGGGCGTGTCTTTATATTTTTCTGGTAAGGTATCCAAGTTTGAAGAAAGCAAGAACTCGTGTAACTTTTGATTGGCATTTGGATAGGCTGAAGTTAATTACCTGGGTAAACTGCACCATCCGAATCTGGTAAAGCTAATTGGTTATTGCTTCGAAGATGATCAGTATTTGTTGGTCTATGAGTACATGTCAAAAGGAAGCCTGGAAAACCATCTTTTCAGAAGTAAGTACATTAACCTTTTCTTACTTGCCTATGCTTGGGTAAATGGAATTCATCTGATCTTATCTTTGTTCCTTTGCCTAGTTCTATTCACATTTCACCCCATGCAACAAAAGCTAAGCTAGAATACTGGTGGTAATGACAGAACTTTCTGTTTGATTCTGCGTACTTTACATCCTAAGGTTATGATCCACCTGAATTTTCTGTTTTCCTCATTAATTTGGTTTTTGGTAGCATTGCTCCCATTAACTTTACATTTCCTTGATGCCATTGACATTGTTCTATAGCCTAATAGAAACACATATGCATGATCGTGGAAATGAAAATTCGAATGAACTGAATTTTGTGGCTATAAATTGCTCTCTGAACAATTGTACTTCTTTTACTTCCCATTGTAACCAATTTTATTTTATTCTATCACTCTTAGTGAATAGTGTACACTCGCAGCGAATACTAGCTCATTTTTCAATTTTCACTACATCCTGTTTTTGCTATGGTGTGTTGATTATGAGTCTCTTGACATTGATAATGCTTGTCCTGAATTTCATTTTCATATGTTTCAGTCAGTCTCACAACCAATGCTGCTACCCGAGTCAAATCATTAGACTGTTCTTTTATTGGTTATTGACTGTCCAATTTTTGATCATTTTCCTGTAGGAGTGGTCAGCCATCAACCACTTCAGTGGGCAATAAGAGTGAAAATAGCTCTTGGAGCTGCTAAGGGTCTTGCTTTTCTACACAATTTAGAAAGGCCAATAATATATCGTGACTTTAAGGCATCTAATATTTTGCTTGACTCGGTATGCCTCGTTCACACATTTCTCTGCCGTTCTTGAATAGGTATAGACGTTGATTGGTTGTTTCTTTAGTATTACATTTATGTCCTTGTACTAGCAGAACTTCTCAATGTTTCCTTTGAAGAAGCAAGTGACAAAAACTGATCAGTTTTTGTTTTTCACATGGTTTATACTGGTTTACATTTATTGTCAGCAGATGCAAAGTATAACATGTCTGTCAGATTAAAGTTCTAATTTTTTTCAAGTAAATGTAATACATCTGCTGGTGGATAGGCAGTGGTTTACTATGTAATCTGGCATCTATTGTAATTAGATTTTCTTTTATGTCAACTTTGCGTCTGAGAATTCTGCTTACGTGTTGACTCTGTAAGAAGTGAACTTTGATCTGATGTTGCATGATTGGATAGGCATTATCTTCTTAATTTTATTGAAATGTCTCTGAAGACTTTAGTTTGATCTTATTCACATGGCTTGAACCATTGGTTTAGCTTTCATGTCTTCTGTCAACCAGTGACACTTTCATGGATGCTAGTCGCATCATGTAATTCATGCATCCAAAACCTGTGGTGGTCATGGCCAACATCTTACCCCTAGTTTCTTTATTCTGTGCCTTCCCTATTTGAGTTTTATTATGTAGTTGCTTCCTTTAATGTCTACTTTTCGTGTCAGTTTGTTACTGAAGAATTTCAGTGTTCTAACATAGTGAAAAGTCTACTGTAACTCTAATTGATAGTAATAAGACTGACCTTATGGACCTTTATTAGTAGAGGGTCGTGACATCACATAATTTGAAATTAGAAGCTCTCTGTACTATGCGGCCTGACTTTATCATATAAATTGTGGATGATTGTTGGCATTTGGAGACACTATATGGGCCTAGCTTCGCTTCCCCATGGAAAGGACAAGAATGCAAGGCACCTAAATCTTATATTGACATTGATTCTTTGAAATTTGAATCTTTATCAAAGTTGAAAGTTGCAGGTGGTCTTTTCGTGGCTTTTCCAATGACAAAACATTATGGCCCTTGTGCGATTTAGAAATGGCAGATTGATACTGTTAGCGCTGATTCCTAGCCTATCTGTTTATAAAGAATGAGACAGTTGCGTTGTCAATTTAGATTTCTTGCTGGAAAAAAATTCTAACATGAAACCTGTGGCTTGTACATGGTTCTCTATGGCGTTCTTTTTTTGGGTTTGTTTGGGGGGGGGGGGGGGAGGCGTTGTCGTTATGCTGATGGTATCAGCCTGACTTCTTTGCATGTAATGTTGTTTGCTTGTACTTGAGGTAGAAATTATGTCTTGAAGAGTCTTTTGAACGAGAACCTGAACCACTATCTCCCGCTGTCTTCCAGAACTATAATCCAAAACTTGCAGACTTTGGCTTGGCAAAATATGGACCTACAGGTGATCAAACACATGTTTCTACGCGTGTTATTGGCACTTACGGTTATGCAGCTCCGGAATATATCGCAACAGGTATGGAGAGCATCCAGGTTTTTAGTTTTCTTTTATTAGTCCATGATCGTTTCTGGTATAATGTCAATCAAATTGCTTTTTTTTCTACTTTGTTGTTATTTCTTTACTAATTATAAGTCATGTATTGGTATTTTGTTGGCGAAGGCCATTTGACTGCAAAGAGTGATGTATACACCTATGGAGTAGTCCTTCTAGAACTGCTTTCTGGCCGGCGAGCTTTAGACAAGAACAGGCCTCCTGGGGAGCAGAACCTGGTGGAATGGGGTAGGCGTTACATGGGCGACAAGCACAAGGTATACCGAATCATGGACAATCGACTGGAAGGCCAATATCCACTGAAGGCCGCTTATATAGCAGCATCAACTGCTCTCCAGTGTCTCTCTTCGGATCCAAAGAGCAGACCTCACATGAATTCTGTTGTTGAGACAATGGCCCAATTACAGGATATAAAAGAACCTGAAAGACCATTGCCTCAGCTTGTAAAAGGCGATTCTCGGTCTGGAACCCGTTCACGCTCGAAGGGTCATACTGTCTAGTTTCTCACCTCTAGAGTTCTGGCCATCAAAAAATTATTGGTCGTGGAAACTCTGGCTATCTGCTTTCAGTGAGCTTCAGTTGATGCAGCCGTGATAATGAGAGCTGCATTGTTGTTGTCCCCAGTATCTGTGGCAGACTCGTGTTCAAGCTTCTCCAAACCTGTAAATTATGAGAACGCAGATATTCGTCTGCTTTATGTAAAGTGCTGCATTTGCCCTTTTCTTCTCAGGAATTGAAATCTTGCTTCACGCATTTCATATGTATTTTTTCGGAAATCTTAGAAAGCTTGTAAATTTTCAAGTACTGGGTAAGACAGAAGTGATCTCGCTTTCTCTCTCTCTCTCTCTCTCTCTCTCTCTCTCTCTCGCTATATATATATATATGCACGAGAAAGTGCATTAAATCCACATTAAGTTTACAGATGCGCATCCAAACAAATAAATAGATGAACACTTGGTAACCATCTGGCGCTTAGATTGGATGAAAACTGTGGAAATCGACACCAACCTGCGTGGTTAATGCTGAACCTGTTTTCTTGGCTAATTTAACCCTTGAAGAGTGCCAGTAATTAATAGGTTTTTAAGGCTTTAAGCTAATTTAATCCTTGAATGACGCCAGTAATTAGATTCTTTTTTTTTCACAGAAAACAGACACCATACCAATCACATATCATATAATCCAAAGTGGGATTGGTTGTGGAAGGACAAATCGCGGGACTTGGTCTCTTTTGCACATGATCAGTAGAACCCTTCCGAGCGCAGCTTGTGAACTATTCGTAAGAGAAGGGCCTCCAAATACTTCAGGCTGGAGTCTTGGACTATGATAGGGATGTAAATGGTTCTTACCTGTAAACGGCTTGCATCACCATTGATAAGCGGCAGGAGAATCCCACTGCCTGAGTGAAGGCCAACGCATCGCCCCCACCCCCAGAGAATTTTGGGCATAGGGAATTTTGGGCTGTGCTGGTGCTTAGGTGCGGCACCCATTCAATGCATGTCAGCTAGCATATTGGTGAACTTTCACCCCATTTGCGGCGCAAGTGTTGCTTGGGTGTTTGTTTACAGACTCACATGAAGGAGATGGTGTGTCTCAATTGTACTTTTGGAACGCTCTGTCTTCAAACAAATTACCTGCTGCTGAAGGAACTTTATGCTAGTGCAAAACAACGAAGAGCGTATATTTTATCATTGGGATTCCATCAACTATTTTGAAAACAGGTGTGGCCTCTTGTAATGTCGCAAGTCAATCATGGGTATGAAGATATAGACGATATAGATGAGAATAAGAGACAATGTGTGCCATGATTCTTTTCTCAACCTAATGAAAGGATATGATTTCATTGTCCCGAACACCTCTAGTTTCTGCTTAAGGATTCTTCTGATTTTGCATCTGTTGATTTATTTTGCAAATAGTGAGAAAATAAAAATATCAAAGTGTCTTGTGAAGTTGGTTTATTTTTTTTTAAAGGGTGAGCGGTTCATTCCATATCCCCCTAAAAGAGGCCACTGCCCCCCTTGCCCTCTCTCTGGGTTTTCTCATAGCATGTTTCAGGACCTTTTTACAATTTAGAAGTAGAGCGCACTGGAACGTGACAAACTCAAACCTGATTCTTAAGAGCAGCCGGACCACCTTGCCGCCCAGTACGCTATCACCCCTTTGCATTTGTTGATTTCATGTGAAAAATATGGCTCAAAATATTGAGAGTTTCTGAAAATTCTTGAACTTGAGGGTATGCTCTTCTTCCTTTTCTTTTTTCTTGTTTACTTTCATGGTTTTGCTTCAAAGGTGGGTGCGGGGCCTAGTTCTGGTACAAGCTGGCTCTGGCAGCCAAAGAAGGGTCCCAGCAGGACCGAGCCCAACTTCGGTGAGACTGGCCAGGCTCGATATGTATTATATAATCATATTTAATATATTTATATTTTTTTATTAAAATATCATATTTGCATATTAAATATAGATGTTATTTTTTATTTAAAATCAGATTGGCTAGGTTAGGCTGGGCCGCACCCAGGTCATGCACACAGGTTATGGGCCAGCCTAAGCCCGACTTCAAATGGGACCATGCTGGCCCAAACCCGACTCGAAATCGGACCGGGCTGCCCAATGCCAGTGGTAGTTTGGGTTCCAAATTTATGGCAAAAAAAAGATAACAAAGCCCACCTTTGCATACCTTTGCATATGGACGGAATTTCTGTTTCCCCAATCAGGCATTAGGTATGTCAACGGATCAGATTCAGATCGAATATATCCTTAATTATATCCGTTTTTTGGATATTCACATATTCATATTAGAATTCGAACAAAGAAAAGTCATATCCAAATCCGATTTTTATATTTTTATCCGAATCCAAATCTGAATTTTGAACCGGATTTTGCCAATTTTCAAAATTTAATAGCATTATATACAAGATAATTGTTTAAAAATGAACGAATCCGATCAGATATTTATGTATCTGAATCTGAATCCGATCGGATGCCATTTATTAAATCTGAATCTGATATGATTTCTTAATCGGATATTAATTTTTTTTTCCATATCCGGTTTTTTCAGATCGAAACGATCAGATATCCTATTCAAATATGATATATTGACAACCCTAGTTTGCATGGTAGGGTCATTCCTCTCAATGGGACAATGTCCCTCTACTCTGAATCTGTTTTTTTTCTGTATCTTGTGTCTCTTGGCATTGTAAATCATTTCATGATTGTTACCAGTTTTTCATATATAACATGAGAAGCATATACCAATCATTTATGACAAATTTTAGCAAATACAAAAAAAAAAAGAGTTTTTTCCCTTAAGTTCATTCTACTGGTAGGCAAGTGTTACTGCTAATTATACATGCATGAATGCATTTATGCATCTATAATAAAGTATTTGGACCTAATTCAGAAATTGAATTTGTTAATGAGATTCAATGAAATGCCCCAAGTACTGGAAATAGTTTTCCATTATGAAGCCACACTAGGCTACTAACCATGGTTAAACTAACAAAGAATGGCTGTTTTTTCAAAGTACATTAATGCTAAAGAAGACAAATCAAAAGTCTAATAGTCATTAATGCAGTGATTTTGTGCCAACAGAAATACTTAAAAGCTCTGATATTGAAGATGTGGCCTTTTCTAAACCTTGAAAGCTTTACTCCTGCTGACCATGGTCAAGCAGACTACAAGTAAAAAGGGCACACTGTAGTTAGTTGACACATGAACAGAAAGTTACAAGCAAATTGGTGTTTTTTTGAGTTGTGACATTAAGAGCAGTCAAGATTCAGATTGGGAACCATCCCTCTCTTCAGGGTAAGGAAGCTGCTACTGTTTTTTCTTTTTCTTTTTACAGAGAGAAAGAAAGAGAGATATTAGAGAGAGAGAGAAAGAGAGAATCCAAGGTCTTGACAGGCAGTGGACCATTGACTTTGGAGTGGAGGCTTTAAGGTGGGGAAGAGGAGCAATAGAATCTTGCAGTGCATTAAAGCTTCTGTTAAGACCCAAAACAATGGCCATTAAAACTGATAATTGGAAAGAGCAAAAGCCAAGTTAAATTAAAAGGAAGGCTATAAATGCCCATTAAAGGCAGTGGTGAGGGGGAGAATGGCTTCTGGGTTTGAGTTCACAGTACTGGAAAACTGTGCTCTGCTGGGAAAGCGTGCGTTTGAACTTGGCAGCGAACTCCTAAGAATCCAATTCTATCTGCATAGTAACAAAATCAAAGGGAGAAGAGAAATCCAGAGAAAGAGAGACGGCCTCAAATAAAAGGCCTCACAGACAGGAATCAGTCCCCCGCCCCCCCAGATATTTCACCTCCTTCTCTCTCTCTCTCTTTCTTTGTTTCTCTCTCTCTCTCTTTCTTTGTTTCTCTCTCTCTCTCTCATGCCTTAGTTTAGAAGAACCCCACAAAGGTTTTGCTGTTTGCAGTGGCTGAAACTCATGCAGTAGTGAAGCATCAAGTCGAGAAGGTAGACTTCCTTCTGCTTTGTTCTGTGATTGAGAGATTGGGGACCTTTTGCTTTCTTATGTTAGATTAATACTGTTCATCATGTCGGTTTCTCGTTTCTATTCTTCTGGGGTTGATATGTTTCATGTTTCTTATTTGATTTCTTTCATTGGGTTGGATTGGTAGGCATGTATAAGAACCAGCTGCAAGAACTAGCACAGAGGAGTTGCTTCAATCTTCCATCATATGCGTGTATCAGGGAAGGACCAGATCATGCGCCGAGGTTCAGAGCTTCTGTGAACTTCAATGGCGAGATCTTTGAAGGGCCGAGCTACTGCACAACTCTGAGGCAGGCTGAGCACGCTGCTGCTGAGGTAGCACTCAACACTCTCTCCACAAGAGGCCCCCCCAAGTCTCTGGCTGCAAAAGTGCTTGTGAGTCTTGAATGCCACCATGTTTTTCTCTGAAATATATAAATATATGACAACATTGACATGATTTTTCAAAAGTTCATACAATTTACTGGATTTTTCCACCCTTCCTGCTCCTGGTTTTTGTGAAACCTTACATCTTTCAGGATGAGACTGGAGTCTACAAGAACTTACTTCAAGAGACTGCTCACAGAGCAGGCCTAAACCTGCCTGTATACACCACTGTGAGATCAGGTCCAGGCCATATGCCTGTGTTCACTTGCACAGTGGAACTTGCTGGCATGACCTTCAATGGTGATCCGGCAAAAACCAAGAAACAAGCGGAGAAGAATGCTGCAATGGCTGCCTGGTCTGCTCTCAAACAATGTAGGTGGAGACTGACGTAGTCCCCTTTTCTCTTTGATGAGATGAATTTCCATTAATTTACTTCTCCGGTCTCTGTGTTGGGGAGTGCTTATACCTGGTTTTTTCATTTGTGTTTCAGTGCCAAATTTGAACTCTTTGTTTCAAATCAGCAAGGAGTCTGATAATGGTGAAGAGCAGGAACAAGTAATTGTGGCCCGGGCTCTCTCTTCTCTGAGACCCAAAGATGAGACCAACAAAGCAGTACGGCAGAGGGAACACCAACAGAATCTGGTCAGGAAAAGGATGATGATGAACTACAAGGATAAATACCTAATTCATTCTCAGACTTCTCTTCAATGTCAGCAATGGGGGTCACCAGATTTATTGTCAGAACTACCATCCTATGCTACTCAGCAGCAGCCACATCAACAAGGTGTTTTCGTATCCATCTCTGCTCCTCGAGCATGTTCGAAACTTCTACCACCTGTGAACATCTACCACCACCAACAACAAAAACCTAAAGAATCGCCATCTCAATCGAGCGGATCAGTTTGTTCAAAAGAAGCAGCAGCACCACCATCTCTTGCTCTAAATCAAACTAGAGCAATTCCTGTACAGATTAGGAGCAAACCCCAGGTCAGAGCAGAGGAGGTTCCTCCTCCAATTGAAGAACATCAGAGAGACGAAGAGGAATGGCTTAATGGTAGGAAGACAGAACAGCATGTTCCATCCAAAGCCATTGAAAAAGAAGCAAACCTCAGTTGCACGTCCAATGCTTTCAGGCCTAAACCCAATTTCTCTAAGCCGTTTTTGCCATTGAACCTCCAGCCTGAGCAGAACACTGAACCGACCTTGATAAGATCACTTAAAAATTTCAGGGTACCAGCTCCACCACCAATGGCTCATAGGTCTCCAATCCTTCCTCCAAGGATGTTCTGTGGTTCAGACTTCCCTTCTCATGCAATGGCTCCTGCTGTTCATATACGCTCCGTGATACCAGTGTGTGCTGCTCCACCAGTCAGGCCTCCTTCCCCTTCTCCTCCTCCTCCTCCTCCTCCAGAACAAGTACAGAAGCAAGAAGCATCTTGTTCAAATGCACAGGACATCTCACAGGCAGCTTCAAAGATGAACAGTCTCTCCATATAAACCACACCATACTGATGATGGTTTCACATCAGCGCCACTACCATCAAATGCTGCAACTGTGTTATGAGTATAAACCTATAAAATTGTGTTTAGATTTTGAAGACCCATTGTTCTTTCTTCTGAAACTCTTGGGTTTTCTTGTCTTGGAAAACTTTGTGAGAAAAGAAAAAATTTTGTGGGTTGGATATGAACCAAATTTACCGTAGGAAATCTTCAGTCCTTTTTCCCCTCTCCTTTGCTCTCCCTGAAAATAAAAACTAATAGTGAAGATCGGCGTAAATAACAATAATAGCAAAGCTGAATAATGGGGGTGGTGCAGGTCGTGATTAATTAGAGTGAGAAAAAAGAGAGCCACAGCAAGGGAGAGAGGGACAGAGAGGCGTGTTAATGGTGGGGAGGGGTGTGCAGGGGAGGGGCAGATGGGAGCATTTAATGGTGTCTGGGAAACGAACAGATGGGCTGATAAACGCAACGTTAAGTTGTGGGGAGTCCATTAATGAGCTGCCCTCCCTTCACTCTCCTCCATTAATGCTGGGGTCCGTATCAGAGTAACATTGGGAGCGAGCCATCACCTTCTTCTATCCTGCCCTTTCTGCTGTCCTCCCGGCCCTTTGCTCATACCAGCAGCACCTCCATCTCCGTAATTCCCCCAGGTTTAACCCACAATTGTCCCCTTTACATCGCCGCTCTTTTCTCTCTCTAGAACACAACCCGAAACATTCCCTCTCACGATGCAAACATATGAAGAATTGCTTCATCGTATTCCCAAGTTTTCTGCAGCAAAACCAGTTTGATATATCAATTTAATCTCTGTTTCACTCAATCAGATGTAAATGTAATCTATGATCCCCTATTATTTTAAGAAAATTGAGTGTTAATTTTCATTTTTTTTTATAAAACTCAATCTACACTTTCGCCTTTTATGATTTTTTATGCAAAAAAATTGAATATCTTGCATCGATTGTATGGTTAGAACTTGATAAAACTTCGGGAAAATGGCCAAACCAGAGGATGGTTTGAAAAGGTTGGACGCAATCAATTGCACCTCCCACTCATGGCTTGTCTCTTAGCCACCTAACTCTCAGGCACATTCAATGCTGTCTTTCACAAATCTAACCATATGGGTTGTTGCATATATCAAGAATTTAAAGAATTCAAAGGAAAACATGAAAATCGGTTGTCTAAATCAAATTTTATAAAGTTTTTAAAAAATCAACGGCCATCATTTTTTCACTGAAATTTAGACATTTTTATGGTATTTGTCATACTTATCTGCTTGGATAGAGACATATCTTGCGTAATATATAGAGAGAGAAAATAATCTCTGCCTTCGGTTTTTTTTTTTTTTTCAAAGGCAAAAAGACAGAAAGATTAAGTATAGGAGACTTGGCGGTATTCTGGCTAATAACCATCTCTGCCTTCAACCTTCATTATTATGTGTATTTGTGTGTTTTGATAAGAGAATTCTATGATTACTATGTGCTGGATCGCTAAAAAAATTAAAAGACTGTCACTAAAAGCATTATGAATAGTTGCTCAAAACACCATAGCTCTTAGTACGTCGTAAATTGTTGCTAATGCTTATATCATAACTGTTTTTAATTGTATATTTTTTTACTTTTGGTCATCCGGCAACCTTGTGAATATATATATATATATATACTGAATGATGACTCTAGCTTTTAAAGTTACTTAGCATTTAACTAGGGTCATTTGATCAACTATGATAGAGTCACCCAACTATCTATTCTAAGTCGTTTGATCCAACGTGATAGAGGTTAAAAAAACGAGGAGAAAAATGTTTTTGTAATCTAGTATTATGTTCATATATATATATATATATATGTGTGTGTGTGTACGTGTGCGTGCGCTAAACACCTACATGATAGATGGATAAGAAACAATCTCTCAGCTCTTGATAATAAGACATTTTCATCATTTAATATTATTTCACATTTTTTTTCTCATTGATTTCTCTCAACCATTGATGTGGAAAAAATTAAGTATTGACATTGTGCCTTATCAATTTGGCATATAAATGTCTGATGCTGGAAATTGCGGAAATTGAAAAACTATTGAACTATTGACAAGGAGCATTAGCGGCAACTTATGTTACAACAATAGTTCATGGCACTTTTAGTAACGGTACTGTCGATTAACACATTTTAATTTTCAGCCATTCGGACCTCCAGCAAAATTTGGCATATGACAATATATATATATATATATATATATATATATATATATATATATATATATATATATATATATATATATATATATATATATATATATATATATAATTTATTTATTTACTTATTTATTTCCATAAGCAAGAAAATCACTTTGGAGTGAAGGACTTGGCGTTGCTGATTTAACTTGTCATGCTTATATGGTCACCTTCTGGGCTTCTTCTCTCCAACATGAAACGAAGAAAGAAATGCCCTTTAGGATTGATTTGGGGAGAGACAATAGGCGTATGGGGAAAAGAGCTGATGAGGTTTGAACCCATGACCAGCTGCCTCATCGCCGAGGCCCTCTGAAGTTGCCCATCTCCTTGGGTTTTAACATAAAACATGGTAACAAATAAGCGCTACAGTTTAAAATTGTTGCATTTTTCACTCAAAAATAATTTAGTTTCAAAGAATTTTTTTCATAACATTTTTAAGAAAAAACTGCATTAATGATTAGCAAATAGCAAATACTGTTCAACTTTTAAAAGTTAATAAATAGACACTCATTATTTGCATATGAGATTATCAAAGGGTTGCCCATTAAATAGTAAACATCAAATTTTTTTGTGTAAAATAACACAAATATCCATCCTAAATGTGATATATCTTTCGTTAATCAAAGGAGTACAATATCTTTTTTTCATTATTGTATAAAAAATTACTGTCTTTTGTCGGTAGGAGGCCCTTTGTATATTGCTCTCAAAATTGGCTGTCCATTTATTATTTTTTTTAAAATTGAGCAGTGATTTAATACTTGCTCAAATGTTAATCGCCTTTTCATAATTGCTTCAGCCTTTAAATACTGCGAAAAATTATTTGTGTGATGATATCATTATATATTGTCATTTTTAGTTCAAATCACTTTTAGCGTGTTCTTTGTTTACCGCTCCATCTTTTGTTTATTTGGAAAAGTTTAAAAACTATTCCAACTCTTCATCAACATAAGAAAATTAGTCCACAACTCTTATTCTCCAAATTGTTTTGGTATATATATATATATATATATTGTGTGTGTGTGGAATTCCCAATATTTTCTGAAGAACAAAACTTTGCAAAAAAGTGTTGAGGAAAAGTTTTTATGATAGTACTCTAAGAACTATATTTGTGGATATGTTTGCAAAATCTATTTTTTGGCTGCCTATAATATGATAAATAATATGACTTTAAGGGGGCCTAGTATAACTGGTTTAAAAGGTAGGTGTATTGAAGGCACTTCGCCTATTCGATTCTCATGGGTACTATTTTCTTGGGCCGTAAAAGGTGAGATCATGACACTCAAGTTATACTCATTATCATAGACCGTAAAAGGTGAGATCACGACACTCAAGTTAAAGGGTGTACCGAGGTCCTGATGTAGGGGGGAATGAGGGGTCATCAGGTCTTCTTCAGGCAGTAGGTTATTAACCACTTGTTCTCTCGAAGATGATGAAGAAGAGAAAACAATGGATGGGCCTGCTGTGCCTTAAACACTGCTGCTAACCTTTCACTGTGGACCATAGACAAATTTTCTCTTTTTCCCCAATGCAATGCTTGTATGGGGGCCATGTTCCTTGCAGCAAAGGTAGGGGCCACACTTGGGCTGCTCAGCTCTGAAAGTTTGATGAGATGCTAAATGGGCAGCCCTCTCCTTTTGGTTACTGCTGAAAATTTTTCCTGTTAAAATAAGCTTTCCTCTGCTGGCACCATCAATGGCAGAAACTGGTGTCTGCACCATTTCAGTTGTTGTCAAATAACAGTTTCCATGCACACTGCCCAGCAGCAGTTTGGAACAGTTTGCAACAGCAAGCTGCATTTAGTAGAAAACCATGTGAAAGAACCGGTTCTTTTCGACTGACCCATGCCTTGAAAAGATTTGACATGAAATCGGATTAGAAACAGCTGGATCAGTTCACCATTTATTCAATTACAGTAGCGGATTTAGGCTGAATCGGAAGCAGCTCCCACTTATCCGACACCTTTTGAGCCACTTCACAATTTTGGACGAGCTAAGCACAACCGCGCCTTGTTTCCCTGCCGATTTTTTCAAAGCCTAAATATGATCTCTTTCTTACAGGATAGTAGACAGGGACAAAAGAATCACATTCAAACTTCCGCCAAGTACAGGCAGTTATGGGCAAAATTTCTCTTTTGTATTATCGACTATTACCCAATTTAATCAGTTAACCTTCAAGATGAAAACAAGGAAATGCAGTAGTTGTGGCTATGACCATTATGAAGATATAAACACTAATCGTCATTGTCAATACCAACATGTTTATGATTACTAATTAAGCACAGAAGATACTTTAAGTCAAGTTGTTTTCATGAACAATAATCTTTTAAGCCTTGTGGGCGCTTGATTAGATGGATTAATTGGGAGGACAGAGAACATCCACATCTGACACTGCTGGTATTTCGGTTGTGGGTTTTGACCAGAGATCAAGCTTCAGATGCCGTTTTACTAGTATGAAAATGTTGTTTCAGTTTTTTAGTACTTTTACAGTGGATATGAGACGCAGTCAAGCTTATGTGATCTCTTCTTATCTGTATTGCTCTGTCTGTGTGTGTGCCCTTTTTTTCAAAGAAGTGCTACTGTTTTTGGCAATCACAGAGAGACACAGGAACATAGGTAGTTTGGTGGGATTTTCTTTACCCACAGCCTCATGGACAATGAAAGACGTGTAGTTCCCCTGTACTGCTCGACAATGATGCAACGAAGTATGACAATTTTTTGGCCTCTTCTCAGCTGATGCTCCCCATCTTCCCCACACAGATTTGAATCCACCAACACAGGTTGCAGAAGTAGCTTTCTGCAACTAAATGAGCAGATGAACTTGCAGTCTTACGAATGGCATGCTGGTGGCAGAACTAAAGTTCCACATGCTCAAAGGGTGTGAAAACTATTTTGTTCTCTTTGCTTTCTCAACAAGTTTGAGAAGAAATGCATACCTAGCGGGTCTTTGAAGGAGCAGAAAGTTACCCCCAGTCTCAGGTTGTGTTACTTAAAATTGTATAAGGTGTGATGCTTTCTGTTGGAACCATGACTGCCCATGACACTCACAGTCTGCACCATTATGCCAATCGCTTCGTGTCTGCAACTGTTAAAAGGTAAGGATTTGTATCAGTAAGTAGAGTCGTTGAAGTGCACTTTCAACAACTCCTATAGATGCACGGGGGCATAGATTGCTTGGAGCATAGCGTTCAGTTATATGAGCAACTCAATCCTCTAGAAAATGACTCAGCCAAGAAGGATGGAGGAGGATGCAAGGCAACAAATAACCAAGAAGACAGAGATAGGATCTCAGTGGAAGCCATATCTGCATAAGATAGGGCTGCGCCCTAGCTACCTGAGAAATCTAGGTAGGGAATAGAAAATTGAATAATAAAATGATATCAATGAGCTGATGTTTTTCTTACAACTAGAGATACCCAGCCTTGCTGTACCTTTTGCCGCCTCCCAACAGTGTAAAAGTCCAAAGGGAAGCCCCTTTGAACCCCAGTATCAGCTGAAGTCGATTGAGCATAAAATGGCAATGCATGTAAGCTTAGTACATGATAGATTAAAAGGATGACAGCATGTTATGGCCACAGTGAACAAGTTTTAAAAGGACACCAAGCTCTATAGCACTTTCAAGAGGTTAAACTGTCAAAAACTGCCCAGTTACATTTATCTAGAGTGGAATTCTAAACATTTACATGGAAATTTGGTAACTTAAAGAAGTTACTCCTTGGACAAGCACAAGCAAGTCATTGCATTGACTGGAAACGCTGCATAATGATTTTACTCATGTCTAAATACCTCTGAGCACAATTGGTGAGACAAGATACTTCACTAGAGCTGAATTTGCTGCCTGGAGTACCGGTTATGCACTTATCCCAGCATATACTTGTGAGCTTCCCCACCATTTCGTTCACCATAGCCCTTCCTTTTTCTTGCTGCAAGGTAGTTGGTAATTTCAGAGTGCTAACATAACCAAAAAGCTGTAGAATGCAGAGAAATGCCAACAGAAGTACCTCCACTGCCAGTTGTTTTCAACTACTACACTTTGTTTATTGACATTAATTATTGTTTTTAGATACGAGTAACCACAGATACCTGATTAGAACAGCAACTCTGAATTCTAAAAAGGCAAGAAACATCCACAGCATGTTGAGAATGCACAAGTGATGCCTGGACTTGCTGAAATTGCATAAGAGAAGCCAGAACCTTCCTCAGTGCAGACAATGAACTGGACATTGTACAAGTCGCAGTTCATATTTATGTGAATATAATTAGTGTTTTTACTTCCAAATTCTGTTTGTGTGAATGGAATTGATGCTTTACTCCCAAATTCTGAGTAACGTAATTGTTATTTACTCAAGAGTGTCTTAGTTCCTAGGTCCAGCCAAAGCGGAACCAGTCTCAGCAATTATGGACATGGTTCACCTCAGGATTGAAGAACAATAAAAAAACAAGGCCCAAGTCTGATAGTGCAGTGCATTAAACAATACGATGAAGAATACTGCCATGATAGCCTTCCAACTAGACAAGAGAAAACCCAAAGCTTAAACGCATTTTAAATTCACATAAAAGAAAAATTCAGCAGCAAACATAAGAATTAATAAACCCTCAAGTATGCTGCCATAGACCACACAACAATCTGTGGAGAAAAAACTACATGGGTTGTTTATGCTACAAACTACAAAGAAGTCACAGAAAGAAGCAAAGTAATCAAACACCAAAGGGAAACAAAAACATAAATCCAACTATGTTAGATGACATCCTCGCTTTTCATAACCTATAATATTACGAGACTTAACCAAAATGATGATACCAAACACTAATGTCCCTGCTTTGAGTCAGAACAACGGCACCTCATAAAATTTCTTCAATAAACATATTAGCTGTAGCAAGGGGAAGTCATCCAACCTCTATAATACAGACACTTATACGAAAATTTCCTTCGAGAACTAGAAATGAATGACGTGACGGTGGATAAATCTGAATTTTGTTCAAAAAAGAAGCAACGGAAACAAAATCAGGAAGCACAGGGAGAGAAGAAACACATTCAACAGAGAGAAACTGCTTGCCTCGAGGAACCTCTGAAACTCGGACGAGTCGACCGAAGAAGAGTCCATCTCTCTCTCTCTCTCTCTCTAAAACCCTGAACCGTTAAACCCTTCGAACCTCCGAGTATCAGATAGACGGATATGGTCTCAATTTTCGATCCTGAATCATTAAAACAGGTAGGTCCAAATCCAACTACTGGACGACAGATTATCTAAAATGTCGAACAAGAACAACTCTTTAGCAGCAAGTCAATTTCAAAAACTAAGACAAAGAAAAGCAACAATGTAATAACTTCACTATTTTCTCAATTAAAGTGCAGTAGAAATTAGAATACAATAAAATAACATTTTTTCTTATTTACTCGAATAATTTCTTTTTTTTTATGACACACCTGCAAGAGAAATAAATAATGCTAAAATGAAACACTGGATAGCCTAATTTGTTCTTTAAATTTTTCCTTCCACACTAATTGAGTCTTTTTTAAATTGAGGGAATAAATTGTTCGAGAAAAGTTACGTGGCATCTTTTATTTTATTTGCTTTGTACATGACATAATTTTATTAATGCAAGTATTCATAGTGTCACGGGCCGACTCCTTCAACCCGTGCAGCGCGGCAAACTCTCGCCAGTTAGCCGCAAGCCTTCGCTTTCGTTCAAGTGGGCGCAGATCACTTGAATGCTTTCTCGAAAACAAAGAACACAAATTTGCACAAAGAGTGTGGAAAGAAAACTCGCAATATATTTCACTTCAAATAGAAGAGTACATCACGAGGGAAAGCAAGTAAGCTATTACACTTTACTTACAAGGATGGCCGAAGCCGCTTACAAAATTCTCGATGCCGACCATCCAAAACAAGGAATCTCAATATCACACTTAGGGAGCCGTTTTGGGAGGGTACTCCGACATAAGTGAACAAACTAGCTTACACCAAGACTCAACATAAGCAAAGCAAATACAGCAAAAGCAAAGGACTTTACAAACTCTAGACGCAGGGGAACACATAGTGCTTTTAATTTTAATTGGATGCTTTTAATTTTAATTGGATGATATTGGCCTAAAGGAGGGAGCAAAGAGAATAGATTGAGCTTTTTGGGTCTTATATCGAAGCGATAGGTAGATTTAGGCTTCGGGCCGAGCTCAAGAGCAAAGAGAATAGACGGAGGCCTTGGGTCTCATTTTGAAGCAATAGGTAGACCTGGGATAGGGTCGGCCCGACGCCTGAAATCCGAGCTCTAGTCTAGGCTCGATACTAAAACCCGGGACAGGTCCGACCCTATTAAAATAAAAAAACATTTTTAAAAAATATAAAATAAAGATTATTGAATATAAATATATTTATAATAGTAAAACATATATTATTATTAAATAAAAAATTAAAAATTAAAAAAATTAATTGAGCCTACCCGTTGCTCAGGCTTAGTGATAAAGTTGGATTTGATTTAAATATAACAAAGAGAAAATGACAAAGGCCACATTACTTTATAATTCTAGTGGACAACTGAGCATCGTGCCCATGACAAAAAAAAAATGCCAAAGTGACTTTATACCAAACTTTCCACTTAATAAGCATCTGCTTTTGAATTTTAATGAGAATGTGATTCTCATAAAACTTTGCCAACATTTTATAATAATATGTTGAAGATTTTTTGCATAAGTATGCACTATATAATAATATGTGATGAAGGTAGATTATATAGGTTAAAAAATTTCATTTAACCTATATAAAAATTTTGACAAATTATATTTAAAATTTTGAAACTATAGTTTGATCCCTACAATAAAAAAATTCCTAATTCTACTGTTGTCAATGACAAACTAAACTGATTTAAGAGTGTCACATGCTTATTTTAAAATATACCTTTAATATTTTTGTATTTTCTTATCTTAATTAGTTTTAAAAAAAAATTGTTTTCTTAGAAAAGTAAATCTAAATATATATTTATTATCTTTACATTTTTTAATCTTAAGTATATTTTAAATATTTTTTTGTTTAAGGGGACACATCATCGAACATTGCGTCGATTCAACCCGGCGCGAAATTGACAAGTTTCACGTCTTTTGGCATGTGTTCATGCATCATGGGATGGTGAGGACAGCTCGTTCAGGGAAAATTATCTTGGAATCTTTTTACTTCGCAAAGGATACAATTTGAGGCTTTTTACATTCCTTTTCCCTAGTTTTGTTTTCCAAGCTCTAGACAAGGAATAAACATTATGAGGGTGTTTGGATGAGACATCAAAACCAATTTTTAGAGGTAAAAAAATGATTTTGCTTTCGAAATGCCATTTAGGAGCGTTTGGATGACAGAATAATAAGTTTTCCCAAGAAATGTTTTTCATCAAATGATCAAGTTGGGATTTAACAAGAAGCTTTATGACTCTTTTCAAATTAAATTCAACCCTTCTTAAGCTTCTTTAATATATGTGTATCTATATAAGTGATATCAAGAACAAACCGTGGTGCTTTTAGTGACAAGTTTAACTTTTAACCAACTGCTAACATGTTGCATATGAAAGTGGAGAATTCTTTTACATATATATATAAAGAGAGAGAGAGTCGATAAAATGGAAATATATAACAAAATTTAAGGACAAGAAGTCCCCTAAATACAAAAACAAACTACAGAAACAAAATATAAGAGAATATACAAGTTAGTAGCACAATAAAACATAATAAGAGAGGTGAAGATAGAGTGGACAGTAAAGTAACCTAGCAGTAAACGAAGGACGGCGTCGTAGCCGAATAGCAAAGTTGACATCTTCCTGCACAAGGCGTGCCACAGATTCCAACGATGAGAAGGTGTCTCTGAAGATCTTGTTGTTGCGCTCCTCCCAAATGCGCCACCAAGAAGAAATGAGCCACAACCTCCAGACACGACCCCAAATAAAAGAGAGGTGGGATGAAGGTGAAAGAGAGGAAAAAAAAAAAGAGAGAAAAAAAAAAAAGTATCTCCCTACATTGATCGGAATCCAAATGGGCCAAGAAGTTCCCTAAATAAAAAATATAATGGTTGTATGTAGACAGATTCCTATGGGAATCCAAGCTCTCTTTGTCTCTCTCTCCTCCTCTCTCTGTTACAAATGGGCCACACAAGTTCCCAAATAAGAGCGACAGCAGTTGTTAGCTGATTTGGATTCTTCTTCTCTCTTTTTCACTCTCTCTTCCTTCTCTCTCACATATATATATATATATATATATATATATATATATATATATATATATATATATATAAAAGAGAAGGAAGAGAGAGAGGGAGAGGATAATCACTTTTTCAAGAAATACAATTTTTAAAATAAATTAAGAATTTTACAAGAAAAAAAAGTTCAAAGTCAAAGATCATGAGTTCCATTTTCCTTTACAATTTATTCCGTCAAGAACAGTTCTCTTGCCCTTGCATGCATTGCCGCGTCAAATGGCACGTCGTTTGATGAAGACTCCCAACTAAGATGTTTCAAAGGCAAATCCCAACAACTATGTGAAATTGAGAAGAGTCTGATATGCATGCTTAAGAAATTAAGAACAGTTTGTATATTTGAAGAATCTCCAAAAGTTGCCTTTGGTTCAAAGTTTTTTTAAGGACTCCTGTCTAATATTCATCTATTTTGGGAGTCGAGTCTAGTATTCGGTAATACAATGCAGATAGATTTTTTTCATATCTAAACATGTGAACCCCAATAAGGTGGATATAATAAAGAGTGCATTCAAATTGATTCAACTGGATCAATTATAAATTTGGCAATCTGCAAACAGATAAATGAAAAAAAGTAAAAATAAAATTTTTGTTTAAATATCTTGAATACTTAATATGAAGAAAAAAAATAATATACGAATATAAAAACTTTTGATTTCCCGATGTTTTAAAAGCGCACATGCAAAGGGCCGACGGCTTTATGAAATCCAAACCAAAGCAAGCCAAGCGAAGCCAAGAAGGTGACGAGGATACACGTCTGATCCCCGCCCTTCTTTGCCACCGCATTCCCACTCATTGCCTTCTTGGATCTGACGAGGCGATTTGGATCGGGCGACGTCAAAATCGACCAGCGCCTTTTTCCCTTCTTGACATTTTCCTTTTTAAAAAAAAAAGGCGCAGAAATTGGATGGGGTTCTCATTGCCAAAAATATAGAGTTGGATGTCGGATCTGATAGCAATGCGATTTGGATTTGAAACAAATTTGGATCTCGAAACGGTTAAACCAAAGGATGCGGAACCGAGAGCGAGAATTTTCTGGATTTGGCGTCAACAACAGGTAGCGGACAAAAAAAAGGAATCGAGAACAACGGGTGGGGACAGCCCGCAGTTTTATCCGGATATTCCGCGCGTCTTCGGAATCATTTCTGGATATTCCGCTCCCTCTCCCTGTCTAAAATGTTTGGAAATATTGATATTTAAGGGGAGGGAATCAGAAATAGGGAGGTCACGGAAGGAGAGCGGTTAACGGCGTTCCATTCCGTCGGCTCCCGTTAGGAATCCATAGGGAACATTCCGGCGGTTCCCCCTTCCAGAAGGATGGGCGGAGGGCGTGGTCGTTGTACGGGGAATATGCCAAGGACGGAACGGATCTTCCAGAGTAACGGCGCCAGACGGAATATTCCCGTCCGTCATCTTCCACCTTCCTCTCCCGTCTCTCTCTGAGTACTCCTCCCCCTGCGAGTCTGCGACCATCCATAAATCTTCTCCTCGTCGAGCAGGTGGAGCGGCCATCCGATCGCAAGCTTCTCGGCCGCCGACTCGGTTTTGTGCCGGATCGACTCGGTCCCGCCTTTTTCACCGACACCTCGCACCTGTCATGGCGCTCAAGGCGGTTCACGTCTCCGACGTCCCGAATCTCGACCAGGTGCAGGAGAGCGCCGCGCTTGCTATCTCCTCCAGCCGACTTCTCAAAGGTGAGCTCCCCGCCCGGCGGCCCTCTCCGCTTCTCTTCCTTTTTGTCTTTTCGGGGTGTGCCTTTGCATCCGGCTTCCCTCCGCTGGAACGATGAAGTTCTGTCGGGACGTGGCAGGAAACTGTCCTGGTTTTATGTGTCTTCTTTTTTTGTTCCGTTGCCGGAAAAGTCAGATTCCGGACGGTGTTGTCTTGTGAACTGCGTCACGTTCTATTTTTGTTTCTACGGTTTCTTCCTGTAGAGGAGAATGCCGTTGGTAAAGGAATCGGTTCTTCTGGTTATTTTCTCGTTTTTAGTGCATTCCTCTTGCTGAGGAGATGGTCGATTGGTTCTGTCGCCGAAAAATTGATTATCCGGCGTGGTTCTGAAAGTTAAAGGATGAAGAACCGACGTCTCTTCGGTCATGTACGTTCTTCGTCTGTTAGTATCGTACTTCCTCTCGATGAAAGCCGAGTAACTCATTGACCGGATGATGTCTCTTATTTTTCTCTGGCATTGTCGGATTCGCTGCCGGGAGAATCGTCTTTTCCGGCGCGTTAACTTCGCGGAAGTTATGCTTCCCTCGCATCGTTTTCTTGCAATTCTGTTTCTCGTTTTTGTTTCTTGTTTATTGCTTTCTGACACAAGCATCTGAGAACTGACTTTCCGGCTATGAGCAGGACCCGAGGAGCAGAGAACCGCGTTCAAGCCGCCGAAGTTCATGGTGATCGGCCACCGGGGGAGCGGCATGAACGCCCTCTCCTCGCCGGACGGGAGGATGAAGGCGATCAAGGAGAACTCGCTCCTCTCCTTCAACACCGCCGCAAAACTCGGCGTCGAGTTCGTGGAATTCGACGTTCAGGTAGCTTGCCGGAGTTCTCTCACCACCTTCCAATCAAAAAAATTTCCCCGATCAGGTGGCGCTTTCTGGTCGCCGCGTCCGTTCTCTATGCCTCTTCGCGCCAGTGTCTGAGGTCTCGGCCGCGCTGCTTAGTGCCGAATTACTCGGCGATTCGTGCCGATTCTTTTCTTCGCCCATGGTTTTCCGCGTACTGTGGGCTCCTAAAATGACTCAAATGCCCTAAAGAGAAACAATCATATTCTCAGTAGGATTCCTCTCATATTTATCGAGTTGCCCTCGGAGTAATTACAAATGACATTTGGTATCCTTTGGGCTCTGGAGGGAAGGGCGGCGAATCCAGAAGCAAGTACCCAAATATCGTCATATTGTTGGCAGTCTGCAAGTTAAAAGAATGGTTTCAAGTTTTTCTCACACAAAGAGTACAAATTTTCTTGTCATTTTTTTTTGCTCCTTGCAATCAAAGGAATTTCAGAAAACCGTAAACAAAGTTGGAGAAAAAGAATTATGGAGTTCTTGAGCCTTCTCACAAGTTTTGCTGGAAAAACGGAGAATATCTGTTCCTGGGCATATTCTATTTTTGGATTTATACGAAATGATTAATCTTGTCTTTTCACGTTGAATCGAGTTTCGTTCTTGGTCGGAGCAGACCTGTTGGTAGTCTCTTCATCTCTTAAAAATACTCTGTTAATTCTTTTCCGGTATCATCTTTGATCTTCGAGGCTGCGGCTTCTGTGCTCGAATTTTCTTCGTTCCTCTAACAAAGACCATTTCTGGGTTTGTCTTGTGTGCTTCCAAAGTTGATATCACAGTGATCGATTCTGGTTTATATGTTCTTTTTTGTTCCTTTGTATTCCTCTGTTTTGGGATTAATGGTGATGGAAAACTGATTCTCATTGTACAGGTAACTAGAGACGGCTGCCCCATAATTTTCCACGACAACTTAATCCTCACAGAAGAAGAGGTAAGCTTCCCTGTTTCTCTCCCTCCCCACCCCTCCGCCTCCCCTCTAGTCTCTCTCTTGCAAACTCTTGGTCTTACTCCTGTGAACTGCAGGGAATCATATCGGAGAAGCGAACCACAGAACTGACGCTTGCGGAGTTCCTCTGCTACGGCCCCCAAAGAGAACCCACAATTGTAAACCCTGAATCTTTTCTTTCTCTTGCTCTTTTGGCGTGTTTGGACTTGGTCTAATTTTGATGGGTATGGAAAATTAGGTCGGAAAATCGCTGTTAAGAAAATCAACGGACGGAAGGGTCCTCAGTTGGAAGGTGGAAAACGACGACGCTCTCTGCACGCTTCAGGAAGCGTTTCAGAAGGTTGAATCCTCTTTGGGGTTCAACATCGAACTCAAGTTCGACGATGGCTTGACGTATTCAGAAGAAGAGCTATTGAAGACTCTACAGAATATTCTGAAGGCACGTCAATAATAACTCATCTTTTGTTGGAAACCTCTTCTATTCTTATCTTGATACAGCGTAGTTTAGGATGCGTGGGTGTCCTGATCAGAAACCTTTCCTTGTCAATTGTTGCAGGTTGTGTTTGAATACTCACAAGGTAGATCGATAATCTTCTCAAGTTTCCAACCAGATGCAGCCCTGTTAGTCAGGAAATTACAGAACTCTTACCCTGTAAGTGTTTCTCTCATCATTTTTTGCTACATTTTAGATAAGTTATTTTGGCTATTGGCTTAATTTAATTAGCTCGTGGACACCAATGAAGAGTCCATTCCATACCTGGGATGCTTCTTTTCACTAGATTGCTAGCCTAATTAGCTCGTCAAGCGTTCTAAACTCTGCTCGCGTTTGGTCAGGTCTTCTTCCTTACAAATGGAGGGTCTGACATATATAACGACGTCCGAAGAAACTCTCTTGAGGAAGCCATTAAACTATGCGTTGCTGGAGGACTGCAGGGGATTGTGTCCGAAGTTAAAGCCATCTTCCGGAATCCTGCTGCTATTCCCAAGATAAAAGAAGCCAATCTTGGAATTTTAACCTACGGCCAATTGAAGTAAGCAATCTTTCCTTTCTGCAGCTCCATCAGAGCCATTCCATTTTTATGTAGTTTGCATTGTAACACAGAGAGTTGTTCCTCCACTTGAAAATTTGACTACCCAATTGATGTCTGTTTATATTGTTTTTAAAATTCAATCTGATCCTCTTGAATTGGACGACTTAACTCAAATCATTCCATATAAGTTCTGGTACCACGACTCTTTTTTTTTTCCAACTATTTTGCTCACTTCTTATTTATCAAATTACTGACTTATTTTAGAGTGAACAAACTTCATAAATGGTTACACTCTTCATTTCCTTAATCTTTTAGACAATAATTTTACATCCTTAGAGATTTTTAGGAGTTTCAATTTCAACTTTTAGACTTCTGTGTCACTGGAAACCGTTCAAAAAGTTTCCAATGCAGCAATTCAAAAAGTTTCCAAACAAATCTTGTCATGCCACAAACCCGCTCGCAGACAACAATTTTCTGTTTTTCTTTTCTCATCCTCTCGCTACGTCATAGCTTTGTTGCGTCCTTCGTCGATCAACGAAGCTGGTGAGGATGTCACAGTTTTTTGGTGATAATCTTTCTATGGGATTCTGCAATGCAGCAACGTGTCGGAAGCCGTCTACATGCAGCACTTGATGGACGTGGATGGCGTGATTGTGGATTTCGTTGGGGAGATTGCAGAATCTGTTTCACAGTTCGTGAAGCCTGCCGGAGAGGAATCACAGGGCGCCGTCGCCGGAGAGGAAGAGGGGATGGCGCAGTCGCAGGGGAAGGTGGCGAGTCACCCCAAGTTTTCTCAGGGGGCCTTATCGTTCTTACTGAAATTGATTCCCAACTTGGTACAGTAAAGCTATATGCCCCCACTGAGCTCGAGCCGCAGATTCACCCTCCCAGTCTATTATTTCCGCTGGGGGGAGAAGGGGGTTGCCTTTTGCTTCCATTTTCTCAATACAAAGTGCTCAGAATGAAAGCTTTTCTGTATATATTGCCTGTGCATTGTGATCCCTAGATCGCTTCATGCCAATTAAATGAAAACAAAAGGAAGTTTGTCTCTCTTTCTCTTTGTCATTCTCTGCTTGAAACAAATGGAAACTGTACATTAGATTGATACTTCATTGAGAATACCTTGATGAGTTTCATCACAATCACAGTCCTCCAATGACAGATTGGAGCGAAGAACAGAACACCATTGCTTCTTCGTTCCGGCGTTCTGCCAGGTTTGATAGAACTGTGTGGAAAGTGGAAACTGTCTCATGTTTGCATGGCTCACCAGAAATGGGTGCAGGCATCCGAATACCCTATGTAAAAATTTACAAGGACAAGAAAATGATGTTTATTTCATTTGAAACTCTGTTTCTACCTGTTTATGGAACAAAGTTGTCCATGTCATTGTATATCAACCCTACGGATGTAAATGCTTCGGATTTGGATCGATCCAGATTTTATAGAACTCGATTTATTGGGATTCTATGTAATTATATTTGGATTTGGAGTTTCGTAGCCTATTTTCAAATCTGATTTCAGATAATATTTTATATAGTTGGACCGGATTTTTAGTAGATACCGAAAAGTCAGACTTGGGTTTGAATTTCAGTTTAAAACTAAGGACTGTATCCGAGTCCATTTAGGAACCTGATGGAGATTTCTTCACCAAATCCTACTAAACAGATCTGAAATTCAAATCAAGTCTGAATCTGACATTCAAAATTCTTTCACAAAATGGGATTGAAACTGGATCCACAATTGGGTATATCCGATCTATTTAAGTCTCTAATCTGCCCATATTAGCTGATAAACATCGTATCCTTGTAAAACAGAATGAACAGTAGTTCCAAATGACCCCTTCTGAATCTAGGCTGCTATATAAATAAAATTATATTATAAGATGTATCTTGTTCTTTAATATGAATAATAATTTAAAAACGCTGGCAAACTATATTGACAACATTTGTATGGAGGTCTAATCTTGGCGGTTTTGATCCTGGTTTCTGGTGCTGGATCTGTTCTTTCAAGTTTGGATCCTTGAAATAGAAACCGAGTGCATTTTGGATCGCATATGGATTTTCAGAATTGGATCTAGTTTGGACTACGGACGGTTCCTGCATGTTGGATTTGGTTTCAGATCTGCGTTACAGTTTGATTTGCGATGAAACATTTACAGGTGATGCGCACATCTTTTTGCCGCTAAGTCTTTTGTTCCAATTAGATCAGCTAACTAGATTTCAAATTTGGAGTTTAATATGATGATATCGAATGATGGGCTTGTAGTCAGGGGGCGGAGGTAGAATTTTTTTCAGGGGTGAGCCAAACCATCGTGGGTCGGGCCAAGAGGAGCGACGAGTCGAGTCAAACTAAAAAAATTTAATTTTTTACATATAAAAAAAAAATCTGGGATCACCCGGGCCATGGTGCCGCATCGGTCATGCTTTAGCTTGTCAGTGACCCCTCATTTGCAGCACAGAGCGTTGATGCCATAGAGATCAGAAATTGAAACCAGCCACCTACCGACCTATGCCCCGACCGTCATGCCAACCCCCTTGGGTGTCTCCATCATTTGCATTCAACTGCAGATGCCAATGCTGCTTTGCTTCATCTGAATCCTTTGATTATCTTTACCAGAAGCGCAGGTCCATATCCATTAAAGTTAGACATGCATTTGGTTCAAATATAGATCGTCCTCAACTTTACCGAAGTAGACTAATCGGAATGTATATATATGATTGGATTTGGATCTCGCCTTCTAGAAGCCAAATCCGGATCTGGCTAGCATAAGTTTTGACATTTATATTGTAATATGGTCAAGTTTCTATCGAATCTCAGTTCAATACCTGACTCGAATTTGGATTCAGTTATGAACATAGATTTAGATTCTGAATCCTATAGGATTTAGGTCAGTAAATGAATCCAATCCATTAACGTTATGGAAACCCTAATCCGATATTGATGTCCAAGATCTGGCAATCTTGCCTAGCTAGTTTCTTCAGTGACAAATTTTGAAATGACATGTCTAAAGGCCATATCTTGAACTTTGCTTTTGTGTTTACTTACATCAAACTTGCACAATAATTTTTTGCTAAAGTATAATACTTCCTCTTGATAATTATCACATCCCTTTCTGATTCTTCAGGATTGAGATGACTAATTCGAAATCTTTGTAGTTACCTCTCGGAAAGAAATCAACAAAACCATACACATTATTTTGCCTAAGATTATCCGGTAAATGTGAGGAGTTCTTGGTTGTAAATAGGAGAGGTTATGAGCTCAAAAACCAACAAATAATACCTAAATCAAATTTTTGTAATGTGCATACAATTAACTAAATAAAAAGTTTAAATAGCAAGTTAAAGCTCTATATATATATATATATGTGTGTGTGTGTGTAGGGGGGGGGATTTACACCTTGGGTCTTGGATTACATATATAAAGCAGAAATTTTGGATTTTGGGTTCTTAGTTTTGGATCTCCACTGGTTTTTCTTCCTTCTTTGCTTTAATTCTAATTTCCTTAAATTCTTCTCGAGCTAAGGGCACAACATAGCCGGCCAGGCTGGTGCAAGTCCAGTAACAATTCAATTCCGCCAGCACTACCTTTTTCCGGACTTCAAATGGTGGGTGCATGAAGCATAGTTGACGGCATGAATTGCACGTTATTCACATCCAATCAGATGCAAGGTATGGTAAATTTTAGAAAATTTCACTTGTTTTATATAGGAAATTTAAAAAACTATATTTGAGTTCTTGTTAAAATTTAAAAACTTTAATTCGATTTGGCTAATAAAAAATTTCTAGCACCGGCCCTGAGTTGAGTAATGAAGCTGTAGACACTCCTTTAATTACACTACTTAATAGAAAGTACTCTTCTTCTATAAAATCCTCAGCAGTTACATCCACTGCTTGATTGTAGGCTCCATCCAACACTCTTGACCGGGAGGACCTGCCGGAGTTCGCCGGAAACTGGACCAAACAGTTAACGGAAACGCAACCCTTTGTAATCAATTGATGAGCCTTCCAAAGTAGAAGTAAAAACTCCGGGCAGGTGATCCACAACCACCATGCTTTATCAAGGAAACACCATAAAAAGCCCTCAAAGAAGTGATGAAAACACTCTTACGGAAAACTTTAGCAAAACGGAAAAAAAAAAAGGCTACATTACTAAGAGTGCATCATCCGTCTTTTCTGATTTCTTTCCATGAGAGGGTTGTTGCTTGGAGCAGTGGTAAAGAATTCAAGACAAGAACATGCAGAAGACGACGGATTCCGAGCTCCTCACGGCAGCCGTTCCTTGCTAAAAGATAGAAAGTGTTAAAATTCATCCTCATTCTCGCTACCCTCAACTCAACGATGTAAGATCACTGGGCGCTTTTGCCTTTCTTTTGTCTCCTTTGCCGTGTCTTTAGCGGTAGAGGTAAAAAATTTTTAATTGAGGGCTTAATAGTATTTAAAAAAATTATAAAAGTCAAATAATATTTCTTAAACACTTTTAATACAAGTAAACAAAAAAAAATCAAGAAGCCATCTGAAATGGCCCTTCATAGGAATGTCAATTGATCCAATATGATACCATTATTCCCTTTTTTGGTCACATGTTTGCATTCAAATATGAACCAACAAAAAAATAAATCTGATTCTGAATCTGAAATCTGATTTTTAAATTCACATACAAATCCGAATCTGAATTTTGAACCAAATCTGGCTAATTTTCAAATCGTAAGGGCGTTTGATATAGGATATTTATTTAAAACTAAATCTGATCCGTATCTGATCGCATATTTATGTATATCCGAAATTCATCCAATTATTAAAATCAAAACGGCTCGATCGGATATCTGATCCAAATCAAAGATACGAAGTCCTTACCTCTTCAGAGTATCAGCTAGATGCCAAACGTGTCAAATTGGCCTTATAAGCCAATACTGCTTCGTATTGACCGATAGAGAAGCGTGGCACATGCAGGCTTGTGTGTGCACTTGCCCACATAGAGCTACACAAATTAGTTGTTTTATAAATTAGCACTTCATAGTCATTCACATATTTACATATTGGTTGCCGCATAAAAGTTACAATTGAAAGTATTAGTGCCCCTCAGCTAAAAATTTCTAGCTGTGCATGCCATTGCGACCGGTGACCCGATTCACGATGCGAGATGGAAACCAATATTTACAACATTGATGAAGATTAAACGAGGGCCGATAGAATCTACCATCCCTTGTTTCATAGATCTAAAGATCTTCATAGATCTAGAGATCTTCATAGATGTTTCTTATAGACAGGTATTTTCTTATATTGAAGGTTGAGTGCATGAAAGTTCTTTGTTTGTGCCACACTCTTCTTGCCTTTCTTTTCTATCACTGACGTCCACACTTCCCAAACCTACAACTTTAGATTCGATCGAGCACCACCTTTTGACATTTCCCCCAAGAAAGGGCAATTGGGTTTTTGCTTACCCCAACCTATTGTGCCTGGTGTTTGATTCTGGCACACAATGTAGGAATCTCCCTATATATTACAATTCTTTCTCTATCTTTGTAGAAATCTTAAGCCAAGGAACGTGATAATGTGCAAGGTTGGATAAATGAATAAATTAGATCTCAATTTAGTGATTCAAAAATTAAATTGTCGAAAATGCATCAATATTTTTAATAGTTAAAAAATAAAAAACTCAAATAGAGAGCAATCTTATGGGTTTTTTTTGAAATGTTGGACTATTTAATCAACAAAAAATAACTTCATATGTACGTATCTAGCTAGGGTTTGCCCACCCTACAAACTGTCTATTATTGTTTGGTTTGGTCCTTTCCTATGAAATGCAAATACTTGATTGGCACACAAAGTTATTTATTAACTTTTTTTACCAAGCCTTAGTGAATTATGTGCCTATGTTTGACTGCTATACAAGCATTACCCAACTTGCAGGTTTTTCATCTTAGGCTCATTGATGTAACAATGGCAGAGCAGATTCATTTCTGTTGGCTATCCAGGGTGGTTTGACAACAATAACAGATGAATCTATTTTTAAAAAATGGAGCAGATTTCGATAATACTTTTCACTTTGTTCTGCGAATCTGCACCATTTTTTCGGACCCATGGGATACTAAGGTAGTGCTACTATTTTATAAATCTATTCCAAAGATTGAGTTAGGTTCATGGAACACTGTATTACAATATTTTATGAATATGTCGCAATCTTCAGGATAGATTCATGGAACAGTGAAAGCCCATTACTATTGTCAGCTTCTAAAGTCAAATATATGTATATATATCATGGGATTTGCTTTTTCTATTGATTCATATTGGCAATTGGATGAAAAGAAATAATTATTGAATGTGGTAGTCAACTCCATGGATGACAAGGAAAAGAGCTCTTTATTGGTTCTATCTCATATTTTTTTAATGAAGTGAATGAATCTTTTTATTGAAAAATCAAAACAAAAAATGAGTTTAGATCTCCTGCAGGAATGGCTTTCAAGATCCGCTGGTCACAAAATAATGGAGTCATTCAATCAATATAGATTGATTAGAAAGCATATTCAAATCCAATATAGTTTAGATTCTACTGAATTTGAATAAAACAATCAAGCAACCAAACAATCCCAAAACCATGGAGCCAATCAATCAATATAGATTGATTAGAAACCATATTCAAAACCAATATAGTTTAGATTCTACTGAATTTGAATAAAACAATCAAACAACCAAACAATCCCAAAACCATACTCTTTAACTACTTACATCTGTGATCTTGGTATTGCCATGTTCATTCATTTCTAAGGGATAATGAAAGGCTTCACTCTAAGTATCTTGTTTTCTACACAACATCGTCAAGGCAATGGTCCAAAGACTTGATGCATGGTACAACAGGGGTCGTTGTCATATAATGATCCCAACAGAGCCATGGAAATCTTCACAACTCATCAATGGATCAACACCTACCCATTTTCACCCTAACGTGAAGGGATGTCCAAGTTATTCAGATATTGATAAGTTTGGCCCAAAATTGGATCCAAACTTGATTTGGAAACTGCAAAACCATATTGAAAGTTTTACATAGAACCAAATTTGGGTATCCATGAAAATATATATCTAGTGGATTCAGAAACAAAAACTACCCAATTAATGTAAGTTTTCTTATTCAATCCTACGGTTTGGATTTGGATCGTTCTATTAGATCCAAACCATTCTCATCCTTACTAACTTGCACTGGCTGGGAAGAAGGCCAAATTGTTGGACGTTGAGTGCCTAAATGAAGGGGAAAAGGAGAAAGTTTCTCCTCATAAATAGGCAAGTAACTGGTTTCATCCAGAGTTCAAAAAAATTTGGTGTTCATGAGAAAAAGAAAAGTTCTTACCCACAACAGAAGGGCAAGAAGACAAAAGGGCATTTTAACATGAAGAAGCAAAGGCCATGTCCAAAACTTGAAGCAAATAAACTTGAATTTCAAGTCTATATCAGATTACCAAAAAGCACGCGAAATCGGCGAATTCAATCCCTGTTTTTGTCCTCTTTTGCATGCTTCCTTTCCTCCCATCAGGGGTAGGACTGTCAATTGTCTGGATTTGAATCTCTTGTCGAACTTGTCCCGATCCAAATTCACAACCCATGCATAACCACATTTGTGATCTGGATCCAGATTTGGTCTTTTAATAGTTCATGATCTCCAGTTTGAAAGTTTTACAGCAAGAGTAGGTAACTTAATTACATGGAGCTTTGCAAGGCATGATCCCTTTCTAACTGCCCAACTCTAGAATCCAAATCCACATTGGTCCAAGTTTGGATCCAATATACAGTCCATGGTTGGTGGAGAAATTCTCAATCACTGAAAAGAATGTCCAAGTGTGCAACCCAAGTAAGCCCCAAAGCAAGAAGTAATCACAAATAGTGGCTGTCCTTTGATCCCAAGCAATATCCAATAGCATAATTAGTACTTGTCATTGTATGAGGTTCAACAAACACCTTCTCACTAATCACCTGTTCAAATAAGAAAGTAGATGAGACTTCTTAACAACTCCTTACTTAATTAGACTTTCCATTTTCTCGCCACTGTTGCGCATAATCGATGTCGATCATGGTATAATTATAACTAAACACGCCTTCATTTAAGCTAACAGCATCTATAAATCCTAATTTGTTGCTGGCAACAAAAGAGGTATTAGCAGCTTCTTTCCTTTGGTTTGAGGAGATAAGTTATCGAAGTCTTGTCGGCCTAAGAGGTGCATGCTTATATGCGGAACTCTCCACTAACCCAGCCCGCTTAGCCCACTTGAAAAGTCTTCCAATTGCTTTAGCTTTGCGCCGAGGAATCTGGACTTATGTCAACCTTCAACCTACCTAACTGGGACCGGTTCCGGCCCCGGCCGGACCTTTGCGGTTATATATCACATGGCAGCATAATCCAAACTTAGTCAGGATTACATACACATCTGTTAGGTATGGACCTAACCGGCCGAGTCGCTGACCCATGCCCAAGTGACTAAATCTTATATAATTGCAGATTAGCCTAATCAAATTCGGATCCAAATTATAATCAGCTCGAAAAAGCTAGCCATGTGATACACCTTCTAAAACTATGATGGTAAGCAAATTCATGTTATATTTGGAGTCTCATAAGAAGAAAGATGTCAGATTGTTAATCAACTTTGATTAGTTAAGTCAAGCCATGGTAAGAGGGCCCCATGTCTCATTTGCTTAGTCCTTGGGGTTTTCTCACATTTGACATAGAATACATACTTGCCCTCATCTCTCTCTCTCTCTCTCTCTTGTGGGGACAAAGAAAAGTGAACCTTCTCTGTCTCACGGCCTAACAAGAGAGAGATCTAGAGAGAGAAACTTGGTGGACATCACTATTTCTTTCTCTATCCATATAAAGGGTTTACTTGTAGATAGGTGGTACTAAAGTGAACTCATGATGCTTGAATGTGGAAGCCATGTGCATGAAGTTGCTTGGAGATTTTGACTTGTTTCTCTCTCTCTCTCTCTCTCTCTATATATATATATATATATATATATATATATATATATATATATATATATATATATATATATATATATATAGAGAGAGAGAGAGAGAGAGAGTTGCGTGACAATACACAATGGGTTTGCATAATTAATAAATGTAATCCATCAGTTGGGGGTTGTTGTTGTCTTTGATGGATGGGTCCCATGGGACCTTTTAAATACCATACGTTAGGGAAACGTATTTGTGCTCTCTCGACCAGAGGGGCCATGACCATGACAACACCACGCCGACCTGGTTGTTGGGGCCTTCTCTATCTTTTACTTTTCAACTCAACTTAATATTTTCTACTTCATTTAATTAACCTCTTTTTTATTTATATATCCCCAAAGGAGTTGGCGCAACGGCGTAGAGGCTGGTTCCCATTTCGAATCCATTTGGCATCAATCTTAGCAACTGACGTGCACGCTGAAGCACAGTGAGGACGGCATCCTGAGGCACCAAAAGTAGGTCATGTATCCTAAGAAAATAAAGGTTGAGTGGGGGCTTCGGCCTTCTTCTGAGCAGTAGGAAACCCTACTTACCCAGAATATCTTTGCCAACATGCACATGCATTTTTTTTTTTTTTTTTTGAAGATTTTGGGTTCATCTCTTTCATCAGGGAGAACAATAAAATAATGTAATGTTTTCCATCTCAATTTCCCTTAACTTGCAACTTTGGACAATATGGTTGTTAAAATAAGATTCTAATGTCTTTTTGTATAGAATTCTTTGGGAGTTAATGTTATGGGCCCAATTTTAAACTTCCCCAACTAAGTGGTCAACCATGGATCTTATATCATTTCTCCCAAAGATTGTGTCGATGACTAACCTATACATATATATGTTGACATGAGCATTGACACATAAAGATAACTTATAGCTGTTTATGTTGAAAATTTAACATTAAAAATTTACTAATTTTTGAAAATTGGTGCTTTTTGTGTCCCGCACTCCAGAAGAAGAACAGAATATGAATTTGAGAGTCTGATATGTCCTTGATGCGTAGGGATTTTTTGTTTCTTTCCTATGAAAAATGGTGTTTGTTTACCTCGGATTTGATGTCCAAAGTGATATAAAATTGTTGAGAATCTCATATATATATATATATATATATATCCGAGGATAAGAGGTCAGATTACTTTCTCGTATATAAGTTCAAATATGAGATTTTGGTAACATAGTGATGATAAAATTTGGTTTTTGTTTACTTTGTAAATCCCTCCTAAAAGGGATTTCAAATCTGAGGTTTTTATTACTATCAAACACACAATCTTAGGTGTGCTTGTTTCATGATGGATTTGAGATCCCCTTTGACATTAAATCTTTGTTGTGTAAGACTTATTGTTTAAACAAATACTAAATCTCTACAGCAATGGCAACGTGCGTTTGAGAACCATTTTTTCCCCGTAAACTTTTGAGATGTGGTCCAATTTTTCAGCGAGAGGGATGTTGGACCTTTGGTCTATGGATTTGAGATCCCCCCCTTAAAGATCTCATATCACGAAGGCTTAATTTAATGAACATAGTCTTAGGACGTGTTTGATATCATTGGATATCATATCCGAGTCTAATTTGAAATCCCTTTCATGTGGGGCCCATGCGCCGGATTTCATATCTATAGAAAACACGGATTTGAGATCCTCAATATACGGCGAAAACCACACATTTAAGGTCGGATAGGAGGGGGTCTGACCTTAAGTCGTCGGATCTAAGATCCTTAATCATCTTATATCACCTCAAATCCTAAATATGAGGTAAACAAATGATCAAATTTGAGTGCCCCATAAGATTTTAGCATGTTGACACCATGATCCTATAGATTTCTCTCTCTCCCTCTCTCTCTCTCTCTCTAAATTGGACTTCTCCTAGTGTTGTCAAATTGCACTTTTAAAATTTAGGGTTTCCTTGCCTTCTTTGACAACATGTGATAATTTTGGCTTGTTAGGCGTTGCGGTTCACACTTTCATTATTATGTTCCTTTCCATGACTTTTTGTTGGGCCCCTAGATCAGATCAGCCTTAGCACAAACCCCAGGCGTAGCCAACCCAAGCCGAGTCGACCTGACCCGACCGGACCCAAACCCGATATATCGATCGGCATTTTGGCGAATTCTATTCAATTTTCGATTGGCAGCTGAGCACAGACTTGCCTCACTCTTTGTCAAGGCGACTGGGCTGCAGTCTTTGAGACTTTCATTCGATGAGGTCGATCCAATTTACGTTTCGCAACTTCGTCTTTACTTTATTTGACCGATTAGCGGTCGCCAGACAGCGGCCCGATGTCCACCCTTAAATTGAAGGAGGCAAGGAGGCAGGGATTCAAATGGTGACTAAGACTACCAGCACCTGTCAACCTTGTGATTTAGACACACACATGCCTTTATGAACTTACTTTTAGGACTCAATGCCCTAAAGGTCTACCTCAAACCCTAATTCAAGGCTCCACATTGTCCTTTGAACTTCTATTGCAACACACAACCTAGAGACCTAGCCCTTGACTCAAACCACGCCAACCAGACCTGGGTTAGGTCTAAATCACTGTCCATAGGTGTTTGCCCTACTCATACTTTCTTAATTCGGAAACCAAACATGGGTAAGAAAGATCCTAAGGACCAGGCTGAATTCGGCATGCTAGCGTCTTGACTGCACCCTCTCCAGACCCACCAAGTCAAGTCGAATCCAAACTTTCATTTCTCGAAATCTTTCGAAAGCGATCGCATTATTGAGCGGCAAAAACACTTCCTTTCTCGGTAAAAAAGACGGCCTCAGACGTGGCCCGGAATAGAATCACAGGACAAGCAAAATATAAACTTGTCTTAGCTATAAAAAGGTTGCAAAGAAGCTTACAAGTGCAAAGAACCGTGATCGTGATTATGTGACAAAGTCCATAGTTAGGGGAGTTCAGTTGTGTTAAGCCTACTCGCGGATTGACTCGAACCAAGTCTTAAGATGAACCTAGGCTCGCTAGCTTGAGCCAACCCTAGCCTAACACAACCAAACCTATCAAACCAAATATGAAAAGAAAAGGTTTAAAGTGTAGCTCAAGTTCTTAGACATGCCAACCTTGACCGAACCCAGTCTAATCACTAAGTCAAGCCAAAAGTTGAGGTCCTAATTGAGCCCATACCAATATGATGGGACTTTGGTCCAAACTCAATAATGCACCAAACTTTGAAGCACGAGAGCCTGTGCTCCAAGCTTGTAATGAAGGAACAAACTTCAAGAGGTTATTTTCGTCCATGGTCAAGTCAAAGGGTATGTTACGTCATTTTCTCTCAGAGTGGAGGATCATTTTCGTCCTTGACCGAGTCTTCGGTCTTGCGGTCCATCACGGTACGCAAAGGGGGACAGGTGGGGGCCCACCGCCTTTTGTCGAGCTCTCACGAAATCTCAGCCGTCCGAGATTCGCGTGCCGTTATTCGCCACCGTCCTTTGTCCTTCTAGAGCTTTGACCCTCCGACCGTCGAAAATTACGTCAGATGGGACCCGCTCCAAAAAGGCCTCCCCGACTCGGCGGAGATCAACGTTTCGTGTCCTCCTCACCGCACTTTCTCGTTTTACCAAAATAGCCCTTCTGAAAGACGTTAAGTTGGTCTGAGCTTCGTGGGTATTTTGGTCAATAAGACCATCGTCCCATGCTGTTGTATCCGGTTGTCGTGCTTAGCAACAAATTAAATTTATTCTGCTCAACTAAGTTAGTTGAGATGAGCACGTTGCTTGTTAGATTTTATAAGTGTTGTTTTTTTAGAACATAAAAAGATATTTACCGAAACTAGATACAGTTTAAGACCTTACATGTATGAGAATGAATGCATTTCGGAGTCTTCTTAGTAGGGCTGCACATGTGCCGAGTCGAGCTCGAGCTTGGTCAGCCTGAACTTGACTCAGTTCAAGAAACTCGAACTCGAACTAGAACTCGACTCGAGCTTCTTATAGTAAGCTCGAGCTCGAACTCGACTCGAGCTTCTTATAGTAAGCTAAAGCTCGACTCGACTTGACTACATAAAAATAGAGCTCGATTCGACTACTCAAAATCGAGCTCAAACTCGACTCGTTTAACCCATTTAACTCGTTTAGGCATTAACTCGTGTAAGCGTGTAACTCGTATAACTTGTGAAACCTATTTTGGCAATACTATATAAAGTATCGGTTCGTGAGTCCAGTCGAGCATAAACGAGTCGAGTTCCTGAAACTCGACTCGACTCATTTATCGTTTTGAGTATCATTATAAGCTCGAACTTTGCTCGTCTATAAAAGAGTCGAACACGAGCCGAGTTTTTTCGAGCGAGTTCGAGTCTAGCCCGAGTGGCTCGGCTTGTTGTGCAGCTCTACTTTTTAGCAATAGTAGGTTGTTGACATCTTGGCAAAGATTCGAATATGTAGAGGGTTAAAAGTTAAAAATTGGTTTGTTAATGTACTAAAAAGTGTTGTTAATACTGATGTGGCACTATTTTTGAATAGCAGATTTTTTAATTTTTAGCTATCTGATAATGCCTGAAATCAGTTATATTTGAATTTCTATGTATCCAAATAATAATTTTTTCATTTCTCGAAAAGCTAGAGTTTTTGAACAACTATAAATCGCGACAAAATTTATCTTCTGGTGTTAGAAACCTAATTGCATTGTTAGCAAACTTTGGCTTACCTGAAGAATGTTTTTATTAAAAAATAATATTTTGAATCAAAACTTTTGATTATTTCTACATGCATTTCCATTCGTAAGGGTTGTTTGTCAAGTGTCTCATGAATTTGAACTAAAATTAAGGCGGACTAGTGTTTCATAAATCTACCTCAATTTTTGAGGCAGATTCATAAGATCTTCACAAAATGTCCTTGATACCAAATGGCCCCTAATGGATCTTTTTTTAGTTCGTAACAATGTAATACAAAACTGACAATGTAATGCTTTGTTGGATATCTCTTAGATGACAAACAAGATCAAGGGTCTCTTTTGTTCTATAGGGTTTTTTAAGTTAAAGAAACTTAGTCTTAAGTCTCATATATGAGAGTTGTAATAGAATCTCTTAAAGTCCCCCCCAACTTGAGGAGTTACACCTAACTTTGGCTTCTTCTGGTAGAAATGCACTATTGTACATAGAAATTAAACTATGATTGACTGTTTGACAATAAGTTATACACATTCTCATAGTAGGAAGCATATGTTATTAAGCAGTGTTTGTTAGATTAGTGAAGAACTCGTATCCATAAATATTGATGACAGGGGCGGAGCTAGGGGTGGTCAAGGGCCTTGGCCGCCCTCCACCTCCCACCTCCACCATGCGCACCCCCCCCCCCCCCTTGAAAAAATTGCGTCCCTCAAAAAAAAAAAATGTTTAAAAAATTATATTTCGTCTTTTGTTAAAATTTTGAAACTATAATTTGGTTCTCCTCATGAAAAATTCATGGCTCTTGCCCTTGGGTTAGACAAAGTATTGGAGCCAAAATATCTTTCCTTTAGAAGGCCAAGAAAATTTTTCACATGGGACAGTTGTATTTTCAAAAGTTTACAAGGTTTAGCATGTAAAATTTTGTTTCCCAACATGAACATGTTTCCTAGCGGACACTTGGTTCAGCCCTTGGTCGGGTCTCAAATCCACAATCATTGGCAAGCAACATATAAGGCCGCATCAACTAGAGTGTCATGCATCCACTATTTGCAGTTTAGATGAATAACACTTAAAGAAAACGAAACAGCTATGTTATGGCCCTCGAGGCATTGATCACATTATGTTCCACTGTTTGTTTGTTTGTTTAGCAAAGGATATAACATATAAGGGGACCCAACAAGAAAATTATATAAGAGGAGTCAAATAGAAGGCCTTTGGATCAAGTCTCAATTTCTAATTTCATAGTTTGAACATTCTTACATGTTGATCTTCACGTAAGGGTTTTCCTTCTTGGCAAGCTTTCACGCAAGTAGTGGACAAAGTACGCTATCTTAAGTAAGATGAAGTACGATAGGAGGGATATGCTTTTGAGATGGAAATTTTATCACATGTATGCTTGATTTAGGGACAAGTTATTGTCATAAATGTGATGGAATTACTTCTAAGGGAAAAAAAAATCATCTTAACACATGTACGTTTGATTTGGGGACAAGTTATTGTCATAAATGTGACGGAATTACTTCTAAGGAAAAAAATTTCCTCCATTCAAACACCTAAGCGAAAATGATTGATCCAACAAAGAGATAATATTTGACACGATTTAAAGTCTTCCACTTTCCACTCCAATGAATGTAATCCAATTCTAGCTTTTAGTAATGCTTCAAGGAGCAGTCGTATTAGCGGCATGTAAAAAGGTAGGTTTGTAGTTTGATTCTCGTAGGCGATGTGTCTATGTGGTCATAAACGGTCAGACGCAGTGTCTAAGCTAAAGGGTGCACCACTATCATCGTTAACATCAATGCAACCCAAGACCCTCTTTCTAACTTTTTTTTTTTTTTGAATGATAGATTGTTAGCACCCAAAATAAGGATTGAATTAGACTTTTGATCTACAAAATTTTTAGAAAATGTTCTTTTTGACTTTTTTTTTTGCCTTTTTTGCATTACATGAGCTGTTCATTTCTTGCTTGCTTAGAAAACAAGTTTTAAGAGTGAGAATTATCAAAGTAATTTCTACTTAATTAACAAAACAGCAAATTTGTGCTAAAACAATGGCTGAATGTTCCAAGAATGATGCCCATTATAATTTTGAAATAAAAGAAAGAGCATCCGCTCGTCATCTATCAAATCCAAGGGTCTTTTTCTCATAATCTCCCTGCCCCGATATATCAAACAGGTTCCGAGACCACAAAAATTCAAAGCACGGACAAATAATTAAAAAAATTTAAGAAGATGGTCCACAAAGATTTGTCCACCAACATAAGCACATGTTTGAATCACATCTACACATTTCTTGGATTTATCTTATACTACTCAATGTATCATGTGTTGTGTTTAATCACATCTACCCATACATTAAGGGGCAGAGTTAAAAAATTTTCAAAAGGAGAGCTGAATTAAAGTTTCTAAATTTTGATTGGAGCCGAAACATCATTTTTTCAATTTTTTATATAAAACAAGTGAAATTTTCTAAAATTTACATATATTCTTTTTTAAAAAACTAAAGTGGAGCGAGGGCCCATCGAACCCTACCCTAGCTGCCCCATGAATACATTGCATGGAATGGCCGTAATTGGATGAAGCACAAGATAGCCACAGTGGATGTGATTGGTGTAAATTGTATACAAACATATATTGGTGTATCCAACTTCTCAAACCAGCCCCTAAAAATTGCTTTACTTATTTATATACCGGTGCCCCAGTGCGCTTTGTAGCCATCTGAATTTGCTAGATTTAGATATACTCTTTTAGGCCATCAAAAATTTAATCACTCTTATAAAGATGCAAGTTTGGTAGCAAAAAATATTAAGATATTTCATACAATCAATGGAATTAAAAGCATATTTGTATTAAACTAGTAGTCATACTTTAATATGTAAAGATCATATGAAAAGTTTCTTTAAACTTGAATTTCAGATTGTATAATTTTGGATATCTAAGTAAGTTGGTTCCTTTAAAAAGTAAGTGGTTGATCTCTCTCTCTCCCCAAGTTGGTTCCTTAAGTAAGACGGTAAGAAATACTCTTTCTTTCTCTCTCTCTTTTCTGAGTGAACAGCATCAGTTTAGAGAGAGAAAGTAACCATCCCCAGCGCAGCACGCAAGCCCAATTAGCCCAAGATTGACTGGTGAAGGACGCACACCAAATTCTGCAAAACACACTCCATCCCCACATACATGATAATTTAGTGAGAGAAAGCGTACACTCACACCCCTCTTCTTCTTCTTCTTCTTCTTCTTCTTCTTCTTCTTCTTCCCCCTTTCTCTATCTTCCTACCATTGGAAACGTCCCCCTCTTAGCTTCTCTCTCCCCTTTTGTCCACGCATGTCAAGTGGGTAGATTTTCATGCACCATGAAGACGGCGTGCAATAATTTCCTGTCTCCAATTCTTGAGTTGATAGGCAACGTTTACCCTTCAGACACGGAAGATGGCAAGCAGAGACATGGACTTCGAGAGAGAGGGATAGATGTGACAGAGAGAGAGAAAAAGTAGAGAGAGAAGCGTTGCCCTTGCTTTACCCTAAATGTTTTTGGTTTCTCTCTCTAGCTTGGATTGAGTCTCATGGCTGGCGCTTAGTTCCGAGCCAGCGATTCTCTTTTTCAAATTGGGAGTCACGGCCCCATGAGTGACCACAAAGTGTTTGATAACAGGCGTCAACGAGAGTTGGAGTGTCTCTTACGGCAAGTCGTGTGCTGGGGGCGCCGGGGGGAAGGATGCAACCACAAAGCGGAGTGGGAGATATAAAGCCACCATCCTCCTCCCCTTTCTGTGCCACAACCACCCATTTATGGGCGTATCGTGTTGCCGCCTCTGTTGATCTCCCCTTTTTTCTTCTTTGCCAGGGATACAGATAATTATTCTCTGTTCTTTCCCCACCCTCTGTCCTCCCTTTTGCTCTCTACCTTCTTTGTGAAGATGGGGAGCCAAGGCGGTTGCTTGAAGCTGCCCCCTGGTTTCAGATTCCATCCCACAGACGAGGAGCTGGTGGTTCAGTACCTCAGGCGCAGAGTGTTCTCCTTTCCGTTGCCTGCTTCCGTGATCTCTGACATAGACATATGCAAGTATGACCCCTGGGATTTGCCTGGTGAGTGTCTGGGAGGCTCTCCTCTTGCCTGATTGGAGTTGGGTTTTGTAGGCTGCGACGAAAAACTGATGAATTTGCCTTTTTTTGGTGTATCAGGTGATGGGGAGAGTGACAAGTACTTCTTCACCAGGAAGGAGGCAAAATACCCAAATGGGAACAGGTCTAACAGGACCGGTGCGTCTGGCTATTGGAAGGCAACTGGGAAGGACAGGGCGGTTCATGCGTCCAGGTGCAACCAAGTTGTTGGGATGAAGAAAAGTTTGGTTTTTTACAGGGGGAAGGCCCCCAAGGGATTCAAGACTGAGTGGATCATGCATGAGTACAGACTGACTGATGCTGGGGCACAACCTTTCTCGTCCCTGCACCGAAAGAGCTCGAGCCAAGTGAGTTCTTCACCCTTTGGTTAATGGAATCAAAACATGTGTTTTCTATTGGAACGCCATTGAGATAAAAATATGCTAAAAATCACTCTGGGAGTGGAATGAGAAGGAAAACAGTATAGTTTGTTGTTGTTGTAAAAGATGTTCATTTGTTTGATTAGATGGAAGACACCCAAAACTCTGCTTTGTCTTGTAAGATGCTCTGTTTTTTAATTTCCCTTTCACCTGTTTTTAATGGAGCAGATTCCGATGGAAGATTGGGTCCTTTGCCGCATATTTCTTAAAAGAACATCTCAAAGGAGTCATATAACAAGGCTGCAATATGTGGAGAGTCCCTGGGACATGGCAAGGCCAAGAAATCCAGTTGTGGGTAGGCCAACCTACATTGACTTCATGATGGAAAACCAGAGAAATCCTGATGCATCGGAAACCAGCAGCATCACAGAAGTTTCTTCTTCCGACGCATGTGATTCTGAGGAAGGCATCTGCAGCAGCAAGCCTTTTTCCCTGTGAGAAGATGGGCAAGAGATGGCCTGCGGGCTGGTTCCTTACAGCAGAGTTTGGGTAGGAGAACAGCATGACTGTTAAATACAATTAACTAAAGAGAGCACTTCGTTAACCCGTTGCCGACTTCCCTGCCTCACTCTCTCTATCTTTCTGCAGTTTCTTAATAGTTTTTTGTACTATGAAATTTCTAGAAATGAACGAGCGGAAGCAGAAGCAGCCATTAACATGTAGTTGGAAGAATGCTGAGTCTGTGAATAGAAATCTGGAATTTTAATCAAGACTACAGATGCTTTCTTTTCCTTTTCCATTTGCTGAAACCACTAGAGAGCATGATTGGTGCAGAGTTCATTCAATCTTTAAAAACTGAATTGAGGTATCTACATCCAAGCAAATCACAGGACATGCCTTTTAACCCACAAATCCAACTGCTTGAAGAACAATGAAGCTTCTACAATATCAATGAAGTTCAATCTTGCAAGAAATTGGTTGGCCTTCAAGCAAGATTGTTGTGGCATTCACATGACAATGCAAAAAGGAAAAAGTGATTAGAAAAATGGCAACTTCATCAAACAAGAAATACGATAAATTAGGTATTCTGCAAAAACTATTGCGGCCATGCATTTGGAGAGAGAGAGAGAGAGAGAGAGAGAGATATGCAAGTTGGTACGGTGGTTCTTGCCTTCAGAAGAGCAATCACGGGTTACAGTTTGACTTGAGGACCACCCATTGTATCGTTTTCTATTGAGTGTAATCTATCTTCGTAGGTTGATTGTACCGCTTAATTGCGGAACTGACTTGTAAGTTTTTTACTGTTCTCCCCGTGAAGATTGTGGACTGAAATTTGTTCTTTTTGATCATCAAAAAGAGAAGAGAAAGAAAGAAAAGTCGATTGAGCGGTATGGATGGTTCCCCGAGAAGAGAAAGAAAAGTCCACAAGGAACCCCACTTGCATCCATTCACCAACAATGGGTGGTCCCCTGTATGGATGCATGTTGTTCAATTTCATTTCACTCGCGTTTGAGTGCCCCAACTAAAGAAACTACAATCAAATGCGTAATTGATCTTTGAAATGAATGTGGCCGTTCGATTCTTTTATTGATACCCACAAAGAAGGAAAACTAGAACCTGATAAGTTTCCCTTTTCTTCTCTCTGTTTACACAGGTAAAATCCTGAAAGGGATTTGAGTCCTACAAGAAATGAGATGGGTGATCTTCTCAAGCAACCTCATTAAGAATTCTAATGAGAATCGGCGCCATAACGCTAATAAATTAATGTGAACAACCACCAATAATTCTCTCTGCCTTTGTCAAATTCCTCGTTATTAAATTCACATTCCCTTCCATCCTCAACCATTATTATAAAATTGATGTCCTCTGGTTTCTTGAGATTCACAAGGACTGTGACTGCGTAGAAGTCAGGGTGAACATGGCAAGTAAATAGAATAAAAAAATAAGATCAAAGAAGAACGTATTGGGCAGAAACGGTGTTGCCGTCCCGAGGGTGGGAGGAGGTTGGAAGAGGTGTCATGACGTTGGCATGTGGCGGTGGCGGTGGCGGGTGGTGGTGGTAGTGGTGATGGTGGCGGCGATGGGCAGGTGGTGCCATTGGTGGTGGTCCAGGCAGGTCGAAGTATCCCTCCCGTACTGGTATCATATTCGATCCCATCTTTTCTAGTAACCCAACAAACCAGTAAACTTGGAAGTACAGATGGGGAGTTCCAAAAGCAGGAAGCATGTCTCTATTACTTCAACAGAGGACAGAAAGATGTATTAGTGAGTGGACATAGACATGGACTCCTCATGCTTTAAGTTAACTTTTTCAAGAAATCAACCCTTCTCTCTCTCTCTCTCTCTCTCTCTCTCTCTCTCTATATATATATATATATATATATATATATATATATATATATATATCTTTTGCGATTGTTCTTTGCTAAGGAAGATAAATAAAAATGCATCTGAAAACTAAAGGTAGCCAGCAGATTTCAATCTCTCTCCCTCTCTTTACATACATGTACATATATATACTTGTGTGTAGAGAGAGAATCATTTGATTGTATATATTGAGAGAGAGAGAGTATTAATTAATATACAAAAGCAACTGAAATGTTGACATGAAAAATCACAAGGTACGAGGTGTACAAACTCAATCCAACATAAATGCGCTTTACATTGGACAATTTACTTTGGAACAAAGAATGGATCTTTTCTTCCTAATGTAAGAAATAGGTTTAGTTGAACCATTAAAGGTCTCAAGCATGATAAGGTTCATTCTTGATGCCTCCAAAAAGACCACTACGCTTGTTGGAATCACAGGATTGAAACTTACATCCTGCTAAACAGAATGTTCCAATCACATTTTCAAACTAATCTAAGGAAAAATTGGTTTCAATTCAATGGTCTCGTATTCAATTCATCTTTTTCTTTAATTGATAATATTGCAAACGAAAATAAATTATTTTTCAAAAAAAAAAGACAGAGAGAGAGAATCAGCCTTGTTGGCCATAATGAGACAGCCTTTATCAGCATTTTTTCTACATTTTTTAAACTCATAAACGTAACATTGATTATTAGTTTGTTCAATAACGTACCAATATGGTATGAATTGCTTGGTTCTGTCAATTCAATTTAAAGAATTAGCTGTATCAGCCCCTCCGGCTAATGATAATAGCATTGATTTTTTTAAAATGGACTTGTACTTTTCATCACGTGCTTCTAAACAAGATCTAGCTAAACAAATCATTATTTTTTATGCCCTTGAAAAATCTTTCTTGTACATCATCAACACTATTATTTAAAACATTCATTTACTAGACAAATTGCGTAAGTCAGATGAATAGGACTTGGTTTGAGTACACACTGAGCAGGTCGGCTGGTTTTGGATTCGGGCACACACCCTATGACTTCTGGACAGAAGCTTCTACACTGCTTGACTCCTGAAAGTTATTAAAAAATGGGCTTATCTTTAATTTTGATAGCTTCTCCGCTGCAATGACTATGACTTCTTAAAAGAAAGAGGCACTTAAAAATCAATCTCAGCTTTTTGACTTTCACATTTCCATCAAGGAAAATACAAGTTCTGCACATACCAAGGACAGATCTTTGAAAACTAAAGATTGGGCATTTAATGAGGCCCATTCATCCTTCATTGGGGTTAGGACTGAAGGAGTGAAGGTCTTTAAGTCGAACAATGCCAAGATTTCAATACCTCCTTCAGCATGGTCTGGTTCTTGTGTGTTTCATTTGGTATTGAATTAGTTGTTAATCTAAGGCTTTAAAACAAGGAAATAGACGAAGATTTTTAAGTTAATTTTGTGTTTATAAATGAATTCGGCCTCGTGAAGATGGAGTATGAGAAAGGCGGTATGAGCAGTGCCTTTAATGCTTTGAGGAAACTGTGGAGAAGGTGGCCTCAAACATAGAAAAAAACCAAGAAAGAAATGGGTACTCCAATAAAATAAAGAGGGCCTTCTTTTCGAAAGAGACTGAGTCATGTCTTCTTCTCAAGTTGCTTTTCTTTGGCTAAAGTTCCACTTTGCAAGCTGTGTTTGCAGCAAAGGTTAGGAATCATAGGGGTGCAGCAGACAGGAAAGGAAGAAACCTAACCCCCATCATGTCCCATGAACCATCCAAAAAAGCAGACAATTCTTATTCTTTTTATAAAGAAAACCTGGTCACACATTTCCAATCATCATTTGTGGGTTTTTCCATTGCAAAGAATCCCCAAAAGGCAATTGGGTCATGAATAATTCCAGTGACTGCAATGGCCGCTTGTGAAAGTAGTAAAGAAGAAAAGTCTAGTCCTTTGATCTTTTACAGACATGCACAGAATAAAGCAATTGAAAGCATCTGTACAATGTCAAACTCAAAGACCACACAGAGAAGCAACCATATCTGATAAGACAATGGCCCAGCTCTGATAAATATCTTCCCTAATATTCCTTACAAAAATGCTGTCTTTTCATGCAGAAAGAATCATAACAGATTGAAGTAAAACCGTTCACTCCTATTGGTAATATGTCAGATAATGGAATCACCCTGTACAAGTGAAGAGAAAATTTAGAACCCAACTAAAGGTTCAACACCAGGTTTCACCAGAGGGGGATTTTGTAACTCAACCACCACAGTGGTTAAACTTTTCATGAGACTAAAGAGGCAATGGCCCACGTTCAAATCAATAGTGAACATGTTCAGAAGAAGTTTGCACAAACGAGTTCAAAGGGAAAATATTTCAGCATCCTATGCATTAGAGGATTTACCTCATCATGTTTTTACTTTAACTGTTCAACGGTAAAATATCAAACTTGTAGGATAAGGATGAATTGAACAATACTGTTTCTCACAAAGAAGAGACAACGATACTGCCTAACCTATCCTCCTATTCTACTGAAGAAAAAAAATTCTGACAAGAAAAGAAAAGGATTCCTCCACGAAGTTACCAAGTACCGGCCAGCTTTAGAGATAAGTATAGAAAGTCCGTATGAGGAAACAAAGCACATTTGTAAGAAATGATACTGCCCCTAAATCACATATTGCAAAGGCAAAGACGCCTAAAGCCGTATGATCGAAAAGCGGTTATATGAGAGACTCCATTTAGACAAACAGTGTTCACATGGGGCACACCTCAACATCTAAGTATGTTGATGCGGTGAAGCCCTTCTATGCAGATCTTAAGTGCACCTCATAAGGCCCACTCTAAAATTGCTTTTCGAAAACAGCAGAGGAGAGATACTTGTCAAAGTTCAAATACTAACTCCGTCAACAAGGTGGATAACCAATTTAATACAACCCCAGAAGAAATTTGGCTCCTATGAACATGACAGAGATCATTAACTTCTTGCACATAGCAGGCCATCTTGAAGGTCAAAACGGTGGCTGCAGCTCCTTCAAGGTTGTTTCCTATTATTTTCTGTTTTAAGATTTCTTAATGTTCCTTTCCACGATTTTTGCAATATCTGGAGTATATACTTCGGGAGGAGGTTCAGAACAAGCCCTCAGTACTGCTTCATTCTGCCAAGAAGGAAAAAGGCGAGGAAATGGTTAGATGTTCTGTGAAGAGAAACTATACCGGCCATGACAAGCATATTGAATAGACCTGTTATCCACATAGAATAAATCTACTATCAAAAGAGATCTGTTCTCACCCCATGCTAAGCATGTTACATTACAAGCTCAACAAACATACTCACAAAAATCAGATGCTGCGTTTGTTAACACATCATTGTGATGTAATTCTTTTCTTATCTCCTATTCTTGCTCACATTTATATTCTCATTCTCAAGGTGGAGGGAATTAACATAAAAATCCTTGCCACTAACGGCACTTCCTCTTCTAAGAGAATATGGTAAAACTGCTAAGATCATGCTACGTGACAGCTTTGACTCTTGGAACTATGGATAAGGTCATGAAACAAGGTCATGAAACAAGGTAGGCCATTTCATACTACGAACAATCAGTGCGCTGTAAGGTGAGTTGTCATAAATTACCTAAGGTACACCTGGCAGAACGAGTTGTTCACTAGGAACATCACCAGCACATCAAGAGCAGATGTTTTTTTAACGAATTTTTTAACATTTTTGCATAGCTTCAAGTTCATGTAGTGAAAAGGACATGACTATCCCTCACCATAGGGTTTTCAACATCTCAAGATATACATTTTCTGTGTTCATGCACTAACGGAATTCTGAGATCCTGTATGACATGATGGCAAACATCTTTGAAACATTGATGCTTATGAAGGTAGCCATATGGAATTTTCGATAAACTGGAGAAAAGGTAATTCAAGTTGGCAATTTCTCATAGAGGCAGATATGTGCAGGAAAAAATTTCTTTCCATGTGACTAAGCTTAAACATGCTTTATGCATAATTTTAAATATCCACCGGGTGTGCATAACTTACAAAGCCATGTAGTAGATAACAAAAGCACGTGAAGAGATTGTTAATTAAAATGGACATTGCCTATGAGAAGGTGAAGATGATCAAAGCCAGACACATAATTCTACATTGAGAAAAGTACAAATCATCCTGAGTCTCTGGAAGTTGGAAGCTGCACGAATCGGAAGATTGGAGAAGCTTCTCAAACATATATGAAAGATAAAAGAGAAATCATGACAAGTGGCAACAGTGATATTCACAAAAAGAACAACCACAGGACACTAACAACAAAATACAGATACTTATTAGCCTTTTGGCCTATAAATTTTTCTGCCTTTTATAATTATCGTTTTATCATGTTCAGTTGTATCATTTAAACGGTGTACCTAATCATCTGCTGCCCAATGTATCTATAACTTTTAAGTGATCCATTATACAAGAGTTTACTAACAAATTGTTTCTTCCATTGACAGCATCTGTTTTTTTTAGTCTATTTTACAGATCCATTGATCCCTCCAGTTCCACACACTTTAATATCATACCATACCTTGCTCATGCCTACGTTGTCCTGTTCTTTGCAATCAGCATGTCTAATATAGTTATAATTTTTTTATTTCAAGAGAGAACGTTTATAATATTTTACAATGGGCATAACGAATTTGTATCTTACATACATGAAGAGTAAGAGTACAAATAAAAAACGTGCTAACTATGACATTCTCATCAGCCAATCCAGATTATGCCATGTTGAGTTCTTTCAACTACTATTTGCAGATTACTAAGCCCTTACTATTACATTATAGGCTCTCTAAACAACATCATAAAATCGATCAAGGCTCTTCAACTTAAATAAATGTTGTAAAATCAGCTGATTCAAATTGAATAGACAGAAGTTTGATTCCATTTGCTGGCCTGAATTGCCGGAGTGTCCAAAAAACAGCCTATTTGCACTTCAATCAACTGAATCGTGGTTGAACTGATCAGTGTGCTCTGAATACAGCCTATTCTATCTATTAATTCTTGTTTTCGATTTCTCTTCTATAGCTTTTCTTTTAAGGACCTAATTCTTCAACCAACCTGATGCACAGACAATTCCAATTCGTTTCAGTCAATTCACATGATTTTTTGCTGGCCAATCCAATTTGAAACCAATTTGCTACAACTGACCAGTGGAGTTAATGGATTCACAAGCATGTCATTAATCAAACATCTGAAGCAAAGAAAAGGGACGAATGTTACGGAAGGATTGATGTCACCTTCAGGTCACTTTCAGAATTCAAGTGACTCATATTTTTGGAAAAATTACCACTGGGAAAAGCTAAAGAGGAAAACAGAATCTTAACCAAAGGGATGCATCTTGCAGGACATAGTGGCAAATTCAAATACTTAGGTCATGCAACATACGTAACCCTACATAAAGCCCATGAAAATAGTCACAAGGGGGAGAATATTTGTTCGACAAGCACAAAAAAGGGAAAAAGACTTCTTGTCCAAAGAAAAGGAATCTGTGCTGCCTACTTAGGAGAAAAATGCATCCATCCAGAAGGCAGGTATTGCATCATTGATCAGCAACAAACACTGACATATTGTTAAATGCACATTCAGAAGATTGATAGTTTTATTGAAGCTTAAGTACATATGAAATTGCAGTACGTATTTTCAACACTAACAACTTGCAGAAACTCAAAACCCTCAAGAAGAATCTCAGCAAATATATGTGCGATGATCAAATAAGACACATACTGAGACCAACATGAAGGAACCACATGTAAATGACAATAGAAGAACATACACGTAAAGCAGAGAAAAGCAGCAAGTAAAGCAGATAATTGAACAAAATGTAGCTGCAGGCTAGAGGACCCAATTTCAATGATAGACCTTAGAGTCCATAATCAGAGTGTGAAAAGGTTTCAAACGTATTCTTAACATATTCCGTTTCAAGTTCCATAATCTACCATGCCCCACTACCCTTTTTCATCCAACCCTTCACTCTGGAACTGAACTACACCTTGGCATTGAAAAGTAAATAGAACTCAAATACAGAAATACGTACAAAGCATCTGATTAGGCCCGAGGGACAACCTAATGAAAAGTGAAATTATGTCTCCACAAGAAGCAACATTTCACTAAACTGAGAAGGAAACAGTATATCTGAAGAAACCAGTTGACAAAAGAAAAACATACTGAAACCCTAAGTGAATTTCACTGACGCAAGGCCCAGAAAGCGAGATATCATTAGACTTCAACAACCACCAACATCACTGGATCATATATTCATGACGGAAAGACACCAAACGCGAACTATAAACCCTCGACCATTTCCATAGACTAGATTGAACTCAAACAGCAACCGTATGCTTACAAAAATATCGTATACCCACATGGGCAGGTCAGTAAACCGCTGTACCGTGACCAAAGTGGAACAAAATATACCATCCGCATTGCAGAAGAACGATCTAATCACAAACACCAACATTGTAGCAAATTATTGTATTCCACCAAACTTACAGTAAACAAAGCAACAACAACAGAACCCCTTAACTACGTACCACTAAGCACACAATTTCTCTTCAAAAAGAGAGAGAGAGAGAGAGAGAGAGAGAGAACCTGCCAGACGCGGCGGAGCCTCTTCTTGGCGTTAGCTTTGCGGGTAGAGGTGAGCTTGATCCTCTTCCACACTAGCCCTCCCGAGTCGTGCTTCTTCACGATCTCCATCACCCTCGTCGCCACGAAGAAACCAAACCCACCCATCTCTCCCTCTTCCTCTCTTTCCCTCCCTGCCTCGTCGCAGAGGCTCTGTCACGCGGATTTGGGCCTCGCAGGGCTTCATTTTGAGCAGCGGCAGCCAAAGCCCGCCGACTCCATCCCCTGCATTGACCGGTTAGGGCTCAATGCGACCGCAGAGTGCTGAGCCCCCGTGGCTCGCCTCCAGCTTGATATCTGAAATTCAAACACCAGACTCGGTTAGGGACCCCAACCTATAATTTATTTGTTTCTTTCAATTATGGTTTTTCAATTAAGCTTAATAAATACAAACTAAGTTTTTAAAAGGATAATATAATTTTAATAATAATAAATATCAATAGAACTGAATCACCTCAGTTCTTTTAGAATCTGCACGAGGTTCGTTTGTCCTTAGCAATGTTGATTTCGGCGGCGTTTGGCAACAATAACAATATGTTATTATTCAATCTTTAAAGCAAATACGTGACATGTTGTTCTACACAAAAGCTGGTGAATATTTGGTAGTCAGTTCGATTTATATGATTACTATGTTTCTGAACTACAAATAGTTGAATTGAAGAGTGTTCCGTAGGTCGGTCCATGGACATTCGAAAGCAATCCTTGAGGGAGAACGAAAAGAAGGGTAGCTTTCACCTCTCTTGTTTACCTGAATTTCATTTAGTATGATTTGAAATGCATGTTAATTAGAGTACAAGATCATGCAAAGATTATGCTCAATTATATATGAATTTTCAATATCATGCTACTTGTATCTAAATTTTGGTTTTAAGATGATGGCACTTAAAACTTAGTACTACGCAGTATTCATTTAAAAATTAATTGTATCGGGATTTGATTTTAGAAAGATGGGAGTCAACTGGACTACAATTTAGAAACTCAATCCTAGATAGCACAAATATTATAAGACTATGTCAATTTTGATTTGTTTGCAAAGCGAGAAAGTTTTTCACAAACTGGGTAGGCAGTTGCCCACACAAGCTCCATGGTAACTCCACTACTATCAAACCAGGTCGGACAACCATCATAATAATTAATGAGCTGAGTTTAGGACGGGCTTAAACTCAATTGAGCTTGGCTCAGTCTAAGGAAGTTAACTAATCGGATTCAAATCGATCAATCAGATGTACCATTTACCATATACAAATTTATTGGAAGTTTACATATTCATATTTGAATTCAGCAAAAAAAAAAAAAATTGGACTTTTAAATCTGTAGTCCAGATTTGATTTGAATCCCCTCTTTTTGATTCTTATTGAAATTCAGACTTTTAAATAAAGATCCAAATTTAAACAGTATTATGATGTGTTAAGAACCAACCTTTAACATGTATGAATATTAGATATAAGGATACTTATTCACAAATAGAATTTGAATATGAAGCCAACTGAGTATTTATTTAAAATCCAAACCCAATTGGATGTAATTTTTTAAATCTGAATCAAATCGAATTTTTTAATTGAATGTTAAGACTTTTTTAAAACATTTTGGTCAAATATCTAATCTGAATCTGATCCATTGACATTTATAAGATTCATTAACTATTTATACACTACCAATGATGAGGACAAGAACAAAGCAAATCATGAACATAGGAAAAAAAAATCTAAACATTTTATCTGTCTTGAAATAAAACAAATGGAAAAGCAGCAGATAAATGCTAATTACACAGCGAGTGGTAACAGATAAAACCCTAAATTAAGGATTATTCCCTACTTTTCCCCGTTGTCTTGTTGTTACACAACCTGGTTAACACTTCGCATCACCTAAAACCAGTGATACCGAATCTGCACCATACACGTGTTCGTCATCAACGTCTCACATAAATAATACTGTATTTTATTTTATAAAAAGCATTAAAGCATTCCATATTACCAATTCCTGGTAATATTGCATGTCACCTCCTCGCTGCCTTTCTCTCTCTATCTCGATCTCTTTTTTTCTCTCTCTTAAATATAGTAAAGCCATGCAACGGTCTCAACGTCTTCGCCCATAGCAATCCCCAGAAAGAACGAATCTTATCTCATCAACGGCAAGTTTCCGACGCCATTACCACCACCACCACCACCGCTCATCTGCCACCACCACCGTTCTCTCTCTTTCGCCGCCACCACCACCACCCTCTCTTTCTGTATCTCTTTTGCTACCGCCACCACCGTTCTCTCTCCCTCTCCTGTCTCCCATCGTTTGCTCCCTCAGATGGGAATGGGTGGGTCGAAGAACGCAGCAGAGGAGACGACATTGGCCGGCCAACGACGCCCGCTCTTCAGGCTGCGGCGGAGGCGGCGCATAATCAAGACGCTCAGCACCATCTCCACGCAGGAGCTCCTCGTCGTGACCGACACCGGCAGCCTCAAGGACTACGCCTCCTCCCCATCCCACTCCTTGATCGACCCCCTCGACAGGAGCCTCTCCATGCCGACCGTATCACCACCGATGGAAGCCGCACAGGCGTGCTCCGCAGGGGAGATCAAGGATGAAACGCGGACGCCGGAGACGAAGGAAATGGAAGGCCGGGAGTCTGCCGTGAGAAGAAACGATAGTGAAGGTGATCGTGATCAGATCGTCGGCAAGGGGGGGCCGATAAGGGAATCATGCGGCGATGGAAAGGAGATGCTGTCTCCTGATCACCGCCATGACAAGGAAGCGAGGGAGAAGGAGGAGGAAGCACAGAAAGAGGAGGAGGAAGAGGAAGAGGAAGAGCAAGAGGAAGGTGGATGGGTGCTTGGGTTAGGTGATCTGCCTGGTTCTCCCAGCTTTAGAGAGTACTGCCGTTTCTCAATTCCCGACCCCGACGACAGCAGTGAAGATGGTGAGCTCAATTTTCTCCCCACATTTTACTTTCTTTGTTCAATATGAGCCATGCCAGTCACCATATATATATATATATATATATATATATATATATATATATATATATATATATATATATATATATATATATATATATATATATATATATTATATATTCTGTTTCCGGTGCTAAAAATGATATTGGAGATGCACTTTACTATGACAGCCATGAAATGTACCATTATGGTTTTTAGCATCACAAGATAAAAAGAATCATCTGTTCATAAAATAGCTCACTGATTTCAAATTTTTATGATAATATATATATATATATATATATTAATTATATGATTTGTAGATTTCTTCATCTAAGTTTAAATAAAAAAAATGACTTCGATAACATTTGATGCATTGATATGTTTAATCACACTGATCTGATGCATCAAGTAGTTATGATTAGACAAGCTCGTACCAAAACTCAAGATAGCCACAAGATTTCAGTTTATTTATATCTATGTGTGCGTATGTATGAGACGAATTTTTTTCTTTATTTTTATCTCAACCATTCATGCTAAAAAGATATTGTTTTTCACAAAATTTACATATTTTAAATATAATTTAGCTTCTGTAATGTGATCTTTTTGATCAGCTAGTTATTCGTATGTTGATTTACAGGAAAATATAGCCTTGACGATGCAGAGCCATCTGTGACCAATGGAAGCATTAATTCGGCAGCATCCGACGCTACGGTACGTTCTTCGTTGAGATATATTTTTCCTTTTATTTTTCTATGTTTTTGAAAAATAAAAAACATGCATGCTCACTAATTTAAAACAAAATAACAAGACTTGTAGTCTGGACCAAGCTAGATCCAAATTCTGAAAGCAAACTTTACCGGAGCCGACTTGGACTTAGTTACCAGATCCATCAAATCTGGACCCAACTTGTGACTGGTCTAAGTCTGGTCGGACAGAAAGATTATAGGTTATAACATAAATGATTTATGAAAACATGCTTAATTTTGAAGTTCTTATTATGATATCTTTATTTATATACACTTTCAATGAAATCAAACTCGATGTTTATGGAAATATGTACATACAAAGGGGAACTCAATATGGATCTGGGTATATTATACTTTATTATATTAATAGTCTCATAGTTTTTTATCAAAGTTGACCAATGCGATGCACAGTGGCAAAAAATTTTCGATAAAGGGCATTTTAAGTTTAAGTTCATATATATATATATATATATATATATATATATATATATATATATATATATATATATATATATATATATATATATATAATGAACTTTTTTTTTGTAAATATTATAAATTTTCGTAATCGCCCACACTAGCTACAAAGTGGCTCCGATACACTAGTGGCAGAGCCAAAAATTTTTTGTTATGAGGCATTGTTATAGAAATTCTCATTCATGGAGGAGCACAACATATATAAATAAGTAAAATATTATAAGAAATCTATGTAAAAACAAATAAAAATTTTGTTGCTGGTGTGGGCAGTTGCCCACACCAGCCTATATGTAGCTACGCTACAGTGTTACATTATCCAACCATATATTTATTTAAAACTAAACCAAATCCAATCACATGACATGTTTGAATGAGATGACAATTTAATTTTTTAATCAGACATTAATTATTTTTTCATATCTGATTTTTTTTTTTTTGGATGAACGGTGGACATGCAGAGCCCGGCGAAGCCATCGAATCGGTCGGTCAAGGAAAGGTTTAGGAGGCTTCGGATCCTGGCGAGAGGACCTATCGCCATCTCGAACCTACTGAGCATGAGCATGAGTTCTTGCTACAACCACACCCCGAGGACGAGTGGCGAAGTCCGCCTCCTTTCCATCAAGTCCGGCTCTTAGATGCTCCCACGTAAGCAAAGAAGGGTTATTTCGGGAAACCTGCTTGCATCAGGCAAAAGAACAAAAAAGGTCCTACACTTTGCGGGATTTGCAGATGCCTGCCCATTTGACATTAATTTTCTGTCGACTTAGAAAACGCCCTTTTGCGGGTAATTTCTTGGTACCCGGACATTCAGGTAGGTTTTTGCACTTTGCCCCCTCAATGTATACGGACAGAAAGAAAAGATGGTTCCCCTTCTCTTCGTCTTAGTCGGTCGGATGTATAACTTGTGTATCTAAATTTGTTTAACCTAAAAAAATTGTATCAAGGTAGACTAAGTCCTTATGTACTAAAGAATTGTATGTAAGTGGACCAAGTCTTTGTGCCCTCTCTCTCTCTCTCTCTCTATATATATATATATATATATATATATATATATATATATGTGTGTGTGTATATATATACATATGTGTGTGTATTGTGTGTGTGATATTTTGTAATTTTGAACTTAAGATCACTTACTTTGCAAGTGGTATGGGACCTTTAATAAACCCCCAAATGAAATGATTCTCTAAGTTTAGAGAATCCAATTAACATCTTGTTTGGGTCAAGAAGTTAGGTGGGAAATTAGGTAGAGAAGTTAGGTGGGAAATGTTTTCCTTTTCCGCCAGCGGCCACCGCAATGTATTTTGTTCATTAATTCAAATGGAAGTCCAAAAGTGATTTACCCATTTTGCTGTGTGAAAAGTTATATAGCTTTCGAGTCCTGTTTGGATGACACCAAAAACCAGGTTTTTTTTACTAATAAATTATTACATTCTAATTTCCTTTCCAATCTTGTTGGGATGATTCCAATGTCAGGGTTTTCTTTTCCCAAGAAATTATCGCTTTTGGAATTTTGTTCGGATGACGCCAAAAAATTTTGGTCATATCAATTTGTAATATAGTTCCATATCTTATCTTTTCGAGAAAGCGAATTGCTAAAATAAACAAAATTTTGAGGACCACTTTTTATTAAAAGGTTGCAATTTGTATTTTTGCCAAAAAGTTATTTTACGAGGACATTCTATTTCTCTTCAGCCGTCGATCCCGTTTTGCTTATTATAAAAATGGCTAAATATTGAACTTTTATTTTCAAATTATTGCCTCTTCATATATAGTTTTAATCAATTAATCAGGAGAAAATGCAAATCGTTATCAAACTTTTAAGGGGGAAATGTTATATGAAAATCAATGGCGTATGGGTAAATTGACGACAGTTCATAACACCATAGTGACAAAAAAAACACATTTTTTTCACAAAAAAATGTGATAAATTAAATGATCGTTTAAAACTAAAAAACATGTTTTAAAAAAAAATTAAAAAACACGTTTTGTTCATTTTTTTTTTAATGCCAAACCTTTTTTTATTTTTTATTTTTATTTGTTGCAAATCTACCTATGTTTTGATGTTTGTGTTATTAGTTTCTCACTTATTTTATTTTTCTTTATTTTTAATTTTTCAAAATTTTTAAATATTTACCATATTTTTTTATTTTTTACCAAGCTTACTGTATTATAAAAACTCCTAAACTTTATTAACATATGAATTGGATAATAAAACTGTTGTCATTAATACGCAAATCGAGGTGAAAAGTTTTTTAAAAAGTTAACAAGAATCAGCCTACATTATCCATATTTTTTTTGTTTGGTTAGATATGATCGTGTTTGATGCATGAGAAAAATACAGCGCAGTCCGAACATTTTATTGGCTCATCCCACGCGTCATCAAACGCGGAAGAATTTACCCCGCTGGGAAACTTTTTCGCGGGTTGGATTTTTTTTCCCAGAAAAAATCTTTTGAGGGCTTTATCTCTCCTCCCGTCTTCCTTGTTGCATCGTTGCAGCGGCAGCTTCCTCGGGCATTCTTCCTCAGCATCTCGCCATCCTCGGCAGAGTCGCTTCCTCAGCAGTTCATCCTCTGCTGGTAAAAGGTGAGGGCTTCAGCCTTCAGGCATGCTTCTCTGCGCATATTGTCTTCCTTCTTCCTGGCAGCAACTCGCAAATTTCAAACGTTAAATCTGGGGTTTTATCTCCATTAATATTGGGATCTTGTTCTAAATAATCTTAGGGTCGAGTTTAGCACGGGAAGGAATCAAGAATCGAGCGAAAAACTGAAAAGCTCGCTAGGATTTTGAAGAGAGCCCCAAATCTGCTACCGCTAGATGAGGTTTCTGAAAATCCGGCGACAAACTTGAACTTTCCGGCATTATTTTCGTTGATTCGTGGTCATTTTCTTTTCGTTTAGGTGTCTAGAGTAATCTAGAACATAGAATCGTGAGTTTTCGTCCAAAAATTTACATTTTTGTCGGTCGGTTTCTGTTGGATCCTGTTAGACACTGGCTGCTCGTGGATTTCCCTACTGTTGCCTACGATCGTTTCTGTAGCATTTTACTCAGCAATCGTAGTAGGTATTCTCCATTACTGTTTGACAAGCAACTGATGTCCATAACCAACAAACAAGATTGGCCTTTTGTTTTTACGTCCAATAAGCATAAATAATGGCTATGAACTTGCTCTTGATCATAGCTAATGGATAGGCGGATTTGTAGGAATTTTGACAGTTCGATTAAAAAGAGCAAGCAGATCCTTTTCTGAATTTTTTTCCTCAGTTTTCATGTTTTTTGATGGACAACCATTGCCTTCATTTTGTATTTTGATGCACAGGCAGTTTTCGTTTCGTTGTTTCTGTTATGCAAGCAGTGGATCATCAATGGTCAAGGATGCAATCAATCGTCTCAATTTTTTTCTCCGAAGAAAATTCTTCAATTCCAGCAAACAAGGAGAACTTCATTTTTTTTCCAGTCAATCAAACATGCCTTAGACTACTTTTGAAAGATGTCTACTTTCTATTCATTTTTGTTAGGGAAAATATTTCTGGGCCATCAAACAAGACCTAATAAACTCCTTTGGCTGCGCCTTTCCAACCTTGTCGGTATCGACATGAATCGGCTTATCCGATTCAAGTCGGTGGTGCGAGTATTTGATCTAGTGGGAACGTGCTAATTTTGAAATACATTTAAAAAAAAAAAAACTCACTTAAAAGACACTGCATCGGCCAATTCAGGCCAATAATAACTTATATTCACATTAATAAAACTTCCATACCAAATTAGTGAAGTTTTATTGCCTTAGTGTTTTGGTACATTTAGTCCCTGTCACCATAGTGCAGGGTGCCGTGCCAGAATGGCACATCTTAAAAACTTTAGGTGCGACGATGATGATATTTTATTATTTTTTTTAATTTATTATATATATAACAGAATAAACATATTATTACAATTTAGTTATTAATGTATAAAGAAAGTGCTTTGCCTTACCAAGATGCAAGGAATAATTGACCTTATTCTAACATACTTGAATAAGAAAATATCAAAACAACATATATTATATAAATAATTATGACATTTTAACTGAGCTCGGGTGTAAGTCGAAGCCGCATCCATGTCCAGTGTTCACCCCACACCCCACTCGATGCGAACTCCAGTAAAATAAAAGAACGCACAGCTGAAGTAAGCAACAAAGTCTTTCTCCCCAAAGTATTTTCACCCAAATTAACAAAAGGATGATAGTTACAAAAAGGGGTGTTTGGTAACTCCAATGCTGCATTATTCAATATATTAAAGGAAATAGTGTTTCTGTTACCAAATGCCCTCTAAAGCTGTCTTACTATGACTTCATTAGTGGAAGACCCACTTTGTGGCTCTGGTGGGACACATGAGTCACGGGTGATCATTGGTCCGATTTTTGGGGAGAAATCAATTCTTGGAGTGTGACAGATGGCGCAGAAAGGGCCCAGGTAGATATTGATTTCAAGTCTCACTATCAAACCTGACCCGTTTGCATACCTGTAACTCAATCAGCTACCCATTCTCAAACAAGACTCGTCTTCCTCGTGGGGCCATATTGTTCAGGGCCATGCTCTTTGCCAATGGATGAATGGAAGCTGACAGATGCATGCACATGGAAGAACCAGTAACCCTTAAGATCTTTCTGGCCATCTTGGCCTCATAAGAATGGATTTCCTTTTCATGGTTGAATTCAATATCTTTGGAGATTCACCCATATAAGATATTTCGTACCATATGGGTCCCGTGGTTTTTATTGGTGAATGTCCATACATTAGAAAGGATGTGGGTATGGATTGGACCAAGTTTTGGTCTAGACCCACCTGCTAGGTCCGGCAGGCCTGCGCCGAGCTATGCTCAGACGCAGACTTTGACCTAGACCCTGTTTGAGCTTTTCTATTCCAGGACTGTACTGTGTGAAGTTGGGAGAAAATTCTAGGTTCAGATGGCAGTTGGATATAGATCTGGATCTTGAGATCCATAAAAATCAGTAAATGGCTTTGAGAGTTTCGAGATTCCACGATGCTGGCTGCATGTTTATATGCCACGATTGAGAATAAATAAGTCGATAAAAAGAACTCACCAACGCCAAAGTTTCAAAATTCAAGGTGACCTACTTTTTTCATCAGCTTCTTTTAAATATGTTAGGTCTTTTGTTTGAAAGTTGGTGTACGTGGGATCCAATTACTTTGCTAACCATCCCATAATCATGGGATTATCAATAAATCTATATTAAGAAAATCCTAAGCCCAAAGTCAATAATCAGACCAAAATAAAAGAAGGGGGCCATTTTATTTAGCAAAATTTATGCACATCTCACACAATTTGCTAGTTTTATGTTTTTTTAAAAGAAAGTAGTCAAATGAGCAGAATTTAACACATCATTCTCTCTCTCTCTCTCTCTCTCTACATATATATCCTCCTCTGGAAACTTTGACGAAATTCAAATTCGTGTATTTTCCAAAAATGACTTTTAGGCCGCCCACCCTCATCTGCAAAAACCAATTTGTTTCAGGGTCCCTCTTGATATAAAAGAAGACACTTATGAATAATCACCCAACCTTTAACATATTTAATAACAAACGACTACTTAATTTTATAAAATAATCCCCAAGCACACGCTTCATGAATGAAAAAGTATTAAAAATATATTTAAAAGGTCATTTTACCCTTAATAAAAAAGAAAGTATCTTTAAACAAAGAATTTCTTATTACTTGCATGTTTATTTTTTACTCTTCTTTTGTGTGGTCTTCTACGCAAGAGAGAGAGAGAGAGAGACGTTAAATCATTGAAAATTTGACGACAAAAACCAGAGTTTAGATCCTTCGTTTTAAAGGTTAAGACTTAAGAGCCGCAGACTTGTCTAAAGAAATAAAGTAGGTGCCGTCAAACCTGACCTGGGCCGAGGCAAAGCCTCCTTTAGAATCACGAAGCATGCATTAAATTCTTTACGAAACTTTATATATAGTTATAGTAATTCGTATGAAAAAAGTTCAGAATCGGTTGTGAGTCGGCCGAAAATATTATAGGAATCAATGAAAAATTTGTATAAAAATATTTACAAATAAAGATATTTTAAAGTGCAACGACTAGATCGATCACAGCTTCCATACAATTAAACTTCAAGCTCGTGGATGGATTTTCTTTTTCTACGGTGATATTTGGCTGCACCTTATCTGCTACGTTTCAAACACGAGGCCAAGTGGGTAGATGCAATCGCACGCATCAAGGGAAGAGGCAGGTGAGCCGAATGTCCCCAACAGTCAAAAGGGCCTTAGATTCCACTTGCATGTTAATCAATAACTTAATTTTTAGATGCACTCTCAGTAATCACTCGTCGTTAGCTCTCAGTAATCACTCGTCGTTAGTAACTTAATTTTTAGATACGCACTCGCTAATCGCTCGTCATTAAAGAATGGAACCAATGATGTTGCTCCATCCAAGATGATGAATAAGATGAAGGAATATTTAAAAGAATTTGACTAATTTTTACGGCTTCGGAGTCACGAACCGTTCATTAATTAAAGATAAAAGAATAAAAAACGTAAGTAGATCGCAATTATTGTGATATAATAACCAGAAAAATGGAAAAAAAGGAAGAAGGCCGGAGGCCCGGAGAGCTCAAAGGCAAGAGTCTACTTACAGCGTCCTTTTTTCTGGGCATCTCCGTCGCTGTCTCCCTTCGACACCCATATCGATTTTTTGTTCGAGGACGCGAGTCGCCTTCGTCGATTGGGCATTATTTCTTGGTGATTTTTATTTACCCCGAGGGAGTTGTGTTCGCTTGGTGATTTTCTGTGTATCTGTGAGTTGGGTAGTTTTTTGGTTGTGTCATGTGTTTCATGTTTGTGTGAAAATTGTTATTTTTTTTCTTGATCTGTAGCGTCTGTGATGGTGGGTTCGTGCTAATTAAGCAGAAGTATGGTGGATTTGGTGGCGTCTTGATAAGTTCGTCCTTGAACCATTTAGGTGTTTAGTAGGTCGATTTTTCTTGTTGGGGTTGGCTTTGCTGTTGGAACTAAGCGGGTTTTATGAGATTGGTGGCGATTTTAATCGCTTAAAATTTTTGTGTTTCTCGTCGAGTTTCTGTTTTTCCGGGAAATTTTCGTCTAGTTTGTGATTTTTTTCTGTTAATGGTTTGTATTAATCATGGATCAAGAATAATGGGTGAAGTTTTCTAGGCGAGTAAATGGACGGTCGCCGGTTTCAAAAATCCGGTTTACCGAATTGGGTAGTTGTAACGCTTTTCAAAAGTAGCGTGTTGAATTTTTTCTTGGCATTCGGTTCGTGGGTGGAATCAGAAACTTAGTGCTCTTGATGTGAAGCTGGAGTTGATTGTTCTGTTTGTGTGGCATTGTCATTATGTCCTGATCTCTTTTTGAATGATTCAAATTTCAAAGTGACAATATGCTTTATCTTCCCTTATTGGTTGAGCACTAAATTTAATAGTTCGGATGACATGATGGCATATGAAGTCATGGTATTGTTCTATTTCTTTTCCGTCTAACTTCTGTGTGAAATTTCAGAGAGAGATAAGATCTGTTCTTTCCTATTTGTTGTGCTGGATCAGCAAACTGACAGTATTGCTTAGCTGAAAATGGAATAGCTGCAAATTGTTATTGCTCTTATATGATGTGTAGTTGCTACAAACTTTTCTCCCCTTTTATCTGCTTGTTGCTAAATAGCCTATTCAAAGCCTTCACTGAGATGCTTTCCTTGTTCTATGCGCTGGTAGAGTTTGAAAGAAGAAAATGTTTGGTGCTATTCAAAAGGTTGGGCGCAATGGATTTGCTGCTGCTGCATCCAGCTTGGTAATGTCTACTGCCCTTTAAGCAAATTAGATGAATAAGATCTGCTATTCTTCAAGCTTGCATTTGAAGCCCTCATAGCTATTCTAATAGTGAGGTTGCATCAGCTCTTATCATAACATGCATCTTTGTGCTAATGCATCTGACTAATCTTGCAGGCCCCTAGACAGTCTTTGCACAGGATTTTTCCTGCGTTATCTATGCTACAAAAGAATTTTTCAAGTGCTGCAAAAGAGGTGCAGTTATTATCATGCTTGTGTTTCAATTTGTTTTTTGCATATGTAATTTTGTGAGCCATGTGATTCAATAATATGAAACGACATTATCATATTCATGCTGGATCAAGCCTGCAGGCCTTCATACAAGTGCAATGGGTGTTTTTAGATAGCAAATGATGCACATGGGAGTGTGCTCAAGAAAATCACATCTCCCATTTAAATCCTGTGGCTGAAGTTCTGCAAAAAATGGATGAAACGAGGAACTCTTTTAAGAATGATGAAGTATGAACTGAGAGGCTTTCTTCTGTAGATGTTGATATATTTAAGAACACAGTTCTATTTTATCTTTATATGAATCAAACATTTTCAAAGGACTGATGTTATGCAATATTGTGTTGGTCATGTCAAGATAGTTTGCTGGTACAGGACTAATATTACCAACCAGACAGTAACTGAGGAGGTTAGCCTGTTTAAATTATAGTCTGGTCGTCATTGTTAACTGTTGACTAGAAACGTTTCTGCTGATCCTTGAATGAGTTTTTTGAGCTTCAAGCCTTCAATCGATTGGGGGGAAAACAAGCAAAAGACTTTTTAAGGCTACATATTGACTGTTGAAAAGATGAACCTTGAAAGAAGATACTATTTGGTCTAACAATAGAAAGACTAGTGTCTGATTGTTGAAAGAAGAGGTTCTCTCCTTCCCTTGTTCAGCTGTTGAATGCATGTCTTTGAAACTATTCAGTTGTTGCTTAGCAAGTTCTTCAATAATCATGCTTGGATATGTGGAAATTTATAACTCGATAACCAGGATATGGTTAACAATGGTCCCCATAAATTGCATTCAAACCCTCCAAATTTGTCAAATTATAGAGATTATAAACAGATTCTGCACTTTATAGGGAGACTTGGGATTCAATTTTGATTGAGTTTGTCTTTTTAGGGTCAAATGTCCGTACGCTATCATCATTGTGCTTTGGAATCTCATGTTACAACTTAGTTTTGTTTCTTTCCTGTTTTTTCATATGGAAGGCAAGAATGCCTCCACTTTGGATATTCTTCTGATTTCTGTACATTTTCTCCTTTTTTTTTCTAAAACCTTTGTAGGATCATATACAATATTCTTTTAGCTTCAGCCTGTGGTGAGATATGATCTTTAAGATGGGCATGTTGTTTGTTACAGATGACAGTTCGTGATGCTCTAAATTCAGCTCTTGATGAGGAGATGGCTGCAGATCCAAAGGTTTTTGTGATGGGAGAGGAGGTATCTACCACATGCAATCAGTTGAAACTTGAAAGTTTATTCCATGTTTTCTTTCCTAATCTTCAATTTAACATTAGAATTTTATGGCAGGTTGGTGAATATCAAGGTGCTTACAAGGTTAGACAGGATTTTAATATCTGTAGGTAGATGAGTTGTTCTTATACATTTAAGTCTAAAATTTACCATAAGATGGTTTCATTTGTAGGTTACTAGAGGTCTTCTTGATAAATATGGTCCCAACAGGGTTCTTGATACCCCCATCACAGAGGTAATTCATGAGACATGTGATTTAAGTGTAGCTTCGTTTATTAATGCTGGCCTTTATAGTATGCAACAGAGTAATTACACAATGCATGTGCAAGAAAATTTTTTCTTCTAATAAGTCTGTTGTTAAGGTACTTATCGATACCTTCATGTATGTAGGCTGGTTTTGCGGGAATTGGAGTTGGTGCAGCCTACTACGGCCTCCGTCCTGTAGTGGAGTTTATGACCTTTAATTTCTCGATGCAGGTTGGACTCACTTATTTTTATTATATTGAGCATCCTTCCATCTTTCTTTTAGATAAGTGCATGAAATATGGAACTATATTAATGTAAACAATTGGTCTATTAGATTTTGTGAAAGGGACAAAAAAGTAAATGGAATAGAAGCTTCAGTTTATGAGTCTGATTCTTAACAGGTTTAATAGTCAAAACAAAGCAGGGGTTTGACAATAATTTTGAATTTGAAAACTTGAGGTTCTAAAACTATGCGGTAAACACTGAAAATTTGAAATTGGATGGCAAAATGATGCATTTAAATTTTAAAGCAACATTTAATTGCTGAAAATAATAGTTTGGCGTTCCATGGCTTAAATGTCCATCTCCAATACTTTGTAGGTACTGCAAATCTAGCAGGAAGCAGTTAATGTTTTCTTGGTTTATTGGTCTTTTGGTGGTGTATGAGCTCTCTGACAGCATATGGTAAATCTTGAGACTTTGTGAAGGTGTTTAGAAGCTTTGGTGGTGAATTTTTAATGAAGCTTTTGTTAGTCACTGGGTCTCGGATCATGGCTGCCTTATAGGTTGGGTCCTAAACATAGACCCAGCGTCGGCCTTATAAATAAGCAGGTGGTGTGTCCAAGGGGATCTTTTCGCAGAGTTCAGTTGTAGAGCCCTCTGGGAGGAATTACCCTAGTTTGGGATTAGGGTTGTTAGGGCCCGGGTGTGCGCGTTTTTGCAAGGGTTTAGTTCTTTTGAGTGTGATACCTGTTAGCGGTGGCTAGCAGCTTTATACTTTCACCTTCTAGGAGGCCTTCCCATTCTTCTCCCATCCTTTTTTTGTCAATTTTGTATTGGTGCATATTGTTTTCACTAAAACAAGAAAAGAAGAAAGATCAAAGAATAATGTACTAAAACATGCTTGTAACTCCCTTCAACGTACTACATGTATCCCTATGACTGACGAGTCTCTTGGAAACATGATGTATGAGGTGCAAGATATGCGTATTTGATAGATCTTGTATCACCTCAGTAAATTTGCTATTCTGACACTTGAATTAGGATGTCCGGGCACAAAATGCATGAAGTTTAAATGCTTATATTGAAAATCCTACTTTTTTAATGGATTCTTTAATAAAGCCTTAGAATTTTGTGTATCATTCAGCATTAGTTCATTAAATTGTTTAATCATCAGGAGCAGTTGAAATTGAACCAATCTGACCTTATGTGCTTGTACAAGAAATTTCTGTCGATTGCTTTGATAGACCGAAGTCTGGCATTGCAAGATCTAGTGTCCGAAATGGCCAAATCCATAGGGTCTGCAAATGAAGCAACCCAATTGACATGTATAGTTTGTATGTTGAGTTTGTTGGACCTTTTTTTTCTCTAGTTGAAATGAAGGATGTATTCAGGGACCTGTGAGCATGTTATCACTATATTCGCAAAAGCTTAGATCTTGATCAAACTATGCGCTTGCTCATGTTGCATGTTTGTGAGTTTGATGCTTAATTCCTGTTTCTGCGTCAAATTTCTCATAAGGAGACCTAAATAATGTAGGCTCTTTTCTTGAACTTGACTTCTCCCCTTATTAAATAGTTAAGTGGGAATTCAATCCATTTTTGTTTGTTCCGCCGAACACACATATATCTGATGGTATCTGATGGTTGGGTTGTTAGTGAGCAAGAACATTGTTAACTTGTATGGGTTTTGCTTAGTTTCTGGACATGCTTCTAATAATGTAACTATGTGCTGGTTCTATTTATGGTCTCTCCGAAGTGATATTACATGAATAATGGTCCTTACGTGTCTAATCTTTTTTTCCTTTGTCCTTTCTCTTAACAGGCTATTGATCACATTATCAATTCTGCTGGAAAATCATTTTATATGTCTGGTGGACAGATATCTGTACCTATTGTTTTCAGGGGTCCTAATGGAGCTGCAGCAGGAGTTGGTGCTCAACATTCCCAGGTTTGCTGCTGCTGTCTTATTTTATCACTATTGTGATGGATTGATCATTTAGCATGGTTGTGATTTCAATTCGACTATTCAAGAAATCAGCAATTTGGAGGTGTTGATTCTAGATTGATATCCTTGGCCTGGCACTAGTTCAACATTGCTTTGTCTCGTAGGTTCTCTGTGTGATTATCTAACTGGCTATTACTTGTTATTATCATGTTATGGTTGCGATTTTTATTATAGCGAATTGGCATTTCTATATATAGGATAACTGTCATTCACAGTACAGTTGTAGCAAAAGTTAGCCATTTTCTGTTCAATTGTTTATTTAGTTTGGCTCATGACAGTTGGATGAACAAGCTTTTCACATGTATCTTGTCATGCTATCTGCCCATGGGAAAGAAAATAAGAGTGGTGCTTCTCCAATTTTTGTTTGCAGTGTTATGCTGGATGGTATGGGACTTGTCCAGGTCTTAAAGTGCTCTCTCCTTACTCATCAGAAGATGCTCGAGGGCTGCTTAAAGCAGCTATCAGAGATCCAGACCCTGTTGTCTTTCTTGAAAATGAATTATTGTATGTCTTAGGTTAATACATTGGTTCATATTAAGGGGGAAAACATCCCTTGCATATCTGAAATTTCTGTTGTTAATGCAGATATGGTGAAGCTTTTCCTGTTTCTGAGGAGGCTCTTGACTCTAATTTCTGTCTTCCAATTGGAAAGGCTAAGGTGTGGTTTTTTGTGAATCCGTCATAGCAATAAAAGTAATTTTATTTTCATATCTAACATTCAATTTTGGCAGATAGAACGGTCTGGAAGTGATGCAACTATTACAGCTTTCTCTAAGATGGTTGGTTATGCACTTCAGGTTAGCCTGGTTTATCCTGGACGATAGGGTTCAGGTTTGCTTTCTGTAGAAAATATAATCAGTTCTATAGTATATCAATATTGATTAAGTGTTGCAATTTTATAATTTATATGATCTACAGTTGGTGCATCAAATAACTTCAGGCATATATGCAGATTTTTTTGTGTTCCATTTTACAGTTTATTTAACTACTCTGGAGTATTATTTAAAATCTCATTTTCCTTTTCAAATCATTGTGCAGAAAACATGAAATTATCTTTCTAATGAGCCTTGTGCTCAAATCTATATTGCTTCTTTGTAAATTTGTTTCTTCAATTTGGTATTTTTTGCACATAAAATCTCTAGCTGCATCAGCAGCAGGTTCAAAGAATGTTAGGCTAGAAGTTAGTAAGGAAACCCTCAGTCATATTCTTTATTTGGTCTCATTATGGATTTTCTCCTAAATGAGTTTTTGATTAAGTTTTTGTTAATTTTTTAAGAGCTTTAGTAGTGGGAAATGAACCTGACATATAGTCTTCAAAAATGAAAATGTTAATAATTCTTGAAATTCAGTAATTAGTTTGTTTTATCTGTTCTATATCTGTTCAAAATTAAAATTGTCCAATGAATTTTAATTTTTCACCAGTAAAATTCTCAGACGGGGAGAGTGATGCCACGCTTGTGTGTACGAGTATATGCATGTTGCTTCATGTGATATTTAGCAGCACCATTTATAATATATGTACTTGCTGACTTTTACTTTCTTGACCAAATTCATAGGCTGCAGAAAAACTTGCAAAAGAAGGGATCAGTTTGGAGGTAAATCCAAGTTATTATTAGATTGAATAAAAGGTTCAAATCCACCACAAAGTTTAGCATCATGTTTCTGCAGGTCATAAATCTACGAACAATAAGGCCCCTTGATAGAGAAACCATCTTTGCTTCGGTCAAGAAGACCAATCGGCTTATTGCCCTTGAAGAAGGTTTTCCCCAAAATGGTGTTGCTGCCGAAATTGGGTTCGTAGTCTTCTGCATTTGAAAGATGTTTGTCAATTTGCATACCTCATCTGACAAGTTTTTAAAAATAAATCAGTCATATGATTCTTCAATGTAGTGCGTGTTCTAACTTCCCTTTCTCTTGGACAGTCAATCGGTGATGGAGGAGTGTTTTGATTACCTTGATGCGCCGGTATGTAGAGTTTCTGGAGCTGATGTACCCATGCCTTATGCAGCCAACCTAGAAAGGATGGCCGTTCCACAGGTATGATACTCCATTGTTAATGGTGGTATGATTTGCTTTCTACATAGGCAATAAGTTTGCCAAAAATCTGGTTTGTTTCTTTATTTGTGGCTGGTGGTCTTTTAAAAAGTTGGAATTAACTTTTACTGTATGAATGTTGCTGGGCCAATCAAGGAAATTCTCAGAGAAAGTAGTGCGATCATTAACAAACATAAAAACTGATCACATGACTGGCAAATCCAGTTGGGAAAGGAGATGGAACAGATTCTGTTCTCTTCTGCAGGGACATGTCTAATTTTCTGTGGAAGTCTTTTTTACCGTTTTAAAAATTTCATGTATAACTAGCCAAAGGTAGGAAGCTTTACGTCTGTCTTCTGGCCTATCAAAATGCATGTACATATTTATCAAAACACATGAACATATTTGGCTACAAATTGCTTAATTGATTTCAGTAAGGGTCTCCTTGTCTCATTGTGAGGGAGAACGACTTTGATTGGGAGTCGGGAGAGGACTAGTGCTGGGAATAGATGACTTTTTGCTAGAAAAGTTTAACCATAAGGGTGAAGGTGTGATTATACTTTGCCAAGAAATGGAGTTGAAAAAAAAAAATTATGAGTGCTGTATGGTGCAGTTCTTGGGGATGAAACTTTTGATGTTTGTTTCATCCGACCAAGAAAAATCACTGTTTTCCTGACAAAACAGTATGTTTTCATGTCAAACTAGATGTTTCTCTCTCTCTCTCTCTCTCTCTCTCTCTCTCTATGATATTTCATGCTCATCATGGTTGGTGGTAAAATGTATATTGCTTGTCCAAATTCATGCTTCCAAACTCATTGTACTCATCTTTTTCGATTTGCCAATGAACGTTGTTGAATGTCCTGGGCAAACACACAAAAAGGGTATTATCTACTTAAATTACAATTTCTGGACAAAGGAGGTAGCTAAGTGTTGTTTATGTTGTCTATGCAGCTAAATTGGAGAATTGCCTCACAGGTTACATGTGGAATTTTCCCATCTCTTTTATTGGTCCACACAAATTCCTTGATAATCTAGTTCTCAGCTGACTTCTTATATTAGTTATATTCAAGTACACGCTTTTAAAAGAATGTCAGCCTAAAATATAGAATACATCATATTTTCAATTTGGCGTTGGTTGTCTTAAAAATATGTCGAGTTACAGGTACACATGTTGCACAATGTAGATTGCATTAACTATAACGAAAATAAAAAAAAGAGGAATTGCAGCTACAATCAAGACAGCACTTTTTAAATGATACCAAGTTTTTTGCTTCAGTAATGTTTAGCTTTTTGTTCATGCTACTTTATGGTATCTCAGGTCAGCTCTAAGTTTACGTTACTCCTAACAAACTGTATGCAGGTTGATGACATTGTTCGTGCCGTGAAAAGGTCGCTGCATTCTGTTCCGCTTGCTGCTGTTGCCTAGAGCTTTTTGGTCGGACCATCGATTCTTCGGATTTGAGAAGGCTGGCTTTCCGGATGTAAAGCTGCAAACTGTAGTTGAGGAAATGATAAAAATTCTCCCCTACGAAATCTCTATCTGTATTTTGTTTTACATTCTTCCTCTTTGAAGGCTTTGGTGAGCCAAATTTGTGGAATAAGCTGATGAAAATGAAGAATTTCACGTGATCCTCCCAAGTATTTGGACCATCTTCTTCGTAGATCTGGTTTAAGGCGAAAACTTGCTTATTTGCAAACACAGTTACACAGTGGCCTTAGTCTGCAGCATGCTTGCCTCTACGAGCTTGCCTGTGCCTGTGATTCTGCACTCTGTACCTGTGTGTATCTATATGAGAGAGAGAGAGAGAGAGAGAGAGAGAGCATGATTCTCAGGATCCCCTTCCAGTCTATTTGGGTTTACATGCGTGAGCATATTTCTGCATTCCGTTGATATCTTTTGTTAGCCAGATTTGAGGATATCAAGTTTACGGGTCATTTTTGTTTTGCAAGTTTTTGATTTTGATATTTCCTTTCTGTTCGCTACCATTGATATGAAGAGAAAAATATTTCCGAGAGTTTCTGGGGTTAAGGGGCCTCTTTTAAGAGTTGGAAATTATTGGGCTGTTGGCTCTTAGTATGGCAGGTTAAACCAGTGAGATGGTTGGATCATATTGTAAAACCCATACCTTGCAGATTTCAAATTTTGGGTTCTTTACAAACAGTTTGATGGAGCTTAATAAGAAACTATTGTATTCTTGAAGCATATGTTTCAAAAGTAAAATGTTTGTGTTTTAGGAAAGATGGCATGAGTAAGTCTGACATGTGATGGTTGAATGTAGCAAGAACATTCCTAATCACATGAGCATTTTGTTTTGAAATATGTATTGCATTTCAAAAACACAATATTTTGTCTAAAGGGGCATAACACAATTGGGTGGCAAGCTGTGGTTTGAATCTTGTGGTTACTGTCATGTTTCAGTGCGTTGTTTCTCTTGTCTATGAATGGTGACAAACTCGACACTCAAGTTGGAGGATGTAAAATGACACCATTTTTAAGAGTGGATTTTCCACTTATATCCAAAAGAGAGCATCAGTGTTTAGTAGTGCGATTTGTTGTTCAAGAATTCAAAGATCAAACATACCGTGATGATATTTTACTTCTTCCTCACACATGAAATGAGAAACAAGCTTAATATTTGGCAGTGGAATTTGAGAGCTGTTAGATACTGTCCCAAGATGAGGCCCTCAAGTTGGTGTTCAGGTGACTTTGTCCTCCCTCCTGCTGAAACTTCTCCAAAGCTCCATGTTCAAGGTAAAAGCATCCAGAGATGCAAACGTAGCAGACTCGAACACAATAAGAAATAAGATGAATTCAGTACATCTAAGAAACCAAAAATGCAGAGGAAACTCATCTTCATATGGTTTTGTAAATGCAGTTACTACAAGAAGAAGGCCTTTCAGATAATGTTCAAGACTCATTCCTGCTGCAGTAGCAAGAACAGAGTCGCATAGCACTTTAGTTGTTATCCACCTTGATTTCATAAGGTAAAGACGTCATGACCTGGGGAGAAAGCATGTTGCCTACCTAAAACCAAGTTGGATTTACAATGAAATAAGGGGGAAAAGGGCCTCTCGATCCTCTCTTTAAGTTCGTATGGCAGAATATTTCTACACCAAGAGCCAATTGGTGTTTAAATTTTGCAGTGAAAGGAAAGCTGTTAACACACGATAGACTTCAAAAGTTTGGTATTAAATGCTAACAGATGTAACATGTGTGTGCAGCTGAAGAGGAAACTATCACTCATTTGTTTATTTCCTGCCCAAAGGCGAAGGAAATATGGCGATTCTTGGGATTACTCTTTGATGCTAAAATTAAACAATGGGAGTGCATACAAGCGGCAGTATCATGGGGGTGGAGATGCAAGTTCAGATAGAGATGGTGACCACTGACCAAATGTTGGCGTGTTTGCCTTCAGAAACACCATAGCACATGATAAACATCAGCGTCGTGGTGGTCACAGAGGGAAAAACTGGGAAGCTATTAAAGATCTACTTGCAGGTTTTACTTGAAAGCATCATGACAGATTTGTCATCTCTCTTTGGTGGGCACTGGGGATCCGGCCACACTCATGGCCTTCATTTGCGGATAGTGGTTTGATGGTTCACTCAGTTTGCTTAAAATGGCAGACAGAAGATGGCCTATTTGGTTGAGAAAGGTGATGACACTACGGTTTCTCTCAAGGGCATAGTATAGTTGGTCCGACATGCGGTTGTATAGAAGGTGTATTGTTGGTTTGATTCCTACAGGTATTACTTTCTTGGACTAAGATCGCAATACTTTAATTGACCGGTGTATCGTATCTCACCCAAATCTCAATTGTTAACCTCATGTTCACCCCGATAACATTATAGTTTCGATAGGAATCAGATTTTTTCAAGATGAAGTGTTTGTAGAGAATTTTTTGTTAAATTTATAAAGAGCACCAATATGTAAACGAAGAAATTTTTTCTGAAATATCAATATGAAAATAGGATTTTTTTATAGATATGTATGGGCAATCGCCCACACAGTGCCCACACCTACCTCCCAACAATATTTTGCATCGCAAGCAAAGACACTTATCTTGGTCCCCTAGCCTTTGCTATAATGAAATTGCCACCATGGTAAGTAAAAATGATGAAGCACTGCCTATACAAGGTACATAACACATGATGGAAAGTGACCAATAGTGATGCAGCCATAGCAAGTAAAAATGATGAACATTCAACATAAAGCACATGCCACATGATAGAATGCGAGCGCCGCTGTTGAATTTGATCAGAAAACACCGATGAAGGTGCTCCTTGGAGGTTTGAGTTGAAAAGAACATGAGAACGGATTTTGTCAAGATCTTAAAATAAGCAGTTGAAGATGCTATGTTTTCACCACTTTAGGGATGTAATCGGATCGGATATAGCTACTACCGCATCAGATTATTTGTTCAGTCATTGCTTCACCCTGGACCGCGAACCATGTCGGAGTTCAACTACTAAAAATACAAAATTACTTACAAACTTTTACATGTAAGGCATAGCGTAACTTTTCATACTGGTGGCACAGATAAAACATGCTGCTAGTTTGGTACCTTCTCCTAAGCCTTATGGGATAGAGTGTAGTATAAGTTGATAGTACACTATTCTAAGGGTGGGCGTCGGGCCAGGCCGCCAGCAAGGGCCTGGTACCTAGACCGGTATGGGCCCGGGCTCAGATCGGCCAAACCCGAGACCGATCCAACCCAATTAATTTTTAAAATTATTATTTTACTATTAATAATGTATATTTTATTAATAGAGCTTGTTGGCAGCCAATTAACAAGTTGACCTACATGTATCAAGAGAATAAATACAATGTAATTCTAAATACAGTTAAATTTAGAAAAGTGAATTAATGAGCAACCCTTCCCTTTCTCTCCCTCTTCCTTCCCATCTTGAACTCATTTTCCAATGCTAATCACTTTCCTTAATCAAGGTTCTATACCAACCATTGCAGGTAACAATTTGGTATCAGAAACAAATGATAGTGTAGGGCTGGGCATCATGCCGGCCCGCCTGGGCCCGACTTGTAAGAATCGGGCCGGTCCTGACCTGGTTCTTACCGAGCCGGCCCGATGCCCACCCCTACATTGTCCCTACTCTGGGTTCTGACGCAGCCCTACATTTTGAAAACAATAAGCACTATGACATTCGTTTGAGGGGCGACTCATTTACCGAAAACATTTAGATGTTGCTGAAAATTGAATATTTATTAGATCCGGAAGGGAAAACCGTATACCATATTACCAATTGAACATAAACTGTCTGAATCTGGATTCAAATAGAATATCGCATTATGTTCAAATCATTGACATTCCCACCTGTCTTGACTAACATTCAATTTTATGGTCCCAAACAACTACAACAATAAAATTTGAAAGCGAAAGGCATTAAGTACAAGTTGGACCCAAAATCTTCATCTCCAGTTGTGGAGTATTCAATAGTGTCGTCTCAATTCAAATCGAATTGGTGGTAAATCGATTCGGTTCACTGGCTAATACGAGAGCCTCAGGCCAATCGCCGACTCAGCTGTTTTACCGGTTCAGCAGCCTGGCTGAAGCGATTCATTTTTTTCTTCTTTTTTAATATCTCTAATATTCAACCATATACAACATTTAAATTGAATTGTTGACTTGAACTTCTAATGTATGCGGTAACCATGACAACTTGAGCAATTAATTTAGAAAAAATTGTTTTTGATGCTAAAATCAGGTTTCTTTGATGTTGTTTTACGGGCCATTCGGAATTGGAATATATGTTACTATTTCATGAATCTGCCTTAAAATTTGAGTGGATTCATCTAACACTTGTTCACGTATTTCATGTATCTATTCTAAGGTAGATTTATAAAACACTGACACAATGTTTCTAACATCAAATGGCCTCTTGATAGTTTGACAGCAATAACACATGGTTATTATCTTATGAATTTACCATGGTACTCTATATGAATCTGCTTCATTTTTGAGATAGATTTATTGAACAACAATAATGTGTTATTAAGGTAATATCATTTATACGAGCTGTTACGCTCATAGTTATTTAATGAGGCGTAGGTAAGTGGATACGCTAGTGCTCTATGAAAAAAAATTTTAGCTCCCCACCCCTGGTTATATACCAAAGTGTGATACTCTAATTTTAAGATCTGAATACCCATGTTATCGTTGAGACACTAAGAAGAAAAAAAAAAAAAAAGGAAGAAATTCCCAAAATAAGAACGAAATTTGAATATGGGGAGGATGAGACTGTTGAGGAGGATTCATATGTCATCGTGACCAATCTTATTTGGTTAGTTATATTGAAAACTATGAAAAAAATAATAGCAAGAGGATGAAAGAAATTTTGGGAGAATCTGCTTAGGTGAGAGAAAGACCATAGACGAGCGAACACAAAGGAAGAGAGAGAGAGAGAGAGAGCCACCAATTTTGATTTAGAACACTCGCCCAAATTGACCTAGTCCGGCAGATCTAAATAAAAATTCAGAGACTAAAAATTACATTATACAATTTTGTGTTTAATATAATATTTTAAGTTCTGATTTAGAATATGTGTTTTGAGCTTTTATATATATATATATATATATATATATATATATATATATATATATATATATATATATATATATATAACCATATAATCGTATGTCGGATTTGATGAGAATTATCAAGGCCGTCTATTTTGATGTGGTCAGATAGTAAACATTAAACTACAAATATAGATGTCAAGTTTTTTAAAGAGACTGAAATACCCCTCAAATGAAACAAAAGGTTTTGTACAAAGAAACTCGTTTTTAATTCTCTCTCATCCATTGGTAGGTGTTTTCGGTTCTTCATAAAATAGTTTAACTTTTATATTTATAATTTAATCGTCACCATCTAATATCATTAGAATCAATGGCCTATACTATACGACGGTTCAAATATAAGAGGCACCTGCTTCAATGAGTTGTGCCAGCTCTAACCCGACTCAACTAGGTCATTAAAATACTACTCAAAGTCCATTCGTTTATAAACAAGTCGAGTTTGAATTTAAATGTATGCTCTAAATGTTAAAAGAGTCGAGTTCGCGGCTAGACTACAAAATGAATGCCGAAATATAATGAGAGAATAGTTAATAAGTAGCAACTAAACGAGTTAAAAAAGTTAGTTAAAAAAAAAATGACACAACTTAACAAAAATGAGTTGAACGTCTCGAGCTAGAGTTCAGTGTTATATTACTGAGCCGAGCTCGAACTCTAGAAAACTAAATCTAGTCAAGTTCAAGTCTGCCCAACTATGGTTCCCACCCTGTCTTTTATGACTTTGGAATATACATAAATCCAAAAAGAAAATGAAACTGACAGGTACAGGGGCGGAGCCAGAATTTTCTTCAGGAGGAGTCGACAGTCTAACTTCTGAATTTGGGTAGGGCCAACTGAATTCAAATCCAAAAAATATGTTGTGCAATTAATTTTTTTTTTTTAATGTAATTTTATTTTTCATTGGCGGCCCTCTCTCCCACCGCCCCTGGACATGTAGGCATGCCAAATGACAAAAGCCCGGATGGGGCCAAATTGAGCCCACAGACGCTGACCGGTCCAAACCTTACTATTCAAACAAAGAAAAGGGCAACGCCAGCATCACTTGTTGAACATGGAATGCTAGGACCCTCTTGACTCACTTTTACGTGCTTTTTTCTTTATATATATATAAGGAATAAGGTAATCAATGAATATATTTTTATTAGACATACCATTTACAAAGTTCTTGTACATCTTTTAATCAAATGCCAATAAAATCATCTTACAAACTCATGTGGAAATGGCAATCCTTCAAGTTTGAAACTAAAATTTTATAGTAGTTCAATGATCAAGTTAAGAGATTTTTTTTTTTTTTGGTTTATAAACTATGATTTTAATAGGTTTAACATATCAACACATCCACGTATTTTTTTTAATCAAAAAATAAATAATATTTGTCCATGTGGGTGTTGCTAAATGACTAAGAATTTATAATTGTTAAACACAATTGTTACATCATAAATCATCGCTAATATTCTTGCAATAACTGTTTTTGAGTAATAGATTTCAAATTTTTAACCACCTGCCAATTTTAAATAGGTGTTAGATCCAGGTGCGGAGCCAATAGGAGGCCTGCAGGGTCCTGGCCTCCTTTCAGTTTTCTTTTTAAATTTCACTTGCTTTATATAAAAATTTTGAAAAATAATATTTCGGTTTTATGAAAGTTTAAAAACTTTAATACGGCTTTTCCATCAAAAATTTCTCACTCTACCGTTCTCTCTCTCTAGATACATATATGCAGATATATTCTATTAAACAAACTATGTTGATATGAATTCCAATTATTAAAGTTATGTATTGACGTTAAATAGATTTTTGTGTAACAAATAATGAAAAAATAAATGGTTTGAACTTAGAAATTTTTTAAATAAAAACCCGGTACAACTTGATACAGATTGATGCGTATCGGCCAATATACCGTCTCGTCGCGATGGAGAAAAGCGTGACATGTTCAACATGTCTCGATTTAATTATTCTTTTCTAGAAAACTTGGGAGATCCTTTTCAAACCCGTCAAAGAAAAGTTTTCCTTTTTTTTTCCAATTTTTTTTCTTTTTTAAATGCATGCATTTTGACAAATCTATCCTTATTTTGTTGCTCTCTGCAACTTCAACTTAGTACTTGTGTTTCTGGACAATGTTGTCATTTTATTAGTCCATCTATAAGTTCAAGAGGATATGTACCTTTTCACTATAACGAAAAAAGAATATAGAAGAATTTATTGTGAATCAACAAAATTGGGGTAAATTTAGAGAATTTGTTTTATTTAGAACGCGACTAAAAATTTAGTTATATATTAATATTAAAGCATAAATAATAACTGTTTTTTAAAATTAACAAAAAATTATATTTTTGTTTTAAACAAAATGCAATCAGCATTCGGTTTTTACGGGCTGGGTCCCACGTGGCTGCAAGATTTACCATTGAGTGGGTCCCACAGGACCGGCCTCGGTCAAGTCGGTCTCGCCAGCGACTGTCGAGATCCTCTGGCCTCTGTTGCTCCACGTGTCGACAGATGCGGCTGTCGCGAGTCCACGTCAGAGGGTCAAGCGGAGGAGTCAACGCACGACCGGGGACGTGGAGTTTGCCATCCGAGTCGTATCGGAAATGTTAATATCGGATTATTCGGATCGGCGGGGGACTCGGGGTTTGGTGCTAACCGCGGTTAGGAGTTGGGGGGGCGGGAGACGTGACGTGGGGGTGTTGGATAAACCATGGTTAAGATAGCTCGAGTTAAGAGCGGATCGTGCGTTCGTAATAACGCGGGATGGCTTCCCCTGGGACTCCCACTGCTGATGGCGCGAAGTTTCTCTAGACGGTTATGTCCTTGACTTTGCCCACAATCCCTTCAGTGTCCTGGCCTCTCTGCGACGTTCTTCCCTCCCTCCTTGCCTTCCCACCACTTCGTCTTCCCTCCTTCCTCCTCCTCCTCATCTCCTTTTGACTCAACGGAAGTCTCTCTCTCTCTCTCTCTCTCTCTCTCTCTCTGGATTGCGGAATTTGTCGTAGGCGGCACTCGAGATCGTCCCCACGCGGAATGGCGGAATCGTGGAGAGCCGCGAAATTTCTCTGGAGGTCTCGTTTTCTTGCTCCCGTGGTGGCGTTCGTGGTGGATTAGAGTTGTTTTATGCGTCTTCTGGTTTGGGGAATCGGAGTGAAAAAGGAGGAGGAGGAGGAGGAGGGAGGATATCACGGAGCGCGGGGGGCGGGGAGGTGGAGGCGGAGACGCGGAGATGAAATCTCCGTTGAGGAAGTTTGGGTTCGGCCTGCACAAGGGCGAGGGGAGGGCCAAGCGGAGCCAGCAGGCGGTCAGCCGAAGGGATGAGCTTGCGCAGGCGACGCAGGTAAGCGGTTTCTTCCTTATCCTTATTCTTCTTCTTCGCGCTTTCTCTTCCCTCGGTCCTGATGCTTTCTTCTAGGTTTTCTTTTTTTCTTTTCCGGAATTTTTGTCGAGTTTGGAGTTTGACGTTGCCCGCGATCACCTGTTGTTATCGTGCTTTTGGCTGTAATTACTTGCTTCGTTTTGGTCTCCAGGACTGCAGAATGAATTCATGAATTTCGTGGTTTTGAAGTATAATTTTATTGGGAAATATAAGAAATGTGTTTAGAATCGTTATCTTCTCGAGTCTGCAATCATTATGATAATTATCGAGCTGGTTTCGCTATCCAATGGTTGCTTTCAGCATTTAGAATTTTCACATATCTCTTGGATATAGTGTTGACTAGAATGGGTCAGACCAATTAGAAACTGATTATGGTGTTGTGAAGGAGGGAGTTGGTGGCGAGATGTTGAATCTCAATTTGCTTTCTGCGTGCAGTTATTTTCTTTTCCTTTCATTTGCTCTCAGATGTCCCATTTTATTCCCACCCGATGGCGTGGAGAACTTCTATTCGAGTTATTATAAACACGCCGTTGTATTATTCTGGTGCGATTTTATTAGTCCAGGTGTTAGTTGGATCCAATTCCTAGGTTTTTTAGGTGAAAAACACAGTCATGATGTTAATTTGCAAAAGATAAAGAAAAGAATAAAGGATATTTGTGAATCCAAGTTCCAGATAGACTGTTAAAAGGTGCTTTACATTTCGAAAGACTCAATTAATATCTGTTTGCTCTTAACTTTATGCTGGTGATGGAAAACAATGTGACAAACTGCCACGGCATTCTAATTAATTTTACGTGAAATATTTTGGCAACTTTTATTTGAATTTTCAACTTTGTATTTGTGTAGTAATAGACGAGTCTCTTCCGCTTTAGATAGCTGCATTATTTGGCTGATGACCTAAATTTTTTGTGCTTCCGTAGGACATGGAAGACATGAGAGATTGTTATGACAGCCTCCTCGCTGCAGCTGCTTCCACCACAAACACTGCATATGGTATCAAGACTGGCCAAATTGTTGAGATATGGGCATTCATTTTTTCTTTATAATAAGTGGTCATACCTTAACTTTTGGATGTTTGTCTCCCAAGTTTTCATACGATTATGGAAACCCTGCTGCTTTTGTTTTACTGCTTCGATTGTGATTCATCCATACACAATTTCTTTAAACATCTTATGAGGAGCTTCTTCTATTTCAATAACCTAGGTCTCTGCCTTTTGGATGTTTCCTCCCCAAGTACAATTTTGAGGGAAATCCTGCTGCGTCAGATTCACTTTGTTTCAGTTATAGCCTATCAGTACACAAACTTTTAACATTTTATAAGGAGCTTCTGCTATGTTTTGTGATGTCCACGAAGCAACTTTTAATTGGCTGACAGTTTTTAGTTAGTTTTAACTTTAAGCCATTTTGTGTTAAAACTTCTTAAAATTATGTACACTTCTTTTTCTATATGCTTATACCTGAATCTTTCTAGCATTACTTATGGGATTTTCTGTTTGTGGACTTGGTAGATGTTTATATCCTTTTGGGTATCGAGTCTTTGTAGGTTGCTTCTAGCTGAGATTTGGTCTTTGTGAAATTGGCATGTGTGTGTATGCTGCACCTAATTGCATGGATGCACGTGCATGTATATGCTTGCATGTGTGTGTGTGTGTGTGCATGGATTACTTATATAAGATTTATACTTTTATAGGCATTAGCTGTAAATATCTCTTTTTCTCCCTTTCTTCTCTGAGTTAGTGCTATTGTTTCCAGAATTTTCAGAGTCACTGAGGGAGCTGGGTTCTTGTCTGTTGGAGAAGACTGCTTTAAATGATGATGAGGATAGTGGTAAAGTGTAAAATTCATCCTTTTATGTTATGGCTTCATGGTTTTGAGTGCGAGAAGCTAAATATGTGTATGTATTGTCTCTGATGAACCATCCATATGGGCATACATGTCATTACTACTTTCTGATGCATGATGTTATCCATTAAGTCACTGTTCAGTTGCTATATCACTTAAACAGGAAACTGTTTGCTGCATATGGTTTCATATCCTGCTTGATGTAGATGGTACTCAAATCAAAATGGCTTAACATTAACATATTAATTTTTCTATAAGTGCAGTTGGTGCTGTTCCTAATACAGTTTCATTACTTGATTTTTCACCAGTCCTTTTTTATGTGAGAATTCAGTTGAACTTCGGATACATAAGGGAAAACCATTAGAAACAAAGTTACGTAGAAAAAGATATCAATAAATTAAATAGATTGATTTACAAAAGGAATACATTCCAATGCAAGTCTTTTTAATAACCATGTAAATTGGTCCTATAGGCTCATTACTGTCTTATTAATGCATGAATTTCTTTGCTGACTTTTGTCTTGACCTTGTCTTTCCAAGAATTTGGAGTTGTTATTCGTAAGTTTTGCTTATCATGTCCACAATTTATTTTGCATCTAATGGTTTTTGGAATTTCTTTCTTTTTTATATTTGCACTTCATTACTTGTGTTTGGTGCATAGTCACAAAAAACGCGAAAAAACGTGATAAATTAAAGTGCCAGTTAAAACTTAAAAACAAATAAAACAAATTTTTAACAGGGTTTTAACGCGTTTTTGTTCACTTTTTAAATGCCAAACAGTTTTTTTTTTCATTTTCTACTTTTTGCTTGTTGCAAACTTACCTTTTGATGTTTTTATTTTAAATTTTTCACTTATTTTATTTTCCCACATTTTTATTTTTTTTAAATTTTAAAAATTTACCATATTTTTCCCTTTTTTTTCAATCTTATTGTATTATACCCAAGAAAAACCTCGCCGTTTAAAACTCCAAAACGTTATTTGGGACTATGGTTTGTTGTATATGATGAAAACTCTGATGTCTATATTTCCAGGTAGAGTTTTGTTGATGCTGGGGAAAGCACAATTTCAGATCCAAAAATTCATTGATTTCTATGTGAGACTTTAGGCTTCTTTTATTGGTAGTTATTCTTTTTTTAACTGCTGGCACTCTGGGTCTGCATATTGTAATTAATTTTATTACTGTATTAACAGAGATCACATATTATGAAGACAATTACAAGTCCATCTCAGTCTCTTCTTAGTGAGCTTCAAACAGTAGAGGTGACTTCTATTTTTTTAAGAATTTCTCTGTTTTTGAAGCACTTTTGTTGTATGAAATATGTGATCTTTTATGTTTCAACAACTGGTAGGGTGTGGTGCTTGTGATCTTTGAGATTTTATTTGTTTATTTTGTATGACGTGGTCATGTATAAATTGGTATTTATGCATTTGACATTCATGTGAGATACTTCTTATGAAGTGGATCTGCGTACATCCAAAAGATATTAACACCAGTCAACTGTCACTCATTATCTGAGGTTAATTATCAGATGTCTGAGTGAAAAATACAATCATTTCTTTGAAGCTGATGTGCCTCTTACTTTTAGGCTATTTACAAAAGACCAAAATGTAGCCGTGGCACTGACCTTAGCTGTATATAGAACCAATAATGAAACAAGACCTGTAATCCAGTTCTGGAAGTGTGGATGTGGCTCAGTAACGAGGATGAGTTTTACAAAAGGTTATTAGTGATTGAAAATGGATCTTTTAATAACAAAAGCAGTGTCAATAACCCAGTTTTGAATAATTTTAAAGTTTAATTTGGTCAAGTCATTTCTTGAGCTTTAGGTTGAACTTTATTTGGAGCAGCTAACTAAGTCTGTTCTGGTACATTTGACATGTCACCAGTGACAAAAAAGGAACATTGTGTACAAATTACTTTTCTTTTGGAAAATCATCTACTTTTAAGATGTGTTTGGATGGCATGAGGCAAAGCCAGGTTTTTCCCCCAGACCAGGATTTTGCATGTTAGGATGCCAAAAATCAGATAAAAACTAAAAAAAAAATGATGACAGCCTTTTTTGTTTTTTAGGCTAGTAGCCAGAACAATGACGCGCCAAGGTTACTTTTCTGTTGGGCAAATAACCAAAAAAGAAATTAACTAAAAATTTATGAAAGTGGAGAAACAATGACCAGCCAAGAACTTTTATGTATTGTTCGAGGTGGTGGAATTTTGGAGAGCCACTTTACGTCAAATTTTTTTATTTTTTCCTCTTTTCCCTGTATTTTTCGTCAAATAGGTTTATAGGACAGACTTACTGCCTTGACGCCTACTTATGCATTGTGTGGGTTTAGTGCCTAGTGCCCCCTCTCCTCCCCTTCTTTTTAATACACACCACCTTCAGAACAGGTTTAAAGCAAGTTTTGCTGAACATGGGTTTATGTCATTCAAGCAGACATAAAACTGCCAGGGTGTTAAATTTTTCCTTTTTTAAAAACAAACCCGACATGAACCTCAAAGACATTTAATATTTTGTTGGCCTCTTTGGGGTTAGGTCTCTTCTTGCTAACTGTTCAAAAGGTTTGGCTAGACTTGTCCAGGGTAAGTTTGGGTGCTTGATATGCTTTTCTTTATCAAATTGCTTCTGCAGTTCTTTGCTTTCTTCTTTTACAAATATTTCAGTTCCAAACACTGATTTTAGTATCTATTTTAATGGATTGCTTATGCAGGAAATGAAAAATCAATGTGATGAGAAAAGGTATGAAACCAGTGGATTCTGTTGGTTACTTTACCAACTGTTCTCCACTGACATATACATTAACCTCTGTCATGCAGAACCGCATACGAACATTTATTGGCTTCTCAAGGGGTAAAAGGGAAGCCTAGGAATACTAGAGAAAATATTTCACCCAAACACGTGCAAGCTGCTCTAGATGAATATGAAGATGAGGCAAATTTATTTATTTTCCGCCTGAAATCATTGAAGCAAGGGCAATCCAGGAGTCTTTTAACACAAGCAGTTCGTCATCATGCTGCACAGGTGTCACTCTTTGATGTTTGTAACATGGATTAGTTTTTCAATTTGTTCTAGTTGAAGTAAATCATACCCTCTTTATCTGATATTTTTATTTTTCGATAACAGATGAACTTTTTCAAGAAGGGTCTTGAGTGTTTAGAGTTGATTGAGCCACATGTAAAGCTTATTACAGAGCAGCAGAATATTGATTATCAGTTTAGCGAACTTGAGGATGATGATGCTGAAGACGAAGATAGTGATGCTTACGCTGTTAATGATGATGATGAACTAAGTTCTGACTTTGAGCAACCACAATATGTAACAGATACTGTGCTTGCCACACGGCATTCTATGGAGGTGAAGATGCACTTGCCCTTTCTTCCTTGTTTACTGCTTATAAAATTGTCCGAGTAGCCTTCTACATGGTTATTGACCTGCTCATGGTGAGTGTTAGAAAGATGATAGACGGTTTTTTTCCCTTTGATCTCAATATTGATTTATATGTCCATTTCTGTTTTGAGAAGTTAATATCACATACAGTAGGCTCATAATATCAATAAACATCATGGTTAACTAACCCCACAATTTACATGATACTCGTGAGCATGAGCTCCATGGTGCACTGGGCTGGTGCTTGCCTTGAGCAAATGGCTTCAGGAACTTATATATAGAAAAATATAAGACCTTGCTTGGCTTTGCTATGTGGATGCTTTTTTTCTGCAAGTGCTCACAGATAAATATGTAGTTACATCCATGAGTTGCTGATGCTTGCAACCTCAAGACTCAAATCCATCATTTTATCTGACCAATTAAAACTGTCTATGGAAGAAAGTAAATTTTCTCAACAAATGATGACTCTCAGAGCATAACAGCCAGATATATACTATAGGAACCTAAAAGTTGAAAGTTCTAAACAAGAATCATTTTAATTGACATTTATGGACAGATACATTTCTTGATGTGCTAGCAAAAAGAGTAAAAGAATATGTGTGACTAAACATGCTTCGAGCTTCTTTTTTCAGCTCCTGGGACCTATTCTGTAGATAAAAGAAAAAAATTAAGTGTACGTTTAGAATGTCTATTATTTATTAGAAGTTTTGAGGTCTTTTCCGAGTTTTATCTAGCTTAAAAAATAAATAAGTTGTTTGGTTTTGCCAAGCACTATGAGTAAATTAGGATATTAGATATGCATCAGATCATAAATAATATCAAGGTACTTCGTTAGAATATGGATGGGAAATATGAATTCAAATAAGTTTGTTGGAAATGTAACAAAGTTGCAGGAACTTGTGAAGAAAGGCATTGATATTGTACAAAAGCATGATGAGGATACTTCAAGACAACAGCACCAAGGTTATTAACTTGGAGGTTAAGAGTACAAGAAAATGATGTGATAGCCAAGATATCGGAGTGTGATATCACAAGATTGTTGCTGTTCTTCCAAAAAAGAGAAAAACTGTTGTTGCTTCTTTTTGGCTCTTTGATCTGCATCGATTGGTAGCAAAGTCTTCAAGTGTGCATTGGATCCAAGGATCTTAAAAGAGTTCACACCAAAATTCATGGTTGATCAAACTATTAGACCTGAGACCTGTACTTAACTGTTTTACATAGTTAGTCATGATCCTTTAAACAACTTATGAATCTGTGGAAAACTGAACATTCAGTATGCTGTACTTGACTTCCCATGATTGATAACTCCACCTTACTTTCCAGCACTTGCAATTGTTCCTCCATGGCAGAACAAGCGATGTTGAGGTGATTACTTGTCATTCCCCATGTTATATTCAATGACGCTTTGCTGCCAAGAAGTTCTGGGCTGGTTCCTTTGGCACCGTCATCTTTAGGAGGCATTTTGCCTTTGTTTTTTATACCAAATCGTTACCTGCAATGGTTGGTATAGAACCTTGATCAAGGAAACTGATTAGCATTGGAAAATGAGATCAAGATGAGAAGGAAGAGGGAAAGAAGGGGAAGGGTTGCTCAAATCTCAATTAATTCATTTTCTGAATTTAACTGTATTTAGAATTGCACTGTATTTATTCTCTTGATACATGTAGGTCAACTTGTTAACTGGCTGCCAACAAACTCTACTAATATGACTAGTGCTTTTTAGTCTTTCCAGACCAAATGTTCCTTCCAAAGACCTGATTTCCTATGTAGACGCACTTTACATCAGCTGCTTGCTGTCCGGTCTGAACTGTAGGAACCTCTTTTACAACTAAAGTTGTATCACATATTAATTTGATTTGAGAAGTTTCTAAAAATACTTATTTAATTGTATGTTGTTGTAGAAACACACACCAAGATGGAGAGAAAGAGAAGGAACACACAATATACGTGGAAAACCTCAAAGAGAGGTGAAAAACCACGGAGAAGCTCTAACCTAGGTGCACAACCGCAACCCTAGGAGAGAGAAAATGTTATTCCACTTAATTCAACACTTACACATAAGGACAATATATAGAGGGAGAGAGGAGAAGCCGCCTAGGGTACCGAGCCCGCCTCGGTACCCGCGCCCCATAAAACCGGGTCCAGATATGGACCCGGTTCCCACAACAACATATTCTAACACTCCCCCTCAAGCTTGGCATACATGTCAAACATGCCAAGCTTGCTAACATTTTTTTCGAATGAAGAAGTACAAAGCCCTTTAGTTAGGACGTCTGCAACTTGATCTTCAGACTTCATATATGGCAGAATCAGCTCCTTTGAGTCAATGCGTTCCCGGATAAAGTGACGGTCAATCTCCACATGTTTGGTCCTGTCATGTAAAACTGGATTATTGGCAAGATTAATCGCAGACTTGTTGTCACAGTACATCTTCATTTTATCTTCCAGTTCCACACCAATATCAGTCAAAAGGATCTTCAGCCACAGCATCTCTGTAACTCCCATTGCAACAGCCCTGTACTCAGCCTCAGCACTAGACCTCGAACACACTTCTTGCCTCTTGCTTCTCCAAACAACTAGGTTACCTCCAAGAAAGATACAATACCCTGTAGTGGACCTCCTTGTGTCAGTGCAACCTGCCCAATCTGCATCTGAGTAGCCCTCAATAGTAAGTTTGTCTTGTCGAGTATACAGCAGTCCTTTTCCTGGGTCATTCTTTAGATATCCCAACACTCTTTCTGCACTCTTCCAGTGACAATCCGTGGGAGCATGCATAAATTGACTTAGCACATTTACCGCATACGTGATATCAGGGCGAGTAAGAGTAAGATAGATAAGCTTACCTACTAGCCTCTGATATCGCCCTTTTCCTTCCTCATCCAGAATAGTGCCTGTCTTGATACTTATCTTAGTCCCCGATTCCATAGGAGTAAGATAGGGCCGACAACCAAGTTTACCTGTCTCCTTTAGTAAGTCAAGAGTGTACTTCCTTTGATTCATAACCAGCCCTGTCTCTGATCGAGCAATCTCTATCCCCAGAAAGTATCTCAGTTTACCCAGATCCTTGAGGTCGAATTCTTTAGCTAATCTCTCCTTCATCTTCCTGTTTTCTTCCTCATCACTGCCAGTGACAATCATATCATCAACGTAGACAAGGAGAAGACTCACCAGACCATCTCTCTGCTTTATGAATAGGGTATGATCTCCATTTCCTTGCTTGTACCCAGTAGACTTCATAACGATCCTTAGTCTCTCAAACCAAGCTCTCGGCGACTGCTTCAAGCCATACAAAGCTTTCTTGAGGTGACAACATTTTCCCTCTTGAACATACCCGGGAGGCATGCTCATATAGACTTCTTCCTCCAGATGGCCGTTCAAGAATGCATTTTTAACATCAAGCTGGTCCATGCGCCACTTCCTGTGCACAGCAAGAGCAAGAATAACTCTCACGGTCTTCAACTTTGCAACAGGGGCAAAGGTCTCAAGATAGTCAATCCCATACTTCTGGCTGAACCCCTTTGCAACCAGACGAGCTTTATATCGATCTACAGTGCCATCAGGTTTATACTTCACGTTGTACACCCACTTAGAGCCAACTAAGTGTGTCCCTTTAGGGATATCAACCACTTCCCATGTTTTGTTCTTAGCTAACGCACCCATCTCCTCCGTCATAGCATGTAACCACTTGGGATCATCCTTAGCATCATCCACCGACCTGGGAATAACAACTTTGGATAAGGTTGTGATAAAACATTTGTAATTTGTACTGAGCTTAGCATAAGAAACAAATCTCTGAATAGGGTGAGAAGTACATGACCTGGTGCCTTTGCGCAAAGCAATGGGGAGCTCTCCATTCGATGGACTTGGGTCATCCAGGGAGATCACGGGATTGGGATTGGTTCTATCCTCATCACCAACATCTTCCACTGTAGCTTTCTCCTTTCTGACATAAACCTGGCCAAACAAGTGATCCCTGGCAACAGTGGGCTGAGCATCCACCGTGACCCCTTCCATATAACTGCCCTTCTCATTACTGACCGTGACCGTGTCAATCACACTGGGACTAACCTTGTAGTCCAAAAACTCCATAAACTGAATCAGCTGATTAGAGGAATACTCTTCCCCTTTGTGCCCAAGACACTCCCCCTGAAGAGGATTCACCGGAAAATACGACTCATGTTCATGAAATGTGACATCCCTCGAAACATACACTTTGGAAGTAGTGGGATCCACACATTTGTACCCCTTCTGAGTGGAAGAGTACCCCAAGAACACTCCTTTAATAGACCGGGGATCAAGCTTTTTGAGAGTAGGGCTATGATTATGCACAAAACAACTTCTTTATTAACTGAAATGGGAGATGGCCAAGACGCTCGTGCCATCGCAGAACAGTAGATCTATCATTCACACCAGACAAGTGACCACTCGTGGCAGAAATCAATGCTGAAGCAACTTGTACCGGCAATCTGTAGAGCCCGTCAGTAACCGAACCAATCCCAATCTTCTTCCCCGTCACCAAGTCCTGCAGGGAACAATGATCAGCAGAGAAAATTAGATTACAGTTTAATTCTTTAGTAATACTGCTGACAGAGAGTAGGTTCACAGGAATATTTGGAACATGCAAGGCATTGTGGAGACGGTATTTGTTCAACAGGGACAAGCTCCCTTTCCCAGCCACAGAGATAGAAGACCCATCTGCCATAGACACGCGTTGCTTGCCAGAGGAAAGTTGATATTCTTGAAAGAGTTTAGAGTCCCCTGTCATGTGGTGAGTGGCTCCACTATCAACAATCCAATCACCAAGAGAAGGGTTACCTTGATCAGTCGAGGCAACGAGAGCTTGGGCTAGCTGAGCCCCTTCAGACGTGGAGGACTCCTCAGGGGTAGTAGATAGGCGACTGATGTACGCCTGTAGCTCCTTGAGTTGAGCAGGGGACAGCTTGGACTTTGCACCACTAGAAGAATTGCTCTGACTGGAATCAGACACAGAAGGGCTACGCTTGCCAGAGGGAGGACGACCTCTGACCAGTCTCTTCTCGGGATGAAGATCCCAACAGAAATCCACCGAATGCCCCAACTTGTTGCAATGAGTGCAATGCCGGGCAGGACGCTGCCCAGTCCCAGAGGCACGGCTGACAAAGGCAGAAGGGCCATGACCGGTGTCAAGATGCATCACCTGGCGACGTTGTTCTTCAGACTCAACTCGGGCATATACTTCCTCTATCCCCGGAATTTCATCACCATTAAGAATTTGGCTACGAATAGACTCAAATTCATCCCGCAGGCCTCCCAGAAACAAAAACGTACGGTCCATCCATTCCTTTTCCCAGTAAAGGGAATGATCTGAACCGCACTTCCACTCATCAGTCACATGATAATCTAGCTCCTCCCATTTGGTCTTCAGGGCAGCATAGAAGGCAGCAACAGACAAATCACCCTGTGTCAGGGAGTAAATACTGCGTTTAATCTGATAGGTACGCAGATGTCTCTTCTTGCGACCATACATCTTTGCAAGCACAGTCCACATATCAAAAGAGGTCGGCTTCCGCAGAATGAGGGGCTGGATATCGGAGGACACGGAGCTGATAATCCAGACCTTCACTTGGCTGTCCTCCAACGCCCACGTTGCCCAATGAGGATCAGATTTGATGGGCGCAGGTTTGTCGCCAGTGATGTAAGAGAGACGCCCACGGCTAGTAATCCCAATCTCGAGAGCGGCAGACCAAGATAGGTAATTGTCCTTGGTCAGACGGATGGAGGTGACCTGGATCGGCACGTTCTCAGTCTTGGAAGCGCTGCCCGCGTCAAGAACAGCATCATTTTGAGTCCCCATCGCGTCTGCCATCACAAACACGCACACAGCAACAAGAGGCACAACGGCGAGAACTAGGCAGAGGCAACGGGAATGAGGCAGCGGCTACGGAAGGCAGGCGGCGACGTTCCTGGGCGACGCTGGGAACGATGGACGGCGACGGTGATGGGCAGCGGTGGCGCAGGACGACGGCGGCGCTGAAGTGGGCAATGGCAGTGATGGACAACGGCAACGCAGCAGAGAACAACCGCACCGGACGATGGCGGCGCCGCTGGCAGCGCTGGACGGTGGCGGCACAGCTGGCAGCGCTGGACGGCGGCGGCGCAGCAGAGAGCGACGGCGCAGCAGCGGCAGAGAAAAAAAACCGGAGGAAACAGCAGCGGCAAAAAAACGGCGGAAACACGACGATCACACCAACGATCTCTCACGCGTTGGCTCTGATACCATGTAGAAACACACACCAAGATGGAGAGAAAGAGAAGGAACACACAATATACGTGGAAAACCTCAAAGAGAGGTGAAAAACCACGGAGAAGCTCTAACCTAGGTGCACAACCGCAACCCTAGGAGAGAGAAAATGTTATTCCACTTAATTCAACACTTACACATAAGGACAATATATAGAGGGAGAGAGGAGAAGCCGCCTAGGGTACCGAGCCCGCCTCGGTACCCGCGCCCCATAAAACCGGGTCCAGATATGGACCCGGTTCCCACAACAACATATTCTAACAGTTGTAATAGTTCTGACTACCTGTACATATCATGAAAATGTTTTAGTTCTGATATGTTTTTGCCTAAACAGTAACAAGTAAGTAATTGGTGGTTGTTTTCCAAGTGTGTACAGTTATGAAAAGTGATTAATCCCATTCGTTCTTCCTGCAGCTAGATCAAGCAGATCATACCCTTGCTCCATCTTTATCAATTGATGTTACTCAGGTAATTTCATTTTCCGATGTGACCTTATATTTATCAACAATGGTTATCAACAATGGATAGGCAGTATATGACTATGGCCATTGAAAGTTTTCTCTTTGATAGTATTCAAAGTTTGTGCTTTGTTGTAAACTGGTTAAAGAAGTCATAGCTCTTAGAAACTAGATCATGTGTCTGTGACAACACTTGCTGGGGGCATGACAGCAGTTCAGTTCTGAACCATGGTATACCGAAAGCTTGAAATCTTGACCTTGAAACTTCAAGGAGTTCTTTTGGTGGAAATTTTTTTAGCAAAATTAGATTCTTGTCGAAAGGTATTGAAAGGTTCTTTTCTTGACAATGATTTGGCTTGCAAAAGTCAAGGAAGTAACATTTTATTATTTTGGCTACTCAGATAATTTAAATCTAAATTTAAAGTGTCTTATTAATGATTGCGAATAGAATAATTTACTTCTGGAGGGGTTTCAATATGTTCAGATCTAGTAGGCTCATATCTATATACTCTTGTCATGCTCACATCCAAAGTTCCTTTTTAAAATTTTAAGGGATATTGAGCCAAAGGGATATATATACAAATGATGAAAAGTATAATCTACAATAACTGGTTTGCTTATTTCTGGAGAAAACATTTTTCTTTCCCTTTGCCTCTTTCGTAATAGGAAATCAAATAGATGAAAGCTGATTCAACCTCAGAACCATTTGAATGTAGTAGGCAACAGCTGAACTCGGAACTGAGGTGTCTTCAAATCATAGGAGCTAGTAATCGCCAATATTCTCATACAGGTGAATACGCCTCAGTTTTTGAGCACCTTTTTCCTAGAGGGAAGATCCTTCAGAATATCAATACCACCAACATCGTCCTTGTTCTCAAGAAGGAAGGAGCTGCCTTTTTAGAGACTACTGGCCTATTGCATTCAGGAATTTACTTAGAAGGCTAGAAGACCATAAGTAAGATCATAGTGAAGGAAATGCTGCCATCTTGATTTGAGTTAGATCCTCCAATCAAGCAGCCTTCTTAAGTTGTGATGGTGTATAAAATTTAATGGCTTACAAGTCACAATGCATCAAAATTCGATGACTCAAAAAAGGTGTGATTTTATATCTATAAATATAATCTAAGTAATGACTTATAATGAAAAACCTATGTTGAAAGTATGCATACCATTAGATCAAGTGAAATCATTGTCTGTTGGCTTGGAGCACGTGGGACACTGGAACTTGGAGACTCTCTCTCTCTCACACACACACACACACACATGGTTGCTCCCACATTCATGTGACGGAAAACTTTCTCATTCATAGCTTGATGATTATATAGATCTTGGAGGTTGTCACATTTAATTCTTCTATTTTGGTCCTTCTTGCAGGGGAATCAAGTTATAACCCAGAGAAATTCTAATGCAAGGATTAATGAGCCTAAGGATGTTAGTTTCTCAGCACCCATTTTGGCTTATCGTGATAAGAAGGTTGATACAGTTGAAAATTTGAGAGACGTGAAGCCATTAACACCAAGGAAGTTCAACACTTACATGTTGCCTACTCCTGGTGATGCCAAAAATGCAACATCAGCTGGTTCAAATAAGATTCCTGGAAGGCTGTCCAATGTAAATGGACAAACAAATACTTTATTTCATTCATTACCTTTGGCGCCAAAAAAGCACCCAGGGGCTAATCAATCACCAGAAAGACCTAACTTGTCAAAATCACATTCGGTTCTGAGGGAAAGCAATATGAATAATGTCACAGGCTGGGCCTCAATTCATTTAGAGGAAGGGCTTTCACTGCATAAATCTGGCTGGAGAAGTTTTGATGATACAAAGGTGAAAAGACAAGCCTTTTCAGGGCCACTGACAGATAATAAATCCCGGTCAAGTAAATCCATTCCATCTGCTGCTGGACGTACAAGACCTGTAGAACACCCTGTGTCAGTCTCCAAATTGTTCACCCGAATACCTGTACCATCTCAGCGAGTAGTTTCCCCCAGATTATCTTTATCTTCTTCACCTACTTTTATCTCTTCACCAAAAATAAGTGAGCTTCATGAGCTTCCTAGGCCTCCTGGAAGCCTAGCCAAAATTGATGTTTCATCGAAGTCTAGCTTTTATACCCATTCAGCTCCATTGGCCTCTAAAAATCAGCGACCTCCTGTGGCAGAGAAATTTTTAAGGATACCACAAGAAAGATCCCTGCTACCAAGACCTCCTTCGACAGTACGCCGCAGTTTTTCAATACCTTCAAGTGGTGGAGAGAGATCACAATCTGTAAGCTGCCTAGAACCTCCTGTAGATCTTGGAGTGGAGGCTATTTCACCTCCTTTGACACCAATTCCTTTTCCAAACAGCCAATCAGCAATGCCTAGTAAAGTATCAACCTCCAAAGCCGCAGGTGAATTGAATTTTGATCATGTTTCTGGTTGCCTTGTGGTTGTGAGTTTAATGTCATTTCTGTGCGTGGTGTTTAGATATTTTTGTCCTCTTGTTTAGTTTTTTTTGTCCTATCCGGCAGATGTTTCTACAACTAATATCAGATAAGCACTGAATGCATATATAGCTTTAACCATCTCATAATTGTCGTCCTGGTTCATCTTCATGAAAATCCGTTGGCATCAATAAATTGGTATTAGTATAACTTTGTGTTGATTCAGCATAGGATCACAATTATAACCATTTCTATCCTTTGCTTTTTAACCTTCAATACTGTTATTTACACTTGTAGTTCAGGCAAATGGAGGGGAAACTTCATATGACCCCATATAGGAAGTCTACGTTCTGCTCATAGTAAAATGCTAACTGGTTAAGACTTTGTGTGGACTGAGTCCTATAAGTAACTCGTCGAACTTAATATTGTTTCCTAATCTTGTAGTACAAACATACTTGAACAGATAACGAGCAGAGCTACCCCTTTGTGACCTTTGTTGCCAAGTGGAATGGCAAAGAGAGCAGTCAACCTGATCTGCACTTTTATTTTATAATTGCTGAAAATTCTGAATATATGAAGATTAAACATTATAGCGAATATGATAAAATTATAAATATTGCTGAAATCATGTCAGTTTCTAAACTTTCTTACTTTTTCTGGCCTGTCCAGGTTCACTACCTAAATGCACCTAGTTCTTTTGACCACATAGTTTGTAATTTAAATGTCTTGTAAACTGGTTAGTCTTTTTGTTACAACAATGGTTAAACCTGCTGCTTTTAACTCCATATGTGATGTTGACGGAATGTCAATAATGGTGGATATACCTGGCTCCACTTGTTGCAGGTGATGAATGATGGATTCTCGCAAACCGGCTGATATTCATGCCTTACCATATTACCGTATGTAACACGGTGTCGGTTGAGTAAGATCGCCCTGTAAATAATAACCCATGCAGCATTCAATTTTTTTTTTTTTTATGGTTTCAAGCTGTTAAATTCTCTCCAATGATTAATCAGTGTTAAAAATCAATAATGTGTCTTGTAAGTGGCGTTGTATGTAAAAGTACTGGGCTAGTCTTAAATGAAAAATCTCATTTTAAGTTATTTACTTGCTTCCTTCGGTAGTCTCCAGACGTGATTAGATTTTTACAGAAGCGATGACTAACATGCACTTCAACTGCTTGCGTTTATCTAATGATCACGACCACTTTTCCAACGGAAAGGACATACATTTGGTGTAGATGTTCCAAAAGGTAACCACAGGGTCTTTATAAATATAAGTTCTTTTCTTAGTAGTGCTTTAGTTTGAGATTCCAAGTAAAAAAATTGCAATTAACTGAAGTTCAAAGACGGCTGCCTATATTCATCTTGTGTGTTCGTGTGTGCATGCTTGAGTTTTTGCACGTGCGTGTTTGCACGCACGGGCCTATGGTGGTAAACTTTCACCAAACGTGAAAACCTCTTGCTCTTGTCATCAATATCCCAAACGCAGAGATTGTCAAAATTTGATATATTGCATGATGTTTTCTGGAGATAAAAAAGTCCTGATAAATACTGTACATATTTTCCTAATTGTCGAGTTCTTATCGACATCAAGACGTCATGATTTCTTAGTGTAGCTTAACGTTGGAGAAAGAAGCAGACTTGAGTATGCAATTCTGGTGTCCAATGCCCATCGGCTAACTCCTCTACACAACCATCCCATTGGCGTTTTTGAGACCATCAAATTTCGGGATTGAGGACTTGATGGAGGGCCAGGAGCTAAGATGGTTTGTGGCCAGCCCGGATTTGGGGTATTTAATCACATTCATAAATAATTTTATCCTTGCGGGTTTATGGTGCTTTGTTTTAAGGGTAGCACGTGGTCACTCGTGTAGTTGGTTGGACTTGTGGATCAATGCAAGCATGGTTGTCCGTTCGATTTATATCGATATTATTCTTCTGTACTACAAACTGTAAATGTGTAATGCTTAGTTGAGGGTGTTCCGCTCTCCACCTAAGTCCCAAACAACCCAGACCCTAGAGATAAGGGGCACAACCCAAGACCCTAGGGACAAGGGGCAAAAGGAAGGGGATTGGGCCTCTTCACGTTATCTACATTCCCTTCCATCTCATTTTGACCCTTGGTTCAATCTTATCATTTTACTGACAGATTCATCATAATATGTTTAATATTTATTTTATTTTATCTGTTTGAATGTTTTTTTTTTTAAACTTAACCATCTATTCTTTTGTACTTGCTGGACACAATATGAGCAGGTTTCTATTCAGTGGTTTGAATACCGATCTTAACTAAGGGACCATGATGAATCCATCAATATATTTTGGTCTGATTGATGAAACAGGCGATCAGCTCAATGAATTCATCTAACATGATTCAGTTCCAAATATAAGAGATGAGAGGATCCGGGGCCGTGGTCGGTTGGTCGCAGCGCAGAAATATCTTACAAGATTTAAAATTAACATATCAGGAATGAGCAAATCTGGACGAATCCAGGACATTGAATGCAGGCAAGCTACTGAGATCGTTCGCTTTGCTGTATAGCCAAACAACAAATGAGGACCGGAAAGTTTGAGCGAGTGGTCACGCGCATTTTCTCTTCAGGGCAATGTTACAACAGAAATTTCTGGAAAATATTTAACAAATTGGCAATTTCCTTTATAAAATTTGAGCCTATCAACATGTTAAATCTAAGGAATTGCCGGAAAAATGGTCACTTTGGTGGGTTTTCCCCCCTCCGGCCATATTAAATGCGACTAACTCTAATGTACTTCATTGGAACACATGCACTTTACGATTCACTAAGTGATCGTTTCAAGTAGAAGAATACCCTTTCTTTTTCTAGTTTTCTTTTAAGCACAGTTCTCGACGTCATTCCATTTTTCAAAGTAAGTGGCTTCTTTAACTTGTCAATGGATAATTCTGAACGCAAGATAAGTACTAAGGAAAGAAGAAAAAGTGAAGCGCTTCTTTGACATCACCCAAAAAGCGGGCCTTTCCTTTTCCAATTGGTAAAACATCAGCAGAGCACAGGGTTTTCCACTTGTCTGCCCTCTACAGTCCATAGTCCATAATCCACACAAGAATCTCTCTCCCTGGTATGAGAAAAAGCCCCATTCAAAGCAGGTACAAGTTTGTTTTCTTCTCATTTTCTTCAAAAAATACAGGCAGTATAAAAATCATACGAAACTTTGGCACCAACTAGTGGATCTTGTTACAAAAACAAAAATTGATGGAAGTAGAATTATCTAAGAGCTGGGCGAGACACATTGGAGAGTACAGGAGCAGTGAGAAGATGGCATTTGGAGAAGCTCTGCACCAGCTCGAGTCTTTACTGTACAGGTACGGACAAGAAGATCAAAATGGTCTACCAGCTTCTTCCATCATTTTTTTAACTCTCGTCAGCTTCTCTAATTCATTCAGAACCTGAAAGTTGTAGTTCAAGGCTTCAAGCAACGAAAACTCTCGATTTGGAAATCTATGCATTCTATCAGTTGGCAAATTCCGTTATTGCATTCGGCACATTACCTCCATAGCCATGTCGTGGGCTGTCACTTCTTCCAATTTTTCACAGCCTAATCTTGTAGCCACCCCTGTTAAAGCACAAGCAATTGTTGAATCGTTGTAGAGGTGCAATGGAGGAAGAGTTTTGAGTTTGAGTTACTAAGTCATAGAAATTTTTACTTTGAAGTGAAACTGTGACATCAGCAGTGGCATAACCTCCTTTCATTTCTTCATACACCTTTGCTAGCTTTTCCATCACCTACATTCATCAACGCAGAATCAGGAGATGTAGGTGGAATGTACAAGGAAATAGAATCATATTCGAGGAGTACGATGCAATTAAAGATCATTCACTTTGGCAAAGTCAAGATTCTGCATACAATCTGTAGTCTTCTTCCTAAGAAGTACTAAATTAACGCAGTACTAGGAATCATTACCATTACATCAACGTCATGTGTGCTTCTAATTGCCTGATCACCTAAATTGAATTCGTATACTAATTATCAATTACACAAGCACGATTTTTCATTTTAACTAGGCAAGAAAGGCGAAAATCAGTCCCCTGAATATAGGAAGAATACTAACCTCGGCATATGAATCTGAAGCTGATACCCCCCATGATGATGGACATTGATTTCCATTTTCTGTTATTTCCTTTGCTAAGAGAGTTATGGGAGTCTCTATCCAGATGGAAATCCCATGTCTCAACAATGCCCTTGATCGTAAACAGCACAAACAATCGGTACACAAAAAAAAAAAACAGATGATGCCAAAAAATGCACAGAAGCATGTAAAAAATCTTCCTCGGATCATTTATCAAATTCCTGAACATAATCTTACAGATTATCGGAGCTTTGAACAGCACCATCTCCAGCACAAACTACAAGGCGGCCCATCGACGATAGCTGCTTGAGTACTTCAGTCTTTCATAAGGATTAAACGATACAAAGAGCATCTCATGTTCAGGAAGTATACAAAATTGAAAAATCAAAGTACTACCTTAAGGAAACATAAAGTCTCAAAGAGAAAAACATAACAATTATCAAATGAAGATGTTACCTCAGATTGACGATAGCCCTTTTCATCTTCCTCACGGAGGGATTTGGCAGCAGACTCACCACCAAAAGCTTGCTCCACTATGCTATCACTGCTTAAGCAAATGAATGTAAGAAAACAATGGTGCAGGCAGATCACAAATTCAGAGCACAGCATTCAGGATCATATGGAAAAGCTCCATTCGAGCAAATACCTGTCAAAGTAGCAGTACCTCAAATCTTCTGCTAATAATTTCCCCAAGTTGGTCTTCATTGAGCCATTCATTCCTACAACATGAAGCTTTTAATGAATAGAAATGCAAATAGAATAAAGAGAACAGTCTTCAACACTATTTGACAGCTTAATTCAAGAGCAGGTGCTAGTACCAACAAGAAACAAGGATGCGCCTTTCAGCCCATAGGATATCTCTACTGCTTTGGTCTGCAATCATGAGAAAACTACCAATGAAGGAAATATATAAATACAATTGATGGATCAAAGCGTGTCGTTCACCACCAATTGCAGTCGAATGGAATCTAAGATCAACTTATGCAACTGACCTTTTAGATTTAGCTGACAAAGGCTTACCTTCAACACTAAAGATGGGTCAGTCTTGACAGTTGATGCCCTTGCACCTGAACAGAAAACCAAGCAGCACGCCACCATTAATGCATGAAAACCACCAGAAGGTAGATTGTCCAAAATATAGCATCCCACTCAGGGGAACCTGTCATACCGCCCTTTCTGTGAACGGTGTTTCAACTTTCAACAACTAAAGAATGTCAACTCATGACGAGTTAAGCCAGGAAGACCATACTGGAAATCAAGCATCTAGAGGGAGAAACTAATGTTGCTGACTAAAAGGCAATCGAATTCAAAGACTCTGGCGGGCCGTAGACAATAATGCCCAGAAGCTAACTAGATATTCACATTCGAAAAAACACAGGTACTTACATGTATAAGCACCAAAAAATTCCGGCTAGAACTTAAAGGAACGCAGGCAGGTACTTACATGTACAGGTTTCACTGGAGTGAATATATTCGAGAAAAGATTCACTCACAGAACTCAAAGCTAGATAATTCAATCACTCTGGTCAGACACACAGATACCCAAAGCAAAAAATCACCAGATAAATCCAATCAAATTATAGGTTTTTCAACCAAAAAGACAAAAAAATAAAAGAAAGAGAAAATAACTTGAGAAATGATAAGAATTACCAACAACTTGGAACCAAGAGCCGGATTTGCTGGAAAGATGAGACGCGGAGAGTGAGCTCACCGGAAATGCGACCCGGTCGAGAACCCTTACTCTCACGAAGCGACAGCCACGAGCTTCGCAGGAGAAGAGGATGAGTAGCGAAGGAAGCGCGGAGCCTCTGCGGGTGGCTCTTACAGAGGGGAAAAAGAGAAGGAGAAGATCTACAGCTCGACGAAGGAGGAACCGGGAGGGATACCACTCTGCAACTCGGGCGCAGGACGATGCCCAGCTCCATTATTCTGCTTCTCTGCAACGGGAGAGGGAGGATAGCAGAGAAGAAAGGATAGGAACTTCAGTTTTCTCGAGCGTATATGCCGCAGGTAAATGGGTCCTTTGTTTCACCACAGATCCTGGGAAAAAATCAGCCTCTTCCACACGAAAGCGGAGATATGAATTCTACGTTGATGGATAAAGCAAACGCTTAATGAGATTAAAAAACAAATAGAGACAAAATAGTGAAAAGAAAATCTTCCCAGTCTTTTTTTTTTTAATGATAAATGGAAACACAATATTCCTTTTAACAAAATATTTTTTTTTTAAAGTCGAATAGATGCAGTCGTTGTTTCTTAATTAAATAAATTTACATATCAAAAAAGAAAAGTAAGTGTTAAATCATTTCATTTACGAAAGTCTTAAGAATAGGCAGTTTCAGCTAATGCATAGACCATTTTATTTTTCTTTACTTCTAAAAAGTAAAAAAATAATTTATTGTTGGTATTATTGCGCAATATCAACTGATACAAATATAAAAATCCAACAGCTGAACCAAGTACGAGTATACGCGTCCGAGATAAAGTATACTTAGTCTTATTAGCGTAATATCTAATCATGTTTTTGCTTAGTTATAAAGAAGGAAATAGATCGGATACATTTGATTTCAAATTCATTTGGTTAGATCTCTTGAAAAAATTCCGATCAGATTAGATTCCTTCATCATGCATTTTCATAAACGAATTTTGATTGGCATCCAATACTGTCTTAAGGGGCATCGTGTAGTTGGTTGGACCAAGCGCATGTAAAAAGACATGTTTCTAGTTCGATTCACATGAGTGTCATGTTCCTCTAAGGTGCACTACTATCATAATAGATACAAATGCAGTGCTGAAACCTAAAGACGGAAAGAATAGGAGAGCTTCGAGCCTTTTTTTCGAGCAGTGGTTTGTTAATATCTCACTTACGAGAAACAATTGGCATCTAATATCATATGCATTAGTGATGTTAAAAAGATTTGCCTGGATCTTATATGAATGTTGAATCTTATGGCAGTTGGATTTGGATTCGGATTCAGAGAAGTGAAATTCAGTAAAGGCCGGATGTGACTCAAATCCGAGCCGATTACATCTATAAACTTCGGATTAATTAAAATTTGATAAGTTTAAATCGATCTGATTCGTGAAGAAGGTCTATTCGACTTTGATGTTCCGCCAATTCTCTGAATCTTTCTCTAACTTGAAAATTATCTCAAAAAATCGCCTGATAGCATACTAGATTTAGCCAAAAGGCCGACGAACGATTTCGACTTCATCGGGTTCAGATTTAGATCCAGATTTGAATTTTAGCCCTTTTCTTTTTTCAGAACCAAATATTTGGCACTCAACTAGCATGAGATCTACATTCTTTTTTACGTAAATAATTAGTTGAATATTTATCAAATCCCCGTCAGATATCGGACTTGGATTCGGTTACTAAATCACATACCCGAATTCGAGCCAAATTATAATTGTGTCATCATTTTTTTCATGAGATCCAACTAAAGAGATTCAAAATAGTGGTAGTGTGAGTAACTGGATACTCAAGACAAATTTTCTAATTTATATGTTGACGCCCCTTAAGAATTTAAAATTTGTTACTAGTGCCCTCTAACTAAAAACTTCTGGCTCTATCCATGGATGTTACCACATAGTTGAAAATTTAGATAATGTTTAGTTGATACCTCAAAACCAGATTTTGATTTTATGGGCAAAATCTGGTTTTTGCTTGCTTTTAAAACTAGGCTTTTGTAAAAGATAGTGAAAAAAACCTGACCTCCCCTCTTAAACTTGGTTTTCGTAAAACTCATTCTGTCACTAAAAACAGTCGCCACATAAGTATTAACAATAGTATGTATGGTACCTTTAGCAATTATTAGATTGATGATTATTTATATAAAATATGGTACATGTAAGCTTTAATTGCATGGCCATTAGAACCCTTTGGCGTCTTCCAATCGATGATTATCTACATGTTTGTCGTCTGTCTTTCTCTCTCTCTCTCTCTCTCTTCAATAATTGGAGTGCACCGGATCGTGTTCAAGCAATACAGACATACATTTTCAACTACCATTTCAAATTTATAACCTTAAAGAGAAAGAACATGAGCTCTTTCCTTCGCATTATCATTCTCAGGCATTACTTTCGAGAATTACATCGCCAAATGGTAAGTATATATATATATATGAAAGAAAGGAATTCCTGAAAGCCCAATGAGTAGAATGAAATTTATAAACCAAGAAAGAGAAAACCAATACCAATGACATTTATAACTCAATTTACAGAATCTAATTTATGCCTGATTTGCATTTTTCTGCTTGATTTTTACGGATATTGCATGCAATTGATGAGGTTGAATTCACGAGAAAGAAACAACAATGATGTATAATACTTCAACAACAGTTAAGATAAATTGCGAAGCATAATTGATCAAATCTCTCTATCCTTTCAACCCGACGGGGATACCATATGAAATAAGCATTGATCTATATAATTGCCATTAAATAGTTGAATCATAGCACAGGATGAACATGGCGAAAAGAAGTACAAGGGAATTATTTGTACACACCAGGGAGATTGACAGTCTACGGGTTTGTTGATGTTATTGTTGCTGTAATCAAAGAAGCGGCGGCAAACATGGGCCGGAGGGCGGCGAGGAAGAAGGCTAGTTCGAACCAGCTTAAGCAGAGGACGAGCGGCTTCATCTCAGGTTGCTACTACCTGCTGCTTCTCCTGGTCCTTCAATTCCTCCCTTCCATGGCCGACTGACACTGTGGATGCTAATTGCAGTGGCAGTGGTAGACGGCGACTCTGCGGCGAGGCATGCAGAGGAGGAGGAAGACCATTGCTATGAGGAAAGCAACCACAATTCCCATCCATGGTATCTCAAATCCATCATCTGTATCCTGACAACAGATCTTCCCCATTCTTCTCCTTCTTCTTCTTCTTCTTCTCTCTGCAGGTGAAGAATTAAAACCAACTGAACTCTGCAAAGAAGAATGATTGGGAAAGTTGAAGAACTTTACTTATCCTGGTACAATTGGTTAACCAATCAGGTCCTGACACGTCGGGGTTCAGCACATGCATGTACCGCTCGTGGGTGGAAGCAGGTTGGTATGTGGCCTTGCTGGTGGTCCACGGATCTGCACCGGATTCTCACGTGGTGCAGATTTGGATCGGATCTTGATCTGGATTCGAGTTATTTAGTCAAGCATTTATGTGATTTGTGAGCTATATTATCCCATTGAACTCCAAGATTTGGATCCGAATTGTAAATTTAATGTAGTCTTTAGATTTAGTTTGCCGTTTATCTTGTCACCAGGATTATACCTGACAAAGAAATTAATGAAAGAATTTAGACATTCAACTGAGATTTTTGAACTAAAATTAAACAACCCAACAAAAAAGAAAAAATATTTGAAAGAAATACTCTAGGGTTGTCTCTTCCTCATTTGAGAGAGACCGCACGTGCGCCGCACAGACCTTAGAAGATCCTACTGCGATTTACCGTCCGTGTTGTTCAGATGGATTCAGGTACGCTTTCGCTACAGTTAAGTTTTTGATTAAATGATTTAGCATGAACACGATCCTGTTTAGGACATATTCATTTTGTGTATGCATGAGGGAAATCTCCCATCATGGTAGTTTTGCGCTTACGTTCTTCTATCAAACATGTTGGTTTTGGTTCAATAATATAGTTCTGCTGTTGCTGATGACAATTGCTGTGGTTCTTATGTTAATTGATGCAGCTCGATGAAACATGTTAAGGTCAAAGGCTACCAGGTTGTGATTATTGGTGGTTGGTGTAAAATATCATTTCAGTGTGGTACATGGTTGATTAAAACAGGAGATAACTTAGTCATTCCTATTGACAAAAATTGGAAAGTTGATATCTTGATGTTAGACAAATCTATGTGGATAAAAGTAGAAAACAGATAAATATGTGACAACAGTTATGTATGCTTTGGAGACAGGAAAACACTTCGATCTCCTTTGGACTTCTGATCAAGATTCAATATGTTTTGGGTATTTTTCAATCATAATATTGTGCTCCTCCTTCATCTTAACCCATATAAATCATTGTCCCTTCATAGGTTTCTGGGTGCTGCTCTTTCATTTTCGAATTGGAACTTGGAAGGTACTCTGCTTTGATCAACCAAATGCAACATAGATTCCTCAGCTGAAGCCTTCTTTCTGTTCTTGTTTTTACATTTTTCTTTTTTCTATTCTCAAATGCTGCATTAATATATTAGATATACCATATATTAATCAGTTAGTATATAGAGCCATTCTCTACGCTCCCAGTAACTTCTCATCTTTCTGTGAATGTTCTAAGTTTTACCAATATACATATATATATATATATATATATATATATATATATATATATATATATATATATATATATATATATATATATATATATATATATATATATAATTGTAAGGAGCCTGCAATTAATATGGTCTTGGATGCATGACATTATGTAACTTTCAATTTGAGTAAGCGACTTTCAGTTTTCCATGAAGCCAGTGTTATGCATCATATGCCTTCATTTTTCCTTTGATATTGTCCTATTGTTCACTCTGAAGAGTATATGAGCAGAGCCTCCTGCTGAAAGGTTAGCCGAACGAAAAATATTATGTGACCACAACATATTTTGTCATGTGACATCGATATTAATGGTCAATGCTCGAAGGTGCATCGAGTTGATCTATGACATATGCCCTGTTCAAGACATAAAAGATGTTCAGTGAGTCGAGCAAATTCAGGCTCGACTCGAACTCACCTGGGTTAATCGACTTAGCTGGATTCATTTATAAACAAGAAAAGTCGATCATAAAAATGCGCACATAGAAGTGACATGCCTGGCGTGGGCACTACATGCGGCTGGACCTATCTGAACCTAGGTCCAACTTAATCACAATGCAAGATTTTAGGGACTGGCGACTAGGGATGTCAACGGATCGAATTCGGATCGGATACATCTTCAACCATATCCGTTTTTTCAGATATTCATATATTCGGATTCGGACAAAGCAAAATCATATCCGAATCCGAATCCGAAATCCGATTTTACAATCCGAATCCGATCCGAATCCGATTTTTATATTTATATCCGAATCCGAATTTTGAACCTAATTTTGCCATTTTTCAAGTATTAGATAGAGGATATTTGTCTAAAACTGAATCCGATCCAAATCCGTATCCGATCCGATATTCATGTATATCCGAATCCGATCGGATGTCATTTATTAAATCCGAATCCGATCCAATTTCTTAATCGAATATTAAATTTTTATCCATATCCGTTTTTTTCGGATCGAATCGGTCGGATATCCGATTCAAATCGGATATAGCGACTCACTATACCAAAAACAAAAAGATGAAGACTAATTACAATTGTATGCCATTAGTACTTACTGTACAAACAAATGGGCAGTGGACCACACTACTGCATGCTTTTGTGGCTTTTACTTGATTTGATTTTAGTTGCATACTTTTTTCTACCACATTAGTATAAAATTTTATTTTTTCTCTTTAGAGCTTAAAGCTATTTTACCTCATGGGTGTTATCGTAGACTTTTGTGGTTTTACCACAACATGTTGTAGCATCATTCTTATTTCTATTGAAAAAATTCATGCTCTCTCTTAAAACTAGCAATAAAATTGAAGCACCTTTGATTAAGGGTGGGCGTCGGGCCGAGCCGCCGCCGGGCCGGCCCGGCCCGAGTCGGCCCGTTTAAGTATAAAATATATATATTTTATAATTTTTTTGGTTTTAATAATAAATGTTTATTATCAATAAATATATTTTATATTTAAAAATATTATTTTATGATTAAAAAATATTTTTTATTTTTAAACGGGCTGGGCCCAGTCCGAGACCCGGGCTATCGGGCCGGGCACGGGCTGGCCCGGCCCCATGCCCACCCTTGATTGACCCCATTCTCTCTCTCTCTCTCTCTCTCTCTCTCTCATGCATGAGAATTGTGAAGAATATGCAAGGAAATGTCTTGGAAGTTCAATGGGTGTGTAGAGAGTCATATGTTAATTAGATTGGTAATAACTTGTGCGAAAATTCCAATATCCAATGCCCCTTGAATACATATAATGATACTAAATTGTTGAAAACAGCTACTTGCTAGTCTAGTCAGATGTTGTCTGATGGCTAAAAATTTTATCTTTAGCGATTCATCGACATCTAGCAGCCAACTGATTTCAATTCTCCCAACAGTCATGACCTATACATATTACTAGCAATATGGTCAACCCAGACCTTGCGGTTCATAGATGTGGATCCCGAACCTATGAATGGGGATATGACTTGAAAGGAAACGAGAGATCTAATTAAGATTGTTAATATTGGTAGTCAAACCTCTCTCTCTCTCTCTCTCTCTCTATATATATATATATATATATATATATATATATATATATATATATATATATAAAAGAAAGACTAATTCAAGAACTGTCATACTTTTAGGTCTTGAACTCCTTATGTAGGTCTCTTTTACATATTGATGCCCCTTAAAAGTTTTAATTAGTGATCTTATGCTTTGTTTATATAACGAAGAAAGGAGTTGAGAAAGTAGCAAAGTGATCATCGGAACGACACCAATAGCAAATCTGGATCCACGGGTCTCAATAACAACCCTTACTTATGCCACCAGATCCAGATCCATAAAATTCTCCCTGGATCAGATCCAGATCCATATTTTCTAGGAAGCATTTGCTTTTCCGCGCACATGATCTGGGCGGGTCGGCCGGGCAAAGTGGGTCCATGATAGCTCCCATAAAGAGCAAAGCAATTATGGCTTGAAGGTATGGATTCCATGATTATCTTATGGTCCAGATCTTTAATGTCCATGGACCCCATGATAACCAGCTTTTATGGGCTTAAATAGCGGCTGAAATGGTGGGTGGAAATTCAGATCTCACCATGAAAATGGATCAGAAAGTTTTCCACTTTTACACGAAGCAGAAAACTCAAAATGGAGTAGAGATGGTTGGAGATCCGAGTCAGATCCGACATCTTGCTTTTGGATCTGGATCTTAAGGTTGCGTTTGATTGCCGCAGATCTCAGATGAAATACATGTTCGGGTAGATGCCCAAATCCACAGTTCAATATAACTGTAGATTTCAGTTATCATGGATTTGAGATTCTCTTAAATCTGAGATCTATGAGAAATGAAATGCAACCTAAAGGAAAGTACCAACCTCGGATTTTTAAAAAAAAAAAACATTTATTATTCAAAACTCGCCCTTGCTACCATTTTCATTTTTCTTTTATTTCCCTTTTTTTCGTTTCGATTAGTGGATACGGGTCCAACTCTTAAGAGATTTGATACGATGTGGACCCGGACTAACGATCCTTCCCTCTAGTTCGGGTTAAGATTTGGATCTAGTAACGATGAGTCCTTGCGACACTGGCATCCCAAGGATGGGTTGCTTTCGACTTTCAAGCATTCATATCGCAAATCAATTGACAGGACACCAATATCCCCAAAGGTTAAAAATTTTCACCCAATTCATAACTACTCTGCACCTCAAGAAATACAATATTTGACAAGCAAAGTATACAATACATACTTTTTCTGATCCAGTCTTGAAATTATATATATATATATATATATATATATATATATATATATATAGAGAGAGAGAGAGAGAGAGAGAGAGAGAGAGAGATTTAAGAAGGACACTTAAAGTTCCACCTTTTAGGGAAAAGATATCTGCAAGCGTCCCAAAATCTAGGGCAAAAGGTTTGGGTTCTTATCCCTACTACTTTTACTCCTTTCTTCTTTGTCAGAGTATCCCATGACCTCCGGTAAAGGGGTTTATTCTTTCACATTTGAGGTTTCCATCTCTCTCTCTAAAAGTTTGCATCTTAGGGCTCACTATTTTATCTTAATTTCTAAAGGGACCTTGCGTTTATTGATTTATTAACATAGGCCTCACTTCTATTTAACCTGCAACTATGTAATGGACCTACTCATTGGGGGGGGGTGAATGGATAAATTCTAATTATGGTTAATTATATTTATATATTATTTTATATTAAAATATATATTTTTTAATTTAATCGGACCGGGCTCGGGCCGGCCGGCATTTAAATGGTCGGGTTACCCGCCTGAGCCCGGCTCCTTATCGAGCCCAACCAGGCTGACATAGCATACTGTACGGTTTCATTTCTTCACTTTAAACTATTTAACCGGTTGCAAGCAAACAAGCAGTGAGAAGCTCTTCTTCCTTTCTTTCGGGCTACCAAACACGGGATTGGGTGGGCAAAGCAGTCATTCATGTCCCTGCGTCCCACAATGGCGTGAATGAATGGTGGGAAAGTTTTCCATCTGAAAATTGGGACGAGTCACTGAAAAGTGGCATGGAAAAAGGACGAGTGACTGGAAAAGCTAGGGCCAGCTCTTCACATAATTGCATTATCTCCTTGGTGTTTGCTTCACCAAGTATGGGAAAAATCTCAGTACTTTCCACTGCTTTTGTCACCTCAGGGAAAAAGATAAGTCTGTGGTGTGGAGAAAAGTTTCCTCTACATTTTGATTGGAAGACAAACATACGAAAACGTCTTCTCATGGAAAATGAATATGATCATATATGATCATGTAAGACTTAAATTTCCGGAAAAGTGGCATTCCAAGAAATTTCCCTTTTTTTCCAGTTCTCCTTTTTGCATTGAACAAAAGTATATAAGTTGGCCCAAATAATAAATTCCTCATACAAACATATTAACGAGACCAGCACCACTATGTGAGCATCCACTTAAAGAGAATTTCTAATGTCGGACCCATTGCATTTTAGGTGTGATTGATGCCTTGGAAAATTTACTGCCCCATGGCCTTAGAATAAAAACATTTCGCAGATGACCCTGTATAAATTTAAATAGAAATGAACAAACCTGGAAAAGCTGTCCAACATTTTCCTGCCCATCAAACACTCCGTCGTGACGCAGATCAAATTAAACTTTTTAAATTTTGACTAGGGCTGAAATATCATTTTTCAAAATTTTTATATAAAACAAGTATTTTTTTTTATTACATGTAAATTAAAAAAAATAAAGTGGGGCCAAGGCCTATGCGGGCCCTACTTCGGCTCTTCAGCTTGCTGAAAACTCTATTAACTGTTACGTTTCATTTTAAAGAACCTCAACTTGATTGTTTCAATCATAAAAAAAATTTAAACTATAACAATCAATCACTTAACAATCTCCACTATGAATTCTTCAGAATTATTCACAATGTTAAATACAAGACTCGACTTTTGAGAGTTACAGTCTACTCCCCTTAAGACATACACGTTCATATGTGAGGGAACCTAAGTTTGAGTCTTGAATAATGATCAGGAACTTTGACAACCAATCATTTAATAACTTTGTTTATAAGACTAAACTTTTGAGACGTTACAATAAAATGACTGCCAATGTTACCAATTTGTGGTAAATCTAACTGAAGACCGTTAGCATATCATAATCCATTTTCCAGCCAAATACTATCAAATTTGAATCTAATTACCTATAAAATCCTATTAGTCGAATTCGACCAATATTGGATCTTATCCGATGTTGAGTTGTTTATTACTTTTGAGCCAGTATAATCAAGTCGAATAAATTTAATTTCAAGTAATCCAGTCGAATTAATATTCAAGTTCGGATTCAGATCCGGACTCGAATTCGATCCGGCTCAGCTTTGCAGCCTCGAGCTCGACACATTCGGCTTCTCTACCGGCTCAGCTCGGATATTTTTCCATTCCCATTATGTCCTTATGTGGTGGAGTAAATGCACACGCGCTTTTTAAGCTAAAAAATCAGCCAACTATTGTTTCTTCTGAATTTCGCTTTTGACACAAAAATTATTTGAAAATTTAGAAACCAACCTCCCCACATTTTTAGCTTGTAGATGGCTCCTATGTTGTTAAAGATTATTCAAAACCAATGTTGTTATAGATTATTCAAAAAAGTGAAGGCTTCCTTCGCCCACAAGTTCTTTTTTATTCTCATTATGAGTAATAAACATTTAAGAATAAATATATATATATTTTTAAATTGTGCTGGATATAAACCATCATAGGTAGAGAGACTTCATTGACATTCGAGATGTGAAACTATAAGGACATGTTCTTGCGCCCATGGTCTAAGGCACAAAGCAAACTAAACTAGGGACATGTTCTAGTTCTTTATTAAGATTAGGCATTGGGCCAGGTATTTGATTCAACTCCGCTCAGGCCCATATCCTAAAATTAGGTGTAGGGGCATCAAGTCCTTCTTATAATTTATTATATATTTATATTATATCATTTTGTTATAATTAATTATATTAACATATTAAATTATATTAAAATTTTATTTTTTATTTTAATCAGGCCAGATTGAGTGCAGTTTCTGCCGTCATTATAGACTACCTTGAGCCAAACTTTTTATAGACTAACTTGACCCAAACTTTTTATAGGGCCCAGCCTTGCTGCTTGCCAGTCTCTCATCCAACAAAAGTGCCCCATGCCCCACCAGGCATTAATTATTCATTTTATCTGCTCAACCTGGTTTAGTGCTTTTATCTTTAGTTGGGAGAAAGTTCACAGTGAGAGTAGGGAGAACGTTGAGTGGTTATATTAAATAAGACTAAATACTCGTACTTAGTTGGAAAGCTCCGTTGAAGTCGTCCCGTTGGGGAAACGAAAGTCCTAATGGTCAAACTTTTTGTATCTTTGGATTAGTGAAAATGACGTTGTGGACCATCCTTCAAACTTTTGAGTTCCTTATTATACAAGGGAGGCCAAATTGGGTTTTGACATTATGTAGAAGGCCCTCATGTATATGGTTTGTTTGAGCTGCACATTTTGTCTTTTAGGAGCCTAAAACTGCAAGAGACTTGGCTGTGCCGGTTTAGCTTGTCCTACTTACGGGTGAGCGAGAGGTTCATCCTACCGCTCGAAGGCTCCTCTCATTTTCCTTGTCTTTGGGATTCTGAAGTGCGTCGGTGTCAGCAATAGCAACAGTGCACCATTCAACTTGGATGTTCGCGCCCTATTACCTTAAAACACACAGATATTATCCCCATGAAAATATAACTAGAAACCTATATTTATAGGTATCTTTAATCCAATTAGCTATGCTATGTCCTGTCGTACTTACAGCTTTTTCAATAATGTAAAACTTGACATCTTAAGTTTGATGTTGCATACTTTTTTAGTTGTTATATATATATATATATATAATAGTGTATTCATTTAGAGTATGGATGTTAATGAGCCAAGTTTGAGCTGGGAGCTGATCAGCTTGAACTCCCCTCAAGTGCCAAAGTGCTATACTTGAGCTTGGCTCGAGCTTGAGTTACCTAGCTTGGTCTTAACTCAGCTTGATTAAGCTAGAGCCCAAATTTGGCCTGACTTGAGCCAAGCTCTCATTAGAAAATTTGTTTTTTTAACAAAATGCAAATGCTTAGAAATTCGCGACCTTGTACATGGTGGCTATAAGGAAGTCAATTGATGATGATTTATTTTTTTGTGATGTTATTGGATGTATGTTGTTTCTTGCGAGTTTCATAGAGTATAAACAAGTCAAGCCAACCTAATCCGAGCTCAGCTCATTTAGTTAAGCAAGTGTATTTTTGAACTTCAACTCAACTCGATTATTGAACGAGTCTGAATTTAACCAAGTGAATTAGAGTCCAACTCGAATTGACTCAACTTGTTGAACATCCCTAGCAATGTCTATTTGAAAATAACAAAAGAATCCAAAATTTTTCATTTGGATAAATGACAGTTACGGACCAGACAAAATGTGAGTTTGGGTTCGAGTTTAGGACATTGTAATTGGACAGGCTTACCTTTGGACTTGATAAACAGCAAATTGAACCGGGTCCAGTTGTCAGCAGTGCCAAGATCCGTTTTCTTTAAGGTGCATGGCAGCATATGAGGGGAAGGACCCGGTTCCACAACTGGGTACATTAGTGGGTCTCAATGGAAAAGGAACCGACCCGTTTACCGGAAATCTGATAGTAAATGGATCTGTACCCGGATCCCGTTTTTGTCTTTGGGTCCATTCGGGAGCCCTTCGATCCAAACGCAGCCAACGCACATGAGGGAGTCGCTCACGCAAAAGTTACTCTTTTCCCGGCGGGGCTACGAGGGCACAGTCGTCATTTTCTGAACTCTCGAGGGTATATGAAGGTAAACCGCTAAACCTCCCCCCCCAAAGAGGGCTTCGCGCCAGAAAGCCATTAATGAGAGGAGAGAATAAATGACATAACTACCCTCTATTTCGGACCGAATTACCAACTATTTTGTTGAATGACCGTAATGTCCTCACACAAGTCGGATTCTGACCCTTCTTCGCCACTCTCGCTCTTTTAATTTCCAACACCAGCCAAACTCCAGATGTTAATTCATTATACTCTGTTATTTTCAGTATTTACGAAAAAGCCCCAAAAACTTTTGTCCCTTTTGAGCAGAGTACCTCCATCTCCCACACCTTTTCCTTTGTTGCTCAAGTTGTTGCAAAAGAGAAGTTTGGAAACTACGATCTAAAGATTGGAAGTAAGAGTTGAAGTAGGTGAAATATTAGATGGACAATTTGTAAACTTGGTTGCTCCAAGTTCAATAAGTTATCCTGCATTGAAATTTAGTTACTTTTTAATGAAAAATGTTTAGTATAATAAAGAGTGTTTAGCTTGTACTCTACTTGTGATTTATGAGTTCTTTAGGAATTATTATTCTCATTACATGGTTTATGTCCTTTGTCAAATTTCATTTTGAACAAAAGTGATATCATCCCTAAGTTACAAGTTCATTATTTTAAACCAAGCCCTCTCCCTTTCCTTCGATTTAAAGATGCATAAATGCCACACTGAAGATATTTTGAACCCACATTAGGGAATCTTGAATTCTTGGTGATGATTAAGGCTTGAGATTTTTATTGAGGAGGCTTTTCTGAAAAAGAGCAAAGTTCATGTGGCAGATTGATTAATAAGAGACATTGAGGTTACCTGAAAATGATATTGTTATTTTACTTCAGGGGAAAAACGAACCCCTCTCTCTCTGTTTCCCTCTCCCTCTCTCTCTCTCTGAGAGTGAGGACTGAGCTTCTGCTGATCCGTTAGGGTTTCGACGGCCGGAGAGCGGTTTTCCGTTCCGAATTTCCGGTCATCAAGTTAGCGAGCTGTAGATGATCGGCGGAAGGGAACCAGATTCTTGGTAAGAACTGTGGTTTTTTGGTGGGATATCTCCGCGGAAGAGAACGGGAACCCGCTCCGTCTTCTTTCTTCTCCCACTGCCGAGCTCCGTCTCTTGGACGCCTGGATCGCGACACGTAGCTCTCCTGCGGTTGTGCGGGCATGGGATGCGCGTTAGGGAGGCCGGCGGCGGACGGGGCCGACGGGTTGAAGCCGGAGAGATCGGCAGTGTTCTCAGGACGGAAGACAGAGTCGCTGAAGCTCGAGGATGCTTCGGAGGCTGAGAGAGCGAAAGGTGTCGGAGAGAAGGGGCGGGAGGCTGCAGTAGCACCGGCGGAGCGGCGGGAGCGGCGGAGGGTGAAGTCGAATCCGCGGCTGAGCAACCCGCCGGGACACCTCCATGGCGAGCAGGTGGCCGCCGGCTGGCCGGCATGGCTATCGCAGGTCGCTGGAGAGGCGATCAACGGGTGGGTTCCACGGCGTGCCGATTCGTTTCAGAAGCTGGATAAGGTTCCACGCTTCCATTTTCTCTTTCTTACGATCGATTCTCTTGTTTCTCTTTTCATTTTTGTTCTCTCTCTAACTTTTTTCTCCGGATTGTCTCAGATAGGTCAAGGGACGTACAGCAACGTTTACAAAGCGAAGGATCTCGTCACCGGAGAGATCGTGGCGTTGAAGAAGGTGAGGTTCGATAATCTGGAGCCAGAGAGCGTGAGGTTCATGGCAAGAGAGATCCTTGTTCTCAGGAGGTTGGATCATCCAAATGTGGTTAAACTGGAGGGGTTGGTGACATCTAGAATGTCTTGCAGTTTGTATCTTGTGTTCCAGTATATGGAGCACGATCTTGCTGGGCTCGCCGCTTGCCCCGGCATCGAATTCACGGAGCCTCAGGTTCGCTTTTCCTCTTGGCTTTCTCGTTCAGAGTTCGCTCTCTTTGCGTTATCACTTGTTTTTTGCTGCTTGGTCTTGGTTTTGGTTCGCACACTTGTTAATGCTACACGCTGAATCTTGTTGAAGTATAGATTTTCTATTTCTTGGTAGGTTTCTGATTGACGATTGTTGTGAATACTTTTATTTAATGAATGCTTTGTTTATTCCTTCATTTATTTTTAGCAAATTTTCCCCTTTCTTAGTTATCTTTGATTTAGGAGAACATATGCTATTACGCGTTAATTACTATTTATGAGGTTTTAAGTTGGTCGATGTTTTAGATTTTCTTGCCGACTTGGTCTTGCTTTCGTTTTAAAGTTGTTCATGAAGTTTCTGGGTACGTTTGTCATGCACCATGCTATTTGTGTGATGAGTGCGTTGACTTATATGTTCTCAAATTAGGTGGATCCTTTGATATTATAGGAAAGTAGTTAGTGCCATTGTAGTTCCTGTCACAGCCTTCACATCACGGTAGCAGTTGGCAAAGGATGTCGTGCTACTGTATTTCATTTTCTTTGGTTGGTGGAACCCGCCACAAGGAAGTACACACTGGTGACTGGTCATGTTTTGCTCGTTTTGCCTAGGCCTTCAAACTTCCAAATCTCTCCTGTTATTGGCACTGTTACAAAGCCAGGAATCCTAGCTGCTGAGAATGTGATTGTAAAACTATTTTTATCAATAATCGTTCGTCATGTTTTATGGCTAGTATGTGGCCAGATTGCACAACTCTTATTTTTGCTATATTGCTTTTCATGTGTTAGTTGTGATAGTTATATTAGTCATCATCCTGGTAATCACTTGTTTCTGATAAGTATGTATTAAGATCAGATACTTCATTTTTCCTTTTAAAGCACTGATTGAGGTAATGGTTTTTATCCATTGCTCTCTGCAGAAAAATGGGTTTGTTTTGATGCTAAACATCTAACGGGCAAGCTAAATGCTTCCTCCTAGTTAGCTTTCATGCAGATCTGTTGATTTTATTGTAGGTTAAATGCTATGTACACCAGTTACTCTCTGGCCTTGAGCATTGTCATAACCGAGGTGTCTTGCATCGTGACATCAAGGGCTCAAATCTACTTCTTGACAATGGAGGAGTTCTGAAAATTGCTGATTTTGGATTAGCTTGTTTCTATAATCCTGATCATTTGCAGCCCATGACCAGTCGGGTTGTAACTCTTTGGTATCGGCCTCCGGAGCTTTTACTTGGGGCGACCTATTATAGTGTAGGTGTCGACCTTTGGAGTGCAGGCTGCATTTTAGCAGAATTGCTGGCTGGGAAGCCGATAATGCCTGGACGGACAGAGGTAAGGATGATTGACTGTCTGAATTTCCTTTGTGTCATCCTTTACTTTCTATTCTAGTCGTGATCAGCACATGTATATTCCACCTATTATAGATCTATGTGCATTTCTTGTCCTTATAGATATGTAAGATGTTTTGAGTTGGTTTGCTAAGATATGCTATTCTCAATAAAATAATTTTCTTATCTGTCAACTACCAGGATTTACTTCCATAAATCCATGGCAAACTTGGACCCACACAGATGACTTCAGTTGCCAAGTATTTCTCCTAAAAAAAATTGTATAACCACAGGGTCTAGATAGGATGTACTTGCGAACATAGATATTAGAATTGTGATGTAATGCATAAAGTACTTGCTTCAATCTTATAGAACTTGTTGAAATAATTGTGACGGTAGAGTCACGACATTGTTGTGCATATAAATTTCGTCAAGCAAATCTTCATTTAATGTGTAGCCTCTATCTAGAAGAGAACTCATGTACTTTGAAAACAAAACCAAATGATTCCATGATCCATCAGACAAGTAAAAGGAAAAAGAACATCAAATGCCTAATTAAATCCAACCCCAATCTATGTAAAAAGTGGTAGTAAATTTACAAATTTTAGGTTGACTTATTTCTGCCCTTGTCATCTTCTGGAGGAGACCCTGCATGTTTCCTTCTTCTTCAAGCTTAGCATGCTAATCAGCTTTTACTAGAGTTGGAAAGTCAGCAACTTCTTGGATGCAGACAGTTCAGCCTTTGATCAATTTGCTATATATTTTAAAATTATATAAATAAAACTAGGATAATGAAATAATTATCCTATGAGGAAGTATCTTGAACATTCAAATATGTATGTATTTACATGCATAATATATAGACATGATACATTTTGGTTATATGCAAACATGTGTTTGCGGGTCACAAAATTAGGTTTTGGCAATCTAACATATAGTAAGATAAAGGAGGATTATAAGGGGCAAATTTATCAATTAAGTCACAGAATTAGAGACCAAGCAGAACAACCAATTCAACAATTAACTGTAGAGGAAAATTTTTTTGTGACATGCAAAATTGATTGAGTAACCAAGATTTTAACTATAAAAACTATATAAAAGTGTAAGATGATAAGTACTAATAATTAAAGTAGCAGGGTTGCTATAGCCTAATGTAAGCCTACATGAGAATGGATCATGATATTGATCAAGTAAGCAAAATTGTCAATGTGGTACAAAATATCCAAAAATAGATGGCAATCCAGAGGACTTCTGCTGTCTGTGTTCTATCTTACTGAAAAGATGGAAATCCACTTTAATCATCATAGGTCATTTGTAACAGGATGTTGAGGAATTAATGCTAAATATCTGAAAAAAATGGCAGTAAATATCTATGATTGGCTCAAGCAACTGACCTTGACCTAATAAACAACCTATTTGATCGACTAGGAAATCATCAAATCAGGTGTGTCCGCTGCCAGTTTGAACAATCCTCCATAGATACCAGTCATCTTTCAGGACTCTTCTTGCGGTTTATTCATTAAATAGCCGTCTTGCACATGTTTATTTGAATATGGTACGGTCAATCCAAATTAGGTCAGAGATTTCCTGTGATGTCCCCTTGATTCCTTTTACATTTTCCTGCAAAATGCAAATAATAATGTACTCAAGTTTGACATACTGGTATTAAAAAATACAACTTGTCAATTTGAGAATTAATGAAAGTATGACTTTAAACTTTAAAGTTACATTTACCTTAGTTGCTCTCTGATATGCAGCAGATAAAATATCATTCTTTACATGGATATGCTATAAAAGAATGTAGTTTCTTTTGCATTTAAAAATAAGCTCAATATGCGTAGAGTGAATGGAGATGATATGGAATCTTCACGAGACCTTCTTCACCGTGGATCTGACAAAAGAAAGAGAATCAGTTTGTAACCCACAAAAGTTACTCCAGATGATTATTTAAATTTCATGGGTTTGGCTCCTAGCTCTAGCCACTCAGATGAAGAATACCATGCTTAGCAGCTCTTTGAACCTTGTTGCAGTTACACCAGCATTGAGGTGTCTTCTTCCACCAAAAATCAACTTATTCACGTGATGCTTGAATTTTTGTATATCTTAGAAGCTACTATCACGTGAGCACGATGTTGTCTGCAGTCTTTTATTGCTTATCTGTAACTTATGTCATTGTACAGAATAAATCGCTAATGGAGGTTTTATGATATTGGTAGTGGTGTGCTATTAACATAAAGTAATGATCAAATTTTCACATGGACTGGATCATAATTAAGGCTGGATGACTTGGTGTTGAATTGTCTATAATTCTGTTTATGGACCATGCACTTGTGGCTGATGGTTGAGTCACAGTCTTTCCAACATGCACTTCATGAACTGGATCATAATTAAAGTTGGTTGACTTGGTGTTGCATTGTCTGTAATTCTGTTTATGGACCATGCAGTTGTGGCTGATGGTTGAGTCACAGTCTTTCCAATATCTTCAAAATTTCAAATATGATTTTCTTGGTTGCTATCTTCATTCACTTACTTTTGCTGTTTCTTCAAATCCATGCAGGTGGAGCAGCTGCACAAGATCTTTAAATTATGTGGCTCACCATCAGAGGAGTATTGGAAGAAATCAAAGCTACCACATGCAACAATTTTTAAACCACAGCAACCTTATAAACGCTGTATCTCAGAGACATTTAAATCTTTTCCTCCATCTTCACTTCCTCTTGTTGAAACCCTTCTTGCAATCGACCCCAATGAACGAGGCACTGCAAGTGCTGCGTTGAAGAGTGAAGTTAGTTCCCCAACAATGTTTTGATCTAAAGACTTCTGCAGATGCCTTTATGATAATTTTTTTAACAATATCTTGTGTTACATGCAATTTTAACTAATTTTAATTGTTCGGTTTTTATTCGTCTGACACTTTTGAGAAACCTATTGGAAATCCAATTTTCCTTACTTTTTTATTTACTGAATGATAATTCACTTGCATATGAGTTTTCTGTATTTCGATTGCCACTAAAAATTGATTTTGTCGACTCATTTCCTTTTGCTGTTTCTTTGTGAGTGCAGTTCTTCACTACAAAGCCATATGCTTGTGAACCATCCAGTTTGCCTAAATATCCTCCAAGCAAGGAGATGGATGCTAAATTAAGGGATGAAGCCGCTAGAAGGTTGCTCCTTTTTCCTGTTATATTTCAAGCGTTTTTGCTGATATTTATGAAATTTTGTGTAGTAGCAGTTTCTCTGTATTTCGTCTATAAAGTACAAAAATCGCTTTATGCCATATAACATTTGTTTGAAGAGACATTGGTGTTCACCGTTAAGGCAGCCAGTGCGAATCTCTTTATTGTAATACTATCTTTGGTACAAGGTTTGTACTTTGAAGGAAATGAGGCATTTCTGCTGGGAAGTATTTTGTTCCGTTCTTTGCCTTCATGATTTTAAGCACAAGTCATGAGCTGGTGGTAAGAAGGGAATGTGAAGGTTGTCAAGTTCCAAACTTCACATTGTGTTGCTTGAGCTTTCCCATGGTGTTGTGCCCGTAAGGCTTGGTGCCCTCAATAAATTCATAAAAAACGGCCTTTCAGTGTTGTGGAAAATGTTATCAAGAATATTAATTGGTTATTGCCAATTTTCAAAGGAGTTAGTCTTTACAAATTTCCATTAGGATTTAACCAACTCTTTTGTTTTTTTTTGGCTGAGAGCAGTTTGTTCGTTTGAATGACTCAACTAACTTGCTCATAATGAATAGTAAGGAACAATATTTGTTTGGGAAAGTACTGAATATGAAACTTGGCTAGTCTGACTGTATATGGATGTGGCTTTATTAGGCAAAGAGGTCTTAGTGGAAGAGGTAATGGTGGTGATGCTGTAAAGAAGGCCCGGCCTCGTGAAAGAAGTAGCAGGGCTGTGCCAGCACCTGAAGCAAACGCTGAGTTGCAAGCAAACTTAGATGTAAGCCTTTTGTCATTTCCATTCTTTTTGATGATTGCTCTCTCTATCTCTTTCTCTTTCTCTTTCTCTCAGTGTGGTGCCAGAAATTTCTGGCTTAGGGGCACTATTATTGTAAATTTCAAATTTAGGGGTATTCATGTATAAAAAAGGTAAAAAATAGTGAATTACCAATGTGTAAATAAAGCAAATTTTGTAGCCTGGTGTGGGCAATTGCTGACAACAGCTACAACGTGCCTCATTTACTGCTGTCTCTATCTCTCTCTCGCTCCATAGAACCCATCAGTGCCATGGAAGACCAATGGCTATGTTCATCATGTACAATGATTACTTTTCAAGTGTTCTTTTGTAATCTTGGTTTTACTAGGTGATTTATGTTATTATTTGATATAATTAGATAGTTAAGAATGAGAAATTTTTACTGCCCCACACTTTTGACCACTTTGATTGGATGGTTCTTCTGCATGGACTTGCATAGAACTTGAATGTGTGTGAGTTTATTGTGTTGAAAGTTGAAACCAACAATTACATGTTTGCATCTGTCGAATGGTTCCTTTTTGAGAAGCTTCATACAGGTCGGGCCCATTGGTCATGGTGTTTGAAAATATTTGATCGAAACAAGCTCTGCCAAACCAAACTCTTAAGTTGTCTACTTTGCACATACTGTGTCATACTTGGTTTGTGAAAAGGAAGTTCAGAATGCTAGACAAGGATTCAACTGAACATATGATGTTTGTTTGTCTTCATGTCTTTTGCCAATTAAGGTTTCTGATCATTATCTCACTTCCTTCCAGCGGAGGCGTTTAATAAACCAAGCAAATGCTAAGAGCAAGAGCGAAAAGTTCCCACCTCCTCATCAGGATGGATCTCTTGGCTTCCCCATGGATCCATTGAATCAGGAGCAGTCCTTTGAAGCATCGGATGCATCATTCACTTCAACGACTTTCTCTTTTGCCAAAGCACCAGCAGTGTCATGGTCTGGTCCAATAGCTAACCCTGTGACTACGGGGCCTGCTCACCGCTCATCAGCATTTATTTCGAAGCTCACCTCAGCTGGGTTTCCTATGAGCCTCAGGAAAGACAAAGTTGATGGGGCAAGGACAAAAGGTAAAGAGAGAGTCTCAGAAGTTTTTGGTGGTGGTGGTAACGTGTAGAAAAATCTGCAATAGAGGTATCATTTCCTGGAGTTACAACTCGTATTGGTTTTCCCCTCCTACCATTATTTTTGCACTCGTGAGGCCATTGCCGGCAGTAGGTGGTGCCAGTCATGGCGAAACCTGCCATGATCTTCTCTCCTGTGAATGTGTACAGTCATTGGAAGCCAGGTAGGGCAGCTACATAGGAACTTGCTATCATCTGGCGAGGTGAATACTATTTTTGCTGCCTCCCTTCTGTTTTTTTCCTCTTCTCAATTAGCTGTTTTTTTCCTCTTCTCAATTAGCAGCTTCTTTTATTGTAATCCTTGGAATGCTCCATAGGCTAAGGTAGATCATCAATCATTTTGTTCCTTATGTTTCTCTTTGCCTAAAAGAATGGAAAATCATCTTTCTGGGGGTTCGTTCCCTCAACATTGGGAAATCTTGGTCTCTTTGCTGTTGTAGGATCAAGAAGTATCTTGAGAAAGAGTACAAATAAGTGTATAAGCTTTCATCTCTCCAACTCTCTCTCTCTCTCTCTCTCTCTCTCACACACACACACACACACACACACTCATACACACACAAAAAAGAACGGGGAGACTTTCCTCACACGGAAATTTTGCTCACTTGGGCATTTAATCTGTTTACTGTTCCTCATCACCTTATGCGTGCTGCATGTGTACCACAAAGGAATAACCTATATTTGGTTTGGTTCAATCCTGCAATTTCAAGGGCATTACCTGTGTGAGTCCTGTTTATGTCCTGCTAACTTAACTGGGAGGTCTCATGGTTGAAACCACAACGGCCATGCTGTCCATCACAAAGAAAGTCACAGGTTCCACGCGATGGGATGTGGTGAAAGGTTGAGAAGCAGCGAACGAGTAGTTGAGAATACCTCAGATATGTGAAGACTGGTCTCTGGCAAAGCGTCCTGGATAACAACTAACATGCTGGTAAGTGCTTTTACCTGAGCTTTCGCACGAGCTTTGTATAGCAAATCATGAAGAAAATAGGTCTGTTTGTTGCATAGGGTTCCTTGCAAAGAAAAAAGAGGAAAGTGGAGCTGGTAAATGCTTTAGGTAAGTGCTAACTTTTAACTGTTTTGCCTGTAATGGCCATCAGGAGGGCTATGTAGGTCCTCTTATGAGAAAAACGAACATGCAAGGTACAGGGTACTTTTCCAACACTAGAGAACTTTGTTGTCATATTAGAGAACATGTAGATAATAAATGTAAGAACCACCTTGAGCTGTCTGATCAATCTGATCGCTACAAGTGTAGCTTTATAGGTCCATCTTTTAGTTTGTCATTCATCTTTTGAAGAAATATCGTTTTGATGTTTCTAATTATACTGTCATTTGATTGTATAGATTGGATGGTTCACAGCGTAGCCCTCGTTCTGCACTTGTCTGTGCAGTTCTCATATTTCTAGGTCTTTTTCTTTCTTCTCTAAGACCAACGGCGTGGATGTGATTTTGGTGTCTCAGAACAAAGGGGCGGATATAGTATCACTTTTGTGGAATACGCATTTTGAACCTTAAACAAGGTCAGGCCGTCAACGTTGAAACTTATAAATCTTTTTATGCTAATAGCAAGAACACAATTGTTGTGCATATATAATCTTAAATTAGGTCTTTGTGAATTCGCAACTACACAAAATTATTTACACTATTATGAGTTGTTCGATGTATTGTCTTGTCAAAACAAATTTATAAAAAAAATAAGATGCAAATGAAATTTTGACAATAAAACATTTACGATTGAATTCCTTAGCGACGTTTAAGGCCTGGAACTTGACACCCATGCATAATCGAGACACCATCTTGCAATGAGCCTGGTAATTCAATGTGGCTATCTTTAATGAACTTGAATGCCGGAAAAGAATCTCCTTGATCAGCCAGGTATATATCGAACGAGCTGGAGGAGCATCCCTCTGCCTTTCTCTTTTGTCTCTAGCATTTAGAGCTAGAGCTGCATTCGAGTCTCTGCATTTTTTTTTTTAACTCGGTGCTGAGGTATATTTGCATCTAAGAGTTACATTTTTTACCTTCATGGTTTAGTCTCAATTGAAAAAAAAGATTGGATGCAGGTATCACACTCGCGTTGGCAGCGTGTTGATGACGTAGCATGCTTCACCAACATGTATATTCTTACTTTATATCTTCAATCTCTTTCCCGTTTTCTTTTTTCTTTATGCAAGGGCCGGGCCCCTCAAGCTTTTGAAAAATAAAATTTTGCCTTTTAAACTTTTTATAAATTCTAATTCGGCCCCATTAGCCGGGTGGTGATAGCGTGGCGGAGGGTGGGGCCTCCACCACGCAAGGCAACTAGGAGTCCTTCTTGCCGAGATCTGGATTATGGAATGAATTCTATTATCGCACACGCCCCCTCCAAAGTTCTATTGCCGTTTAAGCCAAGTTCAAGTCACCAAAGAATATTGAAGCAATTTTTTGGAAGACTAACTGGATATATACCAAAATATAATCGTAAATACTGTTGTCGGGTTTTAACGACAAGGTTTATCTTGAATATTTCTTTAGCAAACTTGTTTTCTAGTAATATCGCAGCAAAATTTTGGAAATTTGAAGAAAAATGAAAACTTCTGTAATGAGAAACTAATAAGAAAGTAGAAATAATGTTTTAGTGAGAATAAAAATGATAACAAATAATATTAAATTCGAATATATGATGATGTTGATGTTAAAAATGAGAAAAACGAAAAGATCGTAAAAACTGGGAGAATTGCGATAAGTTTGTCACGTTTTGTTCCATAAAACCCGAATCTTTCACAGTTTTTTCATTTCTCTCTGTCTGTCTCTCTCTCTTTTGGTTGTTTCTCGTTATATGTAACCTACGTTGGAAAAGTGGACCCAGAGCCATCTGAGTACATATACATTTTAGTTTATGAGTGCTTCCACATGGTCATTGTCCAACAAGCTACCATGTTATGAACTTAGCCTCATCTTCATCAGCCGTCTCGTGTTTGTACCCAGTCTTAAGAATTGATATATCACTAGTTCTTTGTTAAATTAACTACCCCCTAACAGCTGCACCTAAGATAAAAAGACAAACTGAACTCAGTTAAATGGACAAGAGATCATTCAAGAACAAAGCGCATTAGGTAGTTGTTTATAATATTATGGACTTCTTTGTATGATAAGTCAAACAAAGGCCCACGTAGGTTCATCCGTTATGATTTTTTACGTCCAATTCTAGTATATCCAGATCCAGATCCAGATCCAAGTACCACCTGTTTGCAGTTAATAACCCAATTTACGATAACTTAGTTTTAAGTTAGGAAACTGATCCGTCCTTCCTACATTTAAGTGGTTCGGGATATAAACTTCAAGAAAACGTTAGAAAGCATTTATCGCAGAAACGTTCTTCCCCTCTTTGAGGGACAGAACCCTGCGTCCCTCTCTCTCTCTCTCTCTCTCTCTCTCTCTCTCCAGCTCACGCCCCTTCTCTCTCTCTCGATTCTCACTGCCGGCGCTGTGCAGGTACCCCTCTCTCTCTCTCTCTGCCCCCCTCTTGGGGAGGGGCCGACGACCCTCTTCTTCTCTCTGTGGGTGAAGCCCGCCACTGCCCCTCCATTTGTTCTCTCTCTCTCTCTCTCTCTCTCTCTCTCTCTCTTTCTTTCTCTGTATGCAACCGAGGGATCGAAGTTTTCTTCCCAAAAGAACAAAATTTTCTTTCCTTTGTAATTTAGTCTTTCGTTTCCCTTGGAGTTTCTTGATCTGATTTCCTTGGTGGTTCATCGACTCAATAACATTTAGTGAGAACAACTTATCCTGCACTCAATAACATGAAGTGGGTTGAACCGATGCGTTTTGGTTTTCACTTTCTTATTGTTTGTTGCTACTAAATGTTACAATACGAAGAAGGTGGGGATATGATCTGAAGGAAGAAAAGAATAGCAGTGCGAGATTTAGTGGGTGTCTCATGCTGTAAAGTAAGAGGCAGGTCAAAGAAGTTGGAGTGCAGATGTTTGGAAAATGTGGATTCTGCCTTAAATAGGGAAAGGTTGGGAATAAAATATTAAAATTCGTAACATGTGTTTTAGATGGTAAAGATGAGATTTTTGTTGATCATATCCACAGTCAAGATTGGCTCCTTTCTGGCAACCCTGAAAAGAGGAACATTTTTCTATGCATATTTTGCCCTAATCATTCTGGAGTGTGCCTTGTTTAAATGATGCAAGTACGTAGTACATGTTATTTATGGTCATATGATCTGTGTCAACTAGAAGTGGTCATCAGCAATCTTTTCTGGGTTAGTAGAGTATTCATGCATTTTGCAAGTATGCATTTATTCTCAAACGATGTTTACCTGGAAATCTCTGTTTGTCCATCTTATGTGTTGCAACGATTGATCAACAATGTCCAAAGTAATTTTAGCTTTTTGTTTTTGGCTTATCCTAACATCTGTTGATAGATGAAGAGTTCTAATTAGGAGGAATATAATGCTCTTTTCATAATCAGATTTTATGTGAGATTGATAGTGATTTGTAATTGGTTTTTAACATTGCCTTGTTTTTTTCTTTTTGAAGTTCATAGGTTGAACTTTGCTGCAATATGGTTAATTTGGTGTTCAATGTTGATTGGGTCTTGGTCGTGGACTCATGTTCAGTAGTCCTAGTGACGGTTAAATGGTTATCCTAGTAAGATTTAGTGATGTTTCTTAGTATATTTGGAAGACTGACATTCATATTTATTTTACTGCTAATTCAAGAACTTAAATGGCCTTACTTTGTCGAAGCCCAGCAGTCTGTAATTAAGTATGAGTCTGCAATAGTGCTTCATGCACTTTGACTGAGAATGAAAGCTTAATAGCAGCCTGGAATTGACTCACTATTTATGTATGGTCTGAACGCAGGTTCTGATAGCACTGTTGAATCAGCAGGTTCTGATAGCACTGTTGAATCAGCAGGTTTTTGATGCTTCGATCTACACATCAGGTTCACCAGCACAGGCGCTAGATTATGCAGCAAGAAGCTGGGAAGAAAGAAGAGGGAGAAATAGAGAGCTAGAGAAGAGGTGAATAAATCGTTTACCGGTTTGCGTCAAAGTGTGAGCTGCTCTCTCTCTTACTAGGCAACCATGTTAAGGAGGTTCTTGACTTCGCATTCTCCCCTTGGTCGTCTCTCTACCTTCTCCCCACTACAGGCTGTCCCACCTCCTTCCTTCCCCAGTCTGGCTCGCTCTTATGGCCTTATCCCCATGGTCATCGAGCACACTTCTCGTGGTGAGCGTGCCTATGACATCTTCTCCCGCCTTCTCAAGGAGCGCATCGTCTGCATAAATGGTGCCATCACTGATGACACTGCTTCTCTTGTTGTGGCTCAACTCCTCTACCTTGAGTCCGAGAACCCCGCAAAGCCCATTCACCTCTACATCAACTCTCCAGGTGGTCTGGTTACAGCTGGTCTTGCCATTTACGATACTATGCAATATATACGTTCTCCTGTCTCCACCCTCTGTGTCGGCCAGGCTGCTTCCATGGGCTCACTTCTCCTAGCCGCGGGCTGCACAGGAGAGCGCCGTGCTCTTCCCAATTCCAGAGTCATGATCCACCAACCCTCTGGTGGGGCATCGGGCCAGGCCTCCGACATTGCCATCCATGCCAAGGAGATCCTCAAACTCAGGGAAAGGCTCAATGGTATATATGCCAAGCACACAAACCAGCCCATTGATCGCATTGAGACGTGCATGGATAGGGACTTATTCATGTCACCGGAGGAGGCAAAGGACTTTGGTCTCATAGATGAGGTAATTGAACACCGTCCAATTTCTCTTGTCACTGATGCTGTTGCTGATTCTTCGTCCTCGAAGAATGGAGAAGGACGTGGTGGAGGAGGAGAAAGTGAGAGTGGAAGTGATGGAAGCAAGGAGTGATCTTAGTAGCTGTTCCTCTGTGTTCCTAACCTAGATACCTCTTCACTGGACAAGAGGATCTCTCTCCCTCTCTCTCCCTCCACAGGTAGACGGCGCATTTAGGCACAGAAATACACTACATTTGGTCATTTTTGGAGCTTTTGATGTTGTTTTGTTATATTTCTGGGTTTTAAGGTGTCATGGAAAAATGGAGGTGATTGGTTTTGTGAATTTGGCTAATTATGGATGTCTGCCCTTAGAGGTGTTGTCTTTACCATATTCTCCTTCTTTACTTCCCCATTATTTAGAAGCACAATTTAAGGAATGGAACTGATGATGATGATTTTATTGGTCATTCAACATAATTTGTGGGAGCGGTGAGCTCATTACACAGATTGAGATCTAAAGACCTTTCTATTGTTTTTAGTTGAACAACTAACTCTATTAATGGTTCATTTTGTTCGATTATTATGGCTTGTCGTTTTCTCATGCTTTAGGAGCCGCGGTTGTTGGTTAATTCATAATGGTGAACATGTCATTTGTGTTACTGCTTTATATGTTACAGAACACAAATGCGCTGTTAAATTGTGAGAATTTGTTTTGGAGGTCGTTTTCATGGTAAGAGGAGTATGCCTCCTTTTGTCAAAGGAATATGTAACACAAATATAAACTAAGCTGTGCATATTCTGCAGTAAATGGAGTTTTGCTTTCTAGAAACTTAGTGCGGGATTCATGTTTGGGTGCTGCAGACGTCTGAAAATGGCTGCTGTTGTTCTGTTGCTGGGGAGTAGTATAGTCGCAAGATTATTGGCACTATGACAGGCAGAGAAGGTGTCACCACCTAAGCCACTATGCTCACCACCATTTCCCTCTCTAAATTTCTTATAGGACAGTGCCCTATCATCAAAATTATGCTAAATCTCAATCCCTGTTGATTACTGTAAATTTTCTTTGTATTTTTTTATCTTTCATCTTCTGTAGCAGCTCTGCCATTAAATATCTGTAACAAGAATGCATGTTCTGTCTGATATCCACCTCCTGATGTTTCATTCCTAAAATACCATAAGAAACTTGCTTTTGAGATAGTTGCACTTGGTGAGCTACCCATATCTGCCTTGATTCTGTTCAAGTTTTCTTGATGTGGCCATAAATAAATAAAGAGTAGGCAATCCTTCCTAAAATAATTCTCAAAGGAAAGAAGCCTATCCTCTTGTTTTGTATACAAGTCTCTTGCTTTTTTGGCTGTTGCACGATTTGCTTTGAAATCTTCCATTTAAGGTTTCCAATTTAAGCCATGTAGGTACTGGTTCAATGTGTGGGAGATGGTGCACCTTTTTCTGAAAATTTGTGGCTACGGATGCAACAAGACCACACGGATTACTGACTGTACTTATATTTCACATTTAACCATGCATTATGGTAAAAAAACGTAATAACAACTTGTATTCGCTAATCAATAAGTGCAAGCATAAAAAAACGGAATCTGATCTAGAAGCACCATTATAAGTGTCAAATGAATCAAATTTGTCAGTTTAAAAATGTAGATACCAACTAATCATAAAACTCAAACAAGGATGTATTTGATTTTCAAAATCCAAAGCAAAATAATACTCACAAACATTGCATAGCAAGCACATGATGTGCATTCTTTATCATAAGAGGCTAATGAATTTATGTGTTTACGGCTTCTTTGACAACGCCCAAAAAGAAGTTCAAATTTCAAGTACCGGCCTTGCCAAAATTTCCCTTTTATTTTTATAGTTTTGATCGTAGCAGTGTTGTATGACGATCAATAAACGATTTGGCCTTTGATACAAGGAGCTATACTGAACCGCATGAAGCCTAATACACGCATGAGAGACTAATAGCAGAACACAGAAGCATAAGTTCTTTATAATTTGGAGTTACAAATCGGGTTCAATTGAGCCTTCCAAAGAATTTTCTGTTGTTTATCCAACTATGAAATATGTGCCCAACTAGTCCCAAGGGGTGCAGTGCAACTGGGTAGTGTAGCAAATTCATGGGAAGATACACAGTTCAATTGTTCTCTCCAATTCAAAGTCTTTACCACTTTTAAGAAAACAAAGACATGCCTAACTGCCATGGATGACCGTCTGCTTAACTTTTCTTGGTTTTGATTGTGTCACTACAGTTGAATAAGACGATCCTTTTCTTTCCTTTTCTCACTGTTTGCGTTGAAATTGGTTCAACTTCTTACTATTATTTTTTCAAAATTTCATTCCGGAGAAACCTTTCTGTGCTCAAAGATTTCGTGGCTTGCTTGGGATGCAAAACCCTTGAGGTCATTCTTCTACTTCCATGGCTCCTGTCATGCGTTGCTTGCGCATGGGCAGACACCATTCAAGATTTAAACCAGCGACTGGCCGCCTATAAGCCACTTCAATGAAGTCTGGAACTCTAATATAGATATATTGAGAATGATTCGCTAGTACTTTTTGGTGGGTTTGTGCAGCTTAAATATTGCGTACGACTTAGTTTAGAAAAAGTTTGTTACAGGTCGAAGATGTCGCAGAATATAATAATCGAGCTTCACTCGGCCTTACTCTAACATGACCCGTTGTTTGGTATTTTATCTGGGAAATTGGGTTTGATGTAAAGCCAGTTCTCATTTCTTTTGGGTTGTTTTTCTTCTCTTCTTTCTAAAGCCAACTGCTGCCTCAAGTTTATAAATATGCATTAATCTTTGTAACATATACGTAAAACAGTATGTTACTGTTACTTTTACTGTTACCAAACAATCGTTTACAACCTCTTAAGTTACTGTCATTATTACTGTTGCTAAACATTTTAGAGGTCTTTTGGCAGTAAGAATACTCTATAAATGCAACATGAGCTTTCCTTAAAGATTGAAGCAAATTAATTTAACACTTGTTTTGTTTTAGTGTTTCATGAATCTGACCTGAAAGAGTGTAACTTGCCCTGTTTTCTCCACTTACTAAAAAAATGTTGAATTTTGTCAGACCACTTGAAACTCTTATTTCTTTACAGAGAGTCTAGGCAGCCCAGAAGAAAAGAAAAAAGAATTATTTGATCACAACCCCACCTTGGTTTTGGAACTATGCTACTTTCCAGAGGAGTTAAAAAAGACTACTGGAAAATTCTACTTTTTTCCACATCCTTATCTGCTCAGCATTGTGTGGCAGGATCCTGACTGAAGAAGATCTGCTAACTTTATCTTCTTCCTTTATTGCCAACCTCCCAATATTGTGAAACTTCTACCATGGTTTGGTCACTTATGGTTCCCCCAATTGGTGCCTACTATTAGATAGAGCAAGCAAGGTCTCTATCTTTCTCTCCCTCTCCCTCTCTCTCTAGATGGAGAAAACAGATTCTCTCTCTCTCTTTCTCTCTCACGCACTCTCTCTTACTACTTCTCTCTCTCTCTCTCTCATGCACATGCAGTGAAAATGATAAGGTGGACCACCAGCTGAACCTCAATAGTGGCAATCAAAAAACAACTGTAAGTGAGAAAAAATCTATCAGTAAAAAAACTTTTGTCCTTGACAAGACCATTCATGTTCTGTCAAATCACATTCTTAAAGAGATTTAGAATCTGTACCATCAACTTTCCATGGATGAGTTTTGAGCATTCCTCTGCATGGTTTTTACTGCGGTTCTTGTTTCCTTGCTGCCATTCTTGGCATGATGGACCATGGTCTTCCATTCCAACAAAAAAAAAGAAGGCCCCCATACAATATATATATATATATATATATATATATATATATATGAGCGTCTGAGCATATGATTGAAGTTCCACCAATGATTTGCTGCCTTTTGGATAAAGATTTTTAAGATATAAAGCTCTTGAAGAATAGTGATCCAGAAGATATAATCAGCATCATGGTAAGTACATCCGATAATTTGCTGCCTTTTAGATAAAGTTTTTTTTTTTTTAAACATTGAGCGCTGGGCCATGAATATTGACAAATTGACATTATAATAAGCAACTTTCAAGACTGTGCCGAATGGTGGTGGCTGCTGCAATGGGTGTTTATATATATATACTACCATGCGGCAATGAAGTCAATGCTGTCATGCGGTCAAGAGATGCCAGACAGTTAAAATTTTAAAATTTGTTGCTAAAAACACCATATTGTAAATCTTCATGATATTATAAACTATAGTCACAAATAATATCTTGAAGTTTTAAACGACTAGGTTTTTCTTAGGTATAATACATCGAGCTTGAAAAAAATGGAAAAAAAATATGATAATTTTTTAAAATAAAAAAAACTAAAAATAAGGGAAAAATAAAATATGTAAGAAATTAATAAAACAAACATCACAAAATAAGTAGATTTGCAATAAATAAAAAAGAAAAAATGAAAAAATAACTGTTTGACACTAAAAAACTGAAAAAAAAGTGAAAAAAAGAGAAAGAACAACACATTTTTTTAGTTTTTAATGTTAAAAAAAACACGTTTTTTAAAAGTTTTAAACGGCTATTTAATTTATCATATTTTTTCTAGTTCTTTTCAAAAAAAAAAAAAAAACGTGTTTTCTGTGACTATGTAATATATTAATTTACTGTTTGTTTTTCAATAACAAATTTTTTAACTTTAACTTTAACAACATTGGCACACGGAAGCATTGAACTCTCATCTACATACACACACATATGCTATACGTCTTAAAATTGCGACAATGCTTTTCATCTTTAATATTATCTCAAATAATTATATCAACTTTATAAAAAAAAAAAAGACGTATGTATATATAGATACTTACATTTCTTTTTCTTTTATCATTGAAAAAAATCTGTTTGTTGGAATTCTTGGTACCTTAAAAATAAAAACATTTTAAAGGACTGGTGTGGCCCCACCAACTGGGGATGGATTGGTGGTGAGGCCGAAGTCCCTCCCCTTCCCTCCTGTCCCGGGGGTCCTGAGATGATTTGCGACTTAGGTAAAAAATGTTGTACATATCAACTAGAGCGTCACATATTCACCATTTGTACTGAAGATAAGCCTTGCTTACAGAAATTGAACTGACGACCAAACTTTCACAGCTTGTAAGTCGAAACAGCTATGCTATGCTCTCTAAAGAAGGAACAAAATAGTTTCAGTTTTCATTCTTATTTAATCAAATTCTGAATTTTAGAAATAAATTGACACCTATATGAGAGAGAGAGAGAGAAACTTGTCCTGCTTCAATAATAGCTCCTGGCGCTATAGTAGGGTTTGGCCAAGCACGACGTTAAGTTTCCAAAAATGATTTTGCTTTTGCAACTCAATGAATCTCATCCTTTGATCCCACCAGCTTTTCAAGTTCATGTGGTTATGTCTATCAAAAAATGCAGTTACGTTGTTTTTAGGATATATATATATATATATATATATATATATATATATATATATAAAATGTAACGTCTGTATTGATACTGATAACACCGGCTCAGTTGGGAGCTGAGAGCATTTATCATGGACTTTTATGTGTTGGGGAGATGAATGCTTATAATAATCTATTATTATAGATAAAAGAAATTAATATATTAAAAAACGTAAAACTTTTACGGTAAAATCCCTTCATGTTTTATGAGTGCTGATGATCCTTGAATTGCCCAAAAAACCATCACACATATTGGCTATCAATTATGCTCAATTAAAATTGAGCATGGGCAATTTGACAAGAGCTGGCCTTTTACTGCGCCAGAAAACAGGGATTTTTCTGTCTTAAATATTTGATGCTTTAAAAATTCGTTGATCTATTTTTGGAGGGGATTAGCGCACCTCGTTGGGCTAGCTGTTGGTTTGCGGCCAGTCGTTGGTTCAAATCTTGGCGTCTCTGGGACCTACAAAAACTGATATATGTCAGAATCATAGCAGCGGGGGAATGACTTCGGGAGTTTGACACCCTAACTACCTACTTTTTTTCCTTGCGCCGAGGGTCCAGGGATGTTGCGGATCTGAATGAAAAACATAAAACATGACATCTGTCAACTAAATTGCAATATATCCGCTGTTTGTAGTTCAGAGGAGTAGTTTTTCATAGAAATCAAATTGGTAACCGGGCTTGTACTGGCCCACCATCTCGACCAGCTATACTATGGTTTTTCTGGCCTCTCAACCTGGAATGATTTCTTGATATTTGCATTGCCACAAAAATCTTCAAGGTGGTCGAATTCTGAATGCCAATCTTGACTAATATTAATTCATGGATTATGTCTACATGATCAAACATAACTAAACCAACTTGCCAGAAAAAATTTCGAACATTATGTTTTGATGGTAAGGCTGCTTGTGTAGTGGGACCTAGGAGCACACTCAGGGGCAGAGCTAAGATTTTCTTCAGGAGCGGGCCAACAGTCTAACATTTGGATCTGGGTAGGCCAAATTGAATTCAAATCCAAAAAATACATGACATAATTAATTTTTTTTTTCAACGTAATTTTTTTTTCATTGCCAGGGTGGGGCCATGGCCTAGGCGGCCCCCCCTCCCTCCGCCCCTAACCACACTTGTTGTGACTTCTTTACATCGAATCACGAGCTACCGGTAGCTCTTTCTCTCTCCTTATCACCCAATGATATCTACAATTTCTGCGCCACGGGCCAATGGGCGCCTCTTGGCATAATCTGGTAGGGTTCTACCTAACTCTGCGAGTCAAGAAAAAAGATAATTATCTAGAACCCGGTTAGAACGAGTAAAACGTGAACAAGCGTTTGATGGCATCTGACAAACTAATTAAGCTGTCGATATTAAGCTAATTAACATGCTTAACTAGTTAAGAGAATAATTTATTTTGACATGACATTGCTAATAATGTTTATAACGACATTATCACACAAGCAAAATAAAGTAAGCCTGACACATTTTGCTTTTCTCTACTTGCTTTTATAATGTTCCGTCTTCTTTCACATAATTGTAACGTGGGTTTTGCCTTTAGAGCCTAAAATGTTTGACTCTTACTTTTTCTTGTTTTTCTTGTCTACCAAGGAAGTTTTAGTAGTGCTTTTCTTGTCTACCAAGGAAGTTTTAGTAGTGCTTTGAACTCATCACAAATGTAACGTAATGTATATTTGAGTTCAAGGCGTGTACGTAACTAGGAAAGTTAGAGTTTTAAGTTATTGTAAGAGTTGATTATAAGCACAATGGTAGTCTCATACCTTCAATAGATGTATTTTCATATTTTGACTATTATTATTATGACAGCCTAAACAAGTGAGTTGATTGAAACATTTAATAAAAAGAGTGATTAAACCATTTGTCGGTAAGTTTGGGCACAGGGTCGGACCACCTCTAAACCGGGTTCGGGCTCCGAAAAAGGGCACCGAGTCAGCCCGATAATTTATCGGGCCAGTCTGGGTGGGTGTGATAATTTTTTTAATATTCATTTTATTACTATATATAATTTTTTGTTACAATTAATTATATTTATATCTTATTTTATATTAAATAAATATATTTTCTATTTTATCTGATCCAATCCAGCCCAGGCCAAGCTCGGGCTCAAGTTTTAATGGTTAGGCCGGGCCCAGGTTTTGGGTGTCTGGCTAGGTCGGGCCGGGCTAACCCGATGCTTGGGCTTATTTGTGAGGTTGTGAGAATTGGTTTTACAACAATAAATAAATAAACATAAAAATTAAGTAGGTACCACAACTTGGTTGGTAAGCAGTCAAAAATAATTTGGCTATTGATTTTCTTACGATGGATGGTTTATGAAAAATAAAGGAAAAAAACATTGTTAAATAGATTTTTCTTAATCGTCCATCTTTGAAAAATCAATGACCAATATGATTTTAGCCTATAATAACCCACACACACATATATATATATATATATATATAATTCTCTCTAATTTTAAGTGTAATTAAATACACTGCCTGATGTAATCCATCAATCAGTATGCTTGTAAGAAGCATTATGATTTTGTGTATATACATATGTCTTTGACTACGAATTGTTAGGACAATTCCAACAAGTCTCTTATATGGAATGCTTATAAAAAGATAAATAAATTAATAGTCCACTTGTGACGATGAATAGCAATTAAATTATTTTAAATATATAAATATCTACCCGATCTTAAATAATTATACTGATGTCATTATTGAACCTTCATTTGTTGAACATCCAATGAAAAGAATAAACCGACTTCTCCAAGTTGCCTCAATAATGTATTATGATGATCAAATTGCATATTTTATGAAACTGAACTTTGTTGCCATCTTGTATAACCAACAGGACCCCAAAACCATATCACATTAACGCATGAGAAAAAAAAAACAATATTCATAAATCTACCAAAACTATTTTTCATTAATACAAAATTCACCAAATACAAGATTATTAGTAAGTACCCATGTGTATCTATCACACATCATATCAAATTACATCCGATTACAAGATGCATGCTTTTGGGATTTTGGGATCAAAATTTAGAATCAAGAAATGCAAATGAATCACACCCAGTTTAGATCCAATTCTCTAAATTATATATAGATGGAAATGATCAGATCAAAAGAATTCCGCGTACTGTAACAGGAACCTAAAATCGCCAACCAATCTAACTTACACTTGGGTATAAAAGAATAACCAAGACCACATTTAGGGCAGTCTACCATTTATGTAAAGGTGACTGTTACTTTACTTTAGAGAGAGAGAAAGTTATATTATATATAAAAGTTACTGTTACTTTGCTTAATATATATATATATAAGTGACTGTTAGAGAGAGAAGGTTTGGTAAGGAAACTCTTGTACTGTTATAGGGTACAATGAGAGTAGGCTTGTGGGTTTTGGTCCTGGCGCTGTTAAGTGTAGCTCAGTCGAGCTCAAGCTGCTTCCGTCGAGCATAAAGTGACTGTTAGAGAGAGGAGGTGTTGTCTTCCAAAAAAGCGTTATTTTGGACGAATTTCTAGTGAAAAAATGGATTTTTAGCTATAATTAGGGGTGAACATGAGTCGAGTTCAGTGAGCTAGAGCTGGACTCGGCTAGAGCTCGAGAATAGCTCGATGGAAGCAACTCGAGCTCGACTTGATTAAAGCTCGACAAACTCATTTGAATAGAATTGATATTCATCGTTATGTGTTGAGAACGAGCTCGACTCGATTAAATATCTACAAACTCGTAAACTCGTTTGAATATATCGACTTGATTAAAGCTTGATAAACTCAGTTAAGGTTTGAACTCGACTCAGCAGTTACGTGTCGAGTTTGATCTCAACTCGATTATTTGAACGAGTCAACTCATGAACTCGAGCTCGACTCGTTAAGCAAATGACTCGACTCGAACTCGTCTATGAGCCGAGCTTTAACGAGTCAAAGCTCGAGTCGTTGTTCGCCCTTAGCTATGATTTTGACATGGCCACTTGATTGTAGGGAATTGTTTAGAAAAATTCAAGACAATCTTTCCCTCGTTTTTTTTTGTTTCTCTACTTTAACTATTAAGTTAAAAGGGCCAAATCTCTTTCTTAAATTCATTTAAGGTCGCCTTATAACTTGATTTATAACTGAGGTGGATCATCTGTCAACTACAGTGTTGTGTCAGAATCATTTGATTGTAAATCACACTAATTATGTGAAACATTTGATTTGAAATAAAACAAAAAAAAAACAAACTAGAAAAAAAATTGCATGTTTTAAAAGTACAAATATCAATAATACAACAATCTAACTAAGTTCGCCCGCAATAATACATGTTGCCTCGCATGCTTTGTATTAAAAAATTTTTGTCTAAGGATCAACCATTTTAGCCGTGGACCCGTGATCTCTTAAAAAAAAGAAAAAAAAAAACAGATATCACGTTTCTGAAGTTTCTCATACAGCCACAGATTTTTCTTGGAACTCTGCTAAAGTAAAGAGACGATGGTAAACAATTACTACTTCTTTTCTTGTAGTCAGTGGAATCAAACACTTTAAATGAGATAAAATCACATGTTACTATCACTTATGTGATGTCAATAATCTGGTTTTTAAATGGCACAGAAACATCACATCACAGGTAAATGTTTTGTTTAAGATCTTTGAGGCATGAAAAATCAAGTTTGTGCGATTAGTTTTAGAAATATATATGCATTTGCAATTAAAGTTTAATCTATTGAAAGGAAATAATATGCATATTTACACATTGAAAGGTCGATTTCCATGATCGGTCTGTAATGTGTTTCTTTCCTGGTTTAAATTTCTGGCTCTGCTCGAGTAGGGTGGATCAATCAACTTACAATTGAGATTGAAATTGAAATTAAGGAGACAGATGTATGGACACTGAAGGGCACAACAGCAACCACAAAACAACGATCAAAACTGCAACTCATGATAATGACAAGTTAGGTGCACAACGTACCAGAAAGTCTTCACATTTTTTTCTTTATTTTTCTTTGTACTATGATTTACATTTTAAACAATGTCATGGCCTCTAGGTTAAAGGTTATATATATATATATATATATATACTTTGGACGATGATTTTAACTTTCCAAGCTATCTAATTCGAACTGTTTTATCTATCTATCATAATAGATAGTTAAACAAAAATGAAAAAGGAGAAAAGATTTTTGTCTTTTATTATTATTAGTTTACATTTTTGTTCTTTTTAACTATATAATTTTGTTGAATGGGTGCACGAAATAACCGAATAATTAGAATTATATATATATATATATATATAAAGGGAGAGAGAGAGAGAGAGGCACGCTGTTGCCAGAAAATTCGTGACGGTGTAAAAGGTACGTAAGCAGACTCGGGGCTCATGGGTTTGCCACCTACGAAACCGCCTCTCTCTCTCATCTCTCTCTCTCTTTCCCTCTCTCTGGCTTTCTCTGTCTCTCTTTCTTCAAAAGGAGAAGGAGCTACGACTCGTCTTCCGATTCAGGAATCCGACGGAAGAGCGTCCGTCGGATTTCGCCATCTCCGGCTATTCCGTCGTTCTTGGTTCACCCAGTTGTCTTGGTTCTCTCTCCTCCTCCTCTCTCCCCCTTTCTCTCTTTTAGTGATTTTCTTTCTTTTTCCTTGTTGGGCATTTGAACAATATTTTCACTTTGCTCGTTCTCTCAGTTTTGAATATTTTCTTTCTTCGCCGATGGAGAATCTGGAAACACAAATTGGTGTTTCTGCGTCTCTCTCTGCTCTCTTTTGGCGATGAATCGATAGCGTGGAACTTTTTTTTTTTCCAAAGTTGCTCTTTGTTTATGTTGTTTATATTATGAATATTTGAGATTTTGGCATTTATTCCTTTTAATCTTCCCCACTCTTCTATTGGTTTGATGATCAGGTCTTGCGAGGAGAGGAGGGGTTTGGTTTAGTGTCGCGGTAGACGGCGATGGATCGGAAGTTCGTCCGCTGTTTGTATTTGTGGAGTTTGAGGTATTTTCTGGTGCTTGGGATTGGTTTTGAAAGGATGCTGATGGTCAGAAGAACGGAAATCTCGGTCAGATAGGTGGCGGTTTCGAGGTCAAAGGTGGAGTGTTCATGGATTTGCCTTCCTCTTTTGATCAGTTTGGTGATGGGTAGTGCTAAATTGTGATGAGCGGGTGGGGAGGGTTAAGTATTTTTTCTTTTCTTAGTCGAATGGATGGGTCTTGATGGAAGGTATTTGTAGATTCTTATTCTAAAATATAGGGGAGCGGAGAAGTTGGTAGTCGTTCATCATTGTCCTCAAGATGGGATTGACCCGAGCTTCGTCGGAAGAAATTGACGACGAAATCGCAATAACTTCGCCAAATGGATTTTGCATCGGCGATTGCGAATTGGACGGGTTGTGTGGCAAAATGGGGGAAAATGGGGTCAGGGGGGGCACTTTCTTCTACGGCCAGGGGCTCTCTGGGTCATCTAATGGTGAATTTCGAAGGAACCCAGTCCTGGAATCGTCGAAGGAAGAAAATGAGTTGTTTCCTTTGCTGAATGTGGTTGATGGTGGAGCTGTAAATGATTGGAGACTAAGAAATGGTGTCAATGAAAAACTTGGCTGGTTGACACCGAAGGCGGGAAGAGATGTCCATTGCCCTGTCTCAAGGATTGTGGGTTTTGAGTCGGGCGGTGTGAATTTGTCAGCTCATGGGGCTGAAAGAAGTGATTCTGATGAACTGAACTCCTTCTCAACTATTGATAAATTTGGTAAGTTAGACGATGTAAATGGATTGCAGGCCAGGAAGCGCATGTTGTCCCCTCTTAATGGTATATTGCAATCAAACAGGTTGGGTAGTGATCTTTTCGATATTGATACACCGAACAGACAGGAAACTTTTTATAGAGCTGCAAGTGTTCAATCACATGGGGATTGTAGGGCGAGTATGTCACAGGATAGTAAGCAAGCTAATGTGGGTGATGGGAACCATTTAAGTGACTCCTCCCCATGGGCTATAGCTAGGTGCTACAGATTTGATTCCGTTATTAGTAACAGTAAATTGGATCCTCTAGTTTTTACCGATGGTCCATTACTCAACGAGGAAGAGCGGAGTACTTATAATCGTTTCTGTGAAATTCCTGGTACTATTCCCTACAAAGAAGCAGGTGGAATGAGGGTTCTGGTGAGGGCAATAGCTACTTCTCCTAGCAAAGTGTCGCTTCCTCTATCCATGTCTCCTCTTCGTCCAAAAAGTTACGATAGAAAGCTCGATGATAGGATTCAAGGCAGGTTAGTTGATGCTGAAGGGGGGTTCAATGTCACAAGCAAGTCTTTTGAGGAATGCAGGATTTTGCAGAAAGACTCGGACCCGTGCACTCCAGACTGTAACTTTCTTGATGCTCATTATTGGAGTACCAATGACAATCACCTGCCTCAGGCGGCAAAGTTAGTTCGTAACCTTAGTGGACTCCCGGTTCGAAGGTCTTTGGTTGGTTCATTTGAAGAGTCTCTGTTATCAGGCAGATTTTCATCCAGCAAGACTAGCCAGGTTTGGATGCTGTGAACACTCCAATCAATCTGTTCCTTTGTTTCTGCAGTGAATTGAACCTTTCTGATTATTACATATCTATGAATCAGTATTTCCATCTCTTGTTTTGATTATTTAATTTTGCTAACCTATTAAATGGTTTTTTTTATTGCTCTTTTGGCTTATTTGTGAAATGCTTTGGTGCGCCAGTGAGTTTGCTTTTCCCGTTTGTGACTTGATTCAATTTTTAGAAAATCTTTAGATAGCATTTTTTTTTCTGTTATCTTTCCTAATTAATTTTTATTTAAAATATTTTGCAGAAGATAGATGGATTCTTAGCTGTTCTTAGTGTAACTGGGGGGAGCTTTTCTCCACCTTCCCAGAAACTTCCCTTCTCTGTAACCAGTGTAGATGGGGATAGCTGCTTACTATATTATGCATCTATTGATCTTGCGAGCAATGGAAACAAGTGCAAAGGGCCACAAATGAGAAGAAGCTTAAGCACCATGGATTATTTGTCTTCCAAAAGTCGCACACGGATCCCAATGAAAGGACGAATACAACTGGTACTGGGTCCCTAGTTCTCAAAATTGATTGGTGATCAAGTAAGTTAGGCAGGTCGTCTCATGAATATAATGCATGTGGATGCCTTTTGCGAACCAAGTAATTCTAAAATCATCCAACTAACCAAAAACTTACACTTTTGGTTCAGCTTGACCTAGTCTAGTCTAGTGTGAAGTGAGCATTCTCAGATAATATTGCTGCTAAAACAGATAAGATTGCTGCTAAAATACCAAAGGCAAAGGTGAGAAAGTAATTTTTGATTTGATTGCAAAATTAGCTTTGTCGTGCACCACAGTAACCTTTGGTAGTTCCGCACACAAAGTCATGTAGATGTGAGTCATTGTAATCCTTCATAATCAGAATGCATGTGTTTCCATTTTGATTTTGAACCTTTGACTTGCAATGTTGTTTCTAGTTTCAGTATGTATAACGAGGCTGTTGTAATAATCACACTACTGTTAGTTCCATATTGAAAAGGCTTTACTACTTCTGGTTGTACTTTCCGGGTTTTTTCTCACTGTGTTTGTTGCTCAGGAGACAGTCTTTATATGATCCCATTTAAATGTCTCAAGAACTGGACTTTGCAGAAATATGTAACATAATCATGTTTTCCAGGCTAAGATGTGATATTGTGGTATTCCAAGATATTGGTTGAAAATTCTGTTACTCACAGTTTTCAACTGCTTTGTACTGGGACTTGCTCTATCTTTTATTTCTACTGAAAAATAATAAACTATATGGGGGTATAAGTTAACAAATCTTTGACTTTTGGATAAGAGATTTACCATTTTAGTTATGAAGGGCTTATGGTTGATTGTATTATTCTAATTAGTGTGTTGATAACACTTCTTCTCAATGTTTCAGGTCCTCAGTAATCCGGAGAAGACACCGGTCCACACCTTTTTCTGCAATTATGATTTAAGTGACATGCCTGCAGGTACCAAGGTATGTTGTCATAAGGAAAATATTTTCCTTATCTTATGCATGTTCCACTCCTTCCATGTGAAAAATTCTATAATAAACTTGCACAAAATATGCAACAAGAAATTGGTTTTCATCTTTCCCTTGACTGTTTCATTTTATCAACCAGTAGTAACAAATCTGTTATAGTCTATAACAGATTTCTTATTTTCTATCTGAGCTTTGACCATGGAAAATCCTTTTGCACACTCTGCATGATTGTCATACATGCTGCTATTGCACTTCACAGGCATAGTCGAACATGCAATTGGCATGTTCTTTATTCGTTACATTGTAATATTGATCCTTTATTTACTTTTGTTTTTCATATTAAAAAGTTTGAGGTTGGTTATTTAGGTTCTTATTCAACATATGCATATTATGTGATGTTTAAGATGTTTAATGAATGTTGTGGTTTAGCTACTTTTGTCCTAATCCATGTTGGAGATTATAATTTTGTGGGAGACTCGACTCAAGATGCTAGGGAGACCTTCAAGTGGGATGTTTCAGTGGGTCTTTTTTCACAAACTCTGCTCAGTTGGAGTCACTAGAGTATGTCATTTGAAGTGCATAGTATCTTTGTTGTCGCATGCATGTTAGCTACAACCGGATTGCAAAAGCAATTGTGTGAACGCTTTCGTTTACTCAAACAAAATTAGAGCAGGATGAAGGTATACAACTATAAAATTTTGCGGCTGCCATGTAAAACTTCTACGAGAGATAATGACATGGATAGATTTGTTATGTGTATGTTATACTCTGTAAGTAGAAAAATGAAATGCAGATCTCTTTGTTGTTACCTTTGTGGAAGTCATGTGATTGGATGCTTCTGGTTTACTGCGATAGAATTAACATGCGAACAAGGATTAACGTGCGTACATGGATATAGACATGGACACCATTTTCCATTTCATTTTCCATTGTTCTAGGCTCCCAGAATACCCTTTTCATGTTTGTTGCAGGAGTTGGGTCCTTGGGAATAGGAATAATAGAATGCATATTGGCAAATATACATATTTTGGTTGGTGATATAACTTTCGTGTGCAAAAATGTCGTCTGCCCTCATCCCCTATTTTGGCAAAAGACGGAAATTTGAGTGGATCGAGGCTGTGACCTTACCTTTACAAATATTGATCCATCAGCTTCACAGATTCTGTTGCTTGTAGACATGCTAAACTATTTTGTGAAGAAAACCTGTAAGAGTATTTATAGTGGTGTATTTCAATTTGTGATACAGACCTTCATGCGCCAAAAGGTCACCTTAGCATCATCAATGAGCCTGGTTAGGGAAGGAGATCACAGTGTTGCACAAAAAAATGTTCCTGCGGCTCCTCCGGAATCAGAAAGAAGCCACAATGTACAGCTTCCTACCAAACATGCTGGCTCTAATTGTCACTGTATGTATAAAATGGAGTCTGGGAGGCGCCATTCTGAAAATTTGAATAAAGCAGCATCTGACTACATAAATTGTATATATTCAGACGCACAACAGGTTGATGTACTCAACACTGAAAGGACAGATTCATTGATCTTTTCACCTGGAGCCTATTCTAATACCCCCAACAGCGCTGACATCAATATGAAATTGGAGGATGTGAACAACCTTTGCAACAGTCGATATGAGAAGATTCACAATGAGGAGTTCAGCGGCTTCAGCCCCATGGATATATGTGAGGGACCTGAAAAGAAACATGTAGATACTTCCCCAAAATTGAATATAGGTGCTGCCATTTCTGGTGTTTTAAGATATGCTCTGCATCTTCGTTTCTTATGCCCCCCAAAGAAATCCGGCAGGTCCATGCAGAGGTGCAAGTCAGATCCATTCTCTGTTCCTCAGGGAAGCAATTTGCATGGTGACGCTGAACGGCGCTTCTACTTGTATGGTGATTTAAGGGTTGTTTTCCCTCAACGTCATGCAGATTCAGATGAAGGAAAGGTACTCATTTTTTTCTTTAATACCCTTATCTGGTATTCAAAGTTATTCTAGTTGATGCATGCTACGTTAGGGTCAAGGATGACAAATTTATAGTCTCTTAGTCAAGTGATGGTAACTTCAGACGTTTGCTAGATCATACTTGATGCAAAGACTGGATCTAGAAGATCATAAAAGAAGGCTATATTCCTCCATGGTGGTTGGGGCAGGAAGATGAGCTCTTTGAATGTCAGAGCAAGTACTGCATTGATGGTTTGATTGTTGATCTGATCGTGTCTTGCTTTGGCAATTGCATGAATAGTGCTTTCTCTAACGACATGTTGGCTTATGACAATATCTTTCGATTCTCATAGTTTATGGTACTACACCATATTATTTCTTTTCTGTTATGAAGATTTTGGAGTTCCTCTTTCACTAATGACTATTTGACTATATCAGAATGAGTTCTTGTGTTACATTCTGCAGTTGTTTGAACTCTTTTATCTTTGTCTATGGATCTTAATGAAGCTTAAGTCAATGTTGTGTGGATAATAATGTTCAAGATTCTATTTTTAGATCTCTACATGATATACTCGTGAACTAAGCAGTTTTAATTGGTAGCAAAGGTTAGATGAATTGGCATGCTCTTGACTGGTTTTTATATACAGTCTCATCTTTGTTCTTTCTGTGCAGTTACATGTGGAGCATCATTGCCCGGCAGATCCAAAATATTTTGATATCGGCTTCTGACATCAATAGCCTGGTGTCTTAAGCTAATTTGTACATAACAGAACGTGAGCCCATTCATCTGGGCACATCACCATAAACTGTACAGAACTACTTTTCCAATAATAATCTTTAGTTTATGTCAATCTTTTCTTAATGAGAACTACTTTTCCAATAATAAGCTTTAGTTGATCTCAATCTTTTCATAATGTGTTGCTGCCTTTCCAGGGTAATTCGGGTCTTGCATTTGTTGGTTTTCATTTCTACTGCATTAGTTTTGTCGAGATATCCCAATCTAACCAGGTTTAGGGCCCACTCGTTTGGCATTGATTTAGTTTTCTGCGAAAACCTTGGTAGATGGAGGTCAATTAACGCGGGCCCACTATGAAACCTTTCTTTTTCTGCCTTTTTTGGGATCTGAAACTTTTACCGACTACTTCCATCAGATTGAAGCTTTCATTTCTACTCCACTTATTGACTTGCCTGTTCATTTCTTTATCTGGTTTCCCTTTTATGCACCACAGTTGGCTGCATAAAACCCTGAGATTAGTTCTCCCTGAGTTCTATCGACAGAGTGGAGTCTCGCTTCCCTATCTATCCCTCTTGGGGTTATCTGTTTAGCTGTGCTGAAGCATGAAGTTAGGGGGATGGGAATAAAGATGGGTCATGTCAGCGATATGTTGAGTCGATGATAGTGTAAGAATACAGACGCAGTGGATCTGACCTGATCATCATCTACCATCGTCTCCAGCCCAAAGCAAGTGGAGTCTCCCATTTTCAGTTTCTTCCCCCAACCTAGCTGCTTAATCACTTTGCTTGGATCTCGAGTGTAGGTAAAGGGAATGGTCTAGAAGGGGGCTCGCAGCCTTTTATTTCTCTGGAGGGTCCAGAAAAACTTACATTTAATTTAATGGTGTATGAGAACCAATTGATCTTGTAGGTTGGTGACTTTCAACAGAAAATTTTTCAAGTGTGGGTCATATTTTGTAGCAGTTTTAAAATGATTGGCGTTAGCTTTTTTCAACTCACAAAATCTAATCTAGCCGTCAGATTTTCATCATTTTCTTTTTTCATTTTGGAACATTTTGCACTCTTTTATGCTGTCAGATCTATCAGAAAGGAAAAAACATCCAAAGACGCACATGTGACATATATTTGAAGAGACATTTAAAGAGCCCATATACAAATTAAATAGCATCTAATTTCTTTTAGTCCATCTATGAGATCCACGGCCGAGGCAGCAGACGTGATTCACTTTCTTCATTTATAAAAACCTGCTTTTGTTTTTACTTTTTAGTATTAAGTTTTTAGTGTCATATATAGCTGTTAGTTTTTCTACACAAAGAATAGATATAGACGTAAAACTCATTTGACTGAAAATAGTTTTTTTATCATTAAATAAATAGTATAATAACATCTTTGTGACCATAATAAGAAAAAAAAAAGCTTGTAATCTTGTAAATTTATGTTGTCTGGGCTGGCTATCCAGAAAAGGGGAAAAAAATTCTGAGATATAAATTTTTGGTCCATACCCAATGTTGTCAACATCGGATTTTCCATCATTTTTCTGGTTGAAATAATTTAAAAATAACTGAAAACAATTTAAAAAATACATTTTCTTCAAAAACCCATATTGGTCAAATACCAATGACAAAGAGAACTTTGCATAAACCACATTCTCTGTGTGTGTGTGTGTGTGAAATGTGTATACAAACGAGGCTTGGACTGGTCGTGAAAATCTGAGTGACTTCAGTAACAGGGGCAGTGGCCACTGGCCAGTGCAAGGAAGGGCTAATCTGAAGTGAAGTTAGTAATGTTTGGGGGGACAGGACAGACAGCTCCCTCTTGTTCTCTGTCAATGGCTGTCACCTCAATCCCACGTTTGGCTCAATATCAGAGATTCCATTGCCCATTCCCCAAAAGCGAACCTCAATTCTTTCCCTTTTAACTGCCAACTAGAAACTGGACCTCTTCCCTTTGGTTAAGCCAAAGAGCAGCAGTCTTCAACCACTGCCTCTGCATCTGATACGTCTCTAGTTGGTAAATTTCTTTCCAGTTCTTTTCCACCCTTCCTTCTTTGATCCGTCCATGCAGAATATCTATGAGAAAGAACTAGTTTCAGCCTTTCAGGGTGTCAAGCCACGACGCTGACTGAGAAAGTTCTACTGTCCGTCTGTCTAAACTCAAAAAAAAGTGGGCGTTGAAAGCGTGGCATTGACCAACTGGTAGCATCGTGTTGCATGAATGCTATCTGTAAAACTAAATCGGGGTTGTGAGTCTTAAATAGAGATGTCGATGGATATAAATCCATCTTTTACCATATCTGGATTAGAATTCCGATGAAGAAACTGATGAAGCAAAGTTGATATCATATTAGAATCTGATTTGTAAATTCATAATCCAAATCCCTTCATCATTTAACTTTTATCTTCACATATGAATCTGAATCCCACTTATATATGCAACCAATTGTGGACCACATTATGATGAAGAACCGGCCTTCGAAGCATATGGACATTGGGTATTGGATATTTTGTTTAAAACTGAACCTGATTGGACATTTTTTTTTAAAACCGAATCCAAATCTAAATCCAGTTGGGTAGCGCCCGATCTGATTTGTTAATCGAATGTAAGTCTTTTCCATATCTGACCTTTTTGAAGCAGTTTGGTTGGATATGACATATTTAGTTTCAAACCACAAGAATGGGGCTGCAAATTGAGGCCGTGAAAGAGGCAACGACTATGCTTTTCATAATCACAGCAGATTGCTCATTTCTTCAAGTTTTATCAGCTTTTATCTTTTTGCTTCTGTGGAAATCATGGCAATTGCAGATCTTTTGGATCTCTCTCTGCTCTCTTCCGCCACATGAATACTGCCAACTTCTTCTCCTCGTTAAGTACAATTTTGTTCCTCTAACTTTCACTCGACAGGAAATTCTAGTTCTCCAAATTCTTCACTTTCTGAACCAACTGTTTACACTTCAAGAATTGCTTGACTGGCAATCCCATTTACAGAATTCCTCTTGTTTAATAATCTAATCCTTTGCTTCACTTTCTTTTCCTGAAAAATCTTTGCCTTGTAATAAACAAGCTGTACTGCGTTGGCCAAATGATACTATTGAAATCCCTTCGATTTTTTGTTGTTTTAAAGAGCATTCGGCCATCTACATAGTTCACATGCGGGACAAGAAAGAACAGAATATGTTCTACCCAAAGTAGATATTTGAAATGTGATAACACTAAAGTTAAATGACTTCATATAAAGTATCTGACAGTTCGGCCGTCGCTTAAAAAATCTAGTCATCATGAAGAAAATTCTTCTTCCTTCATTAGAAGTCTAGTGATCATGCGAATGGATGACAGACAAATCCGAGTTATTTACTCTTTTTTCAGATGGGGATAATCTCATATATATCCATACCAAATGACTAAATTAATTTAAAAGAAAACCAAGTTTGCCAACAAAAGAAAATAAAAAAGACGAATACAGATGAACTCACTGGAACTTCTGCGTTTCTCGAAAAGAAGATGATGGTGATAGATAAGTTGCACCTCTGTGTATCGACAAGCGGAGAACCAATCAAGTTGGAGCTGAAAAAGCTTTCGAAAACACCAAAAAATAATTAAACAGAACAAAGATGGGAAGATCATCATTTTGAAAAGAGGAAACATCAATGTTTTTTGGTGGGGATCGAATTGAGGGCACAGGCCGAGGTGGGGAGTCTTTACTCGATATAAACCAGTAGCCTTGATGAATGACATATCGACCTTTTGAAGCGGCCAATAAGGAGCTCCATTTTTTCTGCTTTCCCTCTCTCTCTCTCAGTCTCATTATACGTAGTCTTCCAATACTAGTACACCCCACCTCTGCGCCATGGAAAGATGAATGCTGCATCTCCTCTTTCGCACCACTCTCAACCAGAATCGCCACCGTCTCATGCCTAAGCGCCCCCTACTCTCTCTCTCTCTCTCTCTCTCTCTCTCTCTCTCTCTACACACACACACACATATATTACTCTGTCATTACAGTTTGTTTTTTCACATGTAAATATCAGTGATAAAAATTATAAATTAGAGCGTGACATTATGGAAGCGAGGCCTTGCATTTTCACTTTCCTAACATAGCGGGCGGTAGATATCAGGATAGCTTGTTTTTCAGACACAGCTCTATCGTACAATCGATTCATTAGAAACCACATATTTTGTGGGACTTATTTGCGTCTATCACCTACCAATTTCTCTTTCTCTCTCTCTCTCTCTCTCTCTTTCCCTATATATATATATATATATATATATATATATATATTATATATATATATATATATATATATAGGGTTATTAAGACGGGAAGCACGGAGAGACACGCTTGAAAGCACGTTCATGCACGCATGAAAGATCAAATGGCATCACGATATCAGACACAGATAGGCAGCCTGCCACTTCCCTCAACTTCACCCATTGTACGGAACACCACCACCATTACGTTAGGCACGCAGACGCATACGCAGAGAGGTGGCTGCAACCATGCATGCGTGCATGCCGATGCAGTTTCGCTCTGCTGGCGAGAAGCTTGGCGGAGAAGGAGCGTGGTCTGAACGAGGTCCTTTTCTGTCGTCTCCTCCGTGCAGTTCTTCGCACTGAAGGCAATTTCAGAGACACCACCATGGTTGTTCTTCGAGGAAACGGTAAAAAATTTTCTCGCGAGATATCAGAAAGCAGGAGAAAGGCATGAGCGGCGCATCAATTTACATGGAAATGACAATCGGCAGTGGGAGAAGAAGAAAAAGAAGAGAGAGAGAGAGAGAGATCAGAGACAGCGAGTTCAATAATGATATCAGTTACCATTTCAGAGCATTTAGCTCGACGGGGGGGCTAAACATGGAGTAGGGCCTCCCAACATCACAAAAGGGTTACATTGACCTATAGCAGTAGGCTCACCAGAATTTAATGCAGAGCATTTTCAATGCAATCCCAGCCATAATCACACAAAGAAAATGAAGACGAGTACACGAGGAATATTTGCATAAATAGAATCCTATTATTAGCCTCCCCTTCATTTCATTTTCAGACAACCAGGCAAGCCGTGCTCTTCTCTTCCCCTCTTCTCCAAATGAACAAAACCCACCGGTGGAACCAGTGGTGAGGTCAAGGGTTCGAACCCTGCAGATGGCTACATCTAATCTAAGATCAAGTTAACCTAAGCTAACAAAGAAAAAGACGACTACCCAAAGAAGAGAAGAAGAAGAAGTTGAAGAAGAAGAAAGAGATAACAAGCAGAGAAGAAGGTGGTATGGAACTATAGGTGCAAAGAGAGGTCAAGGTTTACATAGTCGCCCTCCTGAGACTGCTCTTGTTGGTGGGCCTGGCTCCATTGCTGGTGGTGGCTCAACGAGAGGTGGGGGAGGTGGTGGGCGTACGGAAGCGCCGCCGTCGACTGCGGCGGCGGGGAGGCGAGGCTCCTCCTTGCTGCCGCCCTCTCCTTCTTGTGGGCGTTCTGGTGGCCGCCGAGGGCCTGGGAGGTGCAGAACTTCCTGGAGCAGTACAGGCAGGAGAACATTCTAGAGGACTCCATGGGGGGGTTCTGCATGATGTGGTGGTGCTCACTCGAGGAGGGAGGGTGGGAGGGTTTGTGGAAGAAGGAGAAGAAGCCGGGGTCCGCCATTGATGAGGAAGACAAGCAAAGGGTTGGTGCAAGTGAGAGATAGATAGCACAAGGCCACAATCTCTCTCTCTCTCTCTCTTTCTCTCTCTCTCTCTCTCTCTCTCTCTCTCAAAAGTGAAGGGGAAGCCTTCTATTTCACATGCACTTAGGCCTCTGCATGCGAAATGACCAGGATGCCCTTGCTTCTGGTGGTGTCTTTTCAAAATTATTTATTATTTAACTACATGCATATTTTTTTATAATTTTCTGGTGGGATGATTCACCTGCAAAAAAAAATGGTGTGTGGAGAACGTGCTTGGTTTTTTATTGGTAGAGACAGCGTTTAATGGCTATAAGCGAAGCTAAGAGGCTGGATGAAGAAGAGAGAGAAGCTCCAAGGCGGGGGTTTACCGTTTTCTGAAATGCATGATGTTTGAAAATGGTGGAAGAAAAAAAAATTATAATCTTTTACAGTTGATCGCAGCACTGCTGATGATGTTCATGAAGGCCATGGCCTCTTCCACATTACTTATCCACTAGCCGCGCTTTCTCAGGAGGATGCCTTCATTTCCCATGACCTGAAAATCTCTCTCTCTCTCTCTCTCTCTCTCTCTCTCTATATATATATATATATATATATATATATATATATATATATATATATATATATATATATAATTGGATCATTGCAAAATCAAAATCAATTCATCTGCCAACACAGTGGTGCCATGCATCGCTTGTATATGCTGATTTTTTTAATAATTGTAAGGTTTTTTGTTACTTCAAGCATTTTTGCTGTTCTTCTTTTGATGCTCTGATTATAATTTTTGATTTTTATGTAACACTATGGTACGTCGTGATCTTTCTCTATTTTCCTCTCTTCTTTCAATGCTCAAAAGTAAATACCAAATGCGGAAAGAAAGAGGAAGTTTGATTTTAACTATGACAACGTGGTGCTCTCTTCTTATTAAATTAGATTCCTACAAGAGCTTTAAATTGGATAATTAGGGTTTTGAAGATTGTTGGCAGTCAATATTAAGTTTTGTTGCATACTTTATAAAAATCAGACCATGCAGACGTGATCGCTGAAGCCGTGCATAGAGAATATATATATATATTTTCATGTGGCAGAAGGTCAAAGAATTTTATAAATAGTTTATGAGCATCTGAAAATCCCAGTGCATCTAGATTTCGCCCTAGGGAATAAAGTATTTGATTTTGTTCAGTATTCAAAGCATGTTTTCAAGTAAACGAGCCATGCTGAGTCCATTATCAGACATATATCTTCCAAAGATTCAAACAGCCAACATATGCAAACTGGTGTGGGCAGTGTTTATATTTCTAAATTCCACACGTACGCTTAGATACTCTCATATAAACTAATCAAACATTTCACTTGCATTTGTTTTTTTTTTTTTTTTCATTCTTTCTCACATCTGCGTATTTGTTTTCCACCACGACTTCGCCTAGAATCAGCTTAATTTTCATCTCAGAAATTTTTGTTCAGAATTCTAGCAGAGTTTTTCTTATTCAAAAACATATGCAACCAAGAGAGAGAGAGGAGAGAGAGATTGAGTTGTAAGATTTTAGTTGTAAGATTTGAATGTATATTCCATAAGCTGGTCAAGAGAGAGATACCCCGAACAGGCAGACGCCTCGTCATATACCCATCAACTAGAATATTTTTTATTTGCAATATTTGCAGTTCAAAAGTATAGTACCCATAAAAATCAAACTGATGACAAAACTTTCAACGATCCGCCAGTCCAACTAGCTACACTATGCCTATTGAAGCTTATACGCGAAGGTTAAAGGCTTACAACAATTGTTATAGTTGTTTGAATAGTTTAAGTTGACGTGCAACAGTAACAGTAAACTGTCGGTGAGACGTGGATCAAGTTTTCCAGGCGTTTGCTAGACATATTTATGGTTCATCATGGTCGAACTATGACTCCAATAAATTAATGAGTGAGAGGGGAAATCTTATATCACTATCACTCTAACCTAGGTAAGCACTCAAAAGCACGACCCTTGACACTTGATCAGTCATCCTCATCTCCCATGGTCGACGTGCTTGTATTCTTATTTCATTCTTCACATTATATATATATAATAATGGAATCTATTATTATATATATAAAATGTGAAGAATGAAATAAGAATAGAAGCATGTATATATATATATATATATAGATGAGTGACTGGTAGATACCAAATCACTTGAGTGAGGGATAAAAACCAAGCTTCTGCTTCTTAATTACGTGTTAAAAAATGTTAATAAACCTTCTAATATGTTTATAAATACTAATTTAATATAAATTATGTTTTAGTTTAAGTCATTTTTATAAAAAAAAAAGTTCTTTCTACTATCAAATTTTGATGGCATAAGAGCAGTTCATTTTTAACTATTGAGAAAACATTATTTAAGCAAAAAAACTGCTAACATAATATATGTTTCTCATCAAATCACTCCTAACATTATATCTATAAGGTTAGATTGAAAAAGAAATATTTTAATAGTCTAGTTTTTACCTTGGATAATCTAGTTTTGCTAACTTTCATATATATATATATATATATAAAGAGAGAGAAAGAGAGAGAGAGAAAGAGAAAGAGAATATCCATGCTTAGCAGTGGCTCGACTATTATGGGCTGTCCAATTGGAGACACCATTTTCTCGACACTTGTCAACTGGAAAAAGAAAAAGACGATCAAGTCACATTAGTTCAGGGAAAGGTTCGTTTTCTTCTCATCATTCTGCTCTTTTGAATGTTTTCTCTGATTTTTCGCTATCAAGAAAGCATCTGCACCTGAAAACATACATATTTGTTAGAACTTGACAGAAAGGTCGCTTCTTCATAATTTTTCTTGTCCTAATGACGTGGTACTAAGAATGAATATATATATATATATATATATATAGAGAGAGAGAGAGAGAGAGAGAGTGAGAGGAATGCGGTGTGAGATTCAAGTGAGGAAGTGTGATTAAAAAAATGGCATGATTGTTAAAGAGTGAGGATCTTATGAAAAGATAAAAGACTGGGGAAGAGAGAGAGTGAGCGAGAATTGAATGAAGAGCAGCAGAGAAAGTGAGGGAGAAGTGAATGAGTGAGAAGAAGCAGGAAATGAGTGTAGAAAAAAAAAAGTAGTAGATAAGACATGCTGTACTAGTAGACCTTCAACATTTATCCACAAGCGTTTAATTATGTGGCTTAGTCTTGTGGTCATGGAGACTTTAATGTGGTAGTCTATTTCCTATTCGCATATATTTTATTATGACATTATTTAATTAATTCGTACTATTATCTTAATATGGTTTCTCTAGAGGTGACATTAAGCGACTTTCTAATTGGGTGCGGTTTTTAAGGTACACCAATTATTCAGAGACAGAGAAAGTAATCGATAATCAGTTCAATTAATAGATATTCTTTCACCATAATTGGGTTGCGATAATGTAAAAAAACTATTAACTCAAAAGTCTTAAATTCAAAGATACTTATGTGATTTATCCTTTTTCTAAAGAAAGAATGAAAAAAAAAATCTCCAAAAAGGGTTGGCTCAACGGTTGGGGTAGGGGCTGGTAGGTGGCTGATTTCATTTTGAATTCCGGTAGCATCAACCTTTTATGTTGCAAAAAGAGGCCACTGACGTGCAAGCTGAAGTACGGTGGGGTGACACCCGGGGCACTGAAAGCAGACATTGTACCCTAAGGAATAAGGGGTTGGGTGGAGGTTTCGACTTTCTTCTGTACAATGGGAAACCCCGCTCATTCAGTAAAAAAAGAAAAGAAAAAGGGTAAGTTGTTAGAGTTCTAGAAAATAAGAAGCTGGATAAGCTTGAACATAGGTTAATTTTACTTTAGGACTAAGCAAAAGTCTACGTTATTTGTTTTGACTTTGATTGACTGAATTTTTTAATTTCAACTGCTTTCTTCTTTTTTTTTTTCTTTCCAAATTGCTCAGTCAACCAAGTTGGACACTTGAACATAGGAATCCAATTTCACCCGTATGAGATCTAAATGGATCGAATTAGGTTGGAACAACTCATCCACATAAAACGGGTAATTGTCACATAAAACGGTTATTATTTGAAAAAAGGAAATATAATACCTGAGAAATAAGTTAGCCGTATAAAACAGCAATTAGACACGTTTTTTTTAAATGTCAGAAAATAAAAAAAATGTGAAAAAATGCGTATTATATGTGTTTTTTTTCACATTTTTTGTTTTTTTATTAATTTTCATTTTTTATAATTTTCAGGATTTATTAAATGTTTTAGATTTTTAAAAAAATTTCTGAGATTTTTCCAAGATATTCTCAAGATATACAACTATACCGTATTATACCCGAAAAATTTCTCGCCTTATAATACCCACACACACACGATATATGTGACAATGGTAAAACTTAATCATGGGTAAAACTCACACACAAGGAGTTGGATTTTGCTAATCTCTGTCTCCGTTCAAATGCCCACCGATAAGTATTAGCAGGAAATAGATAAAAAGAGTCGTTAGAGTTGTCCCAATAGGGTTTTCTTGCTTTAAAAGAAAAAAAAAAAATTCTAGACGCTATTTTCTAACGATTTTCCCAAAGGTTAAATATTTTCTACAGTTGGTGGTTTTCAGAATTGCTAAATATTGTTTATATGCAATCTCCCAAGGTAAATATTTAGTAATCTGTTTTTCCTTCGGTTCCTATATATATGGGTCCAGGTGGTTTAGATCTCACAGCACTGCTTTGACCATATCTCACTATGTATTAGTATTTTTTTTTCATCAACGGCGTATATTCACTTGCAAAATTTGATGCACCTTTGCCCTTTAAATTTTCAATCACACACACACACACACACACACACACACACATATATATATATATATATATATATATATATATATATATATATATATATATTATACAGAGAGAGAGAGAGAGAGAGAGAGAGAGAGAGAGAGAGAGTCAATACCATGTACTAGGGTCTGGATTGTGTCATTTCATGTTCCCAAGTCTTGCCCTTGGAATAGTTTCCCATGTTGGGCCCAGCCAAACATATTTAGACGGTGGCAGAAAGAGATTCTTAGCGCCCAAAACTTCATTCAACACCGGTTCATCCAGTGATTCAAGCCCACTTCTAACCAACTTGCTATCAAAGTTCTACTTTCTAAGTGTCTATTTCTTCATCTCCCAGTCTCAAGTTTCTCGTAAGAAAACACAATATTTGAAAGGGAGGTTAGCCTCAAAGAATTTGTTCCAAACATAGTTTAAACACTTAACTTATTTGGAGAAAATGATAAAAAAAAAAAATCAATTCGCAATATTATTGAAAATGACAGCAGCCCTTGTACATTTTTTATAAAAAGAAACAATTAGAGGCCTACCAATGTGCTGTTTTTAGTATTGTGAAGTTCCTGATGCTACCTTTTATTATTGTTACTATTTTCCTAAACAGAGAGAGAGAGAGGACAAATAATGAATAGAGAAATTGGATAATGCCCGTTAGAAACAGGAAGTATTCAGAGGCTGAAGGTTGGTACTTCTGAATCTGCATTACTATTTTGCAGAAAAAAATATGTTAACAAACACTTAACTTTATTTTGTCTAAGCCTCTAAGTTACTATAAACAAACTCCAATGGTTCACAAGACCACTTTTATCCACTGTTTTCCAGTTATCAGTGTCCTCCCAATTCTAAAGATTCATCTTGGCTTGCAGAATAAACAGAGGATTTTCTACAGAAATGACACATAGATTGCAACTGTGAAATCATCCGTTTATTAGCACATATATATGTTTGTAACTTTGCTAACTGTTGCATATCAATCTGATGATGGTCATAGAATCATGTTGTATTTGTTTTGATTAAGCATATAGATTTGTGCTTGGATAATTGTTACAAAGAGATTTGGATCTGAATCTAGTTTATCTCACGTAAGTCTCATGTGCTTATGTTTTGTAAAATTATGAATTTACTTGGATTAATACTTGAGAACCAGACTTTTGTGCTAATGAATTGAAATATATGTGCTTGTCAACATACAAATGAGATTTGCTCTTGATGTCTAGAAACTTATGTTATGCTTTTTTATCTAAGTTTAGATATGCTATACATGATGCTGTTAATTATGTCCGTAAATGAAGTATATGAGCAAAACAATATATATACGTCAAAAAATATGTTTAAATGTATGAACTAAATCATGAATGGTTTATTAATTTTGTTGGCGTAGACTAAAATAGGTAGGTAAAAAATCTGACCTATTGGCTAAATAACTTGGAATCTAAACCAGGTTGGATCTGGACCCGAGTTCATCAGCTCATGTATTCCAACTCACACTCAATTAGTCGGTGTATTAGCATCAAAAGTATAGTCATATAGTGTTCTTAATGCCAAACAACTACAACTCTCCGTAAAGGATTTGGATTGGGAAAATCAAGATACCAAGAACTAGCACTATGAAAACCAAATGCTATTGAGCAGTAGAACGAGGCTCTTTGACAACTGATGCTTACATTACCATGGTCTTCCTCATCGGTTTAGGATGTTCATGCATAGAGCTGAGCAGAGTGGTGAAGCCAACAACTTTTCATTATGAGGGGAAAACTATAGTTTGAAATTTTAATAAGGGTAAACAAATAGTTTTTTTAATTTTTTATGTAAGCTAAATGAAACTTTTTTAAAACTGCACACACACACACACACACACACACACACACACACACACACACACACACACACATATATATATATATATATATATATATATATATATATATTGGGGAAGGATTATGGCTCTGCCCTTGTTCATAGGGCTGAACACGAGCCGAGTCGAGCTCGAGCTTGGTCAGCTCGAACTCGGCTCGACTAAATAAGACATGAGCTCGACTCGACTCGAGCTCGATTAAGGCTCGACTATCCTGGCTCGAACTCGACTCGATAGTGACTTGTCAAGCTCGAACTCGACTCGATTAAGCTCGATAAGCTCGTTTAACTACTCATACTTACTTGTTGAGCTCGATTAAGCTCGATAAGCTCGTTTTTCTTCAAAATAGCTCGATTTACTCGTTATCACGTAGACAGTAACTGCAGAAAGCTTGAACAAAAATGAAAAAAAGGTTGCAACTTCACCTAATTACTTTGCAAGCTATGTGACAACATTTCAGATGTGCAATAGCCTTCTCCTTGGCTTAGAGAAACATATAAAAAACAGAATCTTTGAGCATTTCTTGTCACGGTATATTACATTGTCATGCAAATATTCCAATCCTTTCGCTGCACCAGCTGCAATTTTCATTCTAGTATTCCAGTCCAGTCGTTTTTTATCAGAAGATCTGTATCAAAAAGTGACACTAGAGGTAAATGAAAAGAAAGTGTATTAAACCATAAGCTCAAATGATGGAGGAAAACGTACCATGTAGATGATCTTCCCATGATCCTAGTGGCATATATTCATAAACCATTAAACCAACAATCTCTGAACCCCATCAGCACAATACCCGATCTGATTAACAAGGTTACTGTGATGAAGTAGACTTAGCATCAAAACCTCAACAAGGAATTCCCTGTTTCCTTGCAACCCATTGCGGTCAAGCTGCTTGATGGCTACAACCTACACCAAGTAATAATATAGCATTCTCGGTCACTGATCACAATCTTTGACGCAGACACAAAAGCTGCAAAAACGTACCATGTAGAATGAACCTAAGTGAATAGACTTAGATCTGAAAAAAGGATATGATGAGAAGGAGTCAAGGCCACTGAGCAGAAACTCAGTCTGTGTTGGGGCAACGAGGTTCAATTGTTGTTGCTGGAATGGCATCCATAACACAATGCATTCTCCTTGGTCCCCTTGTTTTTAGCATTGAACATGTTAGCAATTTCAAGAACATGAACCATTGAATACATCTAAAGCAAACAATAAAAGTTATGACTTTTTAGCTAGTAACAAAAGATGACCATTGATTGCACAAAATATTGTTGCTTATGTGATTTTCATCATGGGAAAAAATTGCTCAATTAAAATGTTGAAACTCTGAAAACTTATAAACTATAAAAAATTCAGCTATCTTTCAAGTTTCAACTAATAAACATCTTGTGAACCATTGACACATTTTTTCCCTCTGTTTTTCTTTGTACCTTGCTGACACATTGCATGGATTGATGTGGTTCTAGGAAGAAACAGGTGATATTAGAACTCACCTGTTTCTTCAGCAGAGAAACCAGCCCATTGGCCATTGGTCTTCAGCCATTGGTCTTCAGTGAAGAACGATTTTGATATTAGAACTCACCTCAACTTCCCTATATAAGTACCGCTTCCCTTGGACATATCCCCAGCATCTAAAGAAATAATATAATCAGTGTAAGTTCCAACAGGCAACAAGCAAGAAATGCAACAATGAACACATCCACCAATTATTTTCTCAAGGACAATTTGTGACTCAGTTCTGAATGAGCAAATACAATTAGCTAGCATTTCCAGTATAAGCAAATACACTACACCTTCTTTAAAGAAATATACAAAGAAACATAAACTATAAAAGGTCTGATAGTTCAGCTCTAGTGATGAAATTTTTTTCTCAAGATTAATGCATCAAATCAAAAGGACATCAAAAGACACTTCAGACTGCTAGCAAGATGAATAGACCAATTCCATAAATTTAGATAATGCTTTTCCTCAATTTGATGCGGAGAACCCACAATCTGGGTTCAGAGACATTGTTACTTGCCCAGGTGTGTAAAACCATGTCTCTCCATCCCTCTAGCAGCCATGCCCAGCCACACTCAGGCAAAATAAACAGAAATTCAGCATAAAAATTTCAGAACACATGCAAGCCACTGGCAAGATGAAGAGACTCCTATTAGCAAGACTTCATCTTGAGTGAGATGCAAAAACTGAAAAACAGGGAGATATATTTTGGAAAAGGAAATTGAAGCTACCGGAAAGTTAAATATAGTCAGAACAAAGGAGATTGCCAAGAGGAAATTAGAATATGTTCAAGATCTTACCCCACTGCTGCAAGATGAACCGTCTGAAAGTTCAATGGAATTCACTGTGCAAGGTCCCAGAAGCCATTGACATGTACCTCCTGTCGCCCGTGCTTCAAAGAAGAAAAAAGGAGCTCTCAACAGGAAATCAAATGACGAGCAAGAGAACCATCTAGGTACTAAAGATAAGAATATCAACAAGTCAAGAAAGCATTACTTTTCCAATAGAAAAAAAAACTAAAATAAAAAGGAAAAATAAACCATCAATCTCTGACCCTCATCATAGATGAGAAAAAGGGTCAAATAAATGGCAGAGTTCAGATTCTTAGGTAAGAGAAAGATACGTCGAAATTTTTGTTACCTCTTTCTCACAAGTTCTTGCGTCTCCTCTCCCTTTCCTCTTCCTCCCGCCCGAGGAGTGGCTGAGTGAATGACGCGGCTTTTATAAGTGAACACGAAAGAATCGTCGGTCTTTTTAAAGGCGTTAACGATGTTGTGCTCCAAGCCTCCAAAGTCACAAAGTCCACTTGTTCAGAGTGGCTGTCGAGTGTCGACGTCGGAGACTCCCCCTGCAGACGTCGGAGACAGGAGAACTAGAGTGAGAGAACTGGAGACAGAGAAGTGGACGACCTCACCTTGGGCTGAAGGCGGAGCAGCCGGCTGACCTTGAAGGCTGAAGGCTGAAATGGCCCACGGCCGCGGACGACTGGTTCCTCCTGCAGACATCGGAGACTCCCCCTGCAGACGTCGGAGACGACCAGATGGGAGAACTAGAGAAGGAGAAGTTGGAGAGACCGAGAGGCGAGAGAGGGAGAGTCGGAGAGAGCTCAGAGAGGGAGAAGTGAGAACGAAAACGAAAAAAAGGAAAGTAGCTTAAGCCAGGAAACCCTAAAATTCTTCCCGCTTTCTCATCTGAATCGGTTTTAAAAAAATCGGTTTATTAACTAAACGAGCCGAGTCGAGCTTTAACGAGTTCACTTAAATGAACTCGACTCGATTAATTAAACGAGTCGGCTCGTCAACTCGAGCTCGACTCGCTTAACTAAATAAGCAGCTCGTTTAAACTTACGAGTCGAGTTAAACGAGTCGAGTTCGAGTAACTCGACTCGTTGTGCAGCCCTACTTGTTCATGATGCCTTTAAAGTTGGCTCCTTACCTTTTATTGAAAAAACAAAATTTACATGTACAAACGAAAAAGCGTACCGAAGAGATTCAAAAAACCAAATTTACACGTACAAAAAACAAAGAAAGGGATAACCTGAAATGACTTACAACTCTCTCTAACACCAATTAGATGGACAAAAACTTTAAGGAGATTAATCTCACTTCCAGTGATGGATTTACATTAAGCACCGTAACAAAAACAAAAAACATCCCCAAAAGTATGTCCAAAACCCACGCCTACCCCGCAGCCTTGGAGTCTTATGAGTGTTTATTTCCATTTTAAAGAAGCACCCAGAACCGCCAGCCTACTATTCACCTGTGAAGAACCTGCGAAGAAGAAGTGAAAATGGTTCAAGTAAATCTTCAGCATCTAACTGGGGCACTTTTCCTTCAAAAATATGCTAGCGTATATACAATTTCTATCTGCAGGAGCAGATACAAACCATCTGCGCACCTGATATGGTTGTGGGAGTCTCTCCTGGCAGCGTTCGTATCAGGAGAGCAGGAACGGTTTCTCTCCGCTTGCTCGAGAACTCTACAACGCTTCCCGTTGCAAAAAATAAACTTACTGGCTTTTCTTCTTGAAATTGATGGTTAACATTCATGAGCCTTTACGTCCTGCCAAATGCCAACCACGACAATCATAATGGGCCGTCCCATGAGCATCGACACAGCTATGGAAGACCAAAAGATATTCTGAGACACCGAAACCTTCAACGGCTCCTTCACCACATCAATAAGCAAAGGAAAAAACCCTTTTCTGGTTGCTTATCGCGACACTGCTTGAGGATCTCTTTTCCCGTCAACTGCATAGGTTTTTGGGGGTTCAGGGACTTCAGTCCTTCTGGCTCTAATCCCTTGGAATTGCCGAACATGAATCCCCTCCATGTTTCTTCTCAAGTGGGACACCTTTCTGTTCCCTTTTGATTTTGTTCTGACCGATTGGAGCAGTTGATTTTCCGGCATAGTCAAGATTTCTCGGAACCATTGGGCGGCGTTCCGGCGAAAATTTGAAGTGGGTATCGGGAAAAGGTGTTTGTCTGGCTGCCAGCTTCGTGAAGTGAAGAAGCAAAAGGGTCTTGTCATGGAGAGCCGAGGGACTTAAACTTGCAAGAAGAATTTTATGATGCTGCAAAATTGCTTCATCATACGATGACCATACATATGGGACTTTCACTTATTTAGTCCTGTATCGATGGGCGGGTGAAAGTGGCGGGGCTGACAGAGCTATAAAAGGAGTGGACTGCTGTTGTTGTAAGTCACACCTTTCTCTTCTTTTTGGCTAAGATTAATTGTATCCTTTCGGACATATATGAGGTCGGCATTGTTATTTTTTAAAATATCTTTTTGTAGCCTTACATGTTTCAGGAAGGTTACTGTGTTTAATAGCCCGTAATTATATGATAATGTTCCCTTTGTTTGGTTTGGTTCCTTGGGGTTGTTATTTAGGAAGTAGTGACCGCTTTCAAGTTTCGTTGGTGATTTTTACTAATATGGTTTGGCTTTTTCTTTTTTGCTGGTGTAGTTTTTATTTTTGGTCTCTTGAACTTATCGTCAAGATTATAGTTTTGGAAAATTTTCTTCTATGCTGTTTTAAGTTTATTTTCTTCTTATATGGTTTCGATAGTCTTTCTTTTACATGTGTTTTTAGATATTTTTGATATCTACTTGGGATCTCTACCTTCTGCATCTCCATAAAAATTTACATAGTTAGTCATTTTGGTGTCAATTTTTTCCTTTATCTTTCCTGGAGCCTCTACTCTGATGAAAGAACATCCACAAAACTATTTTCAATGCTTTTGATACTGTAAAATCAAAACAATTTTATTTTATTTACTAACCTTCCTATCTCTATTTTTACAAATTTTTTAATTTTGCATTTAACCAAATGTTTTACCTGTATTGTCGGTTTTAACTATAAATTTTGTGAACACTATATAGATTTTAAAAAGTAAGAGTGCATAATATAATGCTAGTAATTCTTTTCTATTAATTTCTATTTGCTTTCTTTTTCTTTAAATCTTGCGGAGTGATACCTGCAAAGGTTTTCTTTGGTGTCTCTTTTATATCTATATTTTAATACTAATCCATAACTTTTATCGTATGCATCTGATTCAATTATCCAAATACAATCGTTTGTTTCATCTGAGAATTCTAACTTAGGTAGGTTTTACAAATCTTATAAATTTTTTGTATATATTGTCTGTCAGTTTCATCTTGATAATACTCTTTATCCTTTTTTAATTTGGTTTGTAAAAGTTTATAATATTCTGCCAACTTAAGAATGTATTCTCAAACTTGGTTGACTAAACCAAAAAAAGATTGTAATTTTACTTTTGTATCTAAATAATCAAACTTTGCTATTTTTGTACTATATGATTTTACATTTTTATCCCTGTTTTTTTTATTTCTATTCATAGAAATTCTATCTATTTTTTACAAATTATTGCTTTGCTTTTGCTTGTTGTTCTTCTTGTTTTCTTAGCATAATTTATGAATTCTCTAAGTAAAGTGTAGTGGTCTTCTTTCATGTATGTGTATAATAATATGTCGTCAATATATGACATAGGTATTTAATCCCTTAAATTTTTTATCCATAAAAGTTTGAAATCTTCTAGTTACATTTTTATACTCAAATGGTAATACATTCCATTCGTAAAATCCATTTGTCACTACAAACGCGGTCAAAGATTTACTTTCCTCTTCTAATTTAGGGTGGTAGAATCCACTTTTGCAGTCAAATTTAATAAAATATTGATATTCTGATATTTGTTTTAATTTAAATATTTTATTTAGAATAAAATAATTGTAAGTTTTTGTTTTTACATTAAGATTTCTATAATCTATAACCATTATGGTTTCGTCTTTTTTTTGCTCGCTATGTTTATTTATTATAAAATCTCGACTACTATGTTTTGAATTAGATTCTCTTACTTAACTTCCTTTTAGTAGTTTTTGCATGTATTTATCAAATTCTAGTAGATCATCTTGTACATATTTTAATAGTGGTTGTGTGGTTATATTATCTTCATCAATCAATTTTATTTTTAGTTCTGACTATAAGGATGAAAGTTTTTGTTCTATATGTTGAAGTTCATTTATGTCGTATATGCCTAATGTGATTTCATTTATCCTTTTTGTAAATAGCTTTTGAATCATTCAACTGCTTCTTTTCGTTTTTACTGCTCTTTAATATTAAAGCTTCTACGTTTTCATGGTATGGTGTAGTAAGAATTAGGTGTTTTTCAGTTATTTATATAGGTAAATAGTTATTTAAGAATGGTAGATTTTGATTATTTTCTTTCATATTTGTATTGTAATATTGTCAGCTTTGTACATTATTAAATCTTTCGAACTCTAATTGTTACATATACGACTTGGTGCATGCTTTCCACAATGTCAAGATAACCTTGTCGATTGTTCAATGTAAGAATGAAGCCAAAGAGCCTCAAGGGGCATAGCGTAGCTGGTCGAGCTAGGGGCCTGTACTAAGACAGGTCTCTAGTTTGATTCTCGTAGGCGCTATGTTCCTGTATCTTAAGGCGGTAGGGCACGACATCCAAGCTGAAGGGTGCACCGTTGCTATCGCTGACACCGACGCAGCTCAAGACCCCGGAGGCAAGGAAAATGGAGGGCCCTTCGAGCCTTTTTTAAGCAGTGGGATTAATACCCATTCCTCACCCAAAAGAATGAAACCAAAGAGGGAAGAGTCTAGAGCAGTGAAATCATCTGCTCTAGGGAGTTGCTTGTGTGATAAAGAAACGTAGTCGCAAAAAGTTTCCTGCATATTTATCCAACTGAAAACTTGAACAGACACTAAATTAATTCCAGAGAACCATTCTCGTGTTTGATGCGCCTACTTAGCTTTTTCAAAAGACCAGAACAATTATCCGGTTCACACCAGGACTGTTCTAACAAGTGTTAGCAATAACTGACCAGAAAAAAATAATTAATTTATATTTATGAAATAAATCAAAAAAGAAGAGTAAATGGCTCGGGTAATCTTTTTTAGCAACCCAGAAAAAAAATCATTAATTTATATTTATGAAATAAAATAAATAAAATTTTAAAAAGAAAGAGTGAAGGAGCAGACACAGCTAGTCACGCATAACAACAGATATACTAAATATGCCACTCAAACAAAAATAACAGCACTTTACTAGTTTTTTTTTTTTGGTGGAGTTTTCTTGGTTTAAATTGATCCCGGGCGTTGATAGAGTGATTTGGACGGTTGCGATGCAATTATTAAAGAGATCATTAATATGGAAGTCGGTTCACTTTTTTTCTTCTTTTAAAAAAAAGGTGTTATATATCAAAATTTTCTTCCCGGGCGATCTGTCGCGTGAGTTGATAGCGCATCGCTTCTTGTTATGGTGATGTGGGAACCGTTCATCTGGAAAGGGAGTCATGATCGACGGCTTCCCTGTTTCGTGTTGCGCCCCGCGTGTTTGTTCCTTTCGAGCGGTTCGGGTTCCGCGTAGGGATGAAATGTCTAAATCCAAAGTGTTTCGTGTTAGTATCTGCCAACATTTTTTTTTAAAAGAAGAAAAAAAAGTGAACCGACTTCCATATTAATGATCTCTTTAATAATTGCATCGCAACCGTCCAAATCACTCTATCAACGCCCGGGATCAATTTAATCTACGAAAACTCCACCAAAAAAAAAAAACTAGTAAAGTGCTGTTATTTTTGTTTGAGTGGTCATATTTAGTATATCTGTTATGCGTGGCTAGCTGTGTCTGCTCCTTCACTCTTTCTTTTTAAAATTTTATTTATTTTATTTCATAAATATAAATTAATGATTTTTTTTCTGGGTTGCTAAAAAAGATTACCCAAGCCATTTAGGGGTGGGGGTGGGAATCTGATTAACCTAAAAAAAAAAAAAAAACCAGAGACAGTCGTGATGTGAACCGGATAATAGTTCTAGTCTTTTGAAAAAGCTAAGTAGGCGCATCAACTATTTAGCAATTCTGAAAACTAATCAACTATTTTCTAGCGATTTTCCCAAAGGTTAAATATTTTCTACAGTTGGTGGTTTTCAGAATTGCTAAATATTGTTTATATGCAATCTCCCAAGGTAAATATTTACTAATCTGTTTCGTTCCGTTCCTGTATATATGGGTCCATGTGGTTTAAGATCTCACACAACACTGCTTTAACCATGGTCATATCTCACTATGTATTAGTAAAGAGCACACACACACACACACACACACACACACACACACACACACACACACACACATATATATATATATATATATATATATATATATATATATATATATATATATATATATATAGAGAGAGAGAGAGAGAGAGAGAGAGAGAGAGAGAGAGTCAATACCATGTACTAGGGTCTGGATTGTGTCATTTCATGTTCCCAAGTCTTGCCCTTGGAATAGTTTTCCATGTCGTCCCCAGCCAAACATATTTAGACCGTGGCAGAGAGATTCTTGGCGCCCAAAACTTCATTCAACACCGGTCCATCCAGTAATTTAAGCCCACTTCTAACCAACATGCTATCAAAGATATACTTTCTAAGTGGCTGTTTCTTCATCTCCCAGTCTAAGTTTGTTGTATGAAAACACGATACTTGAAACTTAGGCTGACCTCAAATAATTTGTTCCATACTTAGTTTAAACGCTTAACTTATTTGGAGAAAATGATAAAAAAATCAATTCGCAATGTTATTGAAAATGACAGCAGCCCTTATACTTTTTTTTTATAAACAAAAAAAAACAATTAGAGGCCTACCAATGTGCTGTTTTTAGTTATCTTTTTCTTCACACATTAAAGTACCAACCTAGATTTTGTGTCAATGCACTAGTAACATAAATTTTCCTCTTGGGATGATATTTTATATACTTTTCGAAGCAGCAGAAGGATCAGGTGGACCATAGGCGCTCTTATATCTTAGGGGGTGGGAAAAATACCAAGTTGATGGTGCAGCATCCCGCTCCTAGGCACTGATAAGTGGCTTTTGTGGATGTGTGTGTGTGTGTGTGTTTGGTGGTGGTGTTGCTTCGGCTCTCATCTAGATGGTAGAATGAAAAATTAACCCACAGAGCTCCAGGCAAAAAAATTAGTTGAGGATCAACAGTTACCAATTGCAAAAGCCTATTTTATGTTCCACCATCTGCATTCTTGGTATTATACAGATAAAGTAGTTTTGTGAAGTTCCTGATGCTACCTTTTATTATTGTTACTATTTTCCTAAACACACGCACACAGAGAGAGAGAGAGAGAGAGAGAGGACAAATAATGAATAGAGAAATTGGATAATGCCCGTTAGAAACTGGAAGTATCAGAGGCTGAAGGTTGGTACTTCTGATGTAGGACCATGAATGGCCTGATAAAGCACCCTAGACGGCAGCGTCCTGTACGGATCATACTTCCTCTTTTGTAGTAGATAAGAAATGTTCTTCTCAACTTCAGATTTCACATGTAGGTACATTAAGTGTGTGCTCTTCCTATCTCTCAGCAACTCCTCCCTCCCTTCACATTAACAGAATATGCATTACTATTTTGCAACAAAAAATATGTTAACAAACACTTACTTTATTTTGTCTAATCCTCTAAGTTAGTATAAACAAACTCCAATGGTTCACAAGACCACTTTTATCCACTGTTTTCCAGTTATCAGTGTCCTCCCAATTCTAAAGATTCATCTTGGCTTGCAGAATAAACAGAGGATTTTCTACAGAAATGATACATAGACTGCAACTGTAAAATCATCCGTTCATTATGCATTTGTAATCCACATATCATTTCTCTAATAACTTCCGGTATTGTAGTTGATTATTTCAGATAAATAAATGGCTAAGCAGATAAGAAAAACCACATGAAACACTCATACCTTTTGTTTCAATTGGCTTGCCAAACAAGTAGTACATACGACCAGGTATCTTCGGCATAAGCACAGGGACATGGAGGGCTTGCTGTCCTAACTCACCAACAGCAGCGGTCCTATTATCGAAGTTCCAAAGTTTTTACCATAGGTTAGACCAAGTAATGCTTAGGTTGAAATCGAGTACCTTAAAAAATTCACAGAGAGCTTCTGAACTTCATGAAAGAAAACAATGATACAATACCAACATATCTCACATATTTAATATGTTAAATCAAACGTGTAATTCAATTCATTCATGACAGAAGCACCATAAACTTGAGAAAAGTGTGACATAAAGATGTTAGAAAGCAACTGATCACTAATCTGCACCCAACCAGTCCCCTCCCATCACCCTCCAAATCACAAAACATAGAAAAGAAGAAAAGAGCAAGAAGGTTTGATTATGAACTAGTTGGATATTAGTTCTGTTACTCTGTACTAACCCTAAGAACTATAAGATGCTATTATCTCCCCTTTAAATATTTATCCAAATTGAACTAACTAGTGTGCACTAGACTCCAGCTTAGTGGTTGGATCATGAAGATCATAAACTACTTTCTGCTAGATAAGGAAAGAATAAGTCAGTCAATCTTATTTTTGCGAGAAGCTAAGACAAACAAGAAATGATGATGATTCATTTCAAGTTTGTTAATGCTCAACTGAACTGGAACACATACCTCAATTTCGTTAGATCTCGATTTAGCTCATCTATCAAATATTTCACAGTTGGTATCCTCACAAGGTCATCATAATCAAGAAGCAACTGCATATAAAAATACCACATAAAAATACCACACAACCACCATTATCACCCTCATTTTTTCTTGAGAATAGTCAGAGAAACGAAGGACAGTGTCATGAAGTCACTGAACCAAAAAAGTATGTCTATATATGGCATGTAGCAATTGGAATATGTTATCCACAACCTTTTCCCTTAATGAAAGTTATCCTTAAAAATGCACAAAAAGATTTAGTAATAGCAGGAAATATTTGGTGATGTCCAAAATTGTTTTTCAATAAAATGGCATTGCAGGACACTATAAGTGTCTCAGCCCAACATGGTTACAAATTTCCATGGTGAAACATGAAAGAATCAGAACCTAGGGCTAGCACACTTATATGCTTAGTCTTGAAAACATGTCTTAGTAAGACCATGTTTTATTTACTTTGTGATTCCTCATCTGACAGGTTCTTCTGATTCTTGCCACGATTGGGGAAAAATCACTAGCAAATCTCTTGTGATTCTTTATTTTTTGTAAAGTAATATCTTTAAAGGTAAATACATGTTTTCTAAACTCTGTAACAGACAATCACAGATTGCTTATTTTTTGGTTTCTCACCCTGTGACAGAAAGTTTGTGTCAAGATCTTTTGACAGGTGTTTAAATCTAATAATTAGGTTGCTCACCCCATGATTTCTCCTGTATCAAACTTGTATGGAAAAATTTTAGAAACTTTATAAAGAAAAATTCCAGCACATAAGCCAACTGAATGTAACTAGATTTACAGCTAAACAAATTTATCTGCTAGAGCACAGCATCAAATATCAATTCTAGTAGCTTAAATTTGAGAGTCAGAAAACTGAACGGGTAGAAACATCATCATGGAAATCTTACTTCACAAAGATCGTCTTCTCCAACAGCAGCAAAAGGTACGATTGCTGCTCCAAATCTAGCTGCCATTCTGACAAATTCGGACTGTTCTGGCCAAAACAACTTATATTCCTCTCCCTAGAAACAGCAAGAGTTGACAGAGTTAAATGCATGCCAAAACATATCAAGACCCTAAGAATTTAGCAAGTGATGACATGCAGCAAGTGCAGGTCAGGTTTCTTCAGAATTCCAAGCCTTACCAGCTTGTATGTCTCAGGTTATAGTTAGTTCACCAAATCCTGAAAGACCAAGATCATGTGGACATGCATGCTAAGCATGGGAAATTTGTCACTTTCAGCCAAATTATGGTTCTTTCACTCCGCTAAATTATGGTTTTCTGCCTCTGAAACAAATGGAGACAAATAAGATTGCATATGAAATTGCGGTATGACTTGCAAGTTGTATCACAGGGGCACTTTACTTAGCAGAGCTTTCTTGTGTCAACGTCAGCAACACAGGGAACAACAGGACATCTAACATGGTCAACGTTGAGAACTTTATGTTATTTTTTTTGTTCTTATTTTGCATTTGCTATCTTTTGTTTATTGTTAGAAGATTTTATATTTCAGATCGTTATACATTCATGTCTAGTTTGCTTTCAGCCAACACATGTCTGCACATGCACCCATGGCCCCTGCAACATCTATCAGATATGTGTGCATGTGTCTACACACACACATCTCACTGTCAATTATTTGTTCCCAGGTTTTTACCAGCAGGGTTTTTCTCAGGTATTAAATGGGCAGTTTGTTTTCTAGGGAAAATCTCAATAAATCAAAAAACTAGAAATATAAAAAATGAAACAAAATATAAAAATTTGAGCTTTATAATAACTTTATTATAAAAATTGAAATTTATAATATACTAAAAGATCGTTTTTCTGAAAAAAGAAAAAGAAAGATAAAAAGGCATGAGATTATTTATTTTGGCATTTTTTTTCAAGATATTGCAATTTTTTCTCATTTCGTATTTTCCTTTATTTTCCCATTTTTTCACATTTCTTGAAAAAATTGGCAGTGTTGGTGACAGTGATAAACACATATATGCACACCCGTACATGCATAATGGATAGCTACTTAGCTTGTCCTAGTTTCACAAAATTATCATGCTGTATCAAGAATGTTTATCCACGTCTGACCTGCATTTGTGTCTATCTAACAGGTTAGAACTTAGAATGCAACAGGGCTCAGGTTGCTAACAGGAAATATCACCATGCAAGAGATTGCTTGGATGTCTATGCCATTGAGAGAAGCTGCTTTTTGTTGTTGCATGTTCACTTAGTAGAAAGTTGTATGACATACAAAACTTAGATAAACATTTCCATTATGTTAGAGCTTTTGTTTGGAGGTTCACTATATGCAGAGCATACATTTTAATTTCTCATTCTGCTCACCAAACCCTGACGTCCAGTTACAAATAACACAAAAGTGAGCTGAGAAGGCTCAATGTCAGTTAGGGAGCTGAATACCGCAATGAGTTGAGAGTCCTGTCTTTGCCTTTTACACAAGAACTACATTTCCTTTTTCCACAACAAATAACCAGAAAAAACGAGCATAACACAAAATCATAAGAGAGTCATTATGGTCCTAACTCCTAATAGAAGGGAGGTTGCTTACCTTTCGATGAAGAGCTTCACGTACACCTCCAGGATATAAAAGAACATGTGAATTTTGAGAAAGTAGCTTGAAAAGGCCAGTTGCTGAGACAGGAACAGCACCTAAAGCTCTAAAAGGGTCAAAGCGTGTTTCATCAAGCATCACCTTCTCGGTCCTCTTCTCAAACATGAATGGATGAGCAATGCCTCGAATGAGGATGCCCTTCATTAAGAATTCCCGGACAAGGGGACTTACTTCCCAACCAAACAACATGTGATAGCCAACAAGTAAAACAGGTCCCTCAAGAGGAATTCCATCAAGGCTTCTTACAATTTTCCCACTTTCCAATTTTGAAAGCATCACTGGGCTAGTGGCATGATCTATCCACCTTATGTCCATGGCATCACAAGTCATGAAATAAGTGAGTAAACATAAGCACTTTTGATAAAAAAAAATATAGTATGATGTCTCACAGTCTCAGAAGTACCTGTATGGTTCATATGCTCTTCTGAATTCATTTAGAGTTGGAGGAAGAAAATCTGAAACATAATCAAGCTTCCTTGAGCGCCTATATAGACCAGCACTTTTAATAGTTGAAACCAAATTAATGTCATCATCCTGCAAAATCATGAGTGTCGATACCACTAAAGAACAATTTCAAGTTACAAAGCTACACATATAATACTGAGGGGCCACAGTTCTTTTTTTCCGAAGTTTGAACAAGGAGAAGAAAAATCCTGGACAGCCACTTGCTGTTAAAATATAAATCCTTCACCAGCACGTTGAAGAGGAGTCTCTTAGGATTCCACCTCCTTGTAGAATGTGTTAAGATATTTAATGTCCTTGTAACATGTGAAGAGTCTCCTAGGATTCTATGTTGTAGTTAATATCCTTGTTATATGTGAAGTCTCTTAGGTTTCTATGATGTAATTAATGTCCTTGGAGCTTGTGAAATCTCCTAGGATTCTACGATTGGAGACTCTTAGAATTCTGGAAATGGGATTATAAATAGAGGCCGTGCAAACCATTTTGGCTACGGCTTCTTCTCCTCAGTTTCTTCTTGTTTTCATTCTCTCTTTCCCTCTCTCTCTCTCTCCCTCTCTCTCTCTCCATCTCTATCTTCCTGCGTGAGTGCTGTTTTCTGGTTACAGATATTGGTGCTAGATTTCTATCAAGGTATCAGAGCGCCAGGTTACGTTATCTCTACCAAACGAAATGCCCAAACAGGTCTGATCTGGTTAGAACTCTTTTCTCATCTTGTATCTATCCTGAATTTACTTTTTTCTTGCGCAATTCTTGTTCCTTTTTCTTCTTGCTTACCCAAGGACACATCTTGTTATATCGTGTCTTCTTTCCCTCTCATCTTCTACCTATATACCATTCCTTTCTGCTGTCATGGAAAACCTTTCGCATTCTAGCATGTCCTCAAGTTTTCTTCCTCACCTTATTACCGAAAAACTCAACCATGAGAATTATCTGATCTGGAAAAGGCAAATCATGCCTTTCATAAGAAGTCAAGGCCTCTTTGGACATCTCGATAGTTCAACAAAGGCTCCACCAATATCCGTCTTACAGGAAATAAAAAATGAGGCAGGAGAAGTTATTGCTGTTCATGAAGACAACAATCCTGAACATGCTATGTGGATGAGACGTGATCAAAGTCTGGTTGCGTATATTTTATCCACTTTATCTCAACAAGTGTTACTTTCAGTTTCTGATGATTGTACTGCAGAAGAATTATGGGAAACCCTTGCTGATACCTTTTCCCAAATATCAGAAGCTCGAATTATGTACTTAAAGAAAGAATTTCAGAATTTGAGCAAAGGTTCAACGTCTATCATGGATTATTTGGGGCGTATTAAGGCCGTCGCAGACCAACTTGCTGCCTCAGGGAATAACATTTCTGATAAGGAAAAGGTGCAGCAAACCTTGAATGGACTTGGGCATGATTATCATGCTTTTATTACAGCTCTTGAGGTCCTTCCTGTTCTGCCTTCCTTCAACGAACTACAAGGTAAACTTCTCCAACATGAAATGAATATGAAAAGAGTCATTGAAAGGACTGATCAAGGGAACTCCCAAAATGTATTGGCTATGAATGTAAAGTTTGGTAAGAGCCATGGGAACTCCAACCATGGTGGTCGTGGCATTCTACCAACACCACATAACCAAGGTATGTCTCCTTTGGACACTTCAAGAAAAATACCAATTTGTTTTCAGTGCAACAAGAAAGGACACATGAAGGCACAATGTTGGTTTAATCCTCAAAATAAAAACAAAGGGGTAAGACATGATTATAAACAAGGAGGACAAAGTTCTAAATCCACCGCTGAAGATATGCAACAGCTATTGATGACCGCATTCTCAAAGATGACTATAAAGCAAAATGAGCAAGGAGAATGGTTCTTGGATTCAGGTGCAGCTACCCATGTGACAGGAAATGCAGGTAAATTGACTAACTTATCCCCTCATTACGGTAGAAGTTGCATTATAACAGGTGATGGAAAGTCTCATCCTATTACACATATTGGAAATGCACATATTCCATTGTCATCCTCGTCTCTATCACTGTCTAATGTTGTTCTTGCTCCCAATATCAAAAAGAACATCATATCCATTTCTAAACTCATTGATGATACAAGCTCTTCTGTTGAATTCACACCTTCTTCTGTCTATGTCAAGGACCTCCAAACGAAGAAAATGTTCGCTAGAGGGGAGCGTCAAGGGAATATGTACGTCCTCAAGGAATGTCTACCCAAGGATTCATCCACTTTTGATATAGGATTGAAGACATTTTCTCTTTCTCATAATGCGTCATCAGTGCCAAGTTCTTGCCATTTTGAATCAAAAGTAAGGGGCCCTAACCAATTTTTGGAGTCTGATTTGTGGCATAGTCGGCTAGGACACTGTGGTCGACATTTCATTGAAAAACTTGTCACAGATAGTCTCATTCCAAGATCAAGTTTACCTCTTACTTCAAGTGTCAAAAAATGTTCAAGTTGTGCACTTTGTAAGAGTCATGTTTTACCTTTCCATAATATAAATCAAAGGGCTTCCAAACCTTTTGAAACTATTTTTTCTGATGTATGAGGGCCAGCCCCTATTGATTCCATGTCTGGGTCAAGATATTATGTCTTATTCATTGACTCTTACTCACGTTTCACCTGGATTTACTTCATGAAACACAAATCAGAAGTACCTCACATATTTCGAAACTTCTATGCCATAATTCAAACTAAATTTTCATCCAATGTGGTGCATTTTCAATGTGATGGAGGGGGAGAATATTCCTCGCTTGATTTTATTGAATTTCTACGTGAAAAAGGGATAACTAGACAAATTTCCTGCCCTTACACACCACAACAAAATGGTGTAGTTGAGCGGAAACATCGACATATAGTTGAAAGCGCCATGAGCATGATGCATGATACTAATGTGCCCATTTCCTTGTGGACTGAAGCCTTCCATACTGCTGTATACATAATAAATTGTTTGCCTATGACACTCTTGATGTCTAAATCGCCATATTTTACACTCTTAGGCAAACAACCTGATTACAAGAACTTGAAGGTTTTTGGTTGTGTATGCTATGTTCACGTTGATGCTGCCTTGAGGAACAAGTTTCAAGACAAAGCTATTCAATGTAGATTCGTTGGATATGCTGATGAATATAAAGGTTTTCGATGCTATGATCCAACAACTAAACGTATCAAAACTTCAAGAAATGTCATTTTTGATGAACATAGTTTTGATAATACAAATGAAATGCCTATGACCATTGAATCTTATGATCCCTGGACCAGTACACAGTTATTTAATGCAGATCCTGTTATAGAAAATGATGTGCCTCAAAGTGAAGATTCAGAGAGAGCAATACAACCGTCGGATATGGCTCAAAGTGAAAATCAAGAAGATCCAACACAGTCATCAAGTCATCACGAAAACAATAATGAAGAACAGAGCAACGATGCACATCGGTATTCGGGTCTTATCTACAGTCGACGACTAAGGGACAGAGATGCTCACAGTGAAGAAGACAACATGCCCCACCTTAGAAGATCCCAACGCATTCGTCATCCCATTCACAGGTGGGTTAGCTATGATTCTTTATCACTTGATTTTCAGTTATTCATGGCAAAAGTTGGCAAGGAGGAAGAACCTACTTCATTTGATCAAGCATCAAAATCACATCATTGGAGAAAGGCTATGAAAGAAGAAATGGATGCCTTGCATGAATGTGGAACATGGGAGATCGTTCCGAGGCCACACGAAAAGAACGTAGTGGGCTCCAAATGGGTATACAAAATTAAATACAAACCTGACGGCAGCATAGAAAGACACAAAGCAAGGTTAGTAGCAAAAGGGTTTACACAACAATATGGAGAAGATTATGATGAGACATTCAGCCCTGTGATCAAAATGGGAACAATTCGCGTGATTATATCATTGGCAGTTGAATATGGATGGAGACTACATCAAATGGACGTGAAGAATGTTTTTCTTCATGGTGATTTAAGGGAGGAAGTATATATGGAACAACCTCCAGGATACACGAAAGGAGACTCTCATGCATGGGTTTGCAAACTAAGAAAATCTATTTATGGACTTAAACAGGCCTCACGTTCGTGGTTTGACAGTTTCTCTTGCAAGATTCAAGAATGTGGTTTTCGGAGATGTCCTCTAGATCACTCTCTTTTCATTTATCGAAAGGAAAACATATTTACTTTACTTCTTATATATGTTGATGATATTGTTATCACAGGCAATTCAGAAAAACACATAGAAGAAGCTAAAGTTTTGATGATGCAAAACTTCAAAATGAAAGAGCTTGGTGATTTACGATTCTTTCTTGGAGTGGAGATTGATAGGGACAATAATCGCCTCACATTGACACAACAGAAATACACGTTGGATCTGCTGAAAAAGTCAGGTATGTCTGATTGTAAGCCTGTTGGAACTCCTAGTGTTCTAAATCAAAGACTAAGTGCTCAAGATGGGGAGTTATATGAAGATCCTACGCAATATCGAAGTATTGTTGGGGCACTTCAATATCTTACATTTACTAGACCAGATATTATATATGCTGTGAATCAAGTATCTCAATTTATGCATGCACCTAAAGATACTCACATGGATGCTGTCAAAAGAATATTAAGATATCTTAAAGGGACAGCAGGAGATGGCTTAGTTTATGGTAAGAGTGAAAATATAACTACTGGACATCAACTTATGACATTCACAGATGCAGATTGGGCTGGAGATCCCGATCAAAGAAAGTCCATTTCTGGTTTTTGTATTTTCATTGGACGTAATCTTGTGTCTTGGAGTTGTCGAAAGCAAAAGGCAGTAGCAAGATCCAGCACTGAAGCTGAATACAGATGCATGGCTGCAGGTACTGCTGAAGTTACATGGGTTAGACAGTTGCTAGAAGACATTGGAGAAAAGATTAAAACATCAATGTTAATGTGCGATAATCAAAGCGCTATTAACATTGCCTTTAATCCCGTACAACATGGTCGAACAAAGCACATTGAGATTGATCAACACTTTGTTAGACAAAAGGTGGAAGACAAGGAGATTCAGCCTATTTATGTTCGTACAGATGAACAAGTTGCAGACTTATTTACAAAAGGATTAACAAAGGAACGATTCTGGTTTCTAAAAGGCAAGTTGTACATGGTGCAAAACCATGCACAACTTGAGGGAGGGTGTTAAAATATAAATCCTTCACCAGCACGTTGAAGAGGAGTCTCTTAGGATTCCACCTCCTTGTAGAATGTGTTAAGATATTTAATGTCCTTGTAACATGTGAAGAGTCTCCTAGGATTCTATGTTGTAGTTAATATCCTTGTTATATGTGAAGTCTCTTAGGTTTCTATGATGTAATTAATGTCCTTGGAGCTTGTGAAATCTCCTAGGATTCTACGATTGGAGACTCTTAGAATTCTGGAAATGGGATTATAAATAGAGGCCGTGCAAACCATTTTGGCTACGGCTTCTTCTCCTCAGTTTCTTCTTGTTTTCATTCTCTCTTTCCCTCTCTCTCTCTCTCCCTCTCTCTCTCTCTATCTCTATCTTCCTGCGTGAGTGCTGTTTTCTGGTTACAGATATTGGTGCTAGATTTCTATCACTTGCAACCTCCAGTTAGCAAAACCATTAAAAAGACATAAAAAGAAGGGGAAAAATAAATGAAAATGAATAATCGGGAAATCATGACACTTTGGGGAAAAAAACCAATGAATTTGTCACATTTGTCCCTTTTTAGAAAAAAATTATTATATTTTAATGTTTTCAAGGTTTTTTAACATATTATGAGCTAGTTTGAATTTTTATAATACTTTTGTAAGAACATTAGTAGAAAACTCAATTTTTCTTTTTTCAATATTTTTATTTTTAAATTTTTTTGGTAATTTTTTGATATTCTCTAGAGAAAACAAACTTTTTGATTAAACCTAAGGAAAACTTTGCCCCTAAAAACCTGGAACAATATTTATGACAATGGTAGAACCCAGGTTTCTCATCTCACAGGCGATTACACCCAGCTGCATCCTTGTAGACAGATGCCCTTGTATAATGATTAGGCCCCTGCTTTTACAAACATGCGTAGGGATAGGCAGGCTACATCAATAATCTCCATGAGCCCTGTCAAGGTTGAAGAGAATGGTGTCCTGCAAGCTCCTTTCTGTTTTTTAGTCTACTAAGAAATACTTTTGGATTTACCAGATCAATAACCTCCCAAATTAATCCACCATGGCTTTGAATGTTTTGAACTGGCCATGGCTCATCTATGCTCCACCTGAAATATATGGATGCTTTCAGGCTCCAGCTCCTGAGATCAACTTGGTGGATATTCATATGCTCATATATGTCATGAGGGATTAATCATTGAGCTATTAAGCTTATGTTAGAAGACAAGAAATAGAACATCTAGAAGGAAAAAGGGGAAGAAAAAAAAAGAAATGAGGACACTCCTGATTGGTTGCAGATCCAAATTATCTTTTCAGAAATTCATTGTATAATCAAGGGGGATCAGATATAAAGTGACAAGATCCAAACCAATGGCCATATAGAGATGCTCCCACAATGTACTCTTGAAATGAAAAAGCAATATTAATCCTCAATATTAATTGTGACATCAACATATATATGGATCTAAATGCATAAATATGATCTATATATTTCTCTGTGCACATTGATACTTATTTCTCACCAGAAAAATGGAATGTCCACTATCCTTAAAGTACCGAAACCTGCAGCGGCTCAGTATACTGCAAAGTCTGTCAGCTTCCTCTCTACTGGGTAGAAACTGATCCTTGCCACTGAAATACCATTAAATAGCATCACATATTTGTTCTGTTTTCCTAAAACTCAACTACTATCAATGCTTTAAAGGACAAGACTATGGCATATCATAAAAATAATGCACAGCCAATGTTGTAACGTGTGGTATCATATTTTTACATTGCTTCATGTAACTAATGCAAAAACTAGAAACATAGTGCAAAATCTGACAAGATAAACCCTTCAATATAGTTTTGGGGTTGTATCTTATGTGGATAGTTCATAATCCATATCATATGATACAGCTCCATAACATGACATGGTATGAAATAGTCCATATACTGCAATATGAACCTGGTGGAAAAAGGAGATCCAAAACACCATTTTTGTACTGGACTCCAACACGCTCCTAGGAGTTGTGTGTGAGGTGCTCTTGTGTGGTTGAGGAAAAAACATCATTTGGGAGCTGATTTCGTGTTTAAGGGTAGAGACTGGAGATGTTTCTCATTTTGCACCACCAAAATTGCAACTTCATCTGTGTATATATTCTTTTAAATATTGGTTAGACGACCATCAATATTTGTGCTTTTATTAATCTTTGGCTTAGGAGTGATAATGGTTGGATTCATTGGAAAATTGGATGATCCTGTACATCAACTGTCAGTTAGACATGTTTAAAAGAAGTTCAACACATTTTTTTTTTTCTGTAATCAGCGCTTACATAGTGGATTCCATACATTTAAGTTGCATTTAATTAGTCCACTAGATGGTGGTCTATGTTTTATGCTGACATCTGTTTACATGCAGAAGAGAACACCTAGTCTGCCTGAGCAGTTTACAAAGGAGTTCATCCAGAGGAGGACAAGGGTTGTAGTTATCAACTTAAATCCACCTTTACCTATGATTCTTGACACTACAGTCAAAATGGTACACTAGAAAATCTGGTAGTCTTGGTTAGTTAATTCTGAAGACAAGGATATTGCACCAGCAACATCAGTTGAATGACTGCCACATTAAGAGGAACTTAGTGGAGCAAAAGAACCTAGTAGAATAGAAGAACCCAGTAAAGCCATCACTGCCGTATTGCAGGTTTATATTCCTTCTTTCTTTGATTAGTCTATGGGTAGCGTTAAAGATTTGAGTTAAAATAATGTACTAGAGATTTTAGACTTAAATGAATTAGGGACTTCAAGTTGACTTAGTAGATGTACTTTGATTACTGCATTCCTATAAAATTGATGTTTCATGTTTGTCACTTAGTTTTTATGCATCATGCAATTCATGTTTTTATATAGAAAAAAAAAACCTATTTCTTTGTACGTTTTCGAGCTTTTTTATGTTTAAAAAATTGAGGCCTTTTATGTTAGTTAATGTTACATTTAGTTACATATATAACTGTTGGTCTGACAAAATTATGTAATTTACAACATTGCACACAAGACAGAAGAACTTGTGGTTGTGACACCTATCAAGTTAGCTTTCCAACCCAAACTGAAGCTATTGGAAGGCAAAATTTAGTCCTAGTGATTGTCTTTCGTCTTGCATTTTTCATTTCTACCAGAGCAAGTGCTTTTGTCATAGTTTGAAGACCCACAGACCTGTCAAGCATGTTAGGAAATAAGATATCTTGTTGATATCATAGCTAGATTAGGTTTTACATTTTTTACATTTTATTTTCATTTTTATGTATTTTATTATTTCTTTTATTTTTCTTTTTCTTTTCTTTTATTTTCCTTTTATTTTTCTTTTCTTTTCTTTTCTTTTTCTTTTCTTTTCTTTTTCCTTTTCTTTTTCTTTTTGTTTCCCCTTTGTTCTAGCCGTTGGGAGATCCAACGGCTCCTTTATGAGCCGTTGGAACCTCCAACGGCTAGAACAGCCCTCTCTTCCTTCTCTCCTTCACTCTAATTGGTTATATATATTCTTGGGTTGCCTCTTGTACAATGTATGCTGTTTTACACAGCCATTTGACATTCATTCAATAAGATTGATATATTTCAAGTGGCCTTAGTGCCTTTTCCTATCATATTCTTCTTTAGTGACTATTATAGTCACATTTATAAAGCATTCCAGCTAGCCGTCATGTTTTCCAGAGATCTTGCCTATACAATATTCTTTATATGTGTTTTTCACATCATATCAAAAATATTCCTGCCATCATTTTCTTAACTCAGAGTCTCAGACTAGTAGCTGTGCTTTAAAGTACCAGTTAAAAACCTGGCAAGTACCAATCCTTCAGATTTAACAGCATGGAGACGTGCATTAGCATAAGATGAAGCTGCTCGAAGCATCTTCAACCTCCACATAAGAAAGTCCTTTGCTAAACCATCTACTGGTATCTGTCAATGAAGTCAATTATCACAATTGCATTAAGAACATCGACATAGAAAATGCTTGGTTAATCCTCATAATCTCCTAATCATATAAAATAGGAACGAACATAGCTAAATCAGAATGGATGGAAAATTAACAATAGAGGAAGCAACAACATGCCTATAGTATTCCATAACAATATGCATACATACATGCAGTTGGTATAGGTTCCTGGAGTTTATGAGTGAGTGTAGGGATAAACTGTAGACTGTAGAGTACTTGTATTCAGCAGGCTCCTGGATATAAGTTTTTGATACAAAAGCTAAGGCAAGGTAATCAATTACCAGTTCTTGCCAAATGCCAAGTGACATGCCCATGAGGGCCATGACATTGAAGATTTGACCTCCTTAACTAGAAGTCCTTAAATGTGCTATGCAGTGTTGGACACAAAACAATACATTTTTTGAATCTCTCTTAAATGATGCTAATGGACTTAGATTATGATGCATAATATATATATATATATATCTATATATATATATAGATAGATTGATAGATAGATAGAGAGAGAGAGATAGAGAGAGAGAGAAGAACAGTAGAATGTAATATTTTTCTTTATACGAGAAAACTGTTCATATCAAGTGAAGCAGATGGTGCATATGTTTTCTGTTGTTTCTTTACCTGCTGAGCATACGAGGGATCCAGGACAGTTGTCAGCAGCCAACTGAGGTCACCTAAAATGCATGCAAGAAGAGATCTCTATAGATAAGAAAATACATTAAATCCCCAAACTTACCATTTCAATCTTCATCAATAAAACAATTGAACAGAATATGATGAACTGTAAGAAGCTAACATTCTGAACATCTGGTTGATGATTGGAAATTACAAAAAATCAGGCTCTAAAATTCATCAATCTCATAGTATGATGGTACATTTCAATTTAGTACATTGATTGAATCTATTTACATTATATAGGTTCTATAGGCTAAAAAAACGTCAATCTCAACATTGAGTTACTATTACCTGCCTAATTCCTGATGAACATAGGTCTGTCTTCTTTTAGATTTTTAGAATCTGGGATTAGGTGAAGATATAAGAGGAGCAAGAACAAAAAAGAGGGAAAGAAAACGAAGAGATGACTGTACATTTTTGAAACTAGCATACGGAGTTCGTAAAGCTTAAAAGCATCATCTATTATGGCATTACACCCATTTAAAACGAAATATAAGACTAACCTGTCATTTCACTTGAAGTCACTTATCCCGTTCAATTCAAGTGCAGACCAAAATCATATGGCAAGATTTATGTCATCAAAGCACTTGGGATGATGGTTGGACTTCATGTCTCTAATTTTTCCCATTTTTTCGTGATGCCTTAACTTCCAAATCTTTTATTGAACTTCCAGGGTTTTCACTGCAGAACTGGTCAGACTATATTATATGTCAAATTTCTCCTTGGACCAGAGTAAACGATTATAATGATTCTTCACTTTTTCAAAAATCTGAACTTCATTATGTTTTACTTAATTTTCAATATGTTATCATCTCCAACCGTCCCAAATAAACCTTTTTTTTATCCAACTGCTTTCAGAAACTATATCAACCAGATAAGTTTGGGACGTGAGTAATATATCTTTAGGACTCTACAGTGAGCATGGCTAGGTACAGTTTCCCTTTTCATACAGTAATAAGTGAGTCTATTGTGTGTCTCTAGTATTATATACAGCGACAACTAGCACAAATACATGTCAAACATGTTGCCAGGGAGTTAAAAATTTTCACTTTTGGGACCTTGGCACCTGTTGGAAAGTGGTTTTAAATGAGTTATGACGACAAAAACTAGAAGTTTCAGCAAGGGTATAAAGAAGAAAGGATCTGGCCTTAACTTGTCACCACTAATTTCAATTGAAGTATCTAAATTCTGAAGTTCAATGGGCTGTGTCTGAAAGTTGATGTTTGCAATCTTGAAAAGGGGTTATTTAGTCTATTAAACAGTTTTTCTCGAAAACATACTAAGAGGAATCTTGCAGCTTCCAAGGATTTGTAACCATGACAAGTTGGATACGAGCATCTATAGTTAAAGATTGCATACATGTCTAAGGTCGAGCCCAGAACTACACTTTGGGGTCTTGACCAGGATAGAAACCAACCAACATGCATAAGAGATGGTCCACAGAATTTCGATGCTCTCAGGGAAGATGGACTTAAGTTATATGTAATGAGACTATTTTCAGTTTGGCCTCCATGTATATGTTGTGCAAGGCTGCAAGCACAAGTACATGTCTGTCTGTCCGCATGCATGTGTGCGTGTGTGGTGAGAGAGAGAGGTCTGAGTTCAACACACATTTGATCGGACAAATAAATCTCTAACAAAGATGTGCAAAATTCAAACAACCAACTCATATTATGAAGATATTCCTTGATGCACGAGTCCCCACATACCTACAAGGAAGCTCAGAAGATAGTCATTTGGTAGCTTTAGTTCACCAGGAATCAGTTCTGAGAAAGGTAAAAGACACTGCATCCAGGACCTGCTAAAAGATGTCACTGAAGAAAAGTTCAAAAAACAGTAAGCGTTGAATTTGATAAGCAATGATTTGATTCTGTTGAAAGCATATCATATACTCACTAGGATTGGCCAATAATAATACAATGTCAACGTCTGGGTTACGAGCTGCAACAGAAAGAGCAAGACATCCCCCAAAAGAATCACCAACAAGATATACTGGTCTACGTGGAGCTGAAGAATTTTCCAACCTCACTGTCTTTTCCACAAATTTCACCAGTGCTGAGACCATGAAAAAGGCGAACAAAATGATCAAATGAAAAGTTTTCATTTTTCATTTTCAAGCAAACTAAAGAATTTGACTCAACGCTGAAATAAATATGAACTACACTTAAGGCATGTATTCACAAACAAAATATTTCCCAATAACAACCATTTTGGTGCTATTATTTTCCACTGGATGTCTCTTTAATTCATCATTCTGGATCATAATAAATTCCTAAGTTAAAAAGCATCTAAATGGGGCAACAATAGCAATCAAATAATGCAGGACTTATAATTGTTGAAATAAATAAGAACCAGAAGATTCATCCAGACGATATTAGCTTCTGCCTAACCTTAATTTGTTTGACAAATTGAAGTGCATTTATTTTTCTGCTCCAATGAGGATTCCTTGCATTGAACATAAAATGACAACCTATGTCACATAGGTATGGGTACGGATGCTGGTACGGGTACGGGGAAGCATGTACGGATACGACGTTTTCGCCAAACTTGGTATGGTGGTGCGGTGATAGTTATATATTTTTAATTAATTATATACATGAAATCAGCAAACAAAGTAACATAAATATAAGAAACAGATGTCATTTTTGCCGGAGATATGTTGTATGAAGGTAAGGAAGAAGGAGGAAGAGGCATCAGGTGAAAATAGGTTCATTTAAAGTGGTTTGGATTGGCTCTGACTCAGAACGCTATCCGAACCGTACCAAGGCATACCACGGTACCAGAATCGGCCGTACCGGTAAGGGCACGTGGCCAAAACCCACGTACCCGTGTGACGTTGGTGACAACTATTCCAGTATTTCACACATGAAGGATCAGCATCATTCAAAATATTGGTCTATGGCAATGTTTGCTGATGTATTCACATGTTGTTGGTGGTCTTACATAACACAAGAAGAATGTGAACCATGGGAAATGTGCTCCACAAGAAAGAGAATCAAAAGGAGCCTAGGAGGAAAAAAGCACAATGAACATCCTTGTTGGTGTCCCCTGGCAAACTTAGAGAGTAACCGGCTCATGTTCATGTACAGACATTATGCTGGTTATGGAAAGACTATACCAACTTTAAGGAAAACTAAAGACTTTGTCATCGCACATCTACAGACATGGTAGCATAAAGAAATATTACATAATAATTCCTTATTCTTTTTGTTCCACCCCAAACTGTGGATAGAGAAGAGCAATGGTCTTAAATTCTTAATAACTTGAGCAGACCTCTACGGACAGTTTGCAGACAAAGAATAAGTGAGAAAAGAAGAAAACTCAAAAAACTAAAGTAGGAGGTGTAATGAAGAAGAGAAAGAGGCTCAAAAAAAAAAATCCAGGCTTATTCTCATACAGTTCCTCAAAATTGTTGTCAGGCAAGTAAAATTTTCAACCTTAGGAAAAGCATGTGGTTACAGATATGGACCGTCAAAAGGAGAAAAGTACCTTTAGTAGTACATAATCGTAGTTATAGTTGACATAATGTATGCATTTTTAGTATCCTTCTTTATGTAGTTGATGAGATCAGATAACTAAACATGGATAATCAGATATAACCAAATTCCTGGCAATAACATTGCCAAAGCACATTAGGAACCAAGTGGATACTTAGGATCATCAATTTGAAGAATAAATGTGTGGCCATAAAAAAATTCATCTTGTTAATGTTAGCAAACTGGCTAAGGCTGGTATCTGAAAACTATTAGCGATATCACCCCAAATTCCATCTAAAAGCAGTGACGGCATGCTTTGGTTTAGAATCACATAGGTGCCAGCCCTTTATTAACACAGGAAGTAGGTTGATGATGGTAGCCTTCCAATGTTTAGTTCACACCACCTATCCATAAGAAGAAGCAAATCAGGGTGATGTTCATCTCTGTTTACCTTGTATTAATAAAGGTAGTAAACAAAGAATGAGATAAGGAATACAACGCTCAGTGCTTTGGGATTTGAGAAATCATTCCTCAGCTATCAGATGTCTTTCTTGGTTCTGAAATTCTTTTAAGAGAACTATGGCATAGGAGTACAAATGGGAAACATAAAATAGCAGTTCAGGAAAAGAAGAAAAAGTGGATTTTTTCTTTCTTTATCAACACGAGTAAAATACTAAACCTTGCTCACCTTCATTGGCACATTTTAGTCAAGAATCCTGGAAAACTGCAGCAGCAAAGCAATCTCTTCCCACAACATTAAAGGATTTAATTTCTAAATAATTTTGATGTGCAAGCAAGCAGGCAAGCTTCATATTCATCTTTGATGTTCACAACATTCACTAACAGATAGAACAGCAAACATCATGCATCAACATTATGGTATGATACAGATATCGTTTAGTGAGCTGCTCGACCTATATCCTTATACTAGTTTAAATATAAAGCACAGGAAATTGAGAACTCCATGACTGCATAAACAGAATATATTTTACATTCTGGTCACTGACTTTTCCATACAGTCCCTAGATGTGTCAGAGAGAGAGAGAGAGAGAGAGAGAGAAAGAGAGAGAGAGAGAGAGAGAGAGACCTTCAAATGGTGTCCGGTCCAAAATTGGAATATGCAGGCACCAAACTTCAAAAATTCAGCAGCCAAATTCATGAGGCCTTAAGTTTGAGCATTGACTAATGCTCATATGACGTAAAACAGATTAAAGATCAAAGAGTAGTAAACCATTGGAAGCTCAGATATTGAAGACACAAGAAAAACACACATTGAGTTAACTATGTTTCAGTACAAGTCAAAAGTACAGAGGATGTACATATCGATATACATATCTCTGGAAACGAAGTCAATGAGAACATTCATTGGTAGTGGGTGCATTAAATGACATGTCATTCCCTTCCACACCAGCATGACAGTGGTACTGCCCATTATATAGGTCTAGGTAATGGTAACTGGAATCCAAGGATAAATATCAAAGCCTTCTTATTATGGCTCTAGTGCTTTTATGTGATAAGCAGGTGGGACCTTAGCCAGTCAGGAACCATTATATGTTTCAGAAAGTGAAGATAGAGACAGACAAAGTGATAGGCTACTCACTTTCCTAGCTGCTGGTGGTGCAAGAACAAGCCAAGCCCAATGGTGTCAATACCTGAAAATTCCAGTCTTCAACTTTAAGAAAGTACATATTTGCATCCAACAGAATACCTAGAGTAATATATTTGAAAGACATTTCATATAAAATCTTTTCGTTAGCAGGCTTAAAGGCTAGTCTATTCCATTTCCATAAGCATGTTCCTACCTGGATATTCTTGGAATTACATATTTTGTTTCTGCACCTATGTGTGTAATGCATGCAGTTTGCGCCCTTAATGAATGGGCTAAAATTTGTGCATGCATGCAAAGCAAGAAGAATTTACACAGTAGATCATTGCGAATATAGCAAACAAGCAATGCTTGGATTTCCAAAATCTATACACAACATTTTAAATGAGCAAGTATCATTGCCAAGAGATGGACAATGACGTAATGGAATTGACAAACCATTATATGGAATGTTCCATGTTAAAACAAGACCAGGATTCAGATTCATTGGCATTTGTTTCTAACAATGTGAATGGAACAGGCGGGGAGGGAAAAAAATAAAAAAATCAGTGTTGCCTCTATCACATGTTTGGATCAACAATGCACTTAGGCGTACTTAAGCCCTGAAAGAGGGGGAGGGTTGCTGAGTTTGGGAAGAAATTACTATGTAAGATTTTTTAAAAATCATCCATGGTCGCCACTGTAATTTAGAGGAAAAAGTGACTGCCTCTACATAAGTTTTCTGGTTCTGCATCTGGGTTTCAGGCAACCACTGATTGCATCAAGTTGCGCACTTAGCATTCAGATACACTAAAACCATGTCTCAGTGAACCTGAATTCTTTTTTTTCACCAAAGCCTGGGGCTACCTCTACGTCATGTTATGAAAAACATCAGTCGAATTGCGAAAATATGATGAATTTACTTAAACCACATATGATCTTAGAAAAAAAAAAAAAACAGAAGTAGATTGTTGTGGACAAGAAATTATCATTTCCACATATTTTTACATGTTGCTGTTTTTCTTACAAATTTGCACTTCATTTCTATTAATTCAAAATTGCACATCTACCAATTTTTTTTCTCAATGACAATAATTTTCCTAAATTATTGTAAGTTTTTTCCATCACCATGATTTTCCTCATGGCAATACTTCTAAATCGCTAACTATATTATGCAACAAGCATGGGATCCCTTAGAAACAGTTCTGCACGCATTGTATCTGGTGTTTTTAGGCATGCCTTACTGGAGCAGATGCCTCCAGCATTGGTGTTCAGGGGTCTTGGTTCAAGTACTGATTTATCGGCATCCTCTGATCACCCGTCCTAGACTGGTTCAGCAGGAAAACAGTACCCCGTGCAGTCTTGGCATAGTCTGTCTGCCTAACCAGCTAGTGACACTACAGCATGCCACCACCATCATCACTCACCTCATATGCACATTTTCAAATGAAAACACACAAGTATGATCTCATTCCCATACATAAATTATAATATATCAAATTATGATCCCTTAACAATGATGACTATATACTCTTGGTTTCCACAAACATGGCTCTAACTAGAGATTTGCATCCCATGTAAAACACAGCCTACAGTAACTTTCTTGGGGGTTGGTCATCTAAGTTGTCATAGTGGAAGTTGAACTTAGGTCGTTCAAGACCTTATCAAGACTAATCCAGCCTAGACTGTCCTCCCTGGAAGTCAATCGACTAAAAATAAATGCAGATATTTATATGAAGATTAAGTATGAAAATATGTATTTCTAAACAAAGAATATACATAATTACATATACAGTTCTAAAGCAGAAATTAATTAGCTGACTAGTTAAGGTCAGTGGCCAACTGACTCAACCTGCTAGTCATTTTTACATCTAAGGTGGCCCTATCTTGAAATAAACTTTAATAGCAAAGTAAGAATGCTGCATCATGAAAACCCTTTAAAGCAACTCTGCATTTAAAAAGACGCACTCAAAGACCTGCTAATGTAATTTGGGAGAATTGAAATCAGTCAACTGCAGGATGTTCCATGATGGTTCGGATGTTGCCAGATGTCTAAAAAATTTAATTTATCACTAAAACCACTATAAACTGTTGGTTAACCACTAAAACCATTATAAACTGCTGTTAAAGCACCATAGAGCGTTGCTACACTGATTCGCCCGTGGCTAAAGCTTTTAGCGACGGTTTTAAAGCATTCAGCCATCCAGCACATCCGGCAGCTGTCCATTTTCATTCATCGTGGGGGTATCCATCCTTAAACCGAATCAAGGTGTCGGGGTCCACAAAGAACATGATCCACTCGAGTTCTATGTAGAACGATTATTATATCCCACATTAATAAACAAAGGACAGTAAGCTCGGTCCGGCTCCTAGATGAACTGTTGCAACTACTTTGTCCGGAATTCCGTTAGAATATGTGGCATATAACATATGCAAAATATCCCTTTTTTTAGATAAGATGGTTCATCCAAAGCATATCTCCCAGAAAGAACTACAAACTAAAGTGTTCCAATACTATTTAATGATGCAAACTACTAGACAAATTCAAGAACGTGAATTCTTGATTCTGGAATTAAAAAACAAGGAAAGATCGTCGAGGGAAAATAACACCAAAATCGCAAAAATTATCTACTCTCTGCTGCTTAGAGACTACTGGTAAAAGAAGTACGTTCACTACCGGGTAAGTAGAGAAGCAGAGGAACGTCAGGAGGAGGACGGCCACACTCCATAGGAGAGAACCATCTCGGAGGGCCATCCACGGATTTCGCGAACTCCTTCCTCCTCTCCATGAAGTCTCTTACACCCACGTCCGCGATCTCCGAATCATACAAGACCCTCCTGTCTGAGGCCTTTAGGCCAGCTTCCTTAACGATCTTCTCCAGCTCCAAATCGTTCTTCAACCGGAATCTGATGATGGGTAGTCTGACTTTCGTCGGAGTATGCAATTCTCGGTGGACCTTGGGGCGAGGAGGGGCAATGTTCCAGCGGAAGACCGACGATCCAATGCTCGAGGCCATGGGGGAGGGCAGAGCGGGAAACACCGAACAGCAAATTTCCGGCTCTACCTCCGGTTCTCACTCAGGGAGTTTGCTTATCTGAACTTTCATTTATGTCCAACCTTTTCTTCTATTCCTACAAACAAGCCTCTTGATTTTCTGTTGAACCTTTTAATTTCTTAAACCGACATACTTCATGGTTCATACTTCATAGGATGGCTACAAACAACGAAGTTGTGAATATCAGTTGCCGACTCTTGTGGAAAACTTAAAGAAAGAGACGCAAAATGACAGAAAAAAAGGTCTCTGTTGTGTGTTCTTTCTATCATATATCAGTGGTACAGAATCAGAATGGTACTATGTTGACATTCACACGATACTTTTTTCCACAATATGCACAGAGCTATTATCTGGCTGACTCCAACTTTTTGTTAGCCACTTACCTTGAATATCTCTGTGCATAATGTGGAGTCAGCCAGATAATATCGCATCTGCTAATTGCTCTTTTGATCTTACGAATTTGTTTTGAATGTTCGTTTGATTAACATGATCTCTTACAAAATGTAAATCTACATTAACGTGTTCTGTGCGAGCATGAAAGACTTGTATTTGTTGCAACATGCAATGCCCTAATATTGTCACACCACAGTAGGAGGTTTGCATATTGAGATACCAAGCTCCTTTAATAGTGCTTTTAATCACAATTCCATTGTTGCACATACTAAGGATTTATGTTCTGCTTGAACGGGCTATAGTTCTTTGCTTCTTGGATGCCCAAGATACAAATATTATTTCCCCATATAAGTAGGATTAGATTTTCCATTCTATGGGCATTATGCCCAGTCAGCATAAACAAATGCATGCAATTGTTGAGAAGAAGGGGGTAGCAAATGTAGCATTCTCTTAACCATAACCCAGTGAGCAATGCTGAGGGAGTGCACAAATGTGCAGCATGCTGTTCAGTTTCTGGAACAATAAGCAGGTCCCTTCATCACAACAGACTGCGTAGATGACTGTTTTAGTTTATAACAAGCAGGAGTAGCCCTTGAGTGAATTTCCCCGTGGCATAATCTCTCTCCACAATCAAGGAATCAGATCATCCTGGGTTCCATTAAGAAATTCTGTTTCTTCACATAGAATTTGCCAAAGAGCTTTAGGGAGCTTTTGATAGCCTCGGATCTGAGACCCGAAATGATTTGTGATCATTAAAAATTTCAAGTCTACAAATTTTAGGTTGTGAGTGGAGTCTATCTTATTTGATAAGAAATCCCCTTAGGTCTGTTGTGTTAAGTCTTTATGGTTACAAATAACGTTTCAAAGTTTTAAATGCCAATGTTTTTTTTTGGTATAATACGATGAGCTTGAAAAGAACGAAAAAAAGGAGAAAATTATGATAAATTTTTAAAAAATTTAAGAAACTAAAAATAAAGAAAAAATAAAATAAGTGAGAAACCAATAACATAAACATTACAAGATAAGTAGATTTGCAACAAAAAATAGAAAATAAAAAAAAAACTGTTCAACATTAAAAAAATAAAAAAAAAGTGAAAAAACGCATTAAAAACACGTTTTTTTTCGTTTTTAACGGTTTTTTAAGTTTTAAACGGTCATTTAATTTAAGAAAATACATTTTCTTTTTCGAAAAAACGAGTTTTATGTGACTATCAGTTAAGTTACGCTAGTCAGTACCAAACAGTGGCAATGTGCGGTTTGGGTCATGGAGGGCAATTCTCACTTCCACATGAAGTATCTTGATGAAAGTCCTAGTTTGGGTTAAGAGGTGCTCACCTGGGCTCGAACCCGCGCATGCTTTTCCGTCCACAACTGGCGGTTCCCGCCAAGTCTGTCTTCAACATTTTCAGTCCATAAACAAAGCACATCAGTGAGTCATCCATCTACAAGAAGCTTGTTAAGTATACGTCCAACACGAGTTTAGACCATCTGAGAAGACTGAGATTGAGTTTTCTCGAACTCATCCGAGCCGAGATCAAGCTGGTGGGTTCAAGCTCGACATCAGCTTGAGCCAGGCCTTGATCGACTTAGCTCGTGCTCTCTCGGATCAGGTTCACAGCTAATCACACGTAAAGGGGACTCCCACCACCTGCTCAGTTCTTTTCATCTCAAATACAAAGAAAGTCATCGGATTCACATCAGCGAAAATCACACGTCAAGAGGCACATGGTACATTAAATGTTTTTTCCAAACGTCGTCATTTCACTTTACGCGGTTCATTTTCATTGGTACAAGTCATTGATGGTAAGAAAATGATGTTGTCACAGTCCAAAGGGAAAATACTATACACGTTCAAGTGCTACGTGCTGTAGAAAACCGTCTCAGTTCTAAGAGGTTAACTGCTTGTAAAAATAGCCATGTGCAAACAGTCATATTCATATATCATACTCTTGCATCCCAGAACACATCTTAAGATTAATACTTAAAAGGGTGTCTCATACGCTCTAAAAACATGTTGGTGACCTCTTGTTTCTTGAGGTGTAGGACCCCCAAGGAAAACCATAATCTCATAATTTCATGGATTTCAGTTATGACATATAATTCTTTTTTTATCCCTCTCTCATATTCATATAAATATGAAATGACAAAGAAATTCTATGACAGTATAATAAACCCATATTTAGTACATCTTAAAAACAAACACATTTAGGGGCATTCGATTCCATCCGATCTAAAATCCATCAAGCTGATGTGGATCTTATGTAGGGGCGAAGCCAGAAATTTTTTTATGAGGAGGGACGAATTAAAGTTTTTAAATTTTGACTAGGGATCAAATATCATTTTTTTAAATTTTTATATAAAACAAGTGAAATTTTTTAAAATTTACATGTAATTTTTTTTTTAAATTTAAGACGGGCCAAGGCCTAAGCGGGCTCTGCCTTGACTCAGCCCCTAATATGACGGGGTAAGCAGATGTAGCAAAAGATGGCTACTAAAATTCATAGTCCATCAAAAAGAAGGGTATCAAGTAGACTTAATATGTTCACTTAAGGTCCATACCTTTTTTATATTTAGAAAAGGTCGAATTTAAGATCAAAAGAGAAAGGTCTGCTTTTAAAACCACGGTCCTCAAATCCTATACCCTAACCAGCTTTTGCCTTTGCATTGTAGATGCTAACAATTTATAAGGCTGGGCACCGGCCAAGCCGTCGGTGGGTACCCGGTACTAAGCTCGACTCGGGCCCAAAAAAAAGGGCATCGGCCTGGCCCGGTTGGGCTCAATAAGCCCAGAAGGGCTTGATAATTTTTTAATATTTATTTTATTAATATATATATTATTTTATTACAATTAATTATATTTATATTAAAAATATATATATTTTTTAATTTAATCGGGTAGAGCTCAGGCTTGAACTCAAGCTTGGGTTTTAATGGTCGGACCGAACCCAGGCCCGAGTTTTAGGTGTCGGGCTGGCCCGATGCCTGTACTTAACAATTTAAAGAAAAAAAAAAGTCGCTCTCTTACTTCTAAAAGGTTCAACGTTTTTCCGTTTACTGGAAATGTTTTTCTTCATCTACCATAAGTTGTAAGTTGCAAGCAGATCAAGATCTGCATTTAAGATTTTGTAATACTTCTAAAAGTACTGGTTGGATTCCAACCTAACCATGATTACATTTTGTTCCCTCAAACCCAACCTGTTTGCAACCATACTGGTACATATTGAAGGAAAAAAAAAAGAGTTCTTCAATTTCTTTTTCCTACCACCAAACGCCCCGCTAGGAAACAACAATGTTGATAAGAACATTAGAGAAATAAATTAAAAATTCATGTCAGCAGGTCTAAGAGCGATGTGAATTTGCTCGTCATGTTCCCCAAGCATGTGAACGTGTTTGCGTGATGGATCCGAACCCACCTACTTCTGCACAGGCCCAATCAAAATTATTAAACATAACTCGCTGTTTGAGCCTAGTTCCCTAAATCATATCTAAATCTGGTCTATAAATGATAAACAAAACCAATGGAAAAGATTTTAAAATTCTTGCCACTGTCTTTATTGGACAGGGTTAGGTCAAGTCTTGACATTGAAACCGACAAATAAAAATTCACCTGCTCTGGACCATCTCGGACAGGCGTGGGTGTTCCACTTGAGCCCATCTTAATTAATTCGTTGATTTAAATTTAGGGCAGGGTGTCCACAAATGCCGTCAGTTGCTGCATTTTTTTGGACAAAGAAAAGGAGTGCAGATAAAGATTCCTTGAACTTGCACTATCCCTCAGCAATTATTGAAATTGAAAATGGTTTAATAATGAAAATGCCAGCTCCATTGCCATGTTGTGATCCCAACATTATCAATGTTCCTAATTTGCATGCATGTACCTACGATTTTATAATAGTAGGCATGTTAGTGGTACCTCCTGCTTATGTGAATTATTTTGATTGTTAGGACTCAATACCAATGCGGATCAACATCAAATTTTCAGATATAATTAAAAAAAATAAGAAGAGGAAGAAGACAATTTGCTTGGGGTCACTGATGCATGAGTTCCCAATGAACCTGGAGGATCCAGTTGCATAGACAATTGAAAAAAATAAAAACCATGTTGATTTTATTTTTTTGAAAAAAGTCTTATTCTCCAGCTCGTGCATGGGGCTATGTTCTTGTATTAAAAAAGAGGGTGGCTCTCTATGTGCAAGTTGAAACACATGTAGATTTCATTGCTTGATATCGACACATCTCTGAAGGTTAGAGACAAGGGGAGAGGGAGAAGCTTTGGCTCTCGGGCAGTAGGATAACTCTCCTGCTTACTCGAAAAAAGTCTTATTCTCTGCTTAAAATTTGTAGAAAATATGAACTTTGTCTCCTTTCCAACTTAGGCTAAGGCACATTGGCAACTGACAACAGAGATTAAGAGTTGAACTTTAAGGCACAAGGGCTGCTAAGAGAAGAGATTAAAGAGTAGGATAATAAGAACAAAGGATCATGGTAATTGAATATTGACACAAAAAAAATTTCATAGAGTGAAAATGGAATGAGTCAGTTCTCATTTTGTTAAATTTGTGCCCCATTTATTCTCCCAGGTTGTTGGTACACTCACTCAACCGAGAAACTACTTCGTTAGTTTTCTCGCAGAATGACCTATCTTGATAAAAACACTCTACTTAAACATTTACCATCGAAATGACAACATCTTTCATCGTGTAAGCATTTTACTGTATCTAATTTCCACCTGACTTCAAATGTATTAGCCTTCTTGGATTCCAACACTACTTTCCCTGCTCATAGTCTTGTCGGAATTGGTTTCTTACGAAAAATATTCAATCTATCATGCATGTCAATGACACGAATCCTCCATGAAATTCTTACTTTAGAAACTGCCTTATGTGTACTTACATGGCAAACTTGCAAATCAATTAAAGAAATTTTTCATAACAATCGCATCCATCTAAAAATTTATGAGAAGTATCACAGCACAATGGATTTATTTGGAATATAAAACGAGTCTACCGTTGGCGTGTATTAAAACTCACCTACAATATTAAATATTTAGTTACTTTAGTTGAAGCATGCAGAAAATCCAAGGATATATTAGTTTAGAAAGAGCTCAAAAATATACATCCACTACCTATATTACATTATTATTATATATATATATATATATATATATATATATATATATATATATATATATATATATATATATATATATATATAAGAACTGTGGAACTTGTACTGAGTACTTTTGGGAAGGGATTAATAAGGAACTATTTGAATACGGTTGGATTTCCGAATCATTCTCCTGAAGCTTGTCCTCTTTAGGATAAATGATTTGCTTGTCACGAAATAACCTGACCCAATAGAAAAATCTCAATTTATTGGGCCTTTCGATACAATCAAATAGATTGCCATGAGGGTGCCAGCCACTACCTATATTACATTATATATATATATATATATATACGAAGGCTTTATATATAATGTTGCTTTGGACATTTCGATATTCACATTTTTTATATGGTTAGATTTGAGAACTGAGAAGTATAGTCAGGGAGTAGCCTTTGTATATTTCATATATATATATATATGGGACACCTGAGTCAATCCTTATCACTTGCTGGTGGGACAATTCAAACAGCTGAATGTCCCCTCTCTCGTCGTCGAATGCTTAAACCATAAGAAGAAAGAGATCTGGTTATTTAAGCTAGGACCAACCTGTAATTTTTTGCAAATTTAAATCATCGTTGAAGAAGATTTGAATGCCTATATTCGTCCGGTTGGAAAACAACGTGAAAACTTGATGTGATAATGTGGTTTTATGACGACCATATTTTTAATGAATATAAAAACAATCTGGTATATACATTTGGTATGCAAACAAATTTGGATATTGCACATTTCTCAATATGTTTGATTTTAATCTTTCTGAAACCAACGGACAGCACCGCACAGTGGATAAATATACACAACGAAATATATTCTCCACCTTAACCCCAAGCATGTCTCTTGTGCACGTCTCCAACTGTTTTTAAAGTTGTTTTTAGTATGTTTAACTCTATAAACAATTAAACATGTATTAAATACGTGAGAAATATTAAAAATGAAAAAATCATGTAAATATGAAAGCTAACATCATTAATTTCTAAACCGTACATAATTTAATTTCTACATCAAATTTGTAAGTCTTTTATATTTTTATAAATTTTAACACTTTCTACTCATCTATAGTTTGATTTACAAAGCTTGATAGTAAGAAGACTCCATGAGGGTAGATAACAAGAAAAACATTAAAAACACCATGCTTTTGTTATAAAGAACATGGTGTGATTATGAATGTTGTTTTTAGATCCAACAATCAAATCCTAGCTACACACAATCACGCTATTATTCCCTATAATAAGGACATAATGTTTCTTAAAACATGTGTCTCAAAGTTCACTTGTAGCTACCAGACCTTCATATGAGAGCTGATATGAGCAGTTCGATCTTTCGATTACACCATCTAAGTGTCTTGAATCTACCATTTTTTCTTCTCTCTCTTTCTCACTCTTTCTCTCTAGTGAGTTTGGCTATCTAAGAGTCACCCAACCCACTTATGTGGCTATCCAATTCATCTTGATTGATAATTAAGTGAAAAAAAACAAACAGAGAAAAAGATGCAAACTAATATTACATGATGAACATGTCCATTACCTTTTTCTGTTTGTTTTTCTCTCAACTATCCTTTACAATGGATGAAATGATACTCATAAGTAAGTTGTATGACTTTTGATAACTAAAATCACCATTATATATATATATATATATATATATATATATATATATATATATATATATATATATATATATATATATATATATATATATATATATATATATATATAATTTTTTCTCTTCTTTGCTTTCGAAGTTCAACATCAATGCATTTATTGCAAATTAAGGAGGGAAACACGAATTGATATCAATAAGGTTACCTTGTCAACTTGCTATACCGAAGTACTCTTCGACTCCATGAACTTCAAAGTCGTAAATCCATCTTCTAGATGGATGGATGAAGCTTTTTGGCAGTTAAATGAACTTTCTCACCTTAATTACTTGACTAATTCCAAATTCAAGTGGTGTATGAAAACAATGCTTTTTAATGTTTTGAACAATTGAAAAAGACACAAAGACACAAACATCGTTGTGACAGCCTGGAAGTTTTTTTTGAATACCTCAAGGGTCAAGAGAAGAAACAATGCACATTGCTTTCATGCTTTTTGATCATTTTTAAAAATGTTAAAAATCATAAAAATCTAAAATAAATTTTAAAACTTAAAAATATGAAAATCTTGAAAAAAATCTTGAAAATCGCAATCATAGTCACAACTAAAGTTTCGGAGTTTTAAATGGCAAGGTTTTTCTCGGGTATAATAGGATGGGCTTGAAAAAAAAAAAAAATATGGTAGAATTTTTTAAAATTAAAAAAAACTAACAATTAGTGAAAAATAAAATAAGTGAGAAACTAATAGCACAAACATAAAAAAAATAAGTAGATTTGCAACAAATGCAAAACAGAAAATAAAAAAAACTGTTTGGCATTAAAAAACATGAAAAAAAGCAAAAAAAACACGTTTTTTCATTTTTAATGTTTAAAAAAAAACATGGTTTTTTTAGTTTTAAACGGTAATTTAATTTATCACGTTTTTTCATGTTTTTCCAAAACAAAACACATTTTTTGTGACACTGATCGCAATAGAATGAAATTTTCGTTTTGACCAGATTTTGAAAATCTCATGATTTTTCCCAATTTTTTTCGTTTGATTTAATTATCTCGTAAATTTCACGAGATTTTTAAAAATCTCACGATATCTATGACACTTTAGATCGATAAATGTATTTATCTTGTTCTATTTAATAAAAACAAAAGACATTATTAACTTATCACGTGCTACACAAGCTTGTATTGCACAAGCACCAGAATCGATCAGGACAGTTATATAATTCCTATGGGTGTCAGTCCGTCTTAGAAATGATATAAATGTACAGCTCACTGAATAAAATTGGACTACTCTCGTTTCGTCTACCAAGTTGTCGATATACTAAGTAGAAGACACTAGCAACAAAAAATACAAATAAATACTTTTATACGACATTCTCGAAAGCAAACTTGAGTGGCCACCTGATCTTCACTCACTGAATGATCTGCCATTCACATTAAAAAGACAGCAGACAGCGCCAAGCAAATAATAATTATCCCTTTAAAATCTCACCAAACACAGCCGATGTGAGTTATTTCGCTTCCCGGAGTTTATGACACGTCTGTTTTCCCATCAACGGGAGCATTCTTGTCTGCTGGAGTGGGTCCGTTGCACGACGCTACTGCCTTCTAGCCCTCTGCCTGTCCTACGGCTAGGAGACGACCTACCACCCTCCCTTTCTCTCACTCTCGTACATTTATGTATTAAAAATACTTCCACACACTGTTTCTGATTTTACAATTTAAGTAGTTTTGGAATCTGAGAGCATAAGCCTATGAATGTCAATAATTGTCTATCAATCAGCCCTTTCTTTTATGATTTCTTACCATAAAAAAATTCTGCCAATAAAATTTGATGTATTTTCAGTCACTGATTTCAAGATCGCCGAAAAGAACCTTGAGGCCTGTTAATGCTGCTGATTTAAAGTTAGTCTTCAACAACCGGCCTTGTAGGTCACATTTTTCTTTTTACGTTGGATTTTTAGAAGAAAATATCAGAAATTCTAAAAACTAAAGAAAAGCTTAAATTGCATCTGCGAACTACTATAGCAAGCACGTAGACCACCGTACTTGTGATTGTAAGCTCTTATTTTCCTAGACCCATTATCATATATCATTTTTTGTGCTTTATAATTGAATTCCATTAAACATGCGTCAATAATTTGAGTTTTACGCTTTACATGTTGTTATTTAACATATTGAAGGTGGACAATGGGTTCAATGGGTGGACGATGGGCCACCCATCGGTCAGGCCCTTACCTCAATATGACTTAAAGATACACCTAACAGTTCACAAATTGGTGTCCCAATACTTTAAGACTACCAAAAATGTGTAGCTATCCATATTAGGGTTGGGCATCCTGTTGGGAATCGGGCCAAGGTTTGGGCTTGAACAACCAGTTCGGGCCAGTCCGACAACATACTGGGCTGGTTCGATGAGACTCAATTCGATTTGATTTATTTTTTAATATTAATTTTATTTTAATAATAATATATATTTTAATTATTAAAAATATATTTTGAATTAAAAGTTTCATTTTATATTTTTTTATTTTAACCAAACTAGGCCTAAGCTCAGGTTTTGAATATCAGGCCGAACTTGGTTTCGGGTGTCCGGCTGAGCCGGGCCGGCCCGATGCCTCGCCTAACCCATATGCATATCATATTGTTTAAATTCCACTTAACTCACAGTAACCTTATTGATGAAGTCACCAATGGGCAAGCTTGAGCATTAGACCAGTCCACCAGGTACTCGGCCCTACTCGAGCCTAGAAGAAAGGGCACCGGGCCGGCCGATAATAGTTTTTAATATATATTTATATATATATTTTATTATGATTTTTAATATTTATATATTATTTTATATTAAAAATATATATTTTATGATTTAATCAAGACGAGCTCAAGCCCCGGTTTTGGGTGTTGGGTCAGCCCCAATCGGACTTCTAGCCCGGGCCTGGTTGCCCATGTTTACCAATGGGGCCACTGGGAGAGATAATCACTTGAATCTGTTGATGAAGACCTAATCTCTACTCCTTCCGTTTAGGTTTAGGCTCGGAACTGAACTTTTAACCGATCTAAACCAACGAGTACAAGTCTGAGACTCAGCATGTGACCATGATCGATGGAACCTTGTCGGACCTCGGGCTTGGATTCAGTCACAAAATATTGCATATCAAATCCAAATCAAATTACTCTCTGGAACCTATTCGTTTCGGTGCGGGTTTAGGTTTGGACAACTTGAATCCGTTGACATTCCTATTGGTGAGAGCCACCAACCCCAGGAAACACGGCCGTATTCTGAGGACTGGCTTGCCAGTAGTTGATCTTCATCGAGCTACTTATCAATTTAGAGAATCTACCACATAAATATGTTCATGTGCATGCACCTTGCGAAGAGACACAAATAATGTGCATGCAGTTCATGAGGTATTTATATAACCACAAGAACCATATAATTGATAAAAAAAATAGCAGCTTGTAGCTCGACTCTGTTTGTTTGGTGGAAAAATGTACTAAATGCTTGTAGGATTCAGATATGATTCGGGTGGTTGCCCTGGTTTGGCTGCTCTAAGCCTGTTTATGTAGCTTGCCAAAAAGTATATGTATAAAATTATATGAATAAACAAGGAAGAAGGTACATCAATTACCTGAATTGAGTGTGCATGCAGCAATAAAATATTCATGTGTGAGCCTGAAATGTCTCTTTTCATTTTAGTTTTTTGGTAATGCAGATGCCTACCAGTTACACATGAAAAAAAAGGTAGGTAGGTACGTAGGATACTTAAAATGTTTACTCTATAATCATTTTACCAATAATTTTTGCAGTCTATGTTACATGAACATGCTATAAATGACAGTGGCATAAATAAGAGTTTCACCCAGATGGCTCAAAGCTCCAAGCTAAAATTTTCCTGTTGACGTTTAAGAGTTCAAGGCTGTTCAACGTTAAGGTGTGACCTTTGTAGACTTGAGTATCCGGCTGGGTACCGAACAAGTACCTGCTACTTGACTCGATTGGGCTAAGGCCCAAACCAGCTAATGTATGGGCCGGCCTAGGTGGGTTTGACGAGGGATTAATTTGGCTCGATAACAAATAAAAATTATTTTTATTTTATTAAATATATATATTTTATTATTGAAAATATATTTATATTAAAAAAATTATTTGTATTTAAAAAACATTTTTTTTATTGTAACCAAACCGAGTCGGACCAAACCCGAACTCAGGTTTCAAGTATCAGGCCCTAGTCTGGACTCGGATTTCAAGTGTCAAATTCGAGTTCGAACTCCGGTTTCGAGGATCGAACCCACCTGGCCGGTCTAGGCCCATGGCGTAAAATATACAGCAAGAGATGCGTAGTTAATAAATCGTGTATCAAATTCAACGTTCATGTATTTAATGACATGAGGCCGCCTTATGCGAAGCCTCAGCTGTCAAGAGGCTGTCGACCTTCACTTCAATGTCCTTTCGGTTTCTCCTCATTAGCCACGTATCGTCAAATTATGCAGCTATTATTTGTAACTTTTTAATAAAAGAATAGTCGACTAAAGTTTGTGATTCCAGAAGAAGACACATAATAAAATCGGATAAGGGGAATGGTTACTTGTGCACAATGGAAGGTGATAGATGTCCGATTTATGGAGATAAAGACTCTGTAGCACACTTACAGGAGCGGCCCAACATTTATGGCGCTCCCACTGAGAGAAATTAATATTCTGATTGGTAAGTCCATAATCTTTCCACAGTCAAAAGAAAACTTTGTACAGATATGTTGAGAGTGATCGAGATTGGGCTGGGAGTCAAGATCTAAACTTTTGAGAGAGTGGCATTTTAGAAGAACAGCAAAGTATAATTTCAAATGAGCCCTATATTTCTGATTTCTCCAGGTCCAGGCTGAACTTTTGCTGACAATTTTCTTTCAAATTAAATCTTATATATTAATTTGAAAAATGGCGTTTTTTTCCTTTTTACTTTATGAAAATCATTTCATGTCTCGAGTCTTAATACTACTTCTGCAAGCTTCTCCAATATTGGGGCTTAGAAATAGTTTGTCTATTAGGGACCTCAAAAGGGTTCTTTATCATCACAATCACAAAAGAGAAAGACAGCTACAGACCTGAGTCGTGAGTCGTGAGGACTGGGAACGGTCGACCTTTAAATGTTTAAATTTGTATCAACACAAGATAAAGTGTAGTCACTTTTTCAAATTATATCTAAACAACGCAACATAACATATAGTTACCTTTTCAAATTATATCTAAAAGATAGGATCGTAAGTCTTCTATCGTTAACAGTTTGAATAAATGTGTGTCCCACAGCAATATGTGTTGTGCCATTTCATTCTACTGGTGAACTTGCACACACACACAGACAGAGGCATGAAAGTTTTATTTATCCAATGTATATTCACTCTGCGTCTATACGTATATTTCAAATATTTCATTTGGTTTTATTCTTTTATGTTTTTTCATCTAAGAGTAATTTTAAATTGAACAAGTAATCAGCAAGTTGATCTTATCAAGTTAGAGACATCACCTATGATACTCAATTATTGCTAATTCAAAACATTAATTGATTTTATACAATATAAAAGAATTGAGTTAAACCAATTTCTTTTCCAGACTGGTTCAACTCATTTCTTATATATATATATATATATATATTGAAGGTTCAAGTCTCTTTTCCTCCCTACGATTCATTAATCGCGGGGACAGTAAAAAAGAAAGAGAGAGTGAAAGAGAGAGAAAAGGCACATAAGAGAATGAGAGAGAAAAAAATAAGTTAGAAAACTAGTTTAATGAACCCATTTCCTATATGTACATTACAAAAAAGCCTCTTAACTTTAATTGATTATTGTAAAGGGCTGGGCGGCTTTCTCCGTATGTCACGTAATAAATGCATGCCGCACTCTGCCTTTAATTTCTCTATTGCGGCAAGCTGGCCCGAGAAAGGGGACACTCGTTAGGTTGTTTTCCCTTTCCACATTGAATGTATGAAACTAGGTTTCAAATGTTACCACATAAGACTCTCTCTTTCTCTCTCTCTCCAGTACAAGCTATTTGCAAGAGGCCCAAAAATACAGAACCCCAACCATGTTGGTGCATTAAAAGTCCAAATTTCAATAATTACCATACCTTAAGGCAATGTTTGAGAGCCGAGGTACAAGCCAGCGGGTTTTAGTCTTACTAAGTCTTACCCATAAGGTTTCCCCGTCTCATCATTTATACCTTTAACATCCAAAATTTATTTCAACCATGTTTAATTGTATAGATGTGATTTGCATATTGATTTGTTAATCATCTAGCTTCAATTTGCAGATATATTGATGGCCCAAAAAGTGCATTTTTACATTGAAAGTCCTCCTTATAAATGCTTGTTGTTATCAATCACTATGTACCCCATATAGTCAAAGGAAATTCAAGTAGTAATCTTTTTCACACAAGCTTTGATAGTCTAATTGCACTGGGTCAAAGCAGACGTAACAGTGTTGTGATGGGTTCGAGTCAGACCGTGACCATTGACCGACTAGAGTCCACCGTCGTTACTTTTTGATGGTCAAACCTGAACAAGAACACTTGATCGCTACTCTGGCGGGGCCTCTATATGTCATCTTATAAGAAGGTAGATCCTAATTACTGGTAAGAAAATGGAAATCAGTTAACGATGAACTATACATTTAGTCTTAGGTTTTGCACCTTAATCTTTCAATGGATTGAAATATGAATCAGAGTAACACAATATATCCATAAATGAGTCATGAACTATGTACATTAAGTCAATACAGGACTATACAAGTTAATTGTGAGTCTTCCCAATGGGAAACTCTAGTATTCACAAATAGTATGCGAGATTATATCTTGATCACAACTAACATGCTACTGGGGTTCGATTCGAGTTCAAATGCTCATGCCCATGGCTAGGTTCTTTGTTTGGTCTCAATCGTGCATTAAATCTGAACCGATTTGGTTGGGAGACAACCTTGGGATTATGAGTTGCAGATACGTCAATTTATAGAAGGAACCAAAACAGATCAACTCTATTTCTGAATCGGATCCCAAAGAATAGCAAGGCATACTGAACCAATCAAGAGCGGATGAGAAAGCAAAGCAGGTAGCCCATTATGAGATACGCGGAGGCGCCTAGACTGTGAAAAATAAAGCAGTTTTTTATTGCTTTCATGTGATTATAGTAGGGCATGATTTTAAAAGCTTATTCAAACGAGCTTACGAGTTTGTCGAGCCTTAATTGAGTCAAGCTCGACCTCAACACATAACAATGAATATCAATTCTATTCAAACAAGTTTGTCAAGCCTTAATTGAGTCGAACTTAAGCTCAACATATAACGATGAATATCAATTATATTCAAATGAGTTTGTCGAGTCTTAATCTAGTCAAGCTCGAGCTCAACACGTAACTGCTGAGTCAAACTCGAGCTACTTCCATCGAGTTATTCTCGAGCTCGAAGTTTCATTAATCGAGCCGAGTTCGAGCTGATTGAACTTAGGCTTGGCTCGACTCGTGTTCACCACTACAACCAAGGTTCCCAAAGAAAAGTTTGATAAACGACCAAATTTTTATCCCTAAATTATTTTCATGTGAATCCAGTAGGCATTAGACTCATGATAGATGTACGGAACCAAATTAATTAGATTTAATAATAACTCTTACCCAGCAGAATCTGAACCTGAGTGGCTGAGTCATCGTATTTCTTACAATAGGTGCAAAAATAAAAGCATGATTCATGTAACACAATTTGGTCATTCACGAACCATAATATGGCTTCACCTATAATAAGTGTAAACCATGTGCCACCAATTTAGAATTGGATCCAGATCCAGAACCGCACAGGTTCCATAGGAACAGGCAAAAAACTAGCCACCAGAGACAGGAGTTGGATACTTCTGTAGCTTGTGACCAGAAACCGTTTAGAAGTTGCACTTCTACCAAAGTTGGAGATACAGAATTTAGTTGGTTAGAAAGCCACCTTCGAATTGATCCATTTTTACAAACTTCATGCATATAAGGACAAGAGATAGAAGCAGCGACCCCATGAGGCAACGTGAAAATTAGGCTATATGGCTACATTTACAAATTTGTCTCATCAAATGAGAAAGATAGCTAAGCTTTAACTGAAAGTGGTTATATATATATATAACTAAATCCATATAATTCAAAAATTCTAATAAATACTTTAACATTTAACAAATAAACAGACATAATGGTCAGAGTTGTCATATTTTTTCTAAGTCAGGTTCCAGTGTGTGTACGAATGCGGTGCCTAACCTAAAAAAAGAGAAAAATGAGTTGTTTCAAACAGTAGTTCTGAGGAGTGAGGACACATTATAAAATGTAAAAACTACAACAAATTCTATTTTCGTTGAATTCAAGAGATGTATAATGGAGATTCCGCAGCACAAGGCGTTTTTTTTTAAATGTATTTGCATCCTTTTGTCGAATATACTTTACATGGTGGAGAATTTCAGTCAAATATCTCCTCCCATAATCCCATTCAATGACCGAGACCAATTTAACATAATTGGCACTAATAGCTAGTTGGCAATAATAAAAATACATAGACACACATACAGACATATATTATATAAGCCATTAAATAAGAAAACTTTATGTAACTAAAGTGTCTTTAAAAAATAACAGATTAAGTGCTCTTATGAAATAACAAAAATACTAAAAAAGTTTAACACATGCACTCAGTACAGATATAATAGGAAGTAATGAATGGGTGCCCTAAATACAGCTATATATAGCCACTTACAAAAGGTTTAGTTTTTTATATTCAACGTTGTGAATTAATATAATATAGCAAAAAAAAGTTTTAGATCCGGTAATTTTGACATATTGGGTTGTACTGAGTGCATCATAGCTCAGGCTTGGCTTGATCACTTGGCAAACAGAAGTTAACTGATTAGGTAGAAAAGCTGTATTTCTGCTAACATGCATATCCGTGAAAGAAAAGAAGGGATTTTGAAGATTGGCACTCTTCAAATTGAAAACAAATTCACTCTAGAAGCCATCTTATGAGAAAAACATGTAAAACTATTCTCTATATAAACTACCTTGAACTCATGCGAGTCAACCTTGTGCAACCCAAGCTCGCTTTCAGATTTATTTCTTTGCCTTAACCTCGACGCGTTTAACAAATAAGAGCAGATTGAGAAAAAGTTTACCCAGTCGAGCTCACCCATAATGTTGCCAATTTTCACAACTTAAACATTTATATTTTTATTTCTAAATGACATAAGATATTCTTTTTATAAGTTCTTGCTATCGTAAGATTTGATTCCAATAATACAATCTCTAAGCATGGTTTTCCTTAATGTTACACATATATATATTAGAAACTTGTGGCTACAGATCTCCACCACATGTTCCAGAAAACAAAACTTGTGGCTGCAATTACAAGGACTAGAGCACTGCCATAATGCCATATGATTACGTATGTGAGCCAGAGAGTTCTAATGATATGCCTTGATGTCACATTTTTTCCCTCTCCCCCGTTTTTAGAGTTGACTATGGCATAAAGAATGCATACTTAGAGTACAGATACTCTCCCTCTCTCATAAGAGACACAATACTTGCATAGTTACAATAATAAGACGCAATGTAGCAAAGATCACACTTCGTCGTGTATTGGAAACTTAAACAACACGCCGTATCGACCCGTTCTGGCAATTATTAAGGTAACATATATTTTTATCTTTTCTGCTTCAAAAATTATTTTTTAATAAATTCATTAAAAAATAAAAAAAAGAAGAAGGCTGTTACGCGTCCGATATGAGTTGATAGTTGATACAGCATTGATAAACGTTCATATCAGCCAATAAATGAAAGGAGCCGTATCGATCTCGCTAGCATTGCCGTCCACCAACAAGATGTGCTCACCGTTTCTAAAACATTGTAACAGAGTATTTGGGCAAAAACTATTTAATAAAAAATTCTCCCAAAATTCTGACGAAGTAGCGACTACTAACTTAAACACGCTACTTATCCTCCCCATTCCCAAAACGTAAGGTCGATCACGTAAGCCCTGTCCTTGAGAAGGCTTAGCACGCTAATTTCTTGGCATTTGCAAAGAGCAGCAAACCCCTATGAGAGGAAGGACATTGTTTGACATTATCAGCAAATGAAGAAATAATCAAATGGAAAAATATTCAAGAGAAGAAATCATCAATGGCCCCACAAGAAAGAGAAAGGCATTGTCTCCTCTATAAATTCCACCAAGGACTACCCACGAACCATCCTCATTAAGGGTGAAGGCTCTCTCTCTCTCTCTCTTTCTCTCTCTCTCTCTCTCTGACTGTCTCTCGTTCTTCCTCTCCCTGAGCTTGTTGGCTATTCAACCATGGCTGTCGAGTCCGTGGAAGTAGCCAAGACCATCAAGCCAGAGGAATACCCAATGTCCAGAAACTTCGTTATCCTTCAAGTCTTGCTGAGGCTTTTGGCTGGGGTTGCGGCACTAGCTGCTGCAATTACCATGGCCGTGAACAAGACAACGTTTGTCTACTTTGGCCTGTCCATCACGGCCAAATACAACTACTCTGGGGCATATGAGTATGGACTCCCACCTTCATAACATCTTTGTTTTCCTCTCTGATTCTGTGCAAGCATACGGCTCTGAATCCAAACAGATCTACTGCTTAGGATGCCAATAGTGCTAACTTTGCAGGGTTTTAATGGAGAAAACTGTTACATTAAACATTTCATGATCTCTTGTGGCAGGTTTTTCGTCGGCGCGAATTCGATTGCTTTTGCTTACGCTACGGCGTCCGCTGTCTTCTTGAAGCTGAAATCTTCATCTCTCAAACCCAAATGCCAATTTCTGATTTTTTTCTCGGACCTGGTAAGGTTCCGTTCTCTACGTTTCGAACTCCTTTTTCTTCTTCGGCACACATACATAACCACCACTGGTGACGCCAAAGCCGGTTCAGCCAAAAGTTTTTCTTTGATACTAACTACCCAAGCTCCACCCATCACGCTAGTGTCGGGGTTGGACTTGCAGACCTTCGAACTGAACAAGGTCAATAGAACTTCCTATGGTGTTGGGTTTTTCAATTTTTTTTTCTGTCTTGGAACTTCGAAACTTTCTCATCTTTTCGAATCTTTATCACATGAAGGAAAAAAAATCTTAATCTGCAAATTCCTAAGTACCTCATCTGGAAGTGGAGAACCTCTAGAACTTGTGGTTGTTGGCCACAGGCGGAATCCCAAGCTGTGATTCCCTTATTCATGGCTATTGTGTGCACATGGTAACTATCACAGGATAAATTTGTCTAGGTTTTCAAACGAGAACCATAATCACAAGCGGTATAAGAGGTATGCTCAAAGGAGCTTTACCGCTGAGTGTTCATCTCTGGGTTTCTCTTCGAACTTATTCGAGAAAATTAGTAGATACCAGAAAGTACTTTCTGATTGTAACCCTGTACGAGCAGGATCTTGAATGTGTGCTGCAAAGGCACCCACTATAAGTAAACTAATTCTACTTCTAATTCTATGCAGACAATGGTGGCTTTGCTCATAGCCGGCTGTTCGGCGGCGCTTGCAGTTGGATACATTGCGAAATACGGCAATGCGCACGCCGGCTGGATCCCCGTCTGCCGTTACATGGAGTCGTTCTGTAATATCGGTGTCATTTCAATAGTGTTTTCTTTTGGTGCCTTCCTAGTTTTCTACCTGCTTGCAGCCATCACCATGAAAAGCCCTAGGCAAATACCCGTAGCCTCGTGTTAGTCTCCTCATGAGTTCTCTCATGGCAGTGTACATGATACCACAGGTACTCAGGAATCCCAGAATATACGTTACCAACAGCTACCTGCAAGATGTTTTTTTTTTCTCGTGAAGGTCAGAATAAGGAAGCTTCTCAAGTTCTCTTGCCAACTCTTGTTCTCTAACATCCTATCCTACCGAATACTCGTGCCGTTGCCGTTGTAAGTAGACAATCTATTGCTATCTGAACATGCAATGTTGATGCAACCCACTCTCCTTCTTTCTCTCATTACATATATATATATATATATATGGTACCAAGCGCATTGTAGTAAGTGGCATGTTTGTTCCAGAAGAAAAGAAACCATGACATTTTCATGAATTGTGCTCTTTCGAGTATTAAAGGCAACAAACATGAGCCTACAAGAGCTCACCCGATCCCTCTACCTGGCTAGGGGCTTGGCCCATGGATAATTTGGTGCAGCTCTTAGCGTGAACTAGTAGAAGTCTCCACAAAAATAGTTTGCCTATTGGAGAAGAGGAGGCAAAGATGAGAGGTTCGTTCTTCAGCGGAACATTTTTTTTTTTTTGGGTATGTGACGTCGGTGCCCGCTGTGGGCTGTTCAATGGCTTCAGAAATCAATTGCCTACAATATGCGAAATATAGAAAAATATTAAGTCCGAAAAATTGGCGGGCACACACACGCATAATCGGTCTATCTGCAGGTGCGACGGAGCACATGCAGCTTACAAGCAAACATCCGTACCTTATATATGTGTGTGTAAAATAAAAATATACACAGTTTACCACCGCAAAATACTTTTACCAGGTTCTGCGGAGCAGATGCCGCCTATAAGCACGCCGCTTTACATTATATATATATATATATATATATATATATATATATATATATATATATATATATATATATATTACTGTGAGTAACTTGTTACTGTGACTGAATATTCCAACTACTTTCCAGCGTGCCATAAATCTGGGCATTCCCTGATGGGAGGGTCATGATTAATGCGTGACAGAACGAGAACGGAATGACAGGTGGAACTGGCTTTCCTTCCCAAGTGGGTTGGGGCGGTGAGATTCCTGTACTCAGCAATGTCAAATAATGAATGCCGCTTGCTTTTTTTCACTTCACAAGTCCCCCCTCCCCAGACTAAACCTTCTCTTAGTTCTCTACCTCTCTCTCCCAGAGCTCTATCTTTGGCCTCCTCAACAGTGTAAAAAGCCCTGTCCTTAAATACCAAAAATCTTTATATTCATATTAAGCTACCAAAAAAAGTCTGAACTCATACCCAGCAGCTAACTGACTGGGCTCTTCTGCTAGTATCTTAGTTTTTTCCCTGTCCTAAACGGAAGCGTCTCTCGGTAATTTCAACCAAATAAATGCAGCCAATTAAAGCTTTCATGGGTCAAACATTGAGGGTCACGAAAAAAAATGAACGCACATAGAACGATACTGGTACTATTAAAATATCACAGTGCTCGAAGTGTTCAACATGGTGCGACTAAATTTCGGAGATAATTAATTTAATGACACTTGGAGTTTGGACACGGCTGCCACACTGAATGGAGCACTCCAAACAGACTTCTTGCCGACGCTAGGCATGCGTGAATCACCTCAGGCAAGGAAAATGCAACACAACGTTGCTAATCCATTTCAATTAATTTCTCTGTTTCCTATGTTAACTATCAATATCCATGCCGTATATGAACATAAGCATGTTCATCGCGCCGTCAGCATAACGGGGCAGGAGCTGACATGTGCTCAATTTGGAGTACATCAGTAGATATCAACCAATATGTTCGGCTATGGATGCAAGAGTCTTTAATTATTATTTGATTTTTAAATGTTTGAAAATCTGAAATATTGGCCGGATTGATGCCTACCGATGGAAGTAGCTGTTCATTATACGGTAGCAGAGCTAAAAAATTTTGGTTAAGGAGCATTATTATTTCAAGTTTTAAGCTTTAAGGGACACTCATATATATAAAAAAATAAGAACATATTAAAATATCACTATGTAAATAAAGAAATTTGGTGGGTTGGTGTGGCAATTAAGGATGGTTAAAAGAATGTATTGACAACACTGGCTTGTATAAAAAAACGAAAAACGGTCGACATGCATTGCGTTGCAGTTCCAATCAATGTCGCCAAAATGTGGCGGACACTCCTCATACCGTCTAAGAATCGAAAATGTTATCAATTTACAGGCGTTGAAAAAAATTAAGCATCTATATGTTTTCAAATATTTATTAATTTTTTAAAAATAGAAAATGTTAAAACAGGCGAGGTATGCGTCCAGATACAAGCCCTTTATCGACGGTACGACCACGTAACACTTAATATATTAGAATATTATTTTTAATATACCAAAAGAACGTATTTAAAGCAACTGATACACACACACGTATATATGTTGTGGTATCATTTTATAGACAATTGACACTATCAATAATATTGTTAATTAAGCAACACTCTTCCGATCAACTATATTTTGTGTTGCTGTGTGAAGTCGTGAAGGCAAAGGCATCACCGTCACAGCCACGGCCTACACGTGTGATAATAGCCCCTCGTAGAAAGGCATGCCTATGCGAACCCCGCTGAAGATCCTTACTTTTCCTAATTATTTCAAGTTATTTCTTTATTATTTTCGAAACACACAAATTAGAAAAAGAGCGTCGCTCAATTTGGGTCCGTCAACAAACCCGCTAATTAGTTCTAAAAAGATATGGTGTAGTGGAGTTGGGTTTCAGCTGTTATATACTGCTTATTAGCCACACTCATACTAACAATATTGGTGTGAAGGCGCTTTCTATCGGCTCTAGTTTCCCAAAGTGAAAGCAATTTCGTATTCAGCAACCAAACATCATTTCTTACCAACCCACCAAACATTTGTCCTTTTTTCCCCCTCTTTTACATTAAGATTTGCTGAAGAAAAGCTTAATGCTTTCCTTCCGTTAAAAGAAACAAACATTTAAAACAGGTTGGTGAGGGAGCTGGATTGAGATATCATACCCTCTCTTCGGCTTAACATTCTTGCGAATATAATAATTTTTTTATGAGATCGTAATCTTTTCGCCTTTGCGTTATTTTGAAGCCAAAAAACTGAACTGCGTGAAAGGTACCAGTGAGATCTCAATTTTCTCATTTCACCTGAAACCTAGGTCTCGGTGCAAATACCGATGCTACAAGAATTATTTGAAACAGAAAAACGAGATAAAGTAGAGTGATTCATATTTTTTCCTTGAAAAACATTTTAAAACATGCTTAGAATTTCGGTGATAATAAGAAAAATAGCTAATGTTTTTATATTATTAAAATTTTACTTTTTCATAGTTAATTACAAAGATCCCTAAGTTTATTTTTTAATCAAAAATTTCATTTGCTCTCAAAAGAAGCGCATAATAAATATACTAATTTTTATAGATGCACCTGGGTTTCTCTTATATAAAGTTAATAAAAAAGCATTCACCCAATTAATTTATATACTACTAAAAAACGCAAACTTATTTGGATATTGTTAAACATGTATTTATAATATTGGATGCAAACTAATAAACATAAAAATTGTTTTACATTAAGAGCACTTGTCATTTTATTCATTTAACTAACTTACGTTAGTCATAGCCTAGGTTAATTGACAGGATTGTAACTTTTGGCTAACGATACAAGCATTTTGGGTGCATTCTTAACAATAATTAAAAAAATATGTTTTTTTATCATTGCCAATTGTTATAAGTTTTTTGTAAATTTCCTTTCGTCAATTACTCGACTTTTTATTCTTATTGGGTAATCATTATTTGTTATTTCTCTGTTGATTGAGTATTATAAATCATTACATAATTTCATTTTTTACAAGTTTGTACAGCCCCTTTAAATTTCTTTACTTTTTTTCTTCTTTTCCTTTTAATTTTGATACGACTACATGGGTCATTTGCAGAAACAATTCAAGACCAAAGCCCATTTAACAACACCACAAAAGTCTAAAGAGTAAGCACCGACCTTCACTCTGTGGTCCATCGGCTGCTGCTGCACTTGCTTGTTTCGTTGATGCTTTCGGTTCAGCGCAAACACACCATGCATCAGGAGACTAGTCAAAATTTGCTAGCGCAGCACCCATCGACGTCCTCCTCTAGAGATAAAAGCTATCAAAAATCCTTCCACAACCAATTAAATCAAAATTTACATCTACAGAATCACAAGCCATTATCAAGAGAAGAAGAAACAAATTGCCAAGAGAAAGGAATGTCCAAAAGTTCACAAGCATTTTGTTGAACGTAATCTGTTCGATGGTGAAGTTCTCCGGATAAAGAAGCTCGCAAGCAGACCAAAGATTCAAAATTTTTGCTTCCATGTATTTTTTACTAGTGTCACCGTAGGAGCCGTTTGGCATTAGAAACAACTCCAATTTCGGAATGAATTCATGGAACACTCACGGTATTCTTAATACTCAGGGTTCATAACAGGGAAGCATTAGAAGAACCATGTATTTTTTGAATGTGAGTGTAATTTGCCCTACTCAAATCCAACCCACAAAACCCAGCCCACATTTAGCCTGCCCTTGAAGAAAATCTTAGCTCCACCGCTTATTACGGGCATCCCCTTAGAAGACTTGACGACCCGTCCTGAAAATCACAGTGGACCTTCTAGCCTTGGGAAAATCGACAGTAAATCTTTTAGCCCTGGGTTTTGTGCCACTACAAAATAGTGCGGTTTTCTCATGTAACATATACAACAACCAGAAACAACCTTATGAAGTTCAGATACGGTATGCCGCTGTCCACTAGATCAACCAAACTGAACATTGTTATTGTACACACATTCGCGGTACACAGAAAAGTTGACAGCGACGAGAAACAAATTGTTGTTTTTAGATGATCAGATCCAAAGACCTTGGGGAAAAATGACATAAAGCCCTTCAAAGCCATTCATCTACTGGATAGTGATATCAAAGATCTAAGAGAAGTCACAACCAGCCTCTAGCTAGATGGACGACCACAAAAAATATGGGTGCAGTTGTTCGATTTTGTAAAAATGACTTGAACATTTTTCTAGCAAAGATACCCTGCACCTGATGCTTTCATACTGTTTACTTCTCATCAATCAATCACCAAACAACATATGTAATATGCATTCACTGCCTTGTCAACATTTATTGGACGGCAGCATCAAGCAATATCTTTTTCAAGCTGTAAAAGAAAACACGCCTGGATTCAAAAGAGTTACGTACACACCTTGGCTTTTTCAGGGAGTCTCTGAAACTTTTTGTTCCTCTGGTGCATTGCAGCCACGGATCAAAACCAGACCTGTTAAATAGCAGAAGGCTTGGTGACATGGATACTCAAGCAAAATTCTTTCAACCTATGAAAACTTCCTCGAAAGCAAATAAGGCAAATTATGCTTGTTAACTATGAAGTGTCATGCTTATTGGATATGCTAAAATGTGTGTCTGGGTGTGCCTACACAAGAGAGGCAAGATAGAAATCCAGTATACTAATATATAAGGCATTCCACGAGCTGTTGAACTACATTAAAGTTAATCTTGAGCCAGGGAATTTAAGAGATTTGGAGCACCAAAGGGAACAATTTTCTCACGCTGACCTTAATGTGTCACTAAGTCATATCTTGTAATCATTTGGGAAAATTATCAATAATTCTCACAAGCGCTTGAGATTGAATTGCATAGAAACTATAAGACTGAATGGGCATACTTCAAGAACTTGCAGAAATACCGATTTGTGGCAATACCGCACTCAATCTCATTATCTTGCTTTTATTACCTTTGCATGTGCAGACGAATCCAATGTTTCCACAACGACCGCGTGCGCCCACAAGTATGAGTGTGGAATCTGATTCTGACACCAACTATAATGACCAGACCCAAATACATGATTTGAGAAATCATAGCTCACCTGTAGCCAGCTTTGTTTTCTACTCCCAAGATCACAGACTAAGACAACTGTAGTAAGAAGCTCAAGTTTTCAAAACCCCTCATTTTTCTCAAAACGATCAATGTAGTGTTATTTTTAAATCTTAATCGCACTCGGGGTGTCACAGCAAACACCTATCAGGCGTATATAAATTATAAAGCTATCAATATAACTTTACGGTAACCAAATTGAACCAAATAAATGTATGTGCCCGTTCTGGCTGCAGTGATTCACACAACAGTCAACCCATGCACCAGATTTGCCATAATCAGCAGATACTATGAATTCCCTAAATCGTCTTTCAACCCTCGAGAGGTTGAATGAGGAAATTTTTGAAGGTCAACTCTAGGTGGAAGGTGTATGGTCTTAATTAAAAGTGACCCAACTCACTTCTATACCGGGCTTGTGCTTTTGGTCTGACAGGGCTTGTGCTTTTGGTCTGACAGATTCCAACCTATTGCTTAGCAGTTTTAATTCCAACTTAAAAAAAAGGGCTATAAAACAAGACAACCAACTGCTTCAATGGTTTATAAAAAGAGTTGCTAAGCAATTGGTTGTTAAGCAATTGGTTGTTATGGCTACTAACCTTTTTCAGGCTAAAACCTAAACTGCAAAGGCAGGTTGAGAACTGTCGAATCAAGGGCCTGTAGGAGTGGATTGACTAGTAATGCATATCCTAAATATGACAGTCACTAATGACTAACGTAGCAGATGGATGAGTTGTTGTGAGCTAGAGCGGTCGCATGTGAAAATCAACGAAGTTCACGTTACGGAACTGGACTCTCGTACTCAAATATGCATCACAGTATAGGTCTGCGGTAAACATCCCAGCCTAACCCGATACTAAGAACGATTCAGAATATGATGAACATGTCAATGACAGCTACCTACGTCGTATATGAATTTTAGAATGTACTTACAGCATCGGCATTTGTTGTTTTCCAATATTTGCATTGGCATTCTTATTGCATGTATATTAAACTGTGAACAACAACTTCCCAAACGTTTGGTTAAGCCTTGAAGCATCATGTCATTTGATAGATATACTTTCTCTCAGATTTATCCATTGATGCAGCATATGAAGAGGAAGACATTTGAAGTTACTACTAGACAAAAAGTGTGGTACTCGTTTTGTATGTGCCTACTGCCGACCAAAATGGGCAGGCACCTTCCAAAAGCATCCCACATGTTAGAGCGGACAGTCCATCCCCTTGGACAAAGTAAGGACAAAAGAATCAGTACACTCATGCAAAACATACTTCAGTAGCTACAGTACAGCCACCTCATATGATGACCATTGATGAGGTCCCGGCTCCGCCACAAAAGGAAAGACGAGTGTCCTCAATATGCGTCAGCCGATTCCAAGTAGAATTGAGATTGGGTGGCTGACTCGAGAGTTTCCATTTAATTAATTTTTTTAAACTTTCAAATTTTTTATTTTCTATACATTTTATTTTCCAAAAGAAAACCGACTCTTACAACACTAGGTCATGTCTCAGCCTATACACATAATGTCAGCTGCAAACCAAAATCGTTCTGCCTGATACAATGTCTTGCAAGATGAAGCATTTCTTGACTTATAAAATACTTTAAAATAGTTATTATTAAATAGAGAAGGACAATAATCTGATATGAGCACCATATGCATGGGGCCAGTATGCTGTATCTGCCACTGATACGAAAACCAAAACTAGTCACAACAGCAGGAAAAACAATCTAAATGGACTAAGACTAGTCGTCCGATCCAATCAAGGGGAGGAATTTAAAACTTACAATCTTGGGCTTGTCCATACATATATATATATATATATATATATATATATATATATATATATATATATAGTGTACGCACCTTGGCACGTGCAATCATAGCCATTTCTTTGGACGGATGAACAGCCAAAAGTATTATGTTATGGAATTGCCAACCTGGTCATATGTGTAATACTGCACGAATTTTTTCTTTTTTAAAAATTACCAAAATATGTATTGCTCCTTTACTGCGTACCGTGGGCACTCGACTTTTCCTCGTGGAATTGAGGCAGCGAACTTTGTTCGCTTAAGTACGTCCATTTACTGATGACTCGATCATCACTTGAAGAAAAGAATGGGACAAAAGGTATTTTGAAAGTTGAACTAGAAAGGAACCGCCTATGAAGGAAAAAAAAAACAAGTATTTTTCAGTTAATACATAGCATTTTATGTGTTCCACTGCAACACCAAAGTGAAGCTTTCACTGACATCGAGTCGAAAAGTGAATCTAGTTCTGTCGATGCTTCAGAAGTACTTCATAGTTTATATTATTAGAAGGAACCACAACTGCTATTTTGAAACATTTTTGTTAATCGCGTGACGCTTGTCCTTTATAAACAACAGTTACCAATTGCTCTCAAAATTTGCACCATTGGCGATCGAGTTATTTTTGCAAGATAACTTTCAATTCCGCAATTTTACGTTCCCATTTTCTAGTGTTACGTATAGCAAAGGAACAGAAGATGAAAATGCAGAACTGGAGATGTGACGCACGAAAAAAGAAACCCCATCTTGACACTTTGTATTGTAAAGAAGGTTCACAATTTGATGAGTTCGTCAGTGCCACATCCATGAAAACATCTACACCAATTTTACTGCTCGCTCTCAAGACAAAGATATGCAGATTACTATGCTAGTGAATCTGTATCAAACCTCGAGAAGATCAAGATAAACATCAATCAAATTAAATTCCTAACCATCACTGTAAAAATTTTAACTAAAACCGTCACTATTCGCACTTTCTATAACTGTTACTATTGGCACTCTACATGATAAAAATCCATTTTCAAGTTTTAACTAAATAATTAAGTTTGGAGCTTCATTTAAAACCGTTACTGTTGGCGATTTCTATATGATAAAAGTAAAACTCTAGAAACGAATTCTGCCAACTTCATCACAAATATAACCTCCATTTTCACAAAAAAGAGAGTACAAAAATCAGCTTCATCTAAGACCGTAATGTCGATACTTTATATGACAAAATTTATAATTCTTGAAATGAATTCTGCACAAAGATCATATCATAATTCTGACCTCCTATCCATAATTCCTAAAATTAATGGTCCACAAAGAACACAATATAATTAGCTTCTTCCATTCCATTCGAACCTAACCGGCGCCCCAAATACTTTTTAGTCAATTTGAAAGCAAAGTTTTGTATTCAGGCCTAAAACTCAATATGATCGCAAGATTCTTCCGCCAATCCACAAGTAGAAAAACAAAGTCTTCTCGATTCAAAAGTTAGCAAACAAAAACAGATGTGCTTAAGTATCGCCGATCTCCCTCGGAAGCATATGCATAACAATTCATGGTCCTTCTTATCGATTCAAGAGTTAGGGAACAAAAATAGATACGCGAAGTATCACCTATCTCCCCGCAAGCATTTGCAGAATCATCATCCTACCAATCCGCAACAAAACAAGAGGAAAATACGAACAGTAACACATAGAGAAGACTCATCCAGTGATCCACGCGTTTCAGAACTTTATCAACACTAAATTGACATCATCAACCGCACAAGTCCAAGTTAGTTCTTTACATATTGTACGAAAGGCATTCGGTCTGTCAATTCCTATAAAACTTGTTTTATTCATCGAAATCCACCGATCAACTTTCTCATAATCCAGAACGCAAGGATGCATGAATATAAACGGCGAATCGATGAAAATCTCCATTTGGACACGCGAAGGCAATATTAAACCCACAAAAGAACCTAAAATCAACTAACTACTGCAAGATACCAAGTAAATCGAGACAGATGCAACCAATCTCCTAGCCAAAACCTTAGAAATAGAAAGCCATCAGAAGCAGAGGACTCACCGCCGCCGTAAAGCAGGGCGTTCTTTGAAGACCCTGAGGGCTGCCGATTGCTTTCCATTGAACGTCCGATCTCGCCCCCGACGTTGATCTCTCTCTCTCGCTCGCTCGCTCGCTCCGCTCGCCCTCTCGCAAAGGAGGCAAGACTTTGGGTTTCTTTTGGCGCCAATTGAAAAGGTAGAAAATGCGCGATCTGTTATATAGTATAGGAGTGTTATTTTCACTTAAGGGCTAACTATTTAGTCGTAATCTAAAAAATGGCTATATATTTTTGATATTTTAAAAAAGCACCTCTTCCTGTAATACAGGACATCAGGTCACCTGGCCAGCAGGGACGAAGTCACGAAGGGGAGGGGGAGCCGAAAGGGGCTTTGGCTCCCCTTCATATTTTTCAAAAACTTTAAAATTTTATGTGTAAATTTTAAAAAATTAGTTTATATATATATATATATATATATATATATATATATATATATATTGAAATTTTTATTTTGGTCCATATTAAAATTTTGAAATTATAGTTTGGCCCTTGCGACAAAAAATTCTTGATTCCGCTCTCCTGCTAGCGAGTGACCCTTTTAACGTGAAACATCTCTATATTCCATTAGGCTTGCCTCCACCCACTTAATTGATGCTGTTTTGTATTAAGAGGGCCACTCACTCACTGGGTCATCTCTATTCTCTAGTGGAAACAGGTTTATCACCTGGTGATTTAATTAATGCATATAACTCGGGTTTTCATGATGAATTAGATTGTTTACATTTGGATCCAATGCAAAGTTACGGATTCAAATTTCAGTCCACCAGGCTATGACTTACCCCTGCCTCTCAGCTTGGATCTGGACCAGATCTGATCCAAAATCATGCATTCAATTGGCTGGTAGGAAGAAATGATTATACGTCCAACAACTATTCAAGCCACGATTTTGGTTGTGGATCAGTACATGTCCAAATTTCAGATGTTGCAAAAGGTTCGTGTTTGGGATCCCTTTTCATCGATATAAATTCCAAAAAATAGCTATCTGGATCCGAGTCTTGGAATATCATAACAGCTACAGGCCTGGATCTTGCCCAGCTTCAATTACAGATTAGCTAGTTTGGATCAGAGCAGAGCTTGAGCCATGTAAACACCCAATCCATTCGCACACTTTGACTCTCACTATGTCTACTTTTCTTTTCATATATTGCTTTCATATTTGTCAATAGAGCACAATTTTTCTACAACAAATTCCTAGAAACTTTGGCTCATTTATGCGCTATAACGAAAGTTCTCAAAATCAGCCATATGGTATCCAAATCCTAATCCAACCATATGAGGTGCACCCATTTGAACCTGAATCTGCTCCTAAATAAGAATCTCAAACCCGGCGATGCCCCTTCACTTCATTTCGACAGAAATGTAAATGAAGGTTCAGACCTTTGCCTTTGAGCTTTCCGACCACTAATGCCTCTTGGTCAAAAATTTCTAAGTCCACCATCCTATTGTTTGTATCATTGTTATAGAAAATACGTTTTTTTTTCGAAAAAAATGTGATAAATTAAATGGACATTTAAAACTTTAAAAAAAAGTTTTTTTTTTGTTTTTTTTAACACCAAACAGTTCTTTTTCATTTTCTATTTTTTACTTGTTGCAAATGTAATTACTTTTGATGTTTGTGTTATTAGTTTTTCACTTTTTTTTTTACTTTTAGTTTTTTAAAATTTTTAAAAAATTGCTGTATTTTTTTCAAGCTCACAGAGAAAAACTCTGCCATTTTAAAACTCCAAGACGTTATTTTTTAAAAGAATAAGCATTTGTGTTCTTGTGATCAAGTTGACTAAAAAAAAAAAGAAGAGCAAGTAGGTCACATCTGGCAACTAAAGATCAAAGTCATCTTTTATTCAATCGCTCCTTCTCCGCAAATATTTGGGAATATTTTACTTCCTGGTTTGATGTATATTGCTGTCCTGCGAAGGCCTGCTGCTCTGAATTGCTATTTTGGTGTATGTGGAACTTCCGGAATTTAGGAATGGATGATGATCAATCTTTTAAACCGGTGACTGCCGAGAGGCAAGGTTGGCTTTCCGGCGCAGGAACGTTCTTAAAACAAGAATGGACGGCAGATGGTTGCAGAGCAATACAGCTGTGGCTGAAGACCAAGGTCTTCTCTCCTTTCTGGTTGTGATCTTGGATATGCGATGGACAAGGAAGAAATATATGGCGGTCGATGCTCTTCGGTTTGAAGGATCTCTTGTTTGTAGCTTCAAGCTGGCAGATGGGAGACGGTCGAGATAAATAATTGGAGATTCAGCAGTTGCAACTTCTTCTAAATGAAATCCCTGCTAGAGTGATGGCTGTAAGGCTGAGATCGAATAACAAATATTGATTGGTACAGATGGTTTCGGAATTACCTTTTGGACACAAACTGGGGCAGTGAAGACACGTCTACTGCTCTTTGAAGGAGATTTAGAGGTTCTTTTATCCTGTGTTATGAAAACGTTTCTTTGAATATGTGCCTTCTGTTGCTGGACGGAGATGTTGGGGCCTGATTTGGCTTGTGATTGCACCTTTGTATTCTTTATTTGATGGTTCTTTGATTTTTTTTGCTTTAATGGAAGGGGACAACTCTAGCCTGTTCAGGTTGTATTTTCCCTTATAACCCCTTTTATTGGAGGTAAACAAGTTGGCAGAAAAGTTCTCATCGTTAACCAATGAATCATGTTCTCTGCCCTTATGCTACTGTTATTACCATTTATTGCTTCATGGGAGTAAAAAAGATTGTAACATGAGAGAAAGCAGAACATTTCACCCCTTTTCTTGGAAATACAAAGTGACCATTTATTCTATACATGATTACCTTATGTGTCACGCAGTGCACTTTAAAGTGCATTTGTCGGTGCAATCAAACACCACTAGTTCATGAAGCAAGACACTCTCTCTCTCGCGCGCGGCTTGGAGTCTTCGTCAAGGAAACAAAAATGAAAATCATACCGTTCATTTCACAGACACGCCGCTGACCCATTACAGCAAACCCTTTAATTCACACTCGACGAAACTTCAAACTCTATGACAAGCTGTAAGACTACAAAAGAGAGTTTATTCCTTTGTTGCTTTCAGGCCACTATACAACAGAAAGCATAACAACAGGACCTGGGAAGATAAGCATGAATAACTGCTCTCTAAGATTCAGGAAAAGCACTTATTTGCTACCTGGTTCCTCTTTCAAGCTAGGGAAGAACTGGGAGAAGAGATTCAGGAAGCTATCAAAGATGGGCTACCCCAAAAACGTCCGCACCAGTAGTCAATGACAGGCCTCCAAAGGCACAAAATTAAGCCGCACGGCCAGCTTCAAAGGCTCCCTGAAAAGCACCACTAGGCACAAACCAGATTCAAAGGCCCCTCTGAAAGGCATCCATGACCTCATTTGCCTTCACGAAACGCCCCCTTACACGTTTACGTGTATCTGCCCTTGCCTTCCGTGATTCATATCTAATGTGCTTTTCATATCTGTCCAAGTCAACCAATTCCAGTTACCAGTTAGTCAACAGGAAGCGTATACAAAAAGAAAGAATCTGCACTTGAAGCACAGACAGAGAGAGAGAGAGAGAGGGAGAGAGAGAGAGAGAATGCCTTCTTGTCTTTTTCTTTTCCTTGTAACGTAACATGGCGTTACCCCTATTCTGAGCCAATTGCTCCATGTCAACTTTAGACATTGTTTTCAAGAATCCACCACCGCCAATGATGGCCTGCTCAGCGCAGCCTTCTTTGGAAATATTACGGCTTGGACTTGCTTGGGTAAAAGTGGTATCAGAAGATCCTATACAAGGTCGAAGGCAACTCTCAGACTGTTGCCGATTCTGTTTGCCATTTGCTGGAGGTTGCCATTCCATGCCAAAGCCAATCAGATTCGCCTGCTGGAGTTTATAAATAAGAATGCACAATCAAATATGAGTTAGAGAACAGCTACCATTACCAGTTTAGGACATTAAAAGAATAAAACGTGCAGCCCACAGTTTCTCGTATCAGGGTTTAAGCTACTCCCTCCAAAAGCCTAACATTGTAAGGACCCTAAATGAAACCTGCCGCCCTAGGATGTCGGTTTGAATACCTTGTACATAACATTTGCTAATGAAAACATTTCTAGCTATGGTGCATGAAGAACGAAAGTTCATGTTTCCTAGAGTTTATTATATACCAAATAGCTCATCATTTATGGATCACAACGAGTGTTATATACGTTTTATCTTCCAAGCAAATGTCATTTCCATGGAACCATGCCCTAGCATTCTAACATCCCGAATGCGAAAAAGGAGTTCAAGACCCATCATAGATAGTGAGAGCAAATCAAAGGAGCATTCCAATTAAAAATAGGGACAATTCATTGTCCACTGAAGCTTCCTTTTACTCCTCTCCAAAAACGACACTGCAAGAGATCTGCAAGGTTCAGGGACAACGTCGAACTACATATAAAGATATAGAATTATGCCAGGTTGCGCCTTTTCACTTTTATCAGCTACTAGTTTCAACAATCATAGGATAAGTTACTAAAAGGGAAGGAGGAACAAAAAGAAAACAACGAGAATTCAACTATAAGTATTACCTACAAAGTACAAAGAGACTTGTCAAATTATCTTTACTTGAAATAAAAGCAAAAGTCTTGCAACTTGCAAGGCTCTAACTATAGTGGGATAGTTTTTCCCACTAACAGGAAAAGAAGATAAGAAGACCACTATGAATTCATAATGAATCGAGTATTCAATGAGGAGGTTGAAACAGCAAAGCAAATTTTCCAAAGGTACCTGTTGAATATCAGAGGAGAAAACATCGTCTATAGAACGAAAATTTAAGCTACACATGTCATCCAGGAAATTTGATGTAGCAGATGTTTCTGTCACTGGTTCATCAAAGTTCTTGATCCTCAAATTCGGTTCATGAGGACCATATCCGGTTTCTGTTGTTTCGCACTGCCCATGATCCCTGCATCTACTATTCTGGACACCCCAAATATGAACCTGCAAGTTTATAGAAGCGAAACCAGATGAATCTTATCACAAGGGAAGAAAGATATGGCCTGCTCATGCATCCTTCATGAAAATAATAAATCCTGAATAAAATCTGACATATTCTACCGTTCAACAACTGTAATAACATAGAGGTACCATATACAGATGGAGGTCACGGATGAACAGCAATCAGGAGAAGCAGCCACAGAAGACATAGAGTAAAGAGGGGACTTTCCTTTTACCATCCCTTTCAGCAATAAAGTACCCCGCCCAGTGGTTGCATAGTCACCACCGGTCCTGATTTACCAAACTCCCTGCGAATCATCCTATCCTCGAAACACCTATCACCACCGCCAGCAGGCTTGCAAAGGCAAATCTCCTAGAGGAAACTTGGTATACCGTATACTCCCCACAACCATTAATTACAATCCGGTTGAAAATATATGAAGTATTAGGTGTCACGATCCACAACCGGTGGTATCAAGAAAGCTAAAATTCATAGAGTTTAAATTCAGTGGAACAATACTCAGTTTCATCCTTTCTAATACAATTTCAAGAACGCTATCCATTTCTGACATCAAAATTCAAGACATCCGCCTCAATTGATCACAGTAACCGGTGATTTTTCAATTTGTATCAACGACAGCAAATTATAAATCAACTAGAAAAATGAAGAATTGCTCAGCAGAAATTCGTCATTAAACTACATAACGTCGCACCATTAGAGAAACAGAGCTAGAAGTATAAGAAAATATGATCATCAGAATCTTCAGGAACAGTTTGCATGAGTAGGGCTCGACTTTCTCAGACGTGTGATCAAGAGGAAACACATAGGAAATGAGAAACAAACCTGATTAGATTGATCTGAAGGACCACCATCCCAAAGAATTTCTGTTCCGAAGTCACGACCTTCAGCAGGCAACATCGTTGCAGCCATATAAGGCGCCTGCTGATCCGCATCAACCAAGTACTCTTCCATGTGCGCGTAGCGAGAATCTGGCACCTGAAAATTTCCTGTTGGGGCACTCTCACCAAGTGCTGACTGCCCCAAATCTACGAAAGATTCACAATCTTTTTCCACCATCTCACTCTTGAGCAGTTCGACAAGTTGGCAAAACATCAGTTGTTTCCGCTTCCCGCAGCTGAGATTCTGATCCTAAACCCACAAACAAAAAGACAAAAAAAGACACTCAATACAACTACACTTTTTCTGATAAAGAGAGAAGCTCAGCAGTAGCAAGTCATATTCTGATTTGCCCATAACACTAGAATTCATGCTAGTGAAATAGTTTTACGGCCAATTGTAATGTAGCACCCATAGTAGTAAATCCAATTCCCTGAAGAGAACACAAAAGTTCATATTAATCATTTAAATGAATCCAAACAAGAGAACCAATACCTTCGGAAGCGAACCTAATTCGCCGGAAGGGACGACCAGATCCTGCAGACCAAGGAAATCGAACAGATTATCAGCGTTCCCAACCAAATTGGCGCGGAACCAATCAACATCTCCCTGTCCAACGGGGGAAGCCTCTAAGAGGGACATGAGGGACTTTTCCGAGAGATCGAACCCCAAACCGGAAGCAAGATCCCCGGCCGACGGGCAGTCCGAGAAGCCCTCCACCGGCTGCCGGACATGCTGAACAGACGCCGGGCAGCTCCCGTGAGCATCCCAATCACAGTCCTGGCAGAGAACCAAGCCGTCCGTAGCGCATCTCATGGACGCCGGCTGCGAACTGCAGTTATCGCAGAGCTGCGACCTCGAGTGCTTTCTCGCCAACGCGTTCGCCAAGTGGACTTGCCGATCGCAGGGCAGGCAGAGCTTCGCGGAGTCGGCGCGGCAGAAGACGACGGCCCCGTTATGGTTGCAGTGGTCACAGACCGCCTTAGTTTTTTCCATTTCGCGATCGAAAGAAAATGAAGAAGACTACACAACCAACCCAGTCCAATTACCCCAAAACAACGAGCACCAAACCCTAGCACCGGATCATCATCCTCCAACCGACCAGAAACCATCATCAGAAGAAGACGACCAAAAACAAAAAGAAGAAGAAGAAAACGACGACCAAGAAGAAGAAGAAGCCACAATCATCGAAGTAGGACCCGCCATTTCCAGAGAAGGTGTCTCTAAGCGAAGAATGTGTTGCGACAGGTCTAAACAACGAAAAGAAATCTATATTCGTCCAAAAGAAAATCGCATATCTGCCGGAATTTCCGTTTCTGGAAAAGAATCCGGCGGCTGAGAAGCACCTAACGGACGGCTCCCGCCTGCTTTCCGAAAGGGGGAAGCTCTACGCCCTAACCCTAACGCATTACCTCCCTGGGATCCGAGTTCCTCCTCATGGAAAGAGAGAGAGAGGGAAGAAATCAAATGGCAGCGGCCACTTTTCTCTGTGCTTTCTTCAAGAAGAAAAGTTTAGTGTTTTTTAATTAATTTAATAAATTATTTGAAAGAGAAAGACAAGGCGAGAGTGGGAGGACGTGGCTGCCGGCCGGACCATGGGGCCGAACGGAGGGGTCCTGACTGCCCAAAGATATTTATGACAGATACATAGAGTTCTTCCAAATGGGGCCCACACGGAATTCCCGGGGGAAAGAGAAAAATATCTCATAACGCTTTTCAGTTCGCTTTAATTTTGCTGAGATCCGTCCTCGGCGGTAATCTTCCGTCCGCAAGACTCTCGCCTGATTTCTCTTCTCTCTTTTTCTTTTTTCATATATATAATTCTTTTTTTTTTTTTGCTAAATGACTAAAATTTAAAAATACGCTGTTAAATTAAAAGACAGACCGCACAATAACGCTAGCACCGGTTTGTGATGTAATGATAGTTTAATATGGTTTTAATGATAATTTTATCATCTGTTTAACAATAAATTTTTAAAACTTAATAACCTAGCAACTGCCTCTGTTCACTATATACATTGATATATATATATATATATTAAAATGAACCAGCTATCTTTTTAGCTTGTTGTATTTTTTTTAGTTTATAACGTTAAAAACTATCACAAAAGGTGCATTGCAATGCAATAGTCAGGAGGCTTCTGCTCACTGACAATATTATCTTGTTACTGTTTCATAAAAGGTGCATTGCAATGCAATAGTGAGGCTTCTCACTGACAATATTATTTTGTTACTGTTTCATAAATCTGTTTAAAAAATTAACAAATCTATTTAGAAAATTAAATTAATTTCATAAAACATATAACATATGACATGAATCTGCCCTATTTTTAAGGAGTTTCTAGTTAACCGGACCTTATTGATTGCATTTGTCATCATCAGTCTAGAAATTAATGTGGAGACTTCCACACTCAATAGGACTCATTAAGCTGCCCACGGGAAGGAAGGGCACGGTTTCAAGCCCATGACAGCAACGCCTTCCACATCACCTAAAGGTCATCCATTTCTTGGGGAACATTTCACAAAAGCATGGCTAAATTTCAAAAAAGAAATAAAATCACACTTATATTAGAATGTTTTTCATCTAGTTGCTTGAAATAATGTATGCATGAAAAGTAGAAGTAGTTAAATGAATTCTTCGACACCCCAGTTGCGTTTTCTTTATTATTTATGCGCTTCTTGTGTTTTGTATATTATTTATGTGCCTCATTTGTAAAATCTTTTTTATATTGTTTATGTGCCTCTTATATTATTGCCTGAATTTTCCATTGTTGTTGCCCGTGTAAGACCCAATAGTTCTCAAGGTTTTCTTGTTAAAAAAGTTTTTTTGACATAAGAAAAGAAAAAAGATGATACTTTGAAAAGGCATTTGATGAGAAGAATATATTGTGCTTTTAAAATACATGTTATTAACCTCACCCCATGGTGAAAAGCGGAGAATTATGTTGCGACCTGAATGAATTTATCTTTGTATCCAAAGCAATGTCCGGTCACTTTTTACGGTTCAAAATAATAGAATCTACGAAAATCAGTCTCCTAAAACACATGTTCTTACTGTGCACATTTAAAGAATACCATATTTTTTTCCATAATATTTAATAAATATGATTCTTAATCTAATAATAAAGTCTTGTACATAATGGCATCATATTTCTTGCAACAAAAACGTGGTATATTTTGAAATATGTACTACAAAAAATATACTTTAATTATATAAAATCTTTTGTTTTCAAATGTCGTTCGTTAATACAAAGTATAAACAATTTAAAAGTCCTCACTCACACGTTTTAAAGGAGAGGACGCAGGCCATCATCCTTCGGACAAGTCTCAAAAAATTCTGTGGCATTACTTTTTCTGCCCACGTCCAAACACGCGTTAGGAGTAAAAAATTCAATTTTTTTATTGTGTAATTTCTTTATTGTGAAATCCGGGCCTAAGCCCAGCTTCATAATTAGTCGAGCTCGGTTCAATTAAATAAAAAAATATATTTTTATATAAAGTCATATTTAAATATAAGTAATTGTAATAAAATATTATAATTATATATATATAATAAATATTTAAAAAATATATCAAGCCAACTCGAGCTTATCTGGCCCACCCGGGCCAGCCAGTGCCCTTTCTTCTAGGCCGAGCCCTGGTTCGACTCGAGCCCAGTATTGGGTATCTATCTTTAATAGTAAAAAAAAAACCATATAATCTTATTCTTATTCTCAGAAGAGAGAAAAAATAATTGCAAAATCGTGAATTCAAAGAGCTGATATGAAATCTGCAGCTTTCAAATTTGCATAGATATTGCATCACGTGGGATCCTAAATCCGATGTCATCAAACGCAGCCGTGGAGAAGATTACTTCCCGCTGCGTAAGAAAGTCTTCATCTTTCTATTATTACAGACTCAAATTTGCGCATACGCCGTGATCCTTTCTGCTCTTTCTTCGAAAAAGTTTCTCGATAGGAGGCCTTTTCCTGTCAACGTTTAGGGAATCATCCTTTCTTAATCCAGCCACTTGTCTCAGTGGCGTTGGTGAACCACTTAAGATCTCGATCAGTATCTTTCTCCATCAAAATTATGAGATGGCCCAGCCAAGTCAAGCTTCCTAATATTTTATATTTTGACTTGCCAATATCCCTCTTATTAAGAGTTGTTTATATTTTGGATGAGCAGGAAGAATAGGACCCATTATATTAAAAAAAAAAAGATTTTGTTTAGCAAAAGTGAGTTTATCTATATTATTTTAGGTGAGCGAGAAGATTAGGCCCACTATATGGAGAAGTGAGCTCGATTACGGCCCACTATATGGAAAAGTGAGCTCGAGCCCCTTCCCTATCCCCTTGCCTCCCGAGTCCAAGGTTGCATCAGTGCCGAGTGATGAGATAATGTTTCATCAACTTGTCACTGAACCTTACCTATGCGGCACAAGAGCATAGCACCCATATAATTGAATTGACGACATGTTATCACTAGTTCGAACAACTACTCTATGCTCAATTGAATTGAATTGACGACATGTTATCACTAGTTCGAACAACTACTCTATGCCCAATTGAGACGACATGTTGCCTATACTTCATGTCATCGTGAGGCGACTTAAATCGGCTTGAATCGGCCGATTCGTATGTCAGCATTTAACTATTTTTTACAATATTTTAATTTTTGAATATTTGAATTGTGTTTATATATTTTTATTAGAATCACTTAGTCAGCCGAGTTCATTGAATTGCCAGTTTTATAACAATGGTATGCATATCATGAGGTCACTGATACTGGCTCCATTAAAAATCGACTGATACTAGGCTGAATCAGCATACACCCAATACATTACCAACCGTATATTGGAGAAGTCAGATCACATTGCCGCCCAATACACTACCAACCGTCGGAGTTTCTAATGTAAGATAGAAATAAAGATTTGTGACATTTATAAAAAAAAGTGAAAGTCTGAGACCGTCTTTAAACATCAACCTATCAATGTACATCAATTATATATAGTAACTATATAATATTAAGCTTAAGTCTTATGCCGTAAAATGATTATACATATAACATATGCATCCTTACTCCAAGGTTTACTCGAGACAAACTTTTCACCAATAGGACCAATTTTTTCTTTAGCATTAAATAAACTCGTATTAACAATTCAAGATCTATAGAAGTTTCTCTTCGAATAGTTAAGTTGTGGTTATGCAGAATCTCGACCAAATTATGCCACAGGAGGCTTATCAAGGGTATTGAATTCTTGACTTTCTTCAACTGGAAAGTCTTAAGCCTAACCTCTTAAGCCAGCGACTCGCATTATTAAAAAGCCAGCGACTCGCATTATTAAAAGCCGAATTATAATATTTTAGAGTCAAATAAATCGTCTTTTTTACTCTAACCAGGATAACTTTTCGCTTTGATGACTCACAAAAAAAAAAAAAAAAACATGTATAATTTCCAAAGGGATTGGAGCAATGGATGGGTAGATGTGAATAAGGCTGGAACCAGGCGAGGCCCCACTTGGGCCCAGGCTTGGAAAAAGGGGCGCTGGGCTGGCCCAATTCCTTATCGAGCTGGCCCGATTGGACATGATAATGTTATTTTATATTTATTTTATTATTATACATATATAATATTTTATTACGATTAATTATATTTATATACTATTTTATATTTAAAATATTATTTTTTAATTAATCGTACCGGCCCGATGCCTAGGGTTAGGTGTGAATAACATCAACTCGCTTTGTTAAAGAAGAAGAAGACTAGCATAATGAAAGTGTCACATTGCGATATTGAAATCAAGTTTAGTACCTTGGGGATGAGGATGCTTGACCACACTGTTCAGCCACTTAAGCATCAAATGGCCTAATTAAAAAAGTTCAGTATATCACTAATTTGAGGGCAACGTTGCAAGTATTGGCCTTAATCAGCGGGTTCAAATTTCTCGAGGGTTTCATGTGTCAACTTTAGCTATTTTCATAATATTTTAAACATTTTTAAAATACAAAAATGTAAAAAATATTGAAAAGCTCACATGTAGCTTCGTTGAATCAGCCATTGAATTGAACTGGTCTGCATTGGTTCTCGCAATATTGGTTTCAAAATTTTAACAAGAACCAAAAAAGAATTTTTCAACTTTTTTACCTACGTTGAAGTATAATCTTTAAATTTTATACATATACTTTGGAATCTTTCAAAATTTCAAAGGCAATCTTGGGTTGGCAACAGAGGTGGAGGAGGTTGATAGGTGGTAAGTTTATGCTTTACATTTTTGAGGCGTTAATTTTCTATACTACAAATTGATAGGTGGTAAGTTTATGCTTTACATTTTTGAGGCGTTAATTTTCTATACTACAAAAGGAAATACTCATATGCAAATTGAAGTATTGTAGCCGATAAAATGAGAATTTATACCAAAATTTGAGGACAAGAAACCCCCTAATACAATAACAGCCGCAAAACATAAGCAAAAAGATAAAATATACAATATAATGTACAGTAAAACATAATAAGAGGGGTGGAAAGAGAATGAGAAGACGGAGCGGCGCAATCATCCAGTCGCAGACGAAGGACGACGTCGTAGTCGAATGGCAAAATGAACATCTCCCTGTACAAGACGAGCTACAGACTCCGACGAAAAGAAGGCGCTCCTAAAGACCCTATTGTTGCGCTCTTCTCAAATGCGCCACTAAGCTGAAATGAGCTACAACTTCCAGACACGACCCTAAGAAACCGCCAGACAGAAAGAAGGGCAGAAAAGAAAAAAAAGACGAATGAAGAGTAGAACCGAAAGGCTACTAATAAGAAAATGCCAAAAACAAATTGAAGTATTGTAGAAGTATACTCAAAATATACTCTTAAGGTAAGTAAAGAAATAAGAAGCATCCAAAAAAGTGAAAATTGAAAAATTGAGCTTCCGGGGAATAGGGAACAGTTCATTGCGAGTTTGGGTTTTTCATTATCCATCAGTAATCTTTATCCCCATTCGACAATGATAAAGTAAAGTTGGGTTCCTTATCATAATAACGGAAGCTGCCGTGTTCCAAATAAATGCATCGGGCCATGGTCTGATCTTATTAAAAGCGACATCTAAACCATATAATAATTAAATTATACGAAAGATAAGGTACAATGGGCTTCCACGTCGAGGTGTCCTGCATCGTTGATAAGGCAACACCTTGACTCAATGAATTAATAATAATAATAATAATAATAATACTATTATTATTAGGAAAGAAAAAAAAATCATAAAAAAATTTAAGCCAGTAAGACAAGCCACATTTTTGTTGCTTAGAAAAACTCTTCATATGCTTGAGTTTGGGGTATTTGAGTTCATGAACTTAGTTGCATTTCAGTGTTAGAGCAGTCATGGATAGAGCTGCACACGAGCCGAGTCAAGCCCGAGCTTGGTCAGCTCAAGCTCGACTCGACTAAAAATACTCAAGCTCGAGCTCGCCTCTAATGTCTCGAGTCAAGCCATGTGAAATTCTCAAATTTTAGACCAGCACGACACCATTTAGACTTGTAAAGATACCAACTATGTGTTTTAAGAATACAATGTTCTTCTTATCAAGCGTTGTCGACGAAAGATTCAACTCAAAACATTTAAACAAAACAATGTTTTACTTTGCAAATCAAAGAAAAGTCCTGGATTTGAAACGTTCTCATAATCAAGAAGACTGCAATAATAGATTTGGCAAAGTGGCAAAGGGAAAAAACAAAAGCGTGGCTGCCATCCAAAGGATATGGCTCACACTTGTTCGGATCTTGATCAAAACAATTAATTGAGGCGCTAACTGCCATTTCCAGTAGCAACCAAGAGCCATAAATGCACTGAGATTGACCTGACATGATCGGTTTCTATCCAATAATCAAATAAGAAAAACCAGTTGCATGTATCACATGATTCACATCTGAAATTCCTTGAGCTCCAAAAGAATTTAGAAATAAAGCCGAAACAATATGTGAGGAGTTGGGGCAATGGCTAAGTGGGTGTTGGTAAGTGGCCGGTTTTCATTTCAAATCTTGGTGGCATCAGCTCTACCCACTTGAGACTTCAAGTTGAAGTGTGGTGAGAACAGTACTCCTAGACATTGAAAGCAGACCTTCTACCTAAAGGGGTATGGTGTAAAATCCAAGCTCAAGACGACTCCATTTGAGTATTTTGGGTCTAGCAATGACACCCAAATCTAAAAACATATCCAAAACTATGGCAAGTAGGGATGTCAATATATCCAATTTAGATCAGATATACATAAATATCCAATTAGATTCAAATATAGATTCATATCGGAATTGTTTTTTAAACAAATATCTTATATTTAATCCTGTTACATTTTAAAAATGGGTAAAATTCAGTTCAAAATTTAGATTCAGATTCACATATTAATATAAAAATTGGATTCGGATTGTGAAATCAGATTTGGATTAAGATATAACTTTTATTTCATTGTATTTGAATCCGAATATATGAATTCGAATATATGAATATCCAAAAATGACCTATCTAATTCGATCCCTTTGACATTCCTAATCACAAACCAATAATTTGAAAGGGAACTAGGGAAAACTTACGTATCAAGTCACCACTTTGAGAAATATGGGGAAGTCATGGACCCCAGTTGATGTGAGCAGAGGATCACATAGCGACGGCGATGGCAGCGAGCGGATAAAGTGCTGTACTGTTGTTGGAAGTAGATAAACAGGATGCAGAGTTGCGATCTGATGGCAAAATCATGTGCACAATGTGTTCTTTTTTTCTCGCGTCAAACTTGGACAATTGCACATGGCCAACAAATGTTTCATTTTGTTATGTACTGGCCGGTGCCTTGCTGACCCAAATTTGTGGCAAGAGCAACCTACTTAGCTAGGGAAAAAGCCCTTCCGATCTTATCACATATTATGTTAATCCTTATCTCTTGGTGTAAAGTAGTGTAGCATCCCTTCTTTGTTCGAAGTGTATCTGTTTGACATATATATATATATATATATAAGACTACTTAAACAAAAGACAAAAACCACACCTATTAAAATTAATTATAAAAATATTTTTTTTGTACGACCTTGATTTGATGATAAACATATATTAAATTAGTCATTTTTTTACTTGAATGGTTTTTATGACATCAAAGTTTGATAAGACCTTTTATATATATATATATATATATATATATATATATATATATATATATATATATATATATATATATATATATAAACATCATACTTATAAACTTTTAATGTGTTGCTGAAGGTTCGTTTAGGAACTGGCTTTATTGAAAACTCTTTAACTAGACGCGGAGCTACGTTTAGGCACAGCTCATGCCAGAAAAAAAGATTATTTATTTTTACATAGATTTTTTGTAATTATTTACTTATTTATATATATTGTGCTTCTTAATTTTTATAACAGTACACGGTAGAAAATTTGTTTTTAACTCGGCCACTGCTTTAACACATGCCGGTAGAGGGTTTTGAGCATAAGGAAAATAAATGTTAACGGTTTTAAACAAGGTTTAAAACTGCCCGGATGCCCGGCCTCTCGGATGCCCTCCCCTCTCATCTCGCCCGTCTATCGAATCTCAACCGTCTTTCCTTTCTCTTCCTACCTTGTGAAAATTTGCGCTGCTCTCATTTCGCCCGTCTCTGATATCTCACCCGTCCCTCTCTCTCTCTCTCTCTCTCTCTCTGGGAAAGGAGGATGGGTAAGGGGAGTGAGAGGGAGAAAGGAGGCTTCAGAGGCAAAGAGCATTACGAGAAAGGGCAATCTTCTATGGCAGGGAATGAGGCCTCTACCGTTGAGTTGGCGCAAAGGGCAGGAACCCGAAGAGCATGTTCCAGACTTCAAGTGAGGGACGCCAAGGAAGAACACGATGCACGCCGTGCGCCATTGAAGAGGCGGACAAGTTTCTAGCGTTGGATCATCGCCATTAAAGAAGTGGGAAAAAGTTTTGCAGTCTTCCTCTCGACCCAAAATTTGTTGCCGACACTACGGCAAGGCCCCATGCTGTCGACTAGTCGAGCAAGAATGCTCGCACTCCCGATCTTTTTTCCCCTTCTTTGGCTCAAGACTCTAGTGATTGAGTGAGACTACAGTGATTGCTCCTGTGTTCGTTTCAATGGGCAGCAATTGTGCGGTTGTCTGCACGTTCTAGGGTTTTTGGAAGCCCCTGATCTTTCCCCTTTAGCCTTCTCTTGGTCTAACACGAAGGCGCAGTTCTCAGGAGCCATGGTAGTCTCTCTGATCGCTTCCCTGCTCTCTCTCTTCTCTCTCGCTTTTGCATCTCTTGAAGAATCAAGCTATTTTACATTCCTTCTCTTCAGAGTTTACCATTGATGGCTTGAAATGATGCACCTCTAGACTTGGATCCTGTGCTCTTGCAATGTGCACAAACACCCACACACACATACACACATCTGAAGAAGAAGAAGAAGCAGGCGAGCAACAATCGAGATGGATGAGGATGTAGAAACCAGTTTCTGGGGGTTTTAGACTTGGGGCTTCAAATCTAGAAAAAATTCAAGGAATTGAAAGTGTTGCTGTGCGAGAGTTTACCTAACCCCATCTTCTCCCTGATTAAGGGAATCCAACAATACTTCAAAGGAAAAATGAATAATTCCATCTAAACTGACCCAGTAGATCACATCCAACTTTCTTTTATTAATTAAAATTGTTTTTTTTTATATTTCTAACATATATATACAAATAATGTAGCGAACTTTTTGCTTAGTAAATGACTAGTAATGCATGTTTGAGCTTTATTGGCTTTATATTATATTGGAGATCTAAACTGTAACACACTGCCACTTTCACATTTAGTATCAAAACCCAACCCATTTACTTTGCTTTTTTAGAATTTACTGCGTTTCAATTTGCAACTGCTTTTTCCTAGGCACTGGAACAGCTTTTCTTTCTACTGCTATGCTGTTGGGAAGAATCCTAATAAGGAATTCTTCTTCTCCATACATACTGAGAGGAACTTGTACAGCTTAAAGCAAAGAAAAGAAAGAAGTGGAAGCAATCAGGAATTCCTTATTCAAGAAAAGATGAACTAACTTTCATTTCCGGTTTCTTTGTGGAAAAAGAGAGAGAGAGAGAGTGATCAGGAGAGAGACCAACTAATAAAAGAAGACTGATTAGTGATACAAACAGCTATATGACCAAGAAGGTGACAAAATAATAAATTGATAGCAAAGGACCAAGCGGACACTGTTGATGCTGGAATTCCCCATGGAATGAGAAAGACATGTTGAGAGAGAGGCTTATCTAGTGGAAATCCTCATCAGCGAGCATGTATTGTTGGAAAGACTAGTTGTCCTAGCTTTGATCTTCTCCCATGAGGCATGCAATCATGGAGCTTAAAGTCGTTATATATTTTCCCTTTGTGACATTTATGAGTCAGTGAACTAGATCGTCACTAATTCTCCTCTAATGATTATTTTCTAGCTATAAATTTTCATTTTATAGCCCTTCAACAATATTCAACAGTTTTGAACTCTCTCTCTCTCTCTCTCTCTCTCATATATATATATATATGATAACAGATACTTACAATATCATCATATGCCAAATGTGAATTATTTGAGCCGTCGATTCTAATAAGATCAACGGTGGAAAATTAAGTTGCAAATATCAAATGCAAGCTGTGGTTTGTTTTTAGTAGTCTAAAGTGTCATTCAAATGAATGAAACAAATGAATTTCTTTAGACAAAACCTCCTGTATCATTTGAGGAATGTTTTAAACTCTTGAAATAACAACTTGGTTTCCATATCTATAACTTAATATTCGCCGTTTGATCTCATCAGGTTCGACAAGATAGACTCTTGAAGAGCTAACTACTTATATATATTATTGTAAATGTCAAAATTGTTATATCCTGTGGTCTCCTTTAAGTAATCCTGAATTTTATATCTTCCTGTTTCCCGATCATTTTCATGTAAAATCTCCAAGCTCAACCTCTCCTTCCAGCTGAGCTCCGGCTGGCCCAACATGCTTTCGAATCCCCACAATAAAAGTAATCGGGTGGACAGCTCCAGATTATTTTTATTGTGGGTATTCGCAAGCATGTTGGGCCAGCTGGAGCTCAGCATATATATATATATATATAAAATATATATATATATATATATGAGAGAGAGAGAGAGAGTTCAAAACTGTTGAATATTGTTGAAAGGCTATAAAATAAAAAGTTACAACTAAAAAAGAATCATTAGAGGAGAATTAGTGAAATAAAATCATTTGGAGGCTCCTTTTATTTTATGAAAAAGTTGGAACATTGGTAACGCCCCGCTTTCTCAAACGTCTTTGTTAATCAAAGGTGAAAACATATGTATGGCTCTTTTACATGTTTAACATAATTTTCTTCTGCCCTTACTCACTTCCACTTGCTTATTATTAAGAAAATATTACTAATATTATCATTGTTATCGTTATTGCAAGATATTGTTGTTGTCGTTGGTGCCATTGTTGTTGTTGAGTTGTTTGATGAGGATTTCCACTAGATAAGCCTCTCTCTCAACATGTCTTTCTCATTCCATGGGGAGTTCCAGCACCAACAGTGTCCGCTTGGTCCTTTGCTCTAAATTTATTTATTATTTGGTCCAAAGCATATTCGTAAATCTAAAAGGTGGAGACTTATCTATCTAGAAGATATAGCTGTTTGCATATAATAAGTCACTGGTTCAAATCTCTATGGCACCCACTCTTTGTAAAAGCTATCAAAGTCTCAGACTAGCAACAAAGTCTCTCAGCCTGAATCATTTCATGTAAGTAAACTAAAAGGAAAAGCTGTAGGTTAGAGAGAGAGAGAGATAGAAGAAAGTGTAAAAAAAAAACACATATAAAACGTGAAAAACAAGTCTGTCGTATAAAACATGAAAAAACATGTTTTTTAAAAAATGTCAAAAAATAAAAAAACGTGAATAATACCCATATATACGTTATTTGCTGTTTTTTCCCTTTTTTATTAATTTTCATCTTTTATAATTTTTAAGATTTATTAAATGTTTTAATTTTTTTTAAATTTTGCTGAGATTTTCCCGTTTTATTCCGGAGATATAAAACAGTATGTTTGGTTCTAAAGTAGTAATTGGGCTTCTTTTGACAAAGCACTTGACTCATTTCTCTCTCTCACTCTCATGCATGAGAGTTATGAAGCATATGCAAGGAAATGCCTTGGAAGTTCAATGGGGCCATAGAATAATTTGCGCCAAAATTGTAATACTTACTTCACTTGAACACATATAAGGATGCTAAATCCTGACTGTGGAAATCACCCAAATTCTAGATATCGTCTGGTGAATAAAAACTTCAAAACTGTCACTAAAATCAAATCAAGTAGAAGCCATAAAATCATATATCAAATAATATAACTTTTTTTTTTTTAAAGAAAAACAAGTGAAAGAAGGATCTACCGTTTACAAGCTCCAATAGGACATCAGGACTTGTCCTTGAACAATCAAATTGAAAGAAAAGATATATATATATATATATATATATATAGGAAGGAAAGACACCAGAAAGTAACGTTCCGGGCAACGCTATACATATAAGTAAAAAAGCTCTTGTCTCCATGTATTGATAACGGGAGTGGCAATTTTAGATTTTAATATTATTGTTTACGTTAAATGCCGAATAACATTTAACACTACCAACCGTGCATTCCAAAGTTGAAGAATTCGTATCTAAGTTTTCCTAACTTACATTTATACTTTATTGAGAAAATAGTGTACAACAAGGGTATTAGCGACAACTTATTGTATAACAAAGGCATATTGCAATTTTAAAAATGGTTTATGTTTTTTAAACCACAGTTTTTAAAATTTTAAACATCCAACAACATCCAACAGTTAGCAGATTTCAAGTCTCTCAAGTTAGTTTACAAGCATGGATTAGGTGTTATATAACTGCATAGGTTTTTATAATTAAGTTTTTCAAAATAAACTTTGTTTTAAGGCTTTTTTATATTCTATGATGTACCATTACTAACAGTTTTAGAAAGGGCAAAAAACAGGTCTTAAAAATTTGGACAAACCTTCCCAACATCAAAAAGTAGCTTTGTTTCTAAGATGTTTCAAAAAGTAGCTTTCCTAATTACTTTCAGGATATGTCTGGACTATTCCACACTAGGAATGATTTTCAATATATGTGCCTAAAAGTTTATATGTTAACCACAATATATATATATATAAATCCTTTCCGTTAATTTTACTCTAGGTTAAGTGTTTTTTCTCTCTTTCCACAAAATAGGGAGGGCATTATTTTGGCTTTATTAAACTCGATTGACGTTTAACTAGGTGGGATGTAAGTTCAAATTCTAGCCAAGAGGATGCAGCTTATACACCACTTATTTTTTAGTGTGTTGGGATAATTTGTCCCCCAAATTTTGTTGATGTTCTATAATTTTCACTCCAACACTATCTACTTCTTTGCATTTTCACAGAAAACACGTTTTTTTCAAAACAGAAAACTCGAAGAAAACCCAATAAATTAAATAGCAATTTAAAACTAGAAAAAAATAAAAAGAAACGTTAAAAACAAAAGGAAAACACGGTTTTAACCCGTTTTTAATGCGTGTTTTTGCATTTTTTTCAGTTTTTTTAATGCCAAACAGTTTTTTTTTATTTGTTGCAAATATATTTATCTTTTGATATTTGTATCATTAATTTCTCACTTATTTTATTTATCCTTCATTTTTAGTTTTTAAAAGTTTCTAAAAATTTACTGTATTTTTTTTTTTTTTTTCAAGCTCATTAATACGCGAGAAAAACCTCTCTACCAATGAAGACCAGCTTTCTTGGCGCAGAGGGCAGGATGCCACCGAAGATGATGTTGCCGACTTCGACTGAGGGACGCCAACGCAGATGAAACGATACAGCGCACGCCATGCGCCACTGAAAGGGGCGGGCGAGTTTCTAGGTTGGATCGTCGCCATTAAAGAAGTGGGGAAAAAATTTGCAGGCTTCCTCTCCACCCAAAATTTGTTGCCGACACCCCCATGCTGTCTTTTCTTCGAGGAAGAACGCTCGCACTCCCAGATCTTTTTTGCCCTTCTTTTGGCTAGAGACTACAGTGATTGCTCCTGTGTTCGTTGCAATAGGCAGCACTTATGCGGATGTCTGCACGTTCTAGGGTTTTTTGATGCCCATTTTATTTCCTTTATCCTTCCTTCTCTCGGACTAAGTCGAAGACGCGGTTATCAGGAGCCAGAGTACTCTCTCTGGTCTCTCCCTCTCCCTCTCGATTTTGCATCTCTTAAGAACCAAGCTGTTTCACATTCAGCAATGGAGATGGAGGAGGAGGTTATGAAGAATTGGAAGCGTTGGTGTGCGATTCGCCTGGACGGCAGGCCAGTTTACTTTCTTCAAGCTTACTGGTTAATGGAATCCAACAATACTTCAATATATGAAATGAAAGGGAAAATGAATCATGTGAAAGCATAGAGTCCGTTCGTTACAGTCTTAAGGAGAGATTTTTTTTTTTTTTTCATTTAAACGTTTGCTAAAAGATTATCTGTACTGTGCATTGAAATCTGTTCACATTAGAAATGATTCCATCTAAGCTAACTCCGTAAACACACAGTTAGAGAAAAAGCGTTTTTTCGCGAAAAAAAATGAGATAACTGAACTAGCTGTTTAAAACTTTAAAAGTACTTTTTTAAAAAAAAAACCTTAAAAACGAAAAAAAACACGTTTTTAACACATTTTTTTAGTTTTTTCAGTTTTTTTAATGTCAAACAGTTTTTTTTTTATTTTTTTTTTATTTATTACAAATCTTGTGATGTTTGTGTCATTAGTTTTTCATTTATTTTATTTTTTCTTTATTTTTAGTTTTTTAAGATTTTTTAATTTTTTTTTTCAAGCTCGTCGTATTATACCCGAAAAAAACCTTACTTTTTAAAATTCCAAGACATTATTTTTTACTATGCGACCACATCCAATTTCCTTTTTTTATTTAAAATTGTTCTTCATATTTATAGCATTGTTGCATAAAAAATCTATTTATACATTGAAATTTGTTCATATTAAAAATGATTCCATCTAAACCACCCCATAGATCACATCCAATTTCCTTTTATTATTTGAAATATTTCTTAATATTTATAGCATATTTTACGTCAATAATGTGGCAAAATTTCCCCTACTAAATGACCAGTAATTAGTTTTTAGCTTTATTGGTTCTATGTTATATTGGAAATCTGAATCTTTGGATAGAGCCAGAAAATTTTTATGAGAGGGGTGGAATTAAAGTTTTAAAATTTTGATTAGGACAAAAATATTATTTTTAAAAAATTTTATATAAAACAAGTAAAAATTTTTAAATTTAAAAATAAGCCACTACTTAACAATTGAAAAACTCTTGATTTTTTTTTAAACAATTAAGAAATGAGACGTGGCATCCTTGCAGTGGGCCAAATTCAGTAGATTCTGACAGTTAAAACAAAATCATATCTTATAATTTACATTGGTCCCACTCAAGCTGTGTCCTTCACTGACCACCCACATAAAGTTTTCATAATTGCCAAGTGACATCATGTCCTCAAACTTTGTACCTCATATCATATGGCAGTAGCACATTGCATGTACTTTGCCTTTTAGAGCCAGAAAGGGAAAAGCAGAATGTGCTCGAGAGTTGAGAGTATTTGATAGCTTGCAAAAGGCAACTCACTTTAGTTTTCTCCCTTTTTGCTGCCACATGGGTCACAATATCATGTGGTAGGAAATCAAACTTTATAATACGAACTGTTGAGCATATGAACAACATTTCACAATAACATCTTTGTAGTAGTAACTATAAAGCTTATCCTCATCATACTGAAAGCAATCAAACAATTGGGTGAAGAAATATAAGCCTTGAGGGGTACTTTAACACGGGCTTTTCTTAATTTTTGTTAATAAAAATAAAAATTACATGTAAATTTTAAAAATTTTTACTAAGTTTTGATAAATGATATTTCGGCCCTTATCAAAATTTAGAAACTTTAATTCGACTCTCATCATAAAAAATTTTTGGTTCTGCCCCTGACTGTGCTCACTTCTTTGAGTCTAATTTTACATAAGCAGCTTATTTTGTGAATCTAAAGTGAAAACCACATTGTGTTTTGGGAGGGCTCATACGATCGAACGGCGGTCACTGCAGTCGGACAGCGGCGGCCGGAATGGGTGGACGGCGGTCGGATGGCAGGTGGAGGCAGAAGAGAACAGCAGGGTAACGACTCACATATATAACTTCATAATATCAATATAGTGATTGACTACATGAACAAAATAATCACAATCACATCATTTTAATAACAATTGCTGCAAAATGTAATCAAACGCATGATATGCAAGTGGGCACATGCGAAATTGTTTAATTAGATCTGATAATCGAGATCAGGTCTAAACACTAATTGCATTCAAAGTTGGTGTTTCAAAGCCAACACTGGATCCGGATTCAAGAACGAACCCACTTGCGTGATATATTTAGACCTGGACGTCCGATCGAGCCTCAGGCAGGTACTCGGCCCGATATGGACCCAACGGGGGCTCAATCTGACCTGATAACTTTTAAATAATATTAGTATTAATAATATATACTTTATTATTTTATATACAAAAAAATAATTTTATATTTAAAAAATAATTTGTTATTATAACCGCGCCAGACCTCTGTGTTTCGAGCATTGTGCTCGGGCTCGAGTTTCGAATATCGGGCAGGCCCGATGCTGGGGCCTAGATATACCTGTTTGGTCATATTCTAGTTCGATCAATCCAGGTTATGTTTTGAAAAATGAACTAATCCAAATACCAAAGATCCAGTTATGTGCAAAGGCTGGATCCAAAGTCAACCCTCTAACATTCTTAGGTAGAGAATTTTTGTTCAATAGAGAGAGAGAGAGAGAGAGAGAGAGAGTTTGACCAAGTTCCAATGGAAGTCTTAATCTGATCATTCCTAAAAGGAACACTCAAATTCTTTTGTCTGTACCTTCCCTGTTCCAGGTTGTATACTTCTAGTTCCCACAAATAATAAAACCCATAAGAACTGCCTCCATAGCAGCCAGGTCAATTTCACTGTGCTTAGCTTCTTAGGTCCAAGCGTAAGATGCATATTTAATGAATCTAAAGTGAAATACTATTTAAGTCCTATGCTATGTATATATAATTAACAATCTCTCTCTCTCTCTCTCTCTTACATATATGTATATAATTTTTACATTGGCTCATTTCAAATGCACCACATATGCAATCTTTTAGGCGTCTTTGAGGTTTTTTTGGCAATCAAAACATATAAATAGATGCAAAAAGTGTAAAAAATATATTAACAAAAAATAAAGAAAATCAAAATGTTAAAACTATTAAATTTTAAAACCTTGTGCAATTTGATTTGCATATATGATTTTGTGGTTTTTTAATCCTATAAATTTTAACATCTTGCACATGTTCTATTCATTCGAGTTATAAAAAAAAAACAACACTGTGGTGCTTGAAACTTGTGAACCACATGCGGCAACATAAAAGAAATTGATTCTACTTTTATATAAGTGAAATGAGTTTGGAGAATCTCAAAAATTTTCATCTCCTCTCTCTCTCTCTCTCTCTCTCTCTCTCTATATATATATATATATATATATATATATATATATATATATATACGTGCCTTCTAACAATATATTAATGACTTAATTTTGAGCTAATTAAATTCGAGTATTACGCATCGTTCGACTCTTCGTTCCCTCGAAATTCCAGGGTTGCTTGTTCTGCATCAGCATCATGGTGCGACCGAAAAGTCGGTCTTTATTAAACATTGTTAATCAAAGCAGTAACTTTAGTTTTTTCTCTCAATCATTTGATTCAGTGTAGATGGGTTGACACATGGACCACAACAGATCTTGAAAAACATTATTCGGTTTATATATACACACCAAAATCTGTCTGGCAATATTAGGAATCCAAGATGATTATTTTGGACCCATCTGATGGCGTGCATGTATTGCGGATGATAAAAAGCTGTAACTTATACTCATGTTTTGTGTTTTTCTCGCTCAAAATCTATTTTTAGCACTATATATATATATATAGGTAAAAACCAGACCCTTTAATTTTTTGCTTAAAAAATATTTAAATAAAATATAAACATCCTAATATATTTATAAAAAACTATTTTGATATAAGACATGCTTTGAATCGAACTGTTTTTATGAAAAAATTGATATTTTATGAGAGCGATTCATTTTCTTATTATAAAAACACTATTAAAACCTCAGAAATGATCAACTTAATATACATTTTGCATCAACTTATCCGTAAAATCATATTGGTAAGGTTAAATTAAAAAAAGCTTTAGATACCATATTTAAAGGGTTTGGTTTTTATCCATGATCTATTGTTTTGGTTTCTAAAAACATTACAAATAGTACCAAATTTTTAATTTTTAGTCATATGACAATATCTAGTAAAAAAAAAAAATCAAACCTGCCAAATGTTATCAAAGTAACTGAAAATTAAACATCTGTTGTTAAAAAATATTCACTATACGACCATTAGTGACTGTTTACTTTCACATCTGATATTATGTACGTTTCTTTGCACGTACATGTGTGTGTGTGGTGGCAAAATGAGGACCTTACCCTACAGATTAGACATCCACAAGGCTTATGTTTACTGTTTGTGTGTGATGTGGCCCAGTCATAGCCGTTTGACAACAACAACCGCAACAAACTATCTTATAAATCTACCTCAAGATATGAGGTAGAATTCATGAAATACTACAACATAGTGTTTTTGGGGCAAATTAATGAAACATTTTGTTACTGTTTATAGTGCGGCATTAGTAACACATTGTTACTATTTAATGAATTTGCTTTAAAAATAAGACATATTTATGCAGATTCTTGAGGTAGAATTCGTGAAATACTACAACATAGTGCTTTTGGGGCAGATTAATGAAACATTTTGTTACTGTTTATAGTGCGGCATTAGTAACACATTGTTAGTATCTAATGATATTGCTTTAAAGTTAAAGCATATTTATGCAGATTCTTCAGGTAGAATTCATGAAATACTACAACATAGTGTTTTTGGGGCAGATTAATGAAACATTTTATTATATCTTATAAATCTAACTCAACCTCAAAAATTGATGTAGAATTCATGGAATGCTATAACATAGTGATTTTGGGGCAGATTAATGAAACAGTTTGTTGTTGTTCATAGTGAGGCATTAGTAACACATTGTTACAATCTTATGAATTTGCTTCAAAAATAAGGCAGATTTATGCAGCACTTTTAAAAAAAAGTGTTTCATTGAATCTGCTCCATGTTTAAGGCAAATTCATATGAAAATAATAATGTATTACCTTTGCCAAACGGCCCTAAGGGATAGTTTGGTAGTACAAGCATCTTTGTCTCCTATGAATCTACCCTAAAGACTGGACTAAGTTTATGAAACAATATTTCTAGTATCTAATGAATCTGTATCAATCATTGGGTATATTCGTGTGACACTTACAAAATGTTTTTTGCTGCCAAATGACTTATAGAGGCTCATGATTATGAGGTGCTAAACACATACAACAATGAATGTGGAATGAACGTTATAGATGATGAGTATATTCAGAATATTCATATATGTTGATGAATCCTACGAAGTTTGGAATTCCATCAAATGCCCAATTCACTAAAATTGAACACCTATTTCCAATATCCAGAAACTTAGTCAATTCTCTCTCGCACACACTCACACTCTCTCTCTCTCTTCTTCCTTTGCTTCATATTGGCATTTGTATTTGTTTGTTTTCTTTGCTTTTCTTTTTCTATTTCCATTTTGTCAGCTTTTACTCACTTAATTCAGTGTTTAAAGTTGTTTTATTTATGACATTTTGGAACTGAAATGGGTATTTAGGAAAAGAAAAAGTGATTACTTGGTGTGTTTGATAGTCTTGGATATAAGATTTGAGATTGATCAAAAATCTTTTTTTATGTGAACCCATAAAGTAAACAAAAAAGGATTTTACCACTATATAGAAATGAGGACCTTTATGTGCCAAAGCCTTAGATCTATGGATGGGTAGGGTGTTCTGACCTTAAATCCTTAAATCTTTGGACCTGAGATCCTTCGTGATCTCAAATCATCTTATGTGTTTTTTGAAGTTGAAAATTTGATGAAGTTATTCAAGGGTTATAGTTTATTATATATACATACACCTCATGCTTGATGTAATCGATCATATGGTCAAAACAACTTGATACATGTGATCTACATAGTTGATTTTTTAAATCACTTTCTTTTAGCATACAAGAAGAATTATCATAGTTCATCAAAATTTGATAAATTAAAATTCGTCATTTTATTTTCAAAAAATATGACGAAGTGATTGTTTATTACAAGAAGGTTCCCTTACTTTTCCTTCACGAAAGAAAGAATGGACCTGCTTTTTACAAATAATGTGTGTGTGTGTGTGTGTATATAAAAGTAAATGAATCTCATCTTTTAGACTGAATTTTCAGATCATTGCTCATCCCTAAGATTCATCCATTTAAGGGGTGAGAAGGATGGTTGTAGCGAGGAAATAAGAAGAAAAGGAGGGGGAAAAGAAAACATAGTGAGAAAAATGAGGTGGAAAACCAGTCCTATAAAAATAAGAAAGAGAAAAAGGAGGTGGAAAAACAAGCCCCAATACAAGACTGGTTCTAGAGAGAGAGAGAGAGAGACTGCAGGTCAGAGGAAGAGAGAGAGACTGTGTGAGAAAAAGTTTTTAATAAGTGCGCAGAAGGGTGATGGTCCTTCGGTGGCGTCTGCATGCACAGGATCCTTCGACGGACCAACTGGTTTTTAATGCAATAATTTTCAGTGGGTGGCAATTAGGTCTACGGTGGCGATGCATTGATGACAAGTCAAGAACCGCCACTGATTATAGAAAGAAGACTATGAAAATGACAAACTAAAACAACCAATAATTTTAGAGAGAGAAAGACAGAGATGTAAGAAAACCCAACCAAAAACTTACCCGCCTAGCTACTTTTCTCAAAAAATTTTCATCGCCATGTTAATAACCTTGACCTACCTTTGACATTGCACTTATAAAGATGATTTTGTTCATCTTTTTCTCAAATAGTTGCGGGACGGATCAGTGACCAAGTCAAAAGCGTTGAATAACTTCGTTTTTTATCATGCTTAGGTCCTAAACCTGCCCCATGGCCTTTCCTTCTGTCTTTTCAACTTTCTGCTGCCGTCCATGAAAGCAACTAAAACTAAATGAGGATGTGAGAATGTGACCCATCAGAGAAAAAGAAACCACGAAAAAGAAGAGGTAAAAGAGAAGACTCGAGGCGTGGATATGCAGTAGATGCAGAGATCCATTCACAGACAGAAAGCTCAGAACCTTAATTTATTAAAATCTGTACCACCGTCAATCTATAAACTATACTGTTTGGTTTACTCATTTGTTTGTTTGTGGGCAGAATTTCAATCAGGACTCCCAAACAGATGATTCTGCAGAAAAGGTTGCAGAACACTGTGCCATTCTAAATGGACAAGGCTTGTGCCGACTACGTGAAAAGCAATGCTGTGAAAAGAACAAATCCCATTACAAGCAGATCTACAAAATCGACCAAAGCAGCATCAAATGCTATCAGACAAATCAGCAGCATGAAGATGCAGGAAGTCACTAATAGATAAATAGGAACCGAAGGGCACTAGCATTGAAGAGATGGAAGAAGAATCTTTCTATGCTTGTCATGCCGCTTCAGGGATGAAAAAGGCTGAACCTTTTTCATTAAAGGCATCAGAGAATGGTGGGTCTTTGTGGACCCTAAACAGCTGGTAAATTGCTCATGAAAGTCCCCTTTTCTTTAGCTTTTCCACATTGGAAAAAATACTTATGATCAAAGAACAAGTGAACCAGACAGACCACTGGCTTTTGTCTCCTAGATTTGTCGCATTCATTCGTGATTCTGAGAGATGTATGGAGAAGATGGCATGGCTCAGCCACTCAAGAACCAGATTTAGCCCCCAACATCCTGATCGTGGAGCACCCACTTAGCCACAAGAGCGTGAAATGCTGGAGAGTTGCATTATGGAGCTCAATAGTACCACACTTACAGCCTATGACAGCCAGCTTGGTACGGGGCTCCGCTTCCAGACAACCCTTCTTTTAAGACTCTCAACCATTGATATCTGAGAGGAGACTTTTCCAAGTTTCTTGATTTGACGAAGAAAATATGTAACTTGGAAGAGTGTCGGCAAATGGGGATTTGCCTGAAGTTAACAAGAACAAACCTGCTAAACAGATTATTCATCACCTGCAGGATTCGAACTGGAGAACCATGTAAACACCAAACAAAGAAGTATGGGTGCTAATTCTCTGGTTTTATAAGGGAAATATCAGAAAAATAAACACAAAAGATTCTCAAGTACATAGGCAAAGCCTGATACTGGTGTTTCTGCTTCGGCTTGAAGAAACTTAAAGCTGCAACTACCGGAATTCTTTAATGCAACTCTTCATTCTCATGCATGTAACATGAAGATTTGTTTAGTTTAGGAGTTCCATGCAAATTTCAGAAGTCAAATACGGGATAATTCGGAGACTGTTTCCAAGCAAAAGTACAAATGCACAACAGCATGTTAAAGGAAAGATGTTCCCAACGAAGAAGGAAGAAGAAGATCATGATCAAATAAGGGGAAAACGAGTTAAGATCACAAGAAGAAACTCTTCGATTAAGTTAAACAAACCAAATATACAACAGCAGCAATCAAACAAATAACTTTAATTTTCCCATTTGCCTCAAGTTCTCTCCCTCTGAAAATGCTTATTACAATAAACGGTAGAGAAGAGAAACGGAGGAGGAGAAGGTAAGAGTGAGGAAGAGAATGCAGTAAGCTATACATACATATAACAGTACATAGAGATTCTCAATTGTTGAAACAGAAGACGAGGACGGCGCCGGAAAAGCCGAATTCCATTGTTCACGTTCTCACGAACACGTTCCACAGCTTCCCTCTATTCAAGCACTCGAGAAGCTTCCTAGCTCCAGTAACCTCCGCGGCGGCGAGCTTCTGCAGGTAGACGATGGCACCGGCATCCACCATCTGCTTCCGGCATTTGCCCGACTTAGACAACGACGTCAGCACAGCGATTGCCCATTTTTTATCTAAGTCCTTGATGGAAGGGTCCAGAATCTGCACGACTCCAGTGACCCCCTTCTCCTCCTTCTTGAGAATCCGGCGGTTTGGGGCGAACCCAACCAACGCCGCAAGCGCCTTGACGGCAGCCTCCCTCTCCTTTAAGACCTTCCCCTCGAGCATCCGGACCAGGGGAGCTACGCAATTCGCCTCGCCAAACACCTTTGCGGCCGAGTAATCGTCGGATGGACCTGCCGGCGACGCCCATTGAGCTATAGTTTCTGCGGCCTCTGCCCGAACAGAGGCAGCCGAAGAGTTGAGAGCGTCAGCGAGGCGGGGGCCGAAGCCGGAAGCGGCGAGGGGGATGTGGTCTGCGAAGCTCCGGAGGATCCTGACCGCAATCTCCTGTGATCGAGCGGTGGAAGCGCCGTCCCAGAAGCTACGGAGGAACTGTACCCCGCCCTCCCGGACCACGTCGAGCCTCACCGCCTCGTCGTCCATTGCCAGGTTCACGAGGCACTCCGCCGCGTTCTCCCGCGCCGCGAGCGTGCCGGAATTCACGAGAGTCACAAGCGCCGGTACGAGGCGATCATCGTCCTCGGCGAGCCCCCTTCGTACGCCGGCGACGTTTCGGAGTACCCCGGCTGCGAGCGCCTGCGCGCTCGGCGTCCCTATTTGGCAGATTTCCACTAGCGCCGCTACTCCGGGTCTCGTCCCGACGGCTCTGGCGTTTTCCGGCGACGCAGCAGTCAGCGTCTCGAGAGCGACGCACGCTCGCTCGCGGGCCACCCCGCCGGCGGACTCAACGATCCGAATGAGGTTCCCCAGGACACCCTCGACCACAAGCGCGTGCCTGCATCCCTCCACCTGCGAGATCCTCGCGATTGCGGAGACGGCCCCTTCTCGTAGCTCCGACGAGCCAGTGGCCGAGTCAAGCAGCCGTGCGAGCACGGGAACGGCCCCCTGAGCGACGGCGACCAGGACGTTCTTGTCCTCGTCGCCGACCAGTGCTAGGAGCGAATCGAGCGCCGCCACCCTGGCCGCCGGGTCGCCAATCTGCAACCGGGCGATCAGCGTCCGCGCATCGTGCCGTAAGGCCTCTCTGCGAGACCTCGCGGGATGCTCACCGGTGTCCTGCTCCTCCCGGAGGACGCCACTCCCCAGCAGGAGCTCGCAGTCGCGGAGGAGCCGGCCGAGCTTCATCGCCGCAGCATCGATATCGCTCTGCATCCGCAGCTTCCCTACGCCAGAACCCGTGGAGTCCCCATCACAGGCACAAGCTAGGGATAGCGTCTCCGCCAAAGCGTCGGCGAGGGAGCGGAGAAGCTGCGCGCACAGCGGATTCTCGCCAGAACGGGGGAAGTCAGCGAGGTCATCCAGCTGGGACGGGAGCTGGTCGAGGATCCGGTTAACGGAGGCCCACTTGGCTCTGAACGGCCGTATGACAGCCGTCCGCTCCCGGAGGGACGCCAGGAGTGACCTCGACCGCCGGAGGCTGCTCTCCCCTCCTTCCTCCGCGGCTCCCATGTCGTCCGGCCACTTCCGGAACTAACCAAAACTGAAAAAGAAAAAAAAAAAGGATCTTCTTCTTCTTCTTCCTTGACTGCCTTCTATAAGAGGTGACTCGCCGTCAGATGCAGCAGCAGTGCCTCTCTCTGCTCTTTCCCTCTGGTGGTCTGTCCGAAGCAGAGGGGGAATGGCGGAGGCAGCATCTCTGTGGAGAGCTTCTGCTTCATCTACCGAGGGGCCCCGTGAGTGAGGAAGCCGCGAAGGGAAAAATCCTCAGCCTTTCCTCGCGGGGCCCGCTTCTGCGGGTCCCATTAATTTCTTAGACGATAATACCCCTAAGGTACTCCATTCGCCTCTTGGGGGGTATTTATGTCAATCCGGTCCACGAACGGTCCGTTGGCGCGAACGAAATGTGCCTCATCTTTCGAGAATTGACGTGACGGTGCGAGTCGAGGGCTTCCAGGAATTAAGGGTTTTATCGAAGGGTTTTTTCGTCTACAGAAAAGAAGGGAGGGACGGTGCTTCTGGCTTGGCACTTGGCAGAAGGCTGGAAGCGTCGCCGGCCGGTGATGCGCCAATGGCAGCCTCGTAAAATTCACCGTCCTTCGCCGAATCGTATGCTTCTCTAGTGCCGGAAACGTATCGGAACATGTTCCTAAAGGAGGGAATTTCCATTTCCAGAGCTTGCCTTTTAGTTATAATTTCAGATACAAGCCTCACCTATTTTTTCTTTTCAAGTAGCTACTTAGATAACAAAGTCGCATTTAATTACTACATACAGATTACTAGTCCGGAAATTTTAATCGATATGCATAAAAATTTGAATATATTTTGATATATTCGAATTTGAATCCCAATTATAATTATATCCAATCCAACTCTAATCCATAGACCTAACATTTGGATGCAAAAAAAAAAAAAAGGATTTGTATCCATTGATGCAAAAATTTCTAGACATACTAAAGAAAATGCATAGTAAACCAATTCCATTATGTGGCCATGCATCACCTTTTAAATATTTTTTAAATTTATCCATTTAAATATTTTACCCATTCACAACAAATCCAGTTAGCACAACTACTCATAAATGTATGGATCTTAAATCTCAAATCTTTAGGATTTAAGTTCAAACCAAATCGGAACCGTAGACAAGTGGGCATTTGAACGGCCGGTGAAAGACGATATCGGGCCCAGGTGGGTCGCCCGGTTTGGGCTGTTGATCCGTAACTGCGGGGTCCCAGCAGCACTGACGAGCGTCTCGTTTGAAGAGAGTCGCTCTCAGAGACTCGGATCCTTCCGGATCCGGCACCTTCTATGAGTGAGTCAGAACTGTTCACGAATTGTCATTAGCTGAGAACGGTAGGGTCTTATGGTAATTTTCTTACATTATTATTACACGACCTTCTCGACTTCTGCATGGAAAGGACGAGCACAGACGAAGGCTGAAATTACAGCTCTATCCACCGCTGACCTAACCTACAGAAAAGGACAACTTTGACCTCCTGATGCCCACGAAACGCCTTATTTCGAATACAGACCCGGACCTTGGATTATCCAAATTCGAAACTGAGGCCTTAAATCCGAACTAGTAAATATAATTGGATCCTTTATGGTATTGGATTGAACTTGGATCCGGGTCATATGGGGTGCCTTTAGACCCGTTAAAATAGGTGACTGTAGCAAGCCCTAACCAAAACGTCCACCGGAATATGGATCCAGTTTGAGGGCGAATCCATCCCTTCAGTCCCATATGAAAAGAAAATGGTATCCGGATTTTGGATCTGAAATCAAACCGAGGGATCTGCATCATCTACTTTAGTTTAAAATTCTGGTTTACTTCTATTAATCTAGGAAAAGCAGATCTACCGATCTATTATTATAGTCATCAACTTTGGGATCGGGAACCGGGACCCACGGGGCAGCTCCATACCCACAGACTAGAAAAGATCATGTGCTTAATAATTGGGTTCTAGTGGCTGTTGGGTTTTCCACTAAATTCTGTTTCTCATAGCCGATGCGGGTTCGGTTCTCGTGGACACAGTAAATCATCATCATAAGCGGTTCTAGATCCAAAGTACTGTGGATCTTGTAAATAAGACTGGATTACTGGACCCGATTTTGATCCAAATAAGGGAGACCTTGTCTGATTTTTTCATTTAGCAACTTGTTTAGTTGCTACTCGTTTAACTATTCTCTCATTTTATTTCAGCATTGATTATGCACTCGAGCCAATTCGAGTTCTTACAATTCGACCTCGACCCATTTAACATTTCAGCTCTATATTTGAACTCGAGTTCGACTAGTTTATAATCAAGTTTTGAAAACCAAGTTTGAGTCAAACTCAAGCTGACTCACTCGACTCATTGCACAGCCCTATTCATAACCCTCTCTTACAACCCGTTCTTCAACTATATAAGGGTGGTTGCATAAAAAAGAAAACCACCACGAGGTGGGTCCGAATACTCTGCCAAGTCAGTTACACACACCTTACATTAAATCATTCTGGATAACTCTATCTCACCGACACATATTTATTCATTCAGTGCTTCTTCCTTGGAAAAAGAAGTTCAGGGCCCGCAGGCCTCTTCTTGATCCAACTAGGTCCAGGGCAGCTCAAGATGCCGGTTAACTTTTTATGATTCACATAAGCCCCAAATGTAGGGGCCGCCTAGGCCGTGGCCCGCCCCGAACTAGTTGGAAAAAAAAGTAATATTAAAAAAATAAAAAAAATTAGTTGTTTAATGTATTTTTTTTAACTAGGTTCAGTTTTGCCCTACCCAAATTTAAAGTTGAATTATTTGGTCCATCCCTAAATAAACTGCCCAAATGATATCTTTTATTTTTCTTTTCAGATTGGTGATCATAATAATAATGTAAAATGCTGTCAAGGTCACAAGATTCAACTAGAGTAACCTGTAAAAGGTTCTTCCTCAAAAGTTAAAAAATTGTGGACATATGCATGTATGCGTATTATAATTTGATGAGACGTTAGGAATTGGATTTTTATAGTCGACGCTTTTTTTGTCTGTTGCAAAGGAGTAAAAGAGTAAGAGTGTAGAACAAAACTGTGTAACAATTGAAGTTGAGTAAACAAACAAGAACCAAGGCACGTGGGAAGGAGATGCAGTACTGTCAAGACAGTCCATTATGTTCAATCATGTTTCTCACTTTTTATCTTCCATCGGATGGGTTTTGCTTTTGAAGCATTGTTAATGTAAGATTTCTAAGTTTATGTGTCTCGTTCTTTGTGAATAAAGATTTGGGCCTTGCTCCCAACAACTATATATATTACTGTGGGAAATGTCTGAGTTGACAGGTTGCCCAATCGAGTAAATTTGATTTTTATAGATTTTTGAAGACGCGGTCTTAGTTTCTCAATTATAAAATTCAACTTCTTCGTTGCATTTTCATGATTTTTCTTTTATTTTCATAAATTTGCGTCTTTCTATATAATAATTAGATTTGTAGAGAACATGCTTGAGAGACATATATGAGGAGGCAACCCAAACTTTAATTCCAACCTTTTTTTCTTTGTAGTTTCAGTTTCAACTTGTTTAAGAAAGATAAGAACCGAGACAACCAACTACTTAACAACCTTATTTTTGAACTCTTAAAGACTTAGATTTCACAATATAAAACTAAACTTTGAAAGTGAAGTGTTTACAAGCACAACTACCACAGCTCTACTTTAAAGATATGAATATGTCACATCTTAATAAATTTATGATATTCTAATGTCTATGGGATGGAACTGAGATATTGATTGTTAAGAGATTTAAGAATGTGTTCTCATTTCCATATTATAAACAAATTAACGTTTAAGATGGGGTTTGGGATCTAACTATGTTACTGAAAATCACAAGGAATCCTAATTTTTCGATATCACATGGTTCGGCACCATCGGAAAATCCGCGCTCTCCGCGGAAACCAAATGGTCCTAAGTCCCTAACAGGTGGGCGCATAATATTGGCCTATCCAATGCACATCCACCTCACCTCAGTTTGTCTGAAAATATGCATTTCTCAACAACCACTTTGGGCTTTTGTGTTTGATGGAAGACCAAACATGGCTACACTGTGGTCCATCTAGTGTAACAAGATAAGCTGTTCTTGTTTAAAAAATTGAAAAGTTTTCTGAATTTTTTTTTCACAAGGGCCGTCCATACTTTTGGAATTTTTATAGGGGCAAGATTAATTTGTTTTTTAAATCATAACATGCATTTAAAAATCATAACATAACCTAAAATGATCACAAATCGACTCCTTGGATCCGATCCATTATCACTGCACGGAAACCCGTGACCCGATTGGAAGTCCAGGCCGGTCGACCTTAATTGACGGGACATTCTAACGTTCACCTGCGAATCGCTCGCATTGAATAAATTCCTCGGTTCTTACATTCCGTCAACTGTTCCGGAGAAGATCAACGGTCGTGAAACGGACGGGTGCAGATTCGCAACTGGCCGTCTCTGCTTAATCTTGACCGTCCAATTTGTGAAGGATGGTCTCATTTCCTACCATCTCTATTCTTTTAAAGCCCTCTTCTTAATTGCACAAAGCACTCAATTTCAGCTCGTCCATGTCTTATAAGCAATTGACAAACTGGTCTCCCATTTATTACTAATGACAATTGCAGCCATGTTCTTTTTTTTCTTTTAAGTTGTCCTCAAGTAGGATCCTCCCACCTATCTTAAACGTTAAACCCAGATTTCGATAGTACCAAAACAAGTCGGCAACCTGAATAGACAACCGGATCTGACTCGAAATTGAGAAATAACATCCATTAGGATCCAGATTTGGTTTTTGATGAATGTCTTGACGAATAATTTGGATCTAAGCTTTACTATTCAATGTGGATATACAAGACATGCAAATGTTTGAATCCGTAAACCTCTTAGTAATGATTCCCATGCAGTTCGAAGCTAAAACTACTATACATAATATATGTCAGATCGAAATTCCGATGTATCAAGATTTGGATTGGAAATCAAACATCAAACCTTATTTAATTGTAGTTTTAAGAACCATATTCAGATACAGCACTGCAGTTTAATACATGTAAATCTGAATCTGAATCCAAATATAAGACTATCCAATTAACGGGACTCCGAGATTGGTACATATGATCAGGATCCATTCCTTCTACATACCTACAAATTGGACCGTGAAAGGACTCAAACACACCAGATCCAATATGAAAGTTTGATGTCTGCTTGGTGTTGGGGTTTACATTAGACACTGTTCATTGGTGCAATGAGATATTTGGCAGCCTCACAATATGTCGACCATAAAACAGTGGCAGAGCTATAAAAATTCGCCAGAAGTATATATACATATATATATATATTTAAAGGTGCCAGTATAAAAATAAAGAAATTTTAAGGGGCTGCTGCGGGCAACGGCCCACACCAGACTACATGTGGCTCCTCGGCCACTGCCATAAAGTCTAGTTGCCTATTTATGTTTGTGGTTGAAAATGGGTTAAAGATCCGGCTTCCCATATCTGACTATCAATTAGTGGATCTGATCCACATGAATCTGACTCAGAAAGCATTTTGGATTTGCCTTGTCTGCCACTCATATATCTCCCATAAGAAAAGGCCAAGCACTACATCCAAGCACTAAAAAATGGATCAGCTCTGAACTCCTTCTTCCTCAATAAAAGAAAATCCAACTTGAATCCAAATTCAACCGATCTCATCATTCTCTTGTCCAAATCCAACCAACTTCTAGGAAGAAAATTTTCTTATCGACCCCGCCGGAACGATCTTCCGTCGGACCAGCATGAGAAAATAATCCGGTCCACTTGCAACCTCTCATGTGTCCTATGATGATATTAAATGGATAATAGTTGACCTACCCCTTCTGCATGTGCTTCCCTAACTTAGAGCTTAGGGAAATCAATAATATATTGATGCTTACTTTCCTAAACAAGAATAACCCTAATTCTTTATCACTTGTTTGGTTGTCTCAATCCTTTGATGAATCACAACTGGTTACCCTTTCTTTTCTTTGCTTTGGGCTGTACAACTTTCTCTTGTATATATGGAGAATGGGAATTCCTTATTAGGACCTTCCAACTGCAAAGCAGTAGAAAGAAAAGATAGTCCAATGTTTGGAAAAAAGGAGTTCCAAATTGAGGTGTAGTTTATTCAACAGCAAGCAAGTCCAAACAAGAAAGTCAGTAAATGAGTTGGGTTTTGATACTAAATGAGAAAGTGATAGTGTGTTACAGTTTAGATCCCCCAATATAATATAGAGGCATTAAAGAAATTAATTGTTGGCCACTAACTGGGGAAAAGTTTGCTACATCTATTTGCAGATGCAAGAAATATAAAAAGAAATCTTAAAAATAAAAAGGAAATTGGATGTGATTTGTAGGGTTAGTTTAGATGGAATCAATTCTGCTACAAAATGATTCCAACCCATAAATAGAATTTTTCCACAACTCGCAATACAATGGCATAACTGCACCAAATTTTTGCTAATTCAAAAATAAATCATATTTTAAAAAAAAATTAAATCTTCTCTTCTTCTCCAATCAACTTGAATAAGAGAAACTTATGAGCACATAACTGTACCAAATACATTTTTATAATTGCAGAAATGCTCTAAGTTTTGGTCCATAAAGTCTCATTTGGCTTCTAGAACAAGAAAGGGTTCAGTCAAATCTCTTAATAAAAATATCATGGAATCCAAACATGATATCAACTTTCAGATTGCCCACTATACACAAAGAACAACCTATCAGTTGCCCAATATGCTGTGATGTTCTGATTTCCCCATTCTTTGTTCAAGGAACTTAGATAAAGTAAACAAAAACCAAAGGTGCAGCTATATCCATTAATTTTCTATCAAGTGGATACAGTTCACTTATAGACATAAATTAATGGAAATGATTCCATTAGGGAGCTTCAAGGGTTGCATCTCCTTAACTTTATATTACTAGACCTTCCAAAACAATATCAGGATATTAGGATTCTAGAAGAACAGACTGATCTAATTTGATTACAAAAATTATGAGAATAATCATGTCAAATTGATAATTTCTATATAGAACGTGAGAACCAATGAAAATGATAACTTGTTAAAATCATCTCAAGTTATTGCATCTGATCATATCAAACAGTTCTGCACAAGTATATCAAATTCACTGTATTTTCAAAACTAAAACTAAGTTTCAACCTATTAGGTGGGCATCCCAAGAATTCCACAGGGCAAACCCTAGGGAACATTGTGCATCTTATGTTTCTAGGCCAAATAATAGCCATATCTATGTTTATCAGTCTTACATAATGGTGACATTCCTTAGGCTTGGGAATGTCAGTAGATCAGATTCGAATTGGATGTAGAAGATCATTACCATATTAGATTTATTAGATATTCATATATTCGAATTCAAATTTGGATTTGAATGCAAATCAAGAAAAGTCTATACCATATCTGAAACTGAATTTTAAATTTGAAATCCGAATATGATATGAAGCCGGCTTTAAATTCATTACTCATGAACCTGAATTGACTTTTAACTATACAACTGAATCCAAATTGGCCACATTATTATATATTAAAACCCAAGTTTCAGTACGTGTGGATGTTGAAAATAGGATATTTATTTTAACTAAATCCAAACTTAATCAAATCCGAGCCTGATTGAATATTTATGTAATACCTAATCCAAAAAAATTGAATATGATATACTGAAGCTAACTATATAGTGACATCCTTGTTAAGGCTGGTAAAACAAGTTGAGTTATATTAGTATTATTACTAGGTGTACTAAGTCTAATCAAACATGCAAATTTCCCTCCTAATATACCTACATCATTTATACTTTATAAGATGATGCTGATAATGAGCTCATGGGGGCAACTGCCCACATGGTATGAATACAGCTCTTGATGTCATCTTGTACAAAAGGGTGTCATGAGTTCAAAACCTAACAATGCTGGGCTTCAAGGTCAATGTTAGGTGTACTTTTTTGGGCTACCAAAGAAGACCTTAACATTTTAAAAACCATGAGTTTGAAATTGAGTGAGCCTGTGGAACAAAGGAAAAGGAAAAGGAGAGCTTAACAAGAAGTTGACATAAACAAGAGCTTACTCAAGCAATTCCTTCCCACTTGATCTTTTGCAATGCATGGTCATCAGCAAATCCTCCTTAACTTAGCTAAATCAATGCTGCAATGCATAAACTAATATATATTTTTTCTTTTTGGTTTGGGTCCCAACTCTCGATGTCGCTTGCTCAGGGGGCATAAGACCTTGAAGCTAGCACTCATACTTCCAATTAAGACAAAAAAAAAATCAATATTAATGCATGTTATGTAAAGGTAACTTACAACCTTTCTTATTATATGCTTTTAAACTCGAACTAAAGGTTTCACGGATATGCAAGTTGAAAAATAGCGAGGATGCCACCTGGAGGTGCTAGAAATAGACATAAAAACTATATACAAGTTGAAGAATAGTGAGGATGCTACCTGGAGGTGCTAGAAATAGGCATGAAAACTATATACAAGTTGAAGAATAGTGAGGATGCTACCTGGAGGTGCTAGAAATAAGCATGGTACCTTAAAGGGATGGAGGGCAAGGGGTAGGGGGCTTCGGCTCTTTCCTTGGATGCTATAATGAATACTTTTTAGTGTCACCCAACATTAAGTACTACTTGGTTTACTGAACTTTACAGTTTCCCATTAGAGGGGCATGGGAAACCATATGGGATAAAACTAAGCACAAGAACACAATAATTAATGAAAAAGCTGTTTGAAACTCTTGCAATTCAATGTGGGACTGCCAATTGTGTGGTCGTATCGGTGGAGGCAGTTTTATTAAAATAATTAAAAATTTGTTCATCTCTTGTCATCAACCAGATAAACAAACTACCTGAGGGGTGGTAGCGTACTGGGCGGCAAGGTAGGCTGGCTCTTCTAAGGACTCAGGTTCGAGTCTTGGGGTGGTCACTTTCACATCCGAGTGTGCTATATCTCTGAACCATAAAAGGTCTCGAAGCATGTTCTGTGAAAACCCATGCTTTTAGAGGTGGTGGAATGGACCACTCACCCTTAAATGAAAAGAACAATACAAAAAAAAAACCATAAAAACAAACTAGGTTTTGAAAACTGGCTCAAGAGAAATATTATTATGCATACTTTTTAAATAATAATTAAGAATAAGAAAAATCTTAAGACAATATTTGGCTGATAGTCTAAATTAAATCGAGTTTGTAACAAGCAGAGTCTCAATAAAACGACGACACGTTGCCCTTTCCTACCATGCTTTTTTTCAAAGAAAACATTATTTTTTGTCTTATCAACCAAACGCACAAACTAGGTTTTGAAAACTAGTTAGAAAATCAAGTTGGTCACAAAACTTGATTTTCTAAAAAGGTCGTTCTGTAAAGGTGTCATCCAAGCACAACCTAAAATTATAAGAAAAATTCATGACACGTCTAACCTTCGGATTGGCTGCCAAATCGAATCGAGTTGGCACCGATTTGATTTTAATGAGCCTATTCAACCTATTTTTGGCGAACCTTTGGATTCGGTGCCGAATGGAATCGATTTGATTTTAATGGGAATATTCAACCTATTTTTGGCGAACCTTAGGATTGGCTGTTGAATCGAATCGATTTGGCACCGATTTGATCTCAATGAGCCTATTCAACCTAATTTTGGCAACTTTTACTTTTGGTGGGAGAATAATCAAATGAAATATAAAGCAAGCAATCACCAACGAGAATACATTTTGTTTTGGATCAATATATTCCAAAGGTTATTTGTAGTGTCTTTTGGGGTGCAGGAGATTGGTACAAATGATTCCTTTATTTGCTTCTGCCCATCGACCACACGACACGTTGTTCCCTTACCGGAATATGAGAGCTAGAAACAACTAAAGTCGGTCATAAATCTTTCTGCAAGATCAAATCTTCTAATAGTGACGCACATTGACTTTGTGGGCATCGATCGCCAAATGATTCCATAAAGCGTGAAGATCAAAGTGAATAGGAAGATTGATTTACTTTTTAACTTACTTCTGCTGTCTATGTTTTTCCGGAAGTCTAAAAAAAATTTCCAATTTTCTAATGCAGGCCGTGCTTTTTGTGACAAATAGGGATGTGAGCAGGTCCAATTCGGATATTCCCTTTATCATATCCGGTTTTAGGTGAGCAGGAAGAGTGTTTCATCTTACTGCTTACAAAAAAAGTCGAAACTCTCACCCAAACTCCTCATATTTTTAATGTACAAGACCTTTTTTTGGTGCTTCAACTTGCACGTCAATGACTTCCCTTTCGCAGCACAAAGAGCTGACACCTCAGGGATTTGAAACAGAAACTGACTATCTACCAGCCTCTACCCCAACAATTGCGCCAACCTCTATGTAGACATCCTTTTATCATGCATGGTTGCCCGGATGGTTATTATTAATGCTTAAAATTCTAATTTCATGAACCACATACTGGAGGGTAGGGTTCACATCCAGATTTAAATTTACAATCTGAATTTGACTAGATTCTGACTTGTAGATTCACATAAAGATTTGGATCCGACTTTCTAATGTGCAACTGAATCTGAACCGTATTATGATATATTAATAACAGACTTTCAAAATGTATGGATATTAGACTCTGATATTGGTTTAAAATTGAATTTAAACCTGAATTTGACCGTCGGACATTTATTTAAACCAGATTTCAAATTTAGATGTCTTTTTTTTTTAATTAAATCAGATCCTACTTCTTAATTGAATATTGATTTTTTTCTCATAACCAACTTTTTTGAAGCAACTGTTCCATATATCCAAATTCCAATTCATTAACATATCTATTGACAATGGAAATAGCATTTTAGAATCGCAAGTTCAATAGTTGTATATATATATATAAAAAGAGATTGGAATCAGAACCCCTTTGTCACATTCGAAGTGCTATTTTCCTAAGATTCCATCTCTTTCCATGAACATGCTCAAACAGTAGTGCCTGGAAGGAACATTTTAGTTTTCCAACGTAAAAAGTGTGGAGCTACATGATCTTGTTACGTGGCCATCAAAAAGGCCAGTCATATACATAATTTGGCCAAAAAGATATCGTATAATATATATAAATATATAACTTTTAAGAAGCACATGAAAGAAGAAAATTGTACATGTCTGTTTTGCATAGAAGTAATAAGGAACATTTGTACGTGATATTGGGAAACAATATGATATTTTGGTAACTTATGGCGACCAAAATAATTAATCACCGTTTGTATGATATTTTGAAGATATAGTCGCGCTTAATTTTTCAATTACTGTGGACATCATCCCTACCATGACAAGACCTGTGACAACCCAGAAATTCCTCGCAAATAGTGAAGAAAGAGGAACCACGAGTCCTTTTATTACCCCAAAACATTGTCGAGAGAACATATTCCATACGAGCGCAGCAAAATCGAAAAGTTGGTATGTAAAAAGCGATCAAAAATGACTGTTTTATTCAATACAAGAAACATAACTAAACATAATAATGCTTGCTTTCAAGCTATAAAACGACATATGCTTAGAAGTGAAATGAATGAGGAAATCTCACTGCCCGAGTGAAGGCCGAAGCCTCCGGAAAATGCGGTGGCATAGGTCCCTCCATCCCCCCGGGTTCCAAGGTCTACATGCACTAATTGATTCCTGTTTTTAAATAAAATTGGTGTGTTTCTCTCTCTACCAACATAATATCTAGAAATTAATCAATTCTTTCCAAACCATGAAGAAAGAGGAAAACACATGTAACCCAAAAACTTTTGCTTCTCCAAATGTTGAGAGGAGCATATATTCCACATGAACATGGTAGAAAATTGAAAGTTTGGTCATGATACATCAGGCATGAGACTAATGGGGCTTCATGTTTGGCATTTATTTTTATTTTATTTTTATTTTTTGAAGCTTGTAAAGTGCAAATTTCAGTATATTCCATATCATGTCAAGAAGCACAATGGACACATATAAATATGAGGTGCATTAGTGAAGCAGATCAACTTTGAGGACCCAGTTGTGGGGTGTTCAGTGTGTGGGAATTAATGGAAGAAAGGGTCTCACATGAAGAAATAGTGATGTTTTTGGTAGCCAAGGATGACTTGCCTGTGTCCACATACTCAAAAGGTAAAGATGTGAGGCTTTGTTTACCTTCTCTGTTGTGGTGTAAAGGCAGTCTCCTTGGCTAGCCTGAATGCCTCTTTTCATTCATGCCAGACCTCTAAACTCTTTTCTTCCAAACATCTTCATGCATCTCCTGCCATCATCTTGCAACAGAGATCCAGCGCCCTCAGAATTTAGGGTATGTGAAAGGGCAAACCATTGTGGTGGTAATTTTTTCTTTTTTTCTCCTTTCTTTTCTGTGAATTTTTTAATTGAAAACGATGTCGAGAAGTCGTAAGGAGGTTTCTGTTGGTGAACATGCAAAAGGACTCGTCGAACCATTATGGTTAACGGCAGAGCCAGAATTTTTTTCTCGAACGGCCCGAAAATTTTCAAAGAAACTCTGAGAATTTCTCACAGGGGCCAAATATATTTTTCAGAATCAATTTTTAGAAGGGTTAAATTAAAATTTTTTAGAAAACTCAACCGATAATTTTTTTTTTTTTTTTTTGGAAAACTTTAAGAGGTGCCATGACCCTGGCCGCCCTCCCTTAGCTCTGACTTGAATGTGTTACATTGCTTACCAATGCCAGAGAAGGGGCATTCAGGCAAGAGAGAGCAGATGGAAGAGAGAGATTAGTTTGAAAGACGGAAGATCAAGATAGGAAGATTGGCCCGCGATAAACAGCTGATTTTAAATAGCGAGTCGAGTTGAGTTTAAACTAGTTGAGGTCTTACAACTCGAACACGACTCGTTTATCGTTTTGAGTTTAAGTGTGAGCTCGAACTCGACTCATTTATAAATGAGTCAAGCTCGAGCCAAGCTTTTTCGAGCGAGTTAGAGTCCAAGAGTTAGAGTCGAAGCCTGAGTTGGCTCAACTAGTTGTGCAGCCCTCCTTGCTTTGCTCTTTCTTCTACCTCATTTGGGTGAGCTTGGGATGCATGATCTATCAAGTCTTGTGGGGCTGAGTTAAGGGGCCGAACCAAAGCGGCATCTTAATTTGAGAGGCCATTGTTTTTCGACAATTAAATTTGGTTCGGCCCCCGACCGTCGTCCCCTTTTAGCATCGTTGATCAGCAATGCCAGACCGACTGAAGATTAGGGATCAAGATTCATTGTCGAAGTAACAGTTATATCATTTTTTTTTATGGAGCTCTTTTTGTTTGTTCGGCCTCTTATTGTGCTAATCTTTAGTAACATCATCGGCTTACAGAGAGAACTTGATGTCTAACTACTTTGTTGACAGTGAAGGCTGGTAAGTGGCAACAAGAACTATTTTGGTAAATTCATGGGTTAATTCCTATTCTGCAAAAATTGGTTCTAAGTTCGCCGGTTCATCAATTCTGTTGACTCACCTGTTGATCAGTTAAAAATATTTAAACAATTATTTTTTACAAAGTAAACGAAAAATATTTGAAATCAATTCAAAAGTGAAATGTCATAAAAAATTTTTAAATGGTTAAAATCTGAGACGCGGAACCCTCCGCATCAAGTTGGTCTGCCAATCATTTTATTCCAATCAACCTGATTCAGGCGGATTTTGTTAGATCTGACTGGGCTCACGTTCATAAAATCTGACTTTGAAATAAACGACCAAATCCGAACATGATGATATATTAGAAACTGAATTTCAAAATGTACGGATATTAAACAATATTGATTTTATTTGAATCAAAATATAAAATTCAACCAGATATTTTTCTTTTTGAATCTGAATCTATGAGATGCCACATGTTCAATATAGGACCCTAATTTCTTTAAAGCAGAAAATTAGATGGGCATTGGAACTGAAACTGAATCAAAATATTATTGTACAAATATTTTTCTTAATGTTTGGCAGGGGTGCGCCAGGCCCGTGCTGTAGTGCAACGCATGGGCGACGCTCGAGGAGGCCCCGGTAGCAAGCTACCGGTGGCGGCCAGCCTCCCCCACAATAAATTAATTTAATATCGTGTGGTCACATGGACCACGTATCAGATATTAAACTGATAAGAACAGATACTACACTTGATCTTAGCCAAAAGGCCGAGAAAGGTATGATTTGAAACGGTGCCTTCCCTCTCGTTTTATAGCTCCCACAACACCTGCCACTTCCGCCTTCTCGTCGATACAGGACTAAATAAGTGAAACCCGTTGAAAACTTAAAAGCCGAGGCTCATTATGATGGCCATGTGATGACGGAAACCGCCGGATAATAAGATTGGTGTGGTGGTTTCAGTTCCCTCTCTATAACCCGACCATATTGCTTCTTCCCTTCTCGAAGGTGGCTGCCGGAAAAACGCCTTTTGCTGATACCCACTTCAAACCTTCGCCGGAGCACTGACCAGTAGTTTCAAGAAGTCTTTGATTACGCCGGAAAATCGACTGCTCCCGTCGGTCGAAACAAAATCGAAAGCAAAAAAGAAAGGTTTGCCCCTCGGAGGAATTTGGCACTTTCAAGTTTCAAGGGATTTGAGGGACTACCCCGAGAATCTTAACGGAAAGAGAAATCGTCAAACACTGCTGCGAGAAGCAACCAAAATTGGGTTTTTCCTTTGCTTCTTCACCTCGAACGCTTCAGCTTGCAACTGTGGTGATGGACTAATGCGTGAAACATCATGATGATGGTATGAGGTTTATGGTCGAGGCTCATGGTGATGGCCATGGTGTGCATTTGGTGTGCTCTTGGTGGTGAGGTTGATGATGTGGTGACCGAGCCGTTGAAAATACTGCTCTCTCTTAATCATCTGTTGGTTTTTTCGTAGCTGTATGGTGGTACTCATAGTGAGGACCATTATGATGGCCATGGTGTGCATTTGTTGTGCTCTTGGTGGTGAGGTTGATGATGTGGTGACCGAGCCGTTGAAAATACTGGTCTCTCTTAATCATCAGTTGGTTTTTTCGTAGCTGTATGGTGGTGCATTTAGTATGATGTATGTTTAAAGCAAGGCTTATGACCATGGTATGCATGAACATTCTACACCGATGACCGATGATAATATTTGCTTTTTCGTATATTTACATATTCGGATTTAAATTTGGTTTCGAATGCAAACAAAGAAAAGTCACATTCGACTCTAATCTGAAATCTGATTTTATAATCCGAATCTGATCCGATTTTATTTTTATATTTTATTTAATTCTGAAACCAAATGTTGAACCAGATTTTCTCAATTTTCAAAACATAATAACATTAGATAAATTATATTTGTCTAAAAATGAAACTGATCATATCTGAGTTCCATCGGATATTTACATATATTTGAATCGGAATCCAATTAGATGTCATTTATTAAATCTGAATCTGATCCGATTTTTTAATGAGATATTAAATTTTTTTCCAAATCTGATTTTTTCGAATTGGTTCGACCAGTATCCAATTCAAGTTGAATATATTGACAACCTCACTAATGATCATGGCGCCTTCCTTATCAAAACTGTTGGGAATTTGGCCTCTGATCGCGGCCATAGCTCATATGGGCGGGTTGGAAGCATTTTGTGGTGTTTCATTCACCTGCAGAGAGCTATGCTCCTGCACCAACGAAGGGGACGGGCCTATACGTCAAAATTAAAGCAAGTAAATATCTTACTGCCTTATATACCTCTGGATCCTAAATGCAAAGAAAAAGAAGGGAGAGACTTCAGCTCTCATTTAAGAGGTAGAATAACCCTCATACACGTAATGGTCCATCCAAGTCGTGTTCTCGATATTTGGAAAAAATCTGAATCCAAACCCATTACTCCTTGCACTTTTGATTCTTGCGCGCCGATTAAATGAGCGTGACTGCGTGAGCGGTAGTTCATAACCTAACCCGATTGGTTTGGATCCAGGTCGAAGTTAGACACCAAGCCTGATCCTTCACCTACATAGCTGGTCTACCTTGACAACGTTAATAATCTTTTCTAATCTATTTCACTAACAAGTAACAATTATACTGATTGAACATATAACTCTACGTTCATCTTTAAATAATCCAAGTCGGTCCAGCCTGGGTGGGAGAATGATTATGGACCATACCCAGAACAGTTGACACCAATCCACAAGCTTCAGTAGTCGCCTGGTTTGGCTTGTGGTTGGATCCCTAAGATCTAAATCCGAACTTTTCGGTGATGGCCACGTCTGCTGTAATGCATTTCCCACAACCAATAAATCGGTATCGATTCGAACTGCCCTGATCCAACTTTAACAAAATCATTTAAATCTAACATCTTACTCATTCCCTTCAAAACGACCAAAAGACAGGATAAATGCAAGACTCGAACCAAAAAAATTGAAACTGTTATGAATTATTATAAACTTGTTAGGGCTTTCCTCCTGGGAGAAACGCCCTCAAAAAATTGGCGTATGCCGCTTTGGGTGGCGAGCACACGGTATTCTTTAGTAAAAGGCGAAAGAATAGTTCGCTCTGTGCTCACCACGCGGCTGCGTGATTTGATTCGCTTTCCCTCGTCTCCTTATATAGTACTGCAGCGGGACCACCAACCACCCCTCCTCGTCGATACAGGACTAAAGTTTTCTTCAAATTTGGACACCCAAGGACGCGACTCTCCGGCCACTCTCTCCTTACCAACCCGCTTCGCTTTTGAGCCGTTTCAAAGAAAAACCGAGTTTCCAACGTAATTTCAGCGTCGTATGAAACGGGATGCTTCATTGGATTCGCTATAGAAAGCCATATGCCGGTTTTTGGACGCAAAATAGATTCAGAACATCTTAAATCTGAAATCTGAATACCGCATATGATTGAGATCCGGTAAAAATCCAACTAAATTCCATGAAAATGTCGAATCTTGTGCAAGTAATATGTTTTGAATTCAAGTTTGAAAAGGAAAGTCCGGGTTCGAGATGAGCCCAAACCCGATTATGTAAAGTCCAGTTGATGTAAACTTAGCAAAGGTTGTGTTTGGATCAAACCTGAACTGTTTGCTTAATTTCTTGAAACAATTCTTTCTTTTTTTGAATTGTCTTTTCTAAACACGCAAGATTTAGCTTATTAGAATAGAAATTAAATCTAATCAATTGGTGGCATTACCATTTCTCTTGAACAAAATATTACAAGTAACTTTTTTTAATAGTAGAAAAATAAAGTATTTAGCATATGAGATTAAGGTTGAGCGTACCCGGCTCAGCTCAGCTCAACTCAATAAGGAGTTTGACTCGGGTCGGGCCACAGCCCATGACTACGGCCCAAGCTTGACTCACCGACCTAGTTAAAATTACAAAAAAATTTAATATATATATATATATAATTAATCATAATATATATATATAATATTATTATTAAAAAATGTCAGGTCAACACAGCCCGATTCAAGAACTTATAGAGTTGACGCAGCAATCAAATTATGGGCCCAAGGGCCAGGTGTCAACTATAAGATGCTAATATTGATTTGATTCAAGTTTTAAACTCATTTTAACAACTTAAATGCACTTAAATGTTGAGGTTGGACTCGGAGGGGCGACTGGATAAATGCTAGAGGACATAAACAGGACGGTTACCTAAATCGGATCTAGTGAGTTCAGGCACACCAAATTGGACTAGTCAAATGCTGGTCTACCATTTTAATGATCCATACCCGTTTTGGTCCTGCCGTATCTATGGACCATTTCTGTTTTAAACGTACCATCCAAGTCCGGCTACCTATTTTCTGATATGGATCATCCATTTATATCAGGGAGTAAGCCAGTGATGACTCTAATCATTTATATTAGAAAACAAGTGAATAATAACTTAGAGTCATCCAACCATTTAACCAAGTTGTTAATTTAAATAAAATAAATAGTTAAAATGAAAACAACAAAAAAAAATGTGAATATTAGATGATGAAAATATTTAGTTACTCTTTAAAAAAAAAAAAATTCCAAACAATTGGTCGTGTTTGATTGGATGGTACCGTTCAATTTTCCTAGTATAAAAATATGGATCTTGTAGATCACACTGCCCTCTCAAATCCAAGTCTCCTCCCCGTCGGGGTTTTAATTCGAATCTGATAGAATCAGATTACTCGGGTTCGGATTATGGCACTTAATTGGAACGGGGATTTGGATCTGACATGCATGCCCGTACCCGGTGTACCTGAGTCCGGAAGTGCCATCTGCCCTTTCGGCTTGTACAAAAGGGCCTCCGGCGAGATCCGTGCATTAGGGCACGGAGAAAATGGCGAGATCGGAGCTCGTGGCCTCTTTGCTCCTCCCCTCCTTTTGCTGCTGCTTCTTCCTCCTCTTTGCCTCGTTGGTCGCTGCATCGGAATCCGACGCGCCGTTCCTGATCGTTCACAAGAAAGTCGATCTCTCGAGGCTCAAATCCGGCGCCGAGCGACTCTCCGTCTCCATCGATGTCTACAATGAAGGAACTGCGTAAGTTTTCGGGACGAATTGTGTGCAATCCGAGCTAATTGTCTGTCTTTTCTGGTTAGAAAATGGCGATCTAGGTCTTTTTAAGAATGGAATTTGCTGGTTGATTCTATTGTTTGGGCGTTTAGTGCGTGAATTTTGTTCTTAATTTATGTAGATCGATCGAATTCGTTAACTTTTCTTTGCGATTGCTTGTCGAATAGATCGACTGAGGTTCTGTTTAAGGAGTTTTTTCTTTGATGTAGTGATTTACTTCGTCTTCATTTTTTGCTTCATTGAGATTGCTGAGTCGTGCAATTTAGTGGATGTATGGGTATTTTCTTTGACTGGAGTCTGTCCGCATTTTGATGGTTTGCTCGCTTGCTTCCGACAATTTATTGTGGATTTGTCTGTTGCTTAAGTTTTATATTTATTTCCTTACATGAGTTTCGTTTCTACCTTACGAGTCTCGGGTATGTTTTCATTCCGAAGTTGTATAATGTTATTTGCTTCATGAGAATTACACTTGAGCCTGTGGTTTGGAGGTTATCTTTTCCAAAGCTGGAGAACATTTTTTTTTTGTTTCACAATGATTGCACTTGAAATTGGTCTTAGTACGCCTACATGAGACATCGAGAAGAAAGAAAAGACAAATTTAAGCACAAGCTACACAGGTCGGAAATGCAGTCAAAAGCTTCTCTCTTACTTGTGCTTACAATCATCTTCCAGGATTTGGTAGTTACTGGAACTGAGAGGCTTGTTATTCTAGGTGAGTTGTGTTGTTCTCGCAGGTGATTGTGGGCAAGTGGTGCTCGTATGCTAGGAAAGCTTGATTGGGTAATAAATTTTGATATATGTTGTCATCGTCTTTTTTAATTGGTGTTTTTGGTGTAAATTATACTTGCTCCCTTTGTCTCTCTTACCCTAATAAACGAGTCCATTTGTTTGAGGTTTCGCTCAGCTGAGCTCGTTATATTTGCCAGTTTGTGAATTGTATGTTCAGTTAATTTTGATGGTCTAGGTTGGAGAATTACTGTTTATGGGCTTTGATTCATGAATGAATATGTATCCTACATTAACGTTCAACAAAGGATCTCTGATTCTCTGGAAACTGGTTCAGAATATGCTCCAAGTACGAAACTGTATGGGAGTACAGGTCATTAATGTTGCCTTTGTTTACTCTTCTAAATATTTAAAAATTAAAAGTACTATGGATGTCTTAACTTGTGAGACATTGAGCTACAAAGAAGTTGGTATTAGACATCCTTTCAAATTACATTTTCAACAGGAATTTAATTTATGCACGTATTGTTTACACAACAAATTTTACGTGATTTTCCAGTTGTTATTTAGTCATTTAACATTTCCAAAACATGAAAAATATGCATAAAACATGCTGAGAAAGTAATTAAGAATGTGTTGCTTGATTGCTTCAGTGACTTGAATCTGTTTGATGATGTTCCAAATATTTTCTCTAGTAGGTATGTGTTCACAAGGACACCCTTTTTTCAAATATGAACCTGCCACTTTGGTAATATGCAACTGTTCATATTCTTTTCTGGGGCTTATAGTCCACAAGTTTTTTCGTTGAGCTCCCAAAATGCATCATTTCTGTCATCTATTGCTGAACCATCATGTTCAAAGTTCAAAGGTTTTCCTTTTTTATCTACCTTCTTAACCGTGTGTCTTGAAGACACCCTCGGATTCCTTAGTATCATCTGGGTGTGCTGGTGAAAGTTAGGATATTTCTTTCCCTTGTTGGCATTATGCTAAATGAGCTCCGATTTTTCAGATGAGCTATGCCCTAGGAAATTTCTCTCTAGGAAATTTCTCTCTCATGAATTCTGAAGAGGGACTGCCGACCCGAATGTGGAGTCAAGCTAGACTGAATTTGATGAGTAACTTCACCTTAAATTTAGTGTCAGTCACTTTGATTTGGAAAGACCTTCTTGAAGTTTGTCTAGAGGGCTATAGGACCCCATCCCTTGTTGTGGTAAGTTGTCATGTGACCATGCCTAATATGAGTGTGATAGAATGCTGACTACTAATATATAGCAGCATTTGCTTTCAGATTCTTTAGACCTCACAATATAGAATCCAACTGCCATCCTTCTCGGACTATCTTCGGAATTCATGTCTGTTGTGGATCTTCTTTTATGCTTGCTAATTCCTTGATTGAGTCCTCTTTGTGTCCCTTCAAAATGACCATATGGGGAATTGTACCGTAGCCTATGGCTTTCTGCAGTTATGGTTGTCGATCTTCAAGATTCTAATTTATACAGACTCTTCAAAAAGGTTGCTGCACCTGAGTCAACACGGTTCGGGTGCCAGTGTGACTTGGATGCAGAAATTAACAATTGTTCGTTTGTATTCTTTTTTTGGTTGAATCATGGATAGAATCAAAGTTTGTTAATTGTCAATTATTGATTCTGTTGTTTGTAGACAATATGCATCCTCGTTGCAGCCACCCTTGCACCCACATGGGCACCTGCACCATGCGCCTGTGTGACATAGCTACTACCATTAGATTCAGGTTAGATCATAGTAATTAGGACCTGGACTTTGTATTCTTTTTATCTCTACTGATGAGCTCTGACATGAAGAAGGTTCTCATTATCATGGTTGAGGCAGTCTCCAGTGTTATATGCATCACATGGTTTATTACTTTATTTTAGCGGCAGCATTAACTGTGGAAATAGGGAAGGTTGAAAAATTAAACTAAATGAACTGACATCTGAAATTATCAATGGTTATATATTTTTCCCCTTCCTCATATTATTATCCTCTTCGATGCTTGCAGGACTGCATATGATGTAAGCCTTAGCGATGATAGCTGGACAACAGACCTCTTTGAACTCGTGACTGGTAGCACCTCCAAATCATGGGAACGCCTTGATGCGTAAGTTGCATCACAAAATCAAATATGAGAACTCACAGAATTCATTTGCCTCCATCTGAAATCTTTTTGTTGTCACAGTGGTGCATCTCTTTCACATTCCTTCATTCTGGAGTCAAAAAAGAAAGGAAGCTTCCACGGTTCTTCAGCAGTGGTTAAATTCCGTATACCTTCAAAAGCAGCACTGCAGGTATCCTTTGCTTCTCTTTCAACATGACATTTTTAGCTTCCTTTCATGCCTGATTCTGATTCCTTCTTTCTTTCTGCTGGTTCAAAAGGAGGCCTACTCAACCCCCATCCTGCCCTTGGACATCCTGGCAGAGCGCCCCCCTGAAAAGAAATTTGAATGGGTGAGCTTTTGAACCTTGAACACGGAATGTCATTGGAGTTTTCCCCGTTTTCATTTTCTATTTGTTCTACACAAAAATGACATTTTTGCTTCTTCTTCATTGTTATGTGTTCTCGATGGCTCTCCAATCTCTGGAACTTTCCCAGGCCAAGGTATGGACCGTCAATGGTTCTGGTGTATTTAGTAGGTAGGTAACTTTGTCTGTGCTTCTCACGTGATCTTTTCCTTTTCATGCAGAAACTGTTAGCCAAATATGGGCCGCTGCTGTCAGTCCTCTCGATTGTCGGATTATTTGTTTACTTGGTTGCCAGCCCGTCAAAATCTGGTGCAGCAAAATCAAGCAAGAAAAAACGTTGATCATTGGGGGCCGTTGCTTGGTAACAGACTGTTCAGTACGATAGGACACCATAGACAGATAGACTAGACCTTGGTGGAAACCTTTTGTTCTTTAGCTCTCATTTTATTCTGAAAATTAGAATCATGTGCTGCAGCTAAAGCCAACTTTAGGCTGTAACTGTGGAACCTGTAACAAAAGAAATTTTGGCATACGATTTGCTGTTGAGTCTTTTGGCACCTAATGTTCATTTTCATTTTTATTATTTCTTTTGCTTTTCCATGGATAGTGAAAATAGTGTGGACTTCAAGGCGAATTCAGATTACAGCAACGTCTCAATTCTCTGTGCGCATGGGCTTAATGGGCAACGGCGTTGGCCGTTTCGTATCCTGTCATGTCCAGGTAGGTGTGTCATCGTATCTCTTCGTTAAATATTGGACAGGGTTCCATCTCTGAGGTTCTGGAAATGCATTATAACACGACTCCTGCTGGGCCTGCTATCAAGGAATCCGTGCCTGATGTCTGTGAGGATTCCATGAACCAAAAGCTCTTTTATACTTGACGAAATTAACGCTTTCTGTGGCTTTTACATAGAAAAATTATGGATCTGATTTACAATGTGGGGATGAATCCAGGGAAATTTGAATGTCATGAATCATATCCGGTTCAGCATATTGGTCTGACTCTAACGTCTCATCCCGAAGGTCTCATTCGGCCTCATTCAATATCGGCCATTTAATTTTTCAAGATAGAGGGTTTGATACGGTCATAAATGTACTTCATGGAAATCCCAACATTGGATTGAAAATGGTCGCGCTTTGATTGTGAGGATCTAAGATCCTTTTGATGGAAGGCGAAAGACTAGTTCGCTTTGATTCTTTGTCACCGCATCCATTTCATAACACAAGACTTTCACAGGGCCTTTCAGGGTGTGGTAGACACGTAATATATTTCACAGTGCCTGGGAATCTCTCGAATCCAAACCGGGGGTCAATATCTCTCGAATTTGGAGAGATAGTATGATGAACTGAAGAAGGATTAAGAGTGAAATCTCTTGGACAATTAAGACTTTTCAGAGAGTCCTGACCTTTGAAGAACCTTTCCATTTTTGTGAATACTAATGACATACAATTGTCATTGTTTCGGACAGTAGGATTGACGGTCGCATTCGTTCAATCTGGCAAAGCCAGCCTGGCCTATGCCCTGGTTGGATCCCTCGCGGTCAGAGATCCTTATTAACCTCATTCCTTCTGAAGAATATGGAGCAGTGGAAGCTGATAGGGGCAAGTGTATTTAAGAAATTCTTGATAATGGCTGTAGAAATAGGGGAGGTGGAAGCACATTACAAAGATTTTTGACAGCTTTAGCACTCATTTAGTTCAAGGCATGGATGTTCTCTGTTGCAAGAACAGCCTCAAACCTATTCTAAGTTGAAGGATTTATTTGGGAGTTTGTGAGATCGAAAGGGATAGAAGTGAAGTGGAGGAGCAGACTTTGGTTTTCAAAATGCCCTGCCTAGAGCCTGTTGGTTCGCATTCATCTACTGCTACGATATGTTTCTAACGGAGACAAGAGCGCAAAGAGTGGGGTTTAAGCTTGTATTTAAATGCAGATTGTGTGGGCGAACAACTGAGGATCAGGACCATTTACTTTTCACTTGTGGTTTTGCTGCACACATTTGGAAATTTGTGTTATCTTGGTTCAACTTCTTTGAGTTTGTCCTTACTGACTTTACTACAGCTTGGGTTGGTGGTGGCACAAGCACCTAATTAGTAAAGAACTACGTCAATGCTGGCTTCTATGCTGCCATGCCGTCATATGGAGAATCTGGTGTTTTGGTAACTTGGCAGTGCACAAAGGAATAGTCAAACATGTCAGTGACGCAATGAGAGAAGTCTAACTTAGCTGTTGTGAAATATTTCTAAAGTAAGAACAGTCTGGATGTGAAGGGACAACTATCAATCTCTGGATCAACACAAATGTGCTTTCACCTTTTTGAAAAATTCGAGAGAAGGGTGGGTGGGTCATTGGAAGCTCCCTCAATAATTTATGGACCATAATTTGTGCATGCATTCTGCGGGTAAGTGATCAATCCATTAGTAATGAAAGTTTTGAAAGAACTTATGACAGATATTCCGAAGAGTGTGGGTCTGCTGAAGATTCGATCTAATAGGCATTAGATGGAAGCGATGGCTGCATACCATTTTGCAAACAGAGCGCCATGACATTGTGAATGCTTTAGAGTTATGGTATGGTGGTTAATATTTGTAATGATCATTTGTGTTTTGATGTAATCACCATGCTCTGTGGGTAAGAGGTTTTTGGAGCTTAACTGGCTCAATTTTGGTCTTTGTTTTGTTTGTATGTATCCTATCATTTTTTTTTACTTTTTTCCTTTTGAATGGAAGGGGAACTCCCCCAGCACGCTTTCATCTTAAGATCCTTTTGAGTATGCGATTTGCCAGATTGAAGATCTGCTCCAAGACAAGTGCCATCAAGATTCAAGACCATTAAAAATAGCTGAGGCCACCTTTGATGGCCTGGTAAAGTCATCCATGATGCTCTCACATTAAAGAGTTTCCCAGTGTGAAAAATGCCGGAAGACCACAGGATTTTTTTTTTTTCACAATTTCATAACATTAAAAAGGTCATTAGAGGAGATGGCGTCCTCCCCTGTAAACAGGTCATTCACAACAGACACCCAACAAACAGACACCAAACTAAACAAATACAGCTAAAAGGATCTGGAACAAGAGCTTTTATTACGAATTTTCATGTATCTTAGAACCAACTATTTTTTACAACGGATATTCAAACATGACCTTGAGTATATGCTAATTTAGGCAGGCAATGCAAAGCTTTCCTGAATCCAGTGAGAAGCATCGACCACAGCGCAAGGATCGTTTTTCTCAAAATCAGCAACCTGGATGAGAGAGAGAGAGAGAGAGATTAGTCTTAGATTGCTAAATGAAGCCAAATTCAACAGTGCTAAATCATGTCGTTATTAAAATTTAAAGATGACCAGGAAGCTACACGTTTTCCACTACTAGGTATTTCGAACGTGAAGATTGGAGTTTGTATAATAGCTCGCTCACCTTCTGCCCACAGGCTGGACAATAGTGGTACTTATGCCAGAGACAATCCATTCCAGGGCACAGAAAGCAAACTCCGAGCATAAAAGGCATCATACAACCGACAACAGCAGCCAGACTTGGCTTGGACCTGCAAATGTCACCATAAGCATGAGGCATCTTATAATTAACATCCTTGAAGTTCATAAATAAAACATTAGAAGAGCTTTCAGCAGTAAACATGGTACAATCAGATGCAGGAAACATCCTGGATCTGGATGCATGACAGCTTACAGGAATTGAGTGACTAAAGCGGTAAAGAAAATTCATTTATACTATCAAGGGACCATTCCAAATTAGGAAAAGCAAATTTGCTACACAAAATGAACCATGGATAAGTTGTGAGTACTGCAGCTTCCAAATCAAGTTAATAACATAATTTAGATCACTAACTGGGAAGGAAGGGGAAAAACAAAATAGGACTTCTTAAACGACAGAACATATCTGCACGACAGGGCCTTCCATTATAAAGAAACTACAAACACTATCAGAAGGCCTATATCATATGAGTCTGCCCTCCGCACTGAATGACACTCTTTCCAGTTGGACTGTAGTTCTCAATAATGTGGTTTTTCAAGCTTTCTTTTGATCTAACATGATTAAAAAACCATCTCCCTCTAGCAAAAGAATATCATATATTCGGAAAAGCATGAGATCTGGATAAAAGCAACAATTGGAAAAGCATAACATCTTTATAAGGAAAGAAAGCCTGAGACTCCATGGAAGGGATTAGCCTCACTAAAAAGCAGATCAATTCTACGATCCAAAATGACATATGTTAAAATAGTTTTTGAGTCATTCAAATACTGAAAGGAGGATCCCTTCATAACTAAAACACCTGGACATGACTGAAGGGCGCCTGCCTGCACACGATGCACGTGTACATGCGCTGCCGATTCGGCACCGATGCGGTGGAATCGTCTGGACACATGCCCGAGCCAGGTCAAAGGTAAGTCGGGTGCGGTCGAAGTGCACGGACGTCATACTCGTCCGCACTTTTAATTTTTTTTTTTTTTAAAAAAAATTCATTTCATAAGCCCCGACGAGCCAGAAACGGGTTTCATCTAGGAAACCCTGTTTGAAGTGCTGCCACTGCCGCTGCTTTGGGCTGTGCATCCATCACCCGATGACCTCCGGTGATAGCTCCAGCTCCTGTGACAGCCTCTTGATCAGCCGGTGCTCTTCCTGCGACTGCTACTGTGCCCTGGTAAGTGGCGACTGCGACAGCCAGCGTCTTGTCCAGCTACAACGCCGGCGACAGCTTCCACCCAGTGACAGCCTCTGGCAATGATTATTTCTCCAGCAAAGAAAACGGAATCAAGTTTACAGTTTTTTCATTTTTCTTGTTAATTCTCTAAACTTTAGAGCTTTACTGTAAATCGTGGTTGCCTAATATAATTTCTTAACTAATCTTCTTCATAATCTTCAATCGGTGTTGTTCTTATGATCTTATCAATTTCTTTTATGTTGAATCGGTGATGTACCCTTAATTTCACTGTCTTGTTTCTGCCTTAGTTTTCATGCTTCACCATGCTTCTGTTTATCTTTTCGCCAAGCCTATTCTTCCACTTTTCACTATTTTTTCTGCTGTGCATGTAGTGCTGACTTCATTCACTGAATGCACTAGTATTCCTATAACCTCTATGGGTTTACACGCTACCGAATGACTGAATGGGGCTGAAAGTTTAATAAATATGCAATTTCTGGTGCTACTTCTTAGTTATATATTAGTTATTACTTATTACTTATTAGTTCTATATTAGTTATAGCTTTTTTGTTTGTGCTTGTAGGAGTTTTAAGTCTAACAAATCCTTTTATATATATTATATATATATATATATATATACCGCACTGAAATTTTTTTGGGATTCGCTGCATCCTGCACCCGCACCCGCAACCGTACCTCGCACTCAGGTGACTTAACTTCACAATCAGCATCCTCAAAATAAAGCAAATAACTTTTACTTATTCCAATAACTGATTACTGTATCTGGGGAGATAGATCAATTAGTCCTCGAAAAGGTTCTTTTCTGAACAGTTTAATATTTCTTCACAGTATCAAAAAAATACTTCAGGAAGTCTGGGCGAGACAAGCTTGCTCTTACTTTAGTCACATAAGGGAGACAATTTTCTGCATAATATGAATTTAACCAATAAGCATGACTCAAAATTCATTAACATGAAGAGGGCAAGTTCACTCTTGTTCTCTGGTCTGCCATTTGGGACACCTGAGAAAAATTTTATTTAGCTGCAATTCAAAATGAAACACAATAGTAAAAAAAAATCCACAATTTTGAGGGATCCATTATCAGTTCAAATTACAAGACTTCTGACCATGGAGAATTGAGATATTACATATTGTTTGGCAATATAGGGATGAGAAAATTACATATCATAGAAGTAGATTAATCAATTCTAGAACCTCCCACACAAAAGTGAGCATGAAGAACAAAGGAAATAACCATTTTTGTAAGGACCCTTTATGCCCAGTAATAGAGATTAGAGAGAATTTAGAATTTTATAGAAATGCAAGAAACATTATCATAAGCACTAATATTTTTCACCTATTTAGAATTGGACAAACAAAGAATATCACAAGGACGCCAAAGATCTCCATGCAGAGCGTCCATAAATTACGCCAGGTTAAGTGAGGCAAAACATATGGACATAAGAAGTTTCAACTTTCAACTGCTGTTTTTTCTCTGTGCTCTTTCATGTTTTATGTGACAGTCATGAGGAATTAAAATAATGGTACCGATTCTTCCATCATTTGACTTATATATATATATTATCCATTTAAGTTATTATATTTTTGTTTTGACATCTGGAGGTATCACCAGTATTTCTCTCTTTCAAGGTGAACTAATCTAACCAATACAGATGGTTGACTTGTAAAGTTTATTACAGTTAATATTATTTGATATTGATGCACACAGTATATCTAGCAACTTTGACACTGACTTCAGAATGAATATGCAGGAGTGAAGTGATTGCCCAAAAGATGCTTAAAATATCAAACTAAAATGACAGAAGCCTTATGGACAAGGGATATGATGACATCTTTAGGATGACCTCATTCTCAAATTTGAACATGGGACAAATATGCAGCTGATCTGAGCTAAGACTAATGCATGTTATGATGTCATGACTATCTTCAACAAAGTAACCATTCCCCATGACTCCTGCAGGACATGAATCTGTTTTTACAGTTGTTTTCTAATTCTCCCATCTTACACGAATTTAATTGAGAATCCTAATAATAATTTGATTCACCCCACAGTTATTTATTGATTAGATCTAGTTGAGAAAATTCATACGAAGAACCAAAGCCTGTTGACTAAGAGAAGTCACAAAGAAAGTAAATACATTTGCGGAATATCAATCTATAAGCTTGCAAAGAAACTTTTAGTTTTTCAAACACTTATTTTAGAGTCTTAGACATTCATCAGTTTTCCATGTCTTCCCTTGAAAAGAAAGTTCTAGTCCCCTGGTCTTTAATAGGAGACAATTTAATAGTTTGATAGCTATACAGGACAGACATATGCTAACCTCTACGAAATGAATGAACAAAGTAGTCATCAAGCATCCTCAGCTGTTCCCTTCATGTCAGGTTTCAGAAACGAACATTCGAGAGGCTTTTATGTTACGGAGATAGAATATTGCAGCAATATGCAGTAGATTTACTTTCTTAACAAAAGCGTGGAATCCTAATATCCTCAAGTTTGATCTCTTTCATTCCTAAAATCACTTTTTGCTACTCTAATATTCAAGGCTAGAATTAATTAGTTAAGTGGTAGTGAGAATTAAGATTCTACAATGACTAGGAGGCCTATCCTCCAGACAATTGAACATGTTCTTTATGCCCTTTCATAGGTTTCCTCTTGGTTTTTCTTCTTCCACCAAAGGGGGCATGGATGTGGAAGAGGAAGGGCCAACTGAGGCAACACCACACAACATCATTTTTTTTTTTCCTTCTCGCCAAAAACACACTTCTATGGAAAAGAAAGTCATCGGTTTCCAACCCACATCCAAGAATCTAGAAATCAGTTTCTTTTGCTTTTCTCAATCACCAGGCCTATATAAAAAGTCCTTCCAATTTTTCTAATCAACAATACGGAACCACATTTAATCCCATGAAAGAACATCAACAATGAAGTCCCCACAAAAAACCTTAGTTCTTCAAGAATTGCAACCAAAAGAGGATTCTCAACCTCTTCGTACGGAGTCAAGGTCGTTCAAGAGAATTCATTACATCTGAACCTCATTTCGTTGTTAACGCATTAAAACAAGAAACGAATCAAACTATTCATCACAAACTTTGAAAGAAAAAAAGAAAGAAATTGCTACCCATAAGAAAAAACGCGCCAGTTGAATCCGAAGAGGGAGAAGGAGCAAAAAACCTGACGGTGGTGAGGGCGGACTCCCCGCAGTAGACGCAATTGAAGGGGGCGGGGGTGTCTCGGAAGATGGTCTGCTGGATTGGAATCCCCTTGGGGTCACCGTAGATCGCGTTGGAGGGGATGATCCCAGCCTGATGGGGATTGCTGACCGTGTAGAAATACTGCTGCTGATATGGTGGTGGATTCGTCGGGGCCGGATAGGCGTACGGAACCCCAACGGCTGGTTCTTCCTTCGACATCCTTTCTTCTTCTTCTTCTTCTTCTTTCTTCTTCTTCTCTCTTTTCTCTTTTAAACCAGAAAGACGCGTTCCTGCAGACACGGAGAAAACTCTCCTTCCTCTTTCTCTCGGGGAAGGAGAAAAGGAATCGTTTTACTTCTGCGCAAGAGGAACCCATCTCGTGGGTGGGGTCAAGTAGCCTACAACCGTTCATCTTTGAGATGCGCGATCATGGACGACAGAGACGTTGCAACCCGTGGGTTGAGAAGAGCAGCCGCCCTCGCCGCCGCAATCCGGTCCGGAAAGACTCCGATGCTCATTGATTTTCAATGTGCCTTTTGTTCTATCGTGGATTTCAGATCTGCGGTGATTCAACATTCTATCTAAAATAAAAATATACGATATCAATTTCAGATTGAGCCCCATCAATTTAACATGCAACACATATTTAAAATCTAATATCCTCGATCTTAAGAAGTACATTTTTTAATGCAGCCTCGGATTTAAATCCAAAAAGAAAATTTGAAAACAAAGATCTTTTAATGCAGCCTCGGATCAGAAAGTTTGAAAATGAAGGTGAGTCCAGCAGCCGATTCCAATCCGTCAAACCATTCCTTCTTTCATCTTCAAGTCCGATGGCTTAAACTAGCCTTCCCGAATCGTCTAGAAATAAATTTTCTTATGATTCATACCATCTAAGTCTTCTTGGACGCTTAACTTAGATGATGTGAATTCTTCCCAACGCAACGCTATAATTCAACAATCTCCACATCACTTCAGGCGAAAATACCAACCAAACGTTGGCGGGCCACAGTCATGCGGACACTAAATAAAACATTTAAAACAAAATTAATAGAGGCCAACCTCTAATTTCATAAGTTTTACTAAAATTTTTGAAAAAATTTAATAGTTAAAATATAAATTTTTAAAACTTAGAGGGAGGCCCTAGCTCTGCTGGCCCCAACTTTCTTCCTCTCTTTTTCTCTTCCCCTGCCAACCCATTATTGAATGCAAAAGTATCTAAAAAAAAAATAGTCTTAGTGGCGAAGCTAAGATTTTTTTTATCGGTACGGCACTTGCATTGATGACACAACTTTAGTGTGGGCAGTGGCCCACCCCAACCAACAAGTAGCCAACACCAATTCCTTAAGATCAAACACTTTGTGTGCTCATTTGACCTGATCTCCAACACCACAACCTGGCCACAGTTAAGGTTGGGCATTGGGCCCGGCCCAGCATCAGCGTCCCGTGCCTTATGCCTAGGTCTAGAACCCGGTTAAAACCGCTAGGTTTGATCCTATTATAATATATATATATATATAATAATAATAAAATAAAACATATATAACAAATATAGTTATATATATATATGGTGGTGGGCTGCTGATGTTATGCCCGACCATACCTAAAACATTATTAGGCTGACAGAATGCCTGAATTTGCGGCTCCTGCTTTGGATACCCGGCCGGACGTCCAACTTTGATGACAGCCAATCGGTTTGAAAACGTCGGCCATTCGGACATTTACGGCACCTTATAGTGTGCGGAGCCGTTCATATGTTATGGCCCCCAATGCTGCTTGGGGTGCTGGAAATGACGAAAATGCCATTACTGTTAAAATGCTGGAAATTGGAAAAGCCCCTCTTACAAGGGCAAAACTGATTTTCTCTTTTTTTAAAAAGGGCCTTGGAAACAGGCTTTTCCTTCCGTGTTTGCAAGTAATCTCAACCCCTGATTTTCCGGCAGGCGCCTAGCCACATGTAAAATTCTTTTTACTTTTACATCGGTAAACTTAATACTTACTTATATACTCCTACACATATAAATGTTTCTGAATCTGGTTTGAATTAAGGCTTGTTTTAATTATTAAAAACAAATATTAATTAAAAAATAAAAAGTAAAAATAAGATAAAATTGAAAAAAAAAATATCAACAAAGTATGGCCTGCTTGCTGGTGAGGGTTCACATCGTAGTTGGTGCCATTAGATTGGTTCATATATTGAATCGATATTCCATCAATTTAATTCAAATAAACCTATTTTTAGCATTGAAACTCAAACAAGCACCGATAAGATCTTGGATTCGATTTGAGTGCAGTGGTAACATCCCGTATATATGTATGTAAGGAAGTACTGAGCATTCTCATATTTAAGATCTTGAAAATTTTTTCTTGAGCTTATATACTTACTTATCATGCTATCAATGATCTTAGTTCGAGTCCATTTAGGTGCAAATAAAAGTTGGACAGAATACACTTTGCAATTTTTAAGTACACAGTTGAATGTCCCAAAGGGGTTGGTGTAAGGGTTGAGGTTGAGGTTGGGGCCGGTAAGCAGTTGGTTTTCATTTCGAATGTTAAGGGTGTCATCTTTCTTGTATTGTAAGTCTATAAAAGTCAAGTTTGAAGTTTTCAAACAAGTGCCCATACCAGAGCGATTAATTGTAATACTCCAAGTATATAATGAACGACCTAAAAAGAGTCATATATCTAATTCATATAACCATATTGCCGATAATGTGGCAAAAATGGGCATATCATGTGGCATATGATTAACTAATACATATTGGTTTCTTAATTCTTAAACTAATACCCAAAGAAAAAAAGGGGGAACCACTTTTTGAACTTTTGCTATACTATGCTTGAAACGATTAATGTCTTTTGTGGAAGCACATAAAAAGAATGACTATAATATTGGATCGTCCTCTTATCTTTTGCTTTTTGGTTCTTTACATACAAACTTGACCTTAGGAAAATACTTGTCCTATACGGCTCTATAAAAATGGCCACAAGCATTGGGAAACATAAAAATGATATTCACAAGAAGTTAGGTGTCAATACATAGGGAGGACTTAGGGTTTAGAGCATTGTTACTAATATATGAATGACATGACACTAGAACATATGATTTATTTATTTTTTCTGATTGTTTGATTTTTAAATTGGTTGGAAAGAGTTAAAACCATTTCTCAAGTACAAGAACATAGAAATGGGCAGATTCATTAGGGTATGTATCAACTGATATAACCCACTTTTTCGATATCATTAAGATAAAGATAGTGCCACATAAACTCTAATACATGTTCAACATCCCCTAACGTGGTTTCATGGCACACAACTGTAGATCTCTATTTACTAGCGTCTTCTTCTGCCAAGATTCTGAAGCAGCCTTACATTATGTCGCATGAGTGCGAAGTGCTGGTGTTGGTACCGGTGTGGATCTCAAAAAATTTGGGTACGAAGGTGCAGTAAGAGTGTATATATATAATATATTTATTATATATATAAATGTATGTATTCATAATTTATATATGTATATATATAATTTTAGCTTGTTTGTTAGCTTTAAGTTGTCCTTTTTTTATTTTTATTTTTATTACTATACATAAAGAAAGAAAGAATAGAAAATATTTTGAACATGCATAAGAAAAGATGCAATTGGGATGCATGTCCGAGCCGCATCAGTATCAGCACCAACACCAGCACCGTGTCGACATGGGTGCGACACTTTTTTTGAAGGGTCCGTGTGATATAGACATTAAACCATAGTGACAAGGAGAAGTGGGTAGCTTTAATTCCTCCAAGCATCATCCCGGACCATCTAGATCATCATTGAAGCTCTATTTTTACTATACTAGGGCTTTATTTTTTTCTTTTGGGTGCTAATAAATATTAATGCATTTGTTGCAGTAAGTTTTAAATAGTTTGACTCATAATTGTTTGTACTTACAAAGTTAAGTGTAACAAAGCAGACAAAGTTAAAGATTAGTTAAACAGCGGTAGGAAAATGTCCCATTTTGTCTCTTCCATTAGGTTGTGACAAGATTTTTAAAAGGAAATTTGTACGTTCTACAAAGAAAACGGTAGGACGCATTCTACCGTGTTTGAATGAGGGGTGCATGGTCAAAGATGGAATAAAATATGACATGAAAAAAGCGAAAGCAAGTGACAGGAAAGGCATACTTGAATACCGAAAAGTTTGCGCAATGGTTCCCCAACTTTCGGCAACATAGTCAAACGCTTTTCTCCTTTTTCATGCCTAATTCGACGACCAAACGTGAAATGCTCAATCACGGACTTGATTTCGTTACTCTTTCAAGACCTAAGTGCAGTGCATTTTATTTTATTTTTTATTTTTTCAATGTGTAATAAACCAGCGTTATCGCAATCGGGCAGCCCGATTGAATTGAATCGGCAGCTAGTTGAACGGTGCCACGTGCTAGTAATTTTTTCAAAAATATTTTAAATTTTTTTTTAGTTACTTTTATATTTTTGCATTTATTTTGATTTACGTAATTGGGTTTTGCTTCTAACTGGGATTCGAATCTTGTTATTTTAAAAATTTTGTATCCAGCTAAGATAAGGTTACAAATTGACGGGCCTGGAAAAAGGAGACCCGGCTGATTCGACGGGCCGGCCTGGGTGGGCCCGATAAGTTCGTCAGATAATGATTTTTAATTTTTAATTAATTTATTTTTATATATTAATTTATATTAAAAAAATAATTTTTTAATGTAATCCGACCCAACCCGGGCCAAGCTTGGGCTCAAGTTTTTTAAGTCAACCGAACCCGAGTTTTAGAATGCTGGCTCGGCTGGGCCTCGGCCTATTGAAGAAAACAACTTTACCCATTAAACTTTCTAAACCTTCAACTAAACTAGTTTATGTGTTTTAATATATGTCTGTGAGAGAGAGAGAGAGATGAAGTAAAAGGCAGGATTAAATTGTAAAATTTAGTCGTTTACAACCTATTAGAGTCTCCCAGTTTTTTTTTTTTATCAATTTTGTTTCTTTTAAGAAGTATATTTTAAATTTTAGTTTCTTGATTGTACATGTATCACGAACAATAAGCCTAAATCACAGGATCTCGATACGTACAAAAGATTTTAGTTTATTTATATATATAATACGCATTTATTTATTCACTTACTGAAGTATAAAAAAGCCATCCATGCACCGAAATCAATACTGGACATCATGAACCGCTAATTTTTTTTAATGATAGCACATAAATAAACAACTTTTCCGTCTAGTGATTGCTCTATGATAGAAATGTGATTTAAATAATAAGTTCATTTACATTTTCCAAAAAAAATATTATCGCACTAATAAGTTTCATAAAAACAACTAATTATTTGTAATATATTAAAAAAAGGGAGCTGCGTAATGTGATTGGTCAGCAGCGTTGATCGACGAGCGATAAGGACGCATGCCTGCGGGAGGCGTGCGGGGTCCTGCATCTTACGGCCCGCGTCTCTTGTCGCTTTGCTAAGGCGCCATCCTGGCCGTCCACGGTTTGAAAGGGCGAAGGAGAAGAAAAAAAAAAGGAATTAACCACGGTTAACACCTCGAGTTATAACCCAAAGTTGGTCTTTAACTTGGAGAGAGAATCTCAGTGAAGAAGAGATTTTTTTTGCTGGGCTAGAGGGAGAGAGAGAGTTGGAGATTGAGGAGTCTGGTTTCTTCCCCTTTTTTGGTGGTTTTGTGTTAGGATTTTGGATGATTGTTACGTGTTTTTGAATGCTTATTTCGTAAGCTTTGTGATTGTTCTGGTTGTAGCTCCTGGGGTCTGTTTGAGTTCACATCTTCTGTTGCTTCCTGTCATTTGAGGATGGGGTCGGGTGGGAATGGGATGCTTGGTTAAATGGGATCTGTTCCAGCCGTTGCTGTCTGTCTGATTTTTTAGTCTTTCCTGATGCAAGAGAGAATGGGGTTCTAGATGGGTCGGAGATTATATGGTGGTGTTCTGGTTTTGAGGTTTCTTTACCATTTGGTGGAGATTTAGTCTCTTTGTTAGGTGATCTGGAGGGATGCAACGGTGAGGAATGGGGAGCGTTTTGAGACCTTTTGTTTGAGTGAAGGATTCATTTCTGAGTGAATTTTTCTCGCATTTCTTCTTGTTGTTCATGGTGGTGGAAACCGAAAAGTTAGGTTTGGGGTTAGGGTTTTAGGAACTGTTGCTTTGCAGTCTAATAGTTGAAATTAGAGAGCAAACCTTCTATGTTTTTGTTGTTTTCCCTCTTTTCATGCTTTTGGTAGTTGTTTTTTTACTGGCTAGGAAAAATCTTGGCATATTCTGGTGTTTGTAGTTCACCTTTAAGTGGAAGTAGGCCTTGATCGGCACGTGGCGAGCGAAGGGTATGGCGTCGTTTCCAGACGAGATCGTCGAACACATATTCAGCTTCATTTCCGGCCACCGTGATCGGAATTCGTTGTCTCTGGTGTGCAAATCGTGGTTCCGGATCGAGAGATGGTCAAGGGAAAGGGTGTTCATAGGGAATTGCTATTCGATCAGCCCGGAGCGGTTGATCTCGAGGTTTCCGCGGATCAAGTCGCTCACTCTAAAGGGGAAGCCTCATTTTGCAGATTTCAACCTGGTTCCCTATGATTGGGGAGGCCAAGTATACCCATGGATTGAGGCCATGGCGAAGAGCTACCCGTGTCTGGAGGAGATTCGATTGAAGAGGATGGTGGTTTCCGATGAGAGCCTGGAGCTTCTTTCCCGATCATTTCCGAACTTCAAGTCCTTAGTTCTCATTAGCTGTGATGGGTTTACTACGGAGGGCATTGCTGCAGTTGCTGCACACTGCAGGTGAGTTCCTCTATGTCGTCCGATTCATTGGCGTTCGAAATTGTACTGTGATCTTAGCTTCATTTTTGTTTGGTTCTACCACTTTTCTTGTTAAATCCTGTTTCCAATTTGTTAATACATATGGCGGTTATGTTGATGTTCAAATATATCTGGCCTGTATATCGAGGTGTGAATACCTTACCGAGGAGTATGTTCCAAGAAAAAATATAAAGCTATTTGGTGTTATTTTAGCTTATTTCTGACTTGGTAGGACCAGTTGATATTTTATTTTCTTTTCTGGTTGCGGAGGTTTATTTTCTTTTCTGGTTGGTCTCAGTTTTTTTGAATTTGTTAAAGGTATGTGTGGTGGTTGAACTGGTACATGCAAACTTAGCCAACACATTATGTGGGGATTCCTTATTGGGTAGTCTATGTTCAGGGGCGACCTTATCTCAGTTGGACAAGCTCGGTTCTGGGGAATGGGATGAATTCATTCTTGTCTTCTCAGCTTGTCGTTGGCCCCCATTGGAAATGTGAATGTAAATTAAGAGGCCCAGCATATGTTTTTTCCTCATTGCGGCAGGCAATCATATCTTTAAAAATTGGTTTTTCTTTTTCTATGTGAGTTGTGTTTTATTGCTGCTGAGGGTGTTCCCTTGTTGCAAACATGGAGCACGGTAATTCCTTTTCTTATACCTTTTATTTTGTGGTTCTCTGTTTCGGTTTAAATTCATAGGCACCTTCGAGAGCTGGATTTGCAAGAAAATGACATTGAAGATCACCGAGGGAATTGGCTCAATTGCTTCCCTGATTCATGCACGTCGCTTGTGCGGCTGAATTTTGCTTGTTTGAAAGGTGAAGTAAATGTTGGGGCACTGGAAAGGCTGGTTGTTAGGTGCCCAAACCTTAGGAGCTTGCAGTTAAATCGTTCAGTGCCTCTAGAGGTTCTTTACCGGATTCTGTTGAGAGCTCCTCATTTGGAGGACTTAGGTACAGGTGGGAACTCTCAGGAACCTCACAGTGTTCGCTCTGCTAATCTTGCCAGTGCCTTCCTCAAATGCAAGTCATTGAGAAGCTTGTCTGGGTTCTGGGAAGCTTCTCCACCATATCTGCAGTTAGTCTCTCTGTGTGCAAACCTCACTTCATTGAATTTAAGCTACGCAGCAATTCCAAGCAATGAATTGATCAAGTTGGTCGGCCGCTGCCCTCAACTTCAGCGTTTGTGGGTACGGTTTCTTAAACTGTTACAAATGCCATATCTACCTCTCAAATTTGGTTGCTTATTTTTGCTTTGGTGGTTTCAGTTTCCCATCTTTGTATTCTTTTGTAATCAGATGCATGTTTTTGATTCTTCCTTCAGTCTGAATTATCATAAACTAGGCAACCTTGTTTTTTGATTTTCCCCTTTGATAATGGTCTAAGACTAAATTAAAATTTTTATTTTTTGTCGTCTCTCTATTTTCTGCTGGACATCTGAACTTAAAATTTCCTCCATCAAGAGGATTTCTCATATCCATTTGGACGTTCTCAGGTGTTGGACCATATCGGAGATAATGGACTTCAAGTAGTAGCATCTACTTGTAAAGATTTGCGGGAATTGCGAGTGTTCCCATCTTACCTTTATGGTGTGGGTCATGCAGCTGTAACTGAAGAAGGTTTAGTTGCAGTGTCAAAGGGTTGCCCTGCCCTTGACTCGGTTCTCTACTTCTGTCATCAGATGACAAATGCAGCTTTGATAGCCATAGCCAATAACTGTCCGAGATTCATTCGTTTCAGGCTATGCATCATAGAACCAAAGAAGCCTGACTACATAACCATGGAACCACTGGATGAAGGGTTCGGGGCTATTGTTCAGTCCTGCAAGAACCTTCGCCGCTTGTCCTTGTCAGGTCTACTCACTGATCAAGTATTCCTATACATTGGCACTTACGCTGAGCATCTGGAAATGCTTTCCATTGCCTTTGCTGGCGATAGTGATGAAGGAATGCAGTATGTGTTGAAAGGCTGCAAGAATTTGAAGAAGCTGGAGATCAGGGACTGCCCCTTTGGTGATAGAGCTCTTTTAGCAGAAGTGGAGAAGTATGAGACAATGCGATCCCTTTGGATGTCGACATGCAATGTTACTTACCCTGGATGCAAGTTGCTGGCAGAGAAAGTTCCAAGTCTCAATGTTGAGATCATCAACGATAGGGATCTGACTGAGGAGAGCTCGAGTGATGATGACCAGCAGGTTGATAAGCTATATATATATAGGACTTTGGTTGGGCCAAGAAAGGATGCCCCCGACTTTGTCTGGACGGTGTAGACTGATATTTTGAGGTCACGGTTGGTGATTCAGGTGGCTTATGGCCGCGGCGTCACTTTCTGAATGAATTTCTGTAGCATTTTCTTCTCTCTTTTTTCCTGTAGTAGTTTCATGTACTCGTTTCTTGGTTATATATTAATCTTGTCAGGGATAGAAGATTCTGCTAATTTATGGTTGGGACTTGGTCTTCAATTAACTGAGCATAGATATCAACCGATGAGTAATAAGGAATCAGCTACAAGTATTTTCTCCTGAGTGATGGGTCATAGGCGGTGATTGATTTAAGCCAACATTATCGTCAAAGTCGGCCTGAATCGGCTGATTCAAATAGAACCGGTTGCAAATTGATTCAATTCTATGGCCGAGAGTCAAAGACAGGGTTTGAATAATTCAAGAAATTAATTATTCTACAATTGTTGTTGTTGTTTTTTTTTTAAAAAAAATATTGTTGTCCCATACCGTAACTGCTGATACATCAGAGAGTTGGTGGTGGTATTAACTGTCCGCTAAATCGGAGGTAGGGGGGTTGGGGGAAGCAGGAGAGAGGAGACTCCTACAAGTCGCAACAGACATTGAAGTAAGCTACGTGTCCTCCTTTTATGACTTTACTGAAGGAGTAATCGACTATAGATGCTTCAATCATCGTATCACTTGCATTTATGTAAGCGGTCGCAAACACCTGTTTTTCCTTTTCTTCCTTGCTGCTCTTTTATAGTTTCTGTCATATGGGATGATACAGCAACTTTCCTTCTGCAGACCTTGCTTTTCTGTTGTTTCCTTCCCAGTGCTGATAGCTACGCAACAGTTTATAGGGGTGGTACTGAGAAACATGGATGTCCCTTTCCTTCTTCCCATCTGCTTTACCAAAACATGGTGAATGCTGCAATAAATGCTTATCCTGATCAGCCAAGAGCCGTGATGTTCTAGGGTTCAATGTTGCAGTCTTGTCCTTGTCTAAAAGGTCAAAGTCTGGTCTTCCTTGTCCAAAGGTCCTCTGATATCTTTTCTGCTTTTAATGTTTAACAGAAACATTAATTAAGTTACTTGAGTACGGTGTTTACCGTATGAAGGATGATGGCTCGATGGCAATGAAGATGGTTGAGGGGCTCATCAAATTGGTCGTTACGAAGTTGGCTCGACATGACTAGGAAAATTAGTAATTTTTACTTGGGATATATTCTAGAACATTATGAATGAGTTAGGACAATTAGTGATTTTCGCCTTAATCGCTAGGAATATTGTATTTCATTAGTTTAGAGTCATGTGGAGCCTACACATTCAGTCAAATCCTTGCCGCCATCTCTTGAGGAGAGTTGATCCATAAGTGGGCCGGGCCCAATTAGTTTGCACTTGCTTGGCATGACACTTAAAGTTTAAGCTCACTTGCTTTTGGTCTTGCCTCAATTATAAAGATTATGAAGTGTAGATTAAAGTAATCTTTAGCATGCCATGTCATGTGGATCTTGAATGAATTTTAATTTTAAATTTTAATTTACAACAGCTTAATCCATGTGTCTACTAAGCACAAATCAAATCTCATCCAATTTGGAGTTGATTTGGTTGGTTTTCAAAGATGCATTTAAAATTAGTTTGATGCACTGCCAATTTTCAGGATTGTTGAGGACAAGGGCATTTGTGTACTTGTAATTCCAGTATCAGAAACTTGTAAGAATTTTTTGAACTTTGTAAAAACAGTTCGTTTTTCTCAGTCATGTCAAGAACAAAACAAACCTAATTTGATAAAAATTTGAACACGATTTGCCTTCTGAACTTCTCAAAACTTTGTTTTTGTGTTTTTAGAGGTCGTTTGACAATGAGAACAATAGCATGCCATTCCACCAATCTACCCGAAAAATTGAGGCGGTTCCATGAAATAGTATTCCATAATGTTCCATGGATGTGCCCCAAGTTTTAGGGCGGATACATGGTATGTTATTATTGTCATGACCAAACGACCCTTTTGGTGTCCTTAAGTACCTCCTTAGAATCATATGGTTTATTACTAGGTGTCTTCAGACATGTATTTGCATTTTGTATGTTTCTTGTAACTTCTTTATTAATACTGTTGTTTTAAGTATTAGCAATCTTGAGTTTCGGCCCCGAGGGGTGTAGCATGGCTCGTCGGCTTGAATGACACGTTGACGACACATCCTTGATTTGATTCTTGTGGGTATTACTCATTTGTATTGCAAATGGTGGCATGCACGATGCTCAAGTTGAAAGATATATTGTAAGACCAACCAAGTCTCGATGCAACTCTGAGTAAAGAGAGGTGGATGACTTTGGTCGGGATGGTGACATAGTGTTAGTTTCAATTTTAACTTGGACGTTCTCGTGAATCATGTTCCCGGTGGATTCGACATAACTCACCACTACATAGTGCAAATCTTAAACACAATTGGTGCTTTGTCTTCACTATATTTAAGCAAAAATATTTTTACACTACTTCATGTCTTCATCACTAAAAGTGGATTAGTGACCATATGTGCTGGCAAACTGGTCATAGTCTCATAGCTACTCTGCATCATGGTGTGGGCGAGACCAAGCCGAATTGCTTTGACATGGCGGCTAGGCTAGCTACCAACGAAAAACTCAACAAAAAAAAGTAAAGATTTTCTTATTGATCACATATATTTGAATTTTATGGCCTTTCCCTTCATTTACCTCCTACCTAATAGCTAACAAGATCTACTTGGTGGACGAAATTCTACACTGAACTTTTACAAATCTCAAAAATTTACTTTTCTAACATCATTAAAAATCCAATTTGGCATCGAAATAAATATAATCTACCTAAGAAAGAACTGTGGACCAAATATAACAAAAAAGAAAGAGTAAAGGTTCTTAAAATCATGGGTTCGCAAAACGAGGCAATTTAATTTCCTGTTGAAGAAAGATAAGGATTTGGTTTTCCCGTTTCTTGCAATTCTTGTGCAACCAAATGAATTTCCTTGCCTGAGGATGTCGCATGCCGTTTACTATAAAACGCCGAGTGCTTCACTTTGATTTCCGTCGGACTTCACCATGCATGCAGTCTACAATGTTCAAAGCACTTGATGATATGACTGCCAAAACTCTGTACATCGCTCTCCTTCTTGTCATCTTCTTCAGTCGTACCTTGGTAAGTGAAGGCAGCAGGCACAACCTTGAGAGCAAAGATTATCCAAAGGAGCTCCCAATCAAGACCATCACGGTTTGTGCCCTCCTTTTATTTTTCATTCACTTTTCATTGCCCGTTGGGATTTTAATTTGTTTTACTATAGGAGGGAGGGGTGGAGGTAGGTGTCGGCACTGTGTGGGCATTTGCCGACATGGATCCACAAAAAATTCCTAGTTTCATATTGATACTTCAGGGAAATTTTTCATCATTTACATATTGGTGCCCCCAAAAAATTAAAATTTTATAACTAGTGCCGATCCATAATTTTTGTTGGCTTTGGAGTCTTTAATGTTTGGTAGTACATGTTCTGATTTATAAGTTGATCTTAAATAGAAAAAACAAAAAATATAGCAGGCTAATATGTCCTAATGTATATTCAGTACTATGCAACAAGCTGCTATTTCCCCCTCTTATATCATCATTTTCATAATCGTCGATGTCAATAGTTTTTAAGTGTTCTTAAATAAAAAAAAGGAAAATGTGGCAAAATTCACACTGACCAATTAGGAATTATCTGCCTTATTAGTGTTGAGAAAGCTGCTCCTTTTCTCATATTTCAGAGCATTTAAATCTTTTTTTTTTTGTTTGCTATATGATTTTAGCAAGTACTGGTGTTGCTATTACTATATTGCGTTAACCAATATGCATCCATTCAACCTCTCATAAAATGTTATTGGTCCATCATTAAATTAAAATTTATATTTATTTAATAATAAAATTTCAATTAATTTAGAATACAGAATCGAAAGAGGTTGATGCGGCCCTACATGCATGGACGGATGTATATTTGTTGGAATGCTATGCCTTGAAAGATATCAAAGTCTCATTTTCACAACATTGATAAGTTTACACCATACAAGTCCACTAGGATTTGACGCAAGAATATTCTTCATGGGTGAAGCAGCTAATGCTCAGCCATAGAAAGTAATCTTCCAATGTATAATAATTATTTCTAAGTAATATAGTCTAAACTTGGGAGCAAGATCTTTTGGGTTCTATATTTAGATGCCGTGGCCACTTAATGAAGGTTTGAATTGTTTTATCCAGTGTTCAAACATGCTGAAATAAAAATGCATAGAAAAACACTGAAATTTGTAAATTTACCCTAACTTCATCTGGCCCTAATAACTTTTTTGTGAATTTTCAGATAGACGATGGAGACATCTATGATTGCATGAAACTTGATAGTGAGCCTGGCATGGGAAAGACTTCAACTAAAAGAAAGGTACAGGTGTTTTCTTTCTTTTCTTTTCCAAATCTAATGATTGGAAAATATTCATTATGTTTGCAGTGTGGTGTCAGGCCAAATCAGTTGACCGTGTCATCAATATTCCCTCGTTGAGTTTTTCTTGCCAAGTAAAAATTTATTTTCAAAGAAAAATCCAAAAATCAAGTACAGATTAAGTACATCCTTTAAATTTCATTTCATAAATGTGACCAAAATTCAACTTTATGTTATACTTTTTTTAGATATCCACATAATTTTTTAAATGTATATATTGATATGGTTGAAATGCACTATATATATATATATATATATATATATATATATATATATATATATATATATATATATATATATATATATATATATATATATATATATATATAGAGGTGCATTTCAACCAAATCTATACGTACACTTAAAAAACTTATGTGGATATCTAAAATAAAGTATAATATAAAGTTGAATTTTGGTATAAAATCACCAATCTTTCTAGTTAGGGCCGTTGGATTCAACAAGATGGTCAGCCAAGGGAAATACAAGGAAAAAAAGTGATGAACATTTTCATCTTTTAATATTAATTTAAACATTTTTCTCTCAACCATCCATCAACTTCTTATAAATGACCTTGGTTTAAATGATTGACTGAGGCTGAATAGCCAAGTAATCATTTGCTTACCATATTATATGAAAATTGAAATTTACCAGCTACATTTACAGCTAGATGGCTATTTTTTATTTTATGTTGCTAAAATCCAATTGCAAAAGATGCATTCCGTCGTGAAAAACTTTGGCCAAGCAACTAGGTATCACAAAATCATTTTTTGTGACAGTTTTCAGTGACGCAAAATAAAAAAAAAAACCATTCAGCTAGAGAGGTAGCCAGTTGACACACACACAGAGACACGCACACACAGACACACATATAAAAGAGTTGAAGATCAAGTATATCACGTAAAGCACTAGTATTTTGTGTGCTTGTGAACTAAAACAAATGTGGATACAGTTTACGGCAAAATTTCCACTAAACGGAACAACAACAAGAAGAACAAGAACAAATGGTTCTCACACATCGGCAAGTGACAAGTTGAGAGAGAAAGGAGTCCTAGAAAGTGAAAGCTGCCCAGAAGGAAGCGTTCCAGTTCTCAAAGCCACCAAGGCAGGACCGCTCAATCTTAGTGCTATTGAAGAATTTGCAAGTTCACGTGCCAGATCATTTCTCAAATCAAAAAGCATAGAGCCACTGCGTGACACTAGTGTACCTCATGAGGTCTGTGATATCTATTACATGCCCTTTCCTGATCACTTCTTCTTTGCTTCCTGTTCTTAGCTGTATATATAAATAATCAAAGATTGAAGGTAGCAATGTAAAAAGAAAGGTACTTTGGTTGGTCGGTGTGGGCAATTGCCCACACCAAACCACATGTGCCTCAGCCACTGCATGCACTTATTTATCTTGTGTGTTGTGCTTGAGCAACAAAGGCCTAACGATATATTGCTTTCTTTGACATGCACATGGATTATAGTATGCAATAGGTTTTGTGATTGGAACATATGGAGGAGGAGAAGGAACTTTCAGTGTTTGGCAACCCGACGTTGAGGTCACTACTGAGATGAGCCTTTCACAAATATGGGTTTTGAATGAAGACAGCCGTAATGGCCTTCGTATGGCGCTGGAAGCTGGTTGGATGGTATATATTTCGTTCCTTTATTCATATCAACGGAGAGATGGTCACTTCCTTTAATGACCAAAGTTGGTTTGTTTGTTTGCTTTCTTTTCGTTTTCGTCTAACCTTTTGTCTAATTGTCTAATTGTTATGGTCAAGGCAAATCCTAGCGTATTTGGAGACTCAAGGACGCGGTTTTTTATCTTCACAACGGTAATTGTTTGCCTCTAATTCTAATTCATATATATTGTGCTAAAAGAGTGTGTGCATGTGTGTCTATATATATATATATATATATAGACTAGTAAGTGAGAAAATTTGTGCTGGCAGAGTTTACTTTCTCTTTCTCTCACATGGAAATACTTTCTCTTTCTCTCACATGGAAACTCAACAATCTGCTCCAATGGTGTTTGGTTTTATCGGATCATATGACATATGATATTATCCAATGGGGAATCCAAAATACTTGTTTCACTACTTGACTTTAATGGAAACTATTTGTCCCCCAAAGGATTCTGAAAACCAGACTGAAACAATATGGGGTGGAGACTGTAGGCAGCTAGTTTTCGTTTTGAGTCCCTGGAGTGCCAGCTCCTTGTGCTATAAAAGGAGTAGCCACTGATGTGTAAGTTGAAGCATGGTGAAGGTAATACCTCGAGACACTGAAAACAGACCATATACCTTGTGAGGATAGGAGGTTAGGTGATCGTTTTGGTCTTGAGCCGGGCGATGAGTCTCTCCCAATTACCCAAAATAGCAAAATTCTTCTAAGTAAAGAGGATTTTTAGCATCAAGGTAATTCATAATTGCATTTTGTTTTATAAAAAATGACCCAAAAATACTGGTTTAGCTTAGGGGGCCCAAAGACGTCTTAACTATCATGCTGGTTTAGTAGTTCCTGCATTTGATCCTAGCTACTTGTGGAGATTGCCACATCATTAACTATCATGCAATTGTCAATAAACATGTGAGGAGAACTTTATACACTCTATAGGATATGGACCCTTTTCCAGAGCTTAATTGTACAACTTTCTAGGTTAATTAAGACAATAAATTAGGCCTTGAGTTTAATTTTGAAATCTTATATGAAATGTGACATAAACTTCAGTTAAATATCATTCTAGTTTTTGCAAGAATTGATTAGAAACAATGGTCAATTACTCTCTAAACTTGAAACATGGTCCCTAATTGGTACTTTATAATATGAAATAAGCACACGCACACACACACACTCTCTCTCTCTTCTCACAAGAGACACACACAAACACACAGTGTTGATGCTTTATGGTGTAACAAAAGTTCTTGGTACTTTTAACAGTGGTTTTGCCAAACTATCCCCACTTATAATATATGAAGAATATGCTGCTTAATTTTTCTCTGGTAATCGTGACTAGTAGAATCCACAAAAATTTGGAGATATTTCTGGTGAATACTAACTGTCATTACGTTTCCTTGGCCTCAACAGAATGACGACTACAATACATATCTCTATAATGATAACCTCAGAAAACCTAGTTCAGGCAACAATCTGCAGTTCAGAAGATCATCAAATGCAGGATATATGCCCTTCGGTAAGAGACTTCAATGTTCAACTTTCAACGGGCGGGTCGGTGAAATTAAGATCACTATCAAAAAGGTGCGTACAAGGTTCCATTTTCGCTGTTGCGCTGTCACTACCCAATACATTTTTTTTCGGAACTCCCAAGCAAGCTCTGTTAACCCTGTGAGTAATGGGCATAGAAGGGTGACAGTGTTCGTTCTTCGGGTGGTGGAATGAAAAGGAGAAAATCATTTGTCCATTGATGGATATGGGCGTGTTTGTGTTGTTCATACGTGAATGAATTGAAGCAAACTAAAGAATAACAACTTAGCTAATGTGGAGAGACCAGGAAAGGAAGATGTTATTGGTTACTAATGCATGTTCATGTTTATCAGAATGATAATGAAGACTGGGCAGTTTTGATCGATGAAGTGGATATCGGCTACTGGCCACAATCAAATTACGGAGTAACCAGGGCGAACAAGGTTCAATGGGGAGGGGAGATAGTGAATCGCCGGATAACGGGAAGGCACACGTCCACGCAGATGGGCAGCGGCCATTTCTCGACGGAACCGATAGGTAGGGTTGCATACATCAGAAAATTGGGATTATACGACCTCGATGATGAGCTTTACAATGCTCCCCAAGACATTGACGTTAAGATCGACAATCCCAACTGCTATGATCTAACATATTGGAATTATGGTGGTGATGATGATGATGACGACGACGACGACGACGACGACGACGACGACGACGACGAAGATGATGATAATGAATTTCGCCGGTTCATAACTATGGGTGGGCCTGGCTTTGATCCAGAAAACTGTCCTTGACCACCCAAGATTGTTGTAGATGCTGATCTTATGCTAAATCCTGGTTATGTTGCTTGAATGAAGTTATTTTTGAGATCTGAATAAATTCATTGCACAATACCATCTCGGATCTTCCATAAATCCAATCAAAGGATTTGCTTGTTTAAATCCTTCGAACTATCTAGGACATACATCGCAGATTAAATATTGTACCACTACTATGAAACAAATTATGAATCATGAATAAAAAAAAAAGAAACTCATTATAATGTAGTAACTGGCTTTTTTACAAAAGTAAAAATAAGAAAAAACCGAATACTTAATTTGGAACTCTCTCTACCCAAAAGGTAATCATGTGACTTGAAAATATACAGTAAACCAAGAAACTAAAAGCTCTGGTAAAAAATGAAAACCATATAGCAATTATAGGTTATTAATCCTGACTGCATAAAACTGTTAATAACTTTTTGGGTCAGTTATATGTTTTACGTTGTAACTTAATTGCCACAAATATATGTGATATGTACAACTAGCTAGTTTCTCCAAGAAAACTTAACTTTATAAGGATTAATACGTGGATTGCTGAATTAATTAAGATGTACAATTGAGTCCATTCTGAAAACCAGAACTAGAAATATTTCACATCCTTTCGTTCAAAGAAAACAGTCAATTCTGGGGAACAAACGAAGCAACAGAATAAATCAACGAATCAAGAAATGAATCACAACGAAAGCCCCGGGTTTTCATAATCAATGAGTGGAAATTCCGGCCTCTGGGTCTTCACAAACTCAACAAAATCCAACCACTCCACCTCACAAATCTCCTCCTCCGCCCCCACCTTTCCACCCAAAAAAAAAAAAAAAAAGAGGGCACTCAGTTTCTAGTTTTCCGGTACCTTTTTTCTTCGACAATTTGTACAGACAAAAGAAAATGCAAGAAAATTCTTAAAAAAAGAGGAGAAACGCCGGCAGACCTCAGGGCACGCGTCGGCCCTTGACTTGAAGACACAATACTGTAGCAAACCAGGGGTGATAGCAAGTTAAACTATAATTTCAAAATTTTACTATTTTAATAAATACTGAATTTTTTAGATACGCTAAATGAAAATTTTTAAGTACATATAAAACTATATTTTTTATTTTGACGAGTGTTTTTTTTTTTTTTTTGAGAAGGGGGGCGCTGGTAGGCCCTCCTATCAAAGCATTGAACCGGCTTTGAGCGGACAAGAAGACAATCTGTGGGAGGCAGAAGGGAAGCATAAAAATTGGAACTAAAAGGGTTCTAATCATGAAACAAATACCATAAATATTAATATAAAAACAAACAATTTGTTGTTGGTCTATGTAGGCAATTGCCTACACAACACCCACACTACCTCCAGTGCTGGAGGGAGGACGCTATAATGACAGCGTCCGGAGTCGCCACCAATAAGTGTAGGTACTTAGTCCCAATAGCCGGCTCGATTCAGGTTCGAAAAAAAAGCATTGAGCCGGCCAAATAAGTTGTCAGGCCACCAGTCAATAGAGGTGGGCTCCATAAGATATTTTTAATATTATTTTTTATTGATCTATATATAATTATAATAGTTTATTACAATTACATATATATATATTATTTATATTGAATATATATATATATATATATATATATATATATATATATATAGTTTTATTCAGATCATGCGGTTCAGGCCAAGCCTGTGCCTAGGCCTAGTCGTGGATGGCCACATGACTGTGGACCTGTGGTGCTGGTCGGGGAGGGAGTCACAAGTACGTAGCGGATAAAAAGTGAACCAAATGAAGTCACTTATACATGAGAATTGTGAACTAAACGTAAAAATAATGGTATCCATTATTACCACCACATCTTTCTAACCTTTTTTTTTTTGTTTTTTGTTTTACTAATATTGATCTCACATGGTCTTAAGAACCTTGAAGCGATGGAATCTAATTCGTGACTTGATTTTTGTTTGGTCACCTACTAATTTAAAATAGGTTTTTATTGCTTTTAAATAGGAAAAGCTAAAAACGCGGTAGGCTAATATGGTCTAATAGATATTGAAAAGAAATTAGAATTATTAAAAGGCAAGGTATTTTGTTTCAAGAATTAAGAAACTGAAACTTGAAACTTTGATTAATCCATTTCAATTTGAGAAAGAACTATGTTCCATTCCTAAATCAAAATAACAAACCATCAAACACCCCCTTTACATTTCATAGCATTCAAATTTTCTTTTTTCTTACTTTTTTACATTTAGCAAGTGTCGGTTAATTGCCATTAAAAAGATCCGGTTGGTCCATTGTTGATCTCAATGAGATCAGTGTTCAAATAACGATAGTAGAAATTTTCTTAGGAAAGTAGTTTCAAGTTTTACCTTCTAATATCAATAAGAATCAATATCTTCATTGAATTAATGCCACCTATATAAGAAAGATTTGCGAACCAAACATAAAACGAGGCCATTAATTTTCTCTACTTGAAGAAAGGAAGGATTTGGAAATAAACTCTTTTTCTAGAAAAAGCATTTGCCTTTGGCTATAAAATGCCAACTGCTTCTCTTTCAGAACAACCATAAGCTAGATGTTGGGTTTCACCATGCAGTTTAAAATGCTCAAACACAATGATGTGAGTTCTAAAACTCTGTGTAGGCCTCTTCTTGTTCTCATTTTCTTGTTCAATCATGCCTTGTTGAGTGAAGGCAAAAGGCACACCCTCGAGAGCAAATATTATTCAAAGGGGCTTCCGATCAAGACCATCACGGTATGTACCCGCATTTTATTTCTCATTCACTTTTTGTGGTACTCAGGGGCGGAGCCAAAAATTTTTCATGAGGAGGGCTGAATTAAAGTTTCTAAATTTTAACATATGAACCGAAATATCATTTTTCAAAATTTTTATAGAGGACAAATAATTTTTTTTAAAATTTATATGTAATTTTTTTTTTTTTAGTGGGGGGCCCTTGTGCTCTTGGTGGTACTTTAAACCATTGCATGTTCACACCAGCCCCCAAAAATGATCATATTTATACAAGGAACCTCCTTAATTTTTATTTATTTACATACAAATGCCTCTTAAATTTTAAAATTTAAACTATCTGTTGCTATTTGCTTCCCAATGGTCCCAGCTAATTGATGATTTATCCTATTAGCAGGACGAAGCTGCTCCTTTTCTTTTATTGCGGTCGTCATTATTATGCCAACTTTATAAAGTGTCTTATATTTCATAGTGTTCGATTTTTTTTTCTTGCTTTTAACATTTCGCAAGTTTCGGTTAATTGCCACTACTATATTGCTTAAGGACTGGCCGCAGATTGAAAAATATATAATTGCTTAGAAGATATGAAATTTGAGGAACGATAAACTTCTTGCTCCTCTTAACTTCATCTGAGCCGAAGAAGCTTTTGCTGATTTTCAGATGGATGATGGAGACATCTACGAATGCAAGAACTTTGATAGTCGGCCTAGCACGAGGGACCCTTCAATGTCCAAAAGAAAGATGCAGGTATGCTTTTCTATTTCGCTTCTTCTCCAAATTTATAATCCAGTGGGTCTCGTGAGAAAGAAGAGTTAGATGAAGTTCCGAATGACTGATGTATTGTCTATTGACTTGAACGTGTCATCAATATTATCTCTTCAACTTGAGTGTTTCTTGCCAACTTAAATCATGTAATCCTTAAATTTCTATAGGTATATATGACAAAGACTCCCCAATGTACACCTAACCCAAATTCTACTTGATGTGATACTTTAATTTAGTTACACATAGTTTTTCATGGTATAAAATTACTTTAAATGTACCTCTACTCTATTCACTTGTAATGTGCTACTTTAAAAAGTTCAATTATGCATCTAAAATTGTGAGAAATCTTAGGAGACTTATAGATAGGAATGTTAAGTAATTGGTTATCTTTGTTTGTGCTCTTTTGGAACTAGAACTGAAACAATTACGAAGGCAAGTTGAGAATTTGAGCTTGAGGTAGGAGTGAATCAAGTTGTTACAGTGGTATTAAAGCCAATTTAACACTTACACTTGGGGCCTCACATGTAAGACATATATGCTTCAAGGCAGGTAGATTATAAAACTTCACTTCAAAAAGTTTAGTCTCATATATAAAAGATTGTAATTTGTAAGAAATCTTATATGACTTATAAAAGTTTAGTCTGATATATAAGATTGTAATTTGTATGAAATTCGGCCTTTCTTATAGTCATCTAAGGTCAAGCATTCTTTGTAAGGCAAGATTCGCACAAGTTAAACCCCTTTGTGCGTGTGAACTTACTCAATGTGACTACAGTTGAAGGAAAATTTTCCACTACAAAGACCAACACAACAGCTAATAATATTTCTCATGAATATACAGACAAGTGACAAGTTGAGAGACAGTAGAGTAGTAGAAAGTGAAAGCTGCCCAACAGGAAGTTTTCCAGTTCTCAAGGCCACCAAGGCCGGGCCGCTCAATTTCAGTGCTGTTGAAGATTTTGCAAGTTCACGTGCCAGATCATTTCTCAAATCAAACACCACAAAACCTCTGGTTGGCAATCGAGGAGGAGACGCTCGTTCAAAGCATGAGGTCTGGTATCCATTCTGTACCCTTTCCTTATCACATTCTTCCTCATTAACCTCCACTTCTTACTTGGAATTCATTAATCTGTCGTGCACTTTTCTATCCCCTAGTTTATGCTTGTTTTGTGCTTGAGCAACAGAGGCCTTACAGTATGTTGCTTTCTTTAACATGTACATGGATTATGTATAGTATGCAAAAGTTAGGGTGGATGGAGTCTATGGAGGAGGAGAAGGAACTTTCCAGATTTGGCGACCTAGACTTGAGCATAATAGTGAGATGACCCTGTCACAACTATGGGTTATAAATGCTGTGGGTACTGGCGTTTCCATGTCAGTGGAAGCAGGCTGGATGGTATGTTTTATTCCTTTTTCACATCAAGAAAAGTGACGATCGCTTCCTTTTAATAATATAAGTTAGCTTTGCTTCCATTTTTCATTTAACATTTTATCTTTGTTATGGTCAAGGTCCTTCCTGCCTTATTTGGAGATACAAGAACTCGGTTTTTTGGCTTCACCACGGTAATTCTTTGTGCCTACCAATTCTAACTCATAGTGCAACTAGTGCTTACCAATTGTTTTCAGTGATATATTTTTACTTTTCGCCATCGGTACAATATATATATATATATATATATATATATATATATATATATATATATATATATGTGTGTGTGTGTGTGTGTGAAGTTTCATATCCTCAAAAAAAAAACCCACTCTCATACTTTGCATATAAGAGAGTCTAGAAAATTAGATATTGTGCTAAAAAGAGATTCGGTGATTTTTTTCGTCACTCCAATAAAATCTCTCTTTGCCAAACTATCTCCACTGACAGTATGTGAAGCAACAAGTAAGCTGCTTGATTTTTCTCTTGTATCTAAATGATCGTCGTGGCTAGTAGAAACCACAAATTTGGAGAGATATTGTCTGGTGAATGCTGACAGTTAGTGCTTTTCCTTGGCCTCAACAGAATGACGACTACCAAACACGTCTCTATAATGATAACCATAGATACCCAGCAAACAATCCTCTGCAATTCAGAAGAGTTAGCAATCATATGCCCTTCGGTAAGCAACTTCAAATTTCAGCTATTGATGGGCCGAGCAATGAAATTCAAATCACTATCAAACAGGTGCGTGAACAGTTTGTCTTTTTTTCCCTCCATCCTATCATAAGAGAAGTCATTTATTCCTGTGTGTGTGTATGTGTTTGTGTTTGCATGTGCATTTGTGCGGGTTGAACTATGGGCAGTTCTCAATCGAACAGAAAGATTAATGAGCCGGATTTTGGTTTCAAAGCATAATAGTTTTCAAACAATACAACCTACAACCCCATATTGGTCGAAACATGCATTAGCATATAGATATGACAAAGACTGTAAAATAAATTTTACATCTAAAAATTAAATAATTTTTATTTACCTGTAAGACAATATGATGCCAAATCAACTAACAATGTCCTGTATCAATCATTAATATTTTATGTCCCAAACTAACCTCTAAGCCTTGCAAGTGAAGGAATTGAACATGGATTTGATACTACTTAGCTTGTTAGCCGCACTAAAATACATATTTCAAATTGAATTGGTGGGTCAAGTTTTGGCCTTCTTGTTGGTCGGTATGCTGAAATACTCTTTCTACCTACAACAACAATTGCCTCCCATTGAAAAATCTTACAAACCAAGACAAAACTAAGGAAAAAATAGCAATGTGGATAGAGAAAAATGTGTATGTTATCGATTACTAATGGAAATGTTTTAATTTTCATGTTGAGCAGAATTTTCAAAGAGATTGGGAACTTTTGGTCGATGGAACCCTGATTGGCTTTTGGCCAAAAACAAATTACAGAGCGTCCGTGGCAAACATAGTTTTATGGGGAGGGGAGATATTGAATGAACGGACACGGGGAAGGCACACGACCACCCAGATGGGTAGCGGCCATTTCGCGACAGAACCGAGGGGCAAGGTTGCATATGTCAGTAAAATGCAGTTATACACCCGCGACCTGTTGCGTTATAATGCTCCCCAACAGGTTGAAGTCATCGAGACCAATCCCAACTGCTATAACGTAAGATACTGGCCGGTCTCTCTCGAAGATTTTGGCCGGCATATAACATTCGGCGGGCCTGGTTATGATCCAGCAAATTGTCCTTGATCTTCTAATATTGTTATACATTCTCTAATCTGCACTGTTAATTAATTCTTCTGTCATACGTGTTGCTTGAATGAGGTTATTTTTGAGATTTGAGAAAGTTCATTGCTTGCAGAACACCATCTTCATCTCCTACTGCTGCATGTCATGCATTATGTGATTTCTTTCCCGGACCAGGAGATGCTTATCATGGCAGCCATGTTCGTCATGATGAGTCTTCTTATACTAAGGTCGAGTATGGCACAAGTCGTCTAGATTTTCTCTCCAAGCAAAATGTTTGCCTGTTTAAATCTTTTCAAATATTTAATTAGGACATACATCCCAAATTAAATATTGTATCATTACGGTGAAAGAAATCATGAGTTAAAAGTATAGTCACAAATAATGTATCGGAGTTTTAAACAATGAGGTTTTTCTCAAGTATAATACGACCAGTTTGTAAAAATAAAAAAAAATGAGAAAAATAAGAAAGTGAATAAAGTAAAAAACACAAAAAAATACATTATTTTTTTTCGTTTTTAATGCTTTTTATGTTTTAAATGGTCATTTAATTTCTCTCATTTTTTTGAAAAAATGCGTTGTTTTCTTTGACTGGTTTAAACTAAGGCAGTGAGCCAAAGTGATGAAAGGAGACTCACACACGAATACAATGTATAACATGGTTAGGCTTAGAAGCTGCTTACAGGTGGAGCCAGAAGTGAGTAGAATTAAAGTTTCTAAATTTTGACTAGGGTCAAAATATCATTTTTAAAATTTTTTATATAAAACAATTGATTTCTTTTTAAATTTACAAGTAATTTCTTTTTTATTTTTTAGGTGGGGCAGGGCCCATGAGGGCCCTACCTTAGCATTGCCGCTGATGATGATGATCTCTCTCTCTCTTTTCTCACACTATCACCAGAGAGAGTGGATATTATTTAATGTCATTTAAGACAACTATGATCCTTGAATTTAAGATCTTTATTAGCATGTTTACAATGATTTTTGGAACAATATCATGCAGAAACGACAAGCGTGGTGTCAACCAGATTGAGTTTGTTTCTTTAAGTAATTATATACAGCGTGGTCCAGTCAATGCTTTAGTCAAAATTTTGGCAAGGTTTTCTTTTGATGCAACAAACTGAACTTGAATTTCTTTAGTTGCAACATTCTCCCAAACAAAATGAAAAATCAATCTCAATATGTTTGATGTGAGCATGAACAATGGGATTGGCTACAAAATATCTGGCTCCCACATTGTCACATTTTATGACAGGTGTTTCTTCGCTGTAAATTTTAAGCTCTTTCAAATTTAAGTGACTTTAGCAAGACAAGCTCAGAAACCGCTCTCGCAAGAGTCTTGTACTCTGCTTCCATATTGGATCATATATGTTGCTTATTTGATCCCTAAGAGATAACATTTTCTCCAAGTAAGGTGACAAAGCCACTAGTTGACCGGCGGTCATCTAAGCACCCACCCCAGTTGGCATCAGCATATGGCTCAAGCTTCATGCTTGTTCTCTTATAAATAGCTAAGGATGTGTTTGACATATATTGTCCCAATGAGCATCTGCAAAATCATGCATAGACTCACATGCTTTATCTAATACAAAAACAATATAAAGACAAGTGACAGTCACTTATTGCAATGCTCCAACTATGCTCCTATAAAGGGTGGCATAAAGTAATGTTTCTCCATTATATCATCGGGAGAGTGGAGGCTTAGCTGGTTATGTGCACTTTCCTTTACACCAAAATTGTGCACGAGTGTTCAATGACTAAAATACTCCTATTAAAATAAACAAAAACAAACTTTTTAGAAGGATAAAAAAAACATTGTGAAAAAGTTAAAAAGTCTAAAATATTCAGTACTTTATAAAAAAAATCAAAAGCACCCCCAACCCCCTCAGATGCATACTTGTTGCATGAAGACAACTCGGTCTCGAATTAGGCGCTACATGAGTGATGACACTCTTGCAATCTTCCATGTGTCAAGAATATCGACAATATATTTCTTTTGTGATAGAACAAGCTGGCCTTCTTCAAAATCAATTCCACACCAAGAAAATATTGTATCTGCACTTCTCGTTTAGAGCTGCCAGTCGACAGCAAGCTTGTGTCAAGCTAAATTGATCATAAGCTGCAATAAATTACATTGCAGTAGCTCAAAAAATTACATGCGGCGCTCACTCCAAACTTGGGTCGTTGAGTCCGGTGTCCTTCCACAGCAAAAAAAATCCTGGTGGCTGAATGTAAATGAGTATTCAATGCCACCAAATCCCATGCAAGTAGGTATTGGTTTCCAGAAAATGGATCGATATGTGCTGACCAACATAGACTAATAGTGATAAAATTGATATCTAATTAATTTTCTTCCGAAAGCGAGGCACTATTTTTGTGGTTACAACAATTTGAATCATATTCATAATCATTTAAAGTGAGAATTAAGCGATTTGCAGTTTTAAATTTTTAAAGGACGTTTAATTTTAAAGGATATTTAAAATTTAGAGCCTTTTGTATGGACCATATGGATCTTTTTCATAGTACATCAGATGTATATGGAGGTGTATATGAAAATATTTTTGTCTTTTGATAGGTAAAATTTTGGAATGTCTGCTTTTTTAAGATTGTACCATGACACGTCGATGGTTGTTATATGACGGTTTGAACGTAATCCAGTCGATGCATATATGTATGTAATAGGTCATAATCTACAGATGACAGCTGGTTGGACATATAGTTATACATGCATGACGCTTATATGTGTGATATGTATTTAAGGCTATTTGACTAGACATACACGCATGTTGTATATGACAGGATGGACATTCGTCACATGTGGGTTTATTATGCTACGTGCTCATAAAGATGCATGGATATCGGTAAAAAAAAAAAAAAATTGGGCCTTAAATGAAATAGATGTCATAGAAGCTTTCATCGGCAAGAGAGGGCAACTTCAGTTAGAAAATTTACTTTTACTCGAGACCGGTTTGACGTGTTATATTCATCATTTTCACTGACGCAAGAATTTTGACATTTGTACTGAAGAGGAACAGCACCTCACTGAAAGCGTCTTTTACTGACAGGAACAGAGTGTCAGTATGAACTACGAATGTGGGACCTATACCGGTGACAGCCTTAACCGCTGTAGGTTTTCGATACCTAAGAAAAGCCAATTAGCAAAGCGTTCTCGTCAACCGAGAGCGGTCTCCATTTTCTTCTGCTCAGCTAGAAGCTTATGCAAGAACAAATATATCAACAAAGAAAATGAAATAAAAATAAATTTTGCAAGAATGAAAAAGAGAAATCAGAAAACAAATTAAAGCGAGAAGAAGACAAAAGGAAAGTGTACAACCCACAATAAATAGTAGAAACTAGAGACGATGTCGTCATTTTCGCAGCATAATCTGAAAGGACAGAAAAAAATATAAAAGAATATTCATATAAAACACAAAAGGTTGAAAAAAAATAAAAGAGAGATAGAGAGAGAGAAAACGAGCGGGTGTTTATGAATGAGAGAGAGAGAGAGAGAGAAGGTAGGGAGCATATCTCTACGAGTTGGAAATCGAAAGAGGGAAGGTGGAGAGCATATTTCAAGTATCTTATATAAAATTTTGAAAAATTATATTTTGACTCATATTAAAATTTTGAAACTGTATTTTAGCCACCCTCATAAAAATTTCTAGTTCTGCCCCTCTATGCTTGTGAATTTTTTTATGCTTTGATACAAAAGTGGTCGTTATTTTGTATGTTTGATACGTTGATATAAGCGATCACTTTGACGATAAACACTTTCTGAAAATGTAACACTTCCATTAATTACGATAATTAGTAATGTTTATCCTAATCGATAGGATTGCATTTCGTTAGATTAGAGTCCCATGGGCCTCACACATTTGGCCAAAACCTTCTACGGATCTCTTCTACATAGTTGATTGGGTCGCAATTAGTTTTGCAATTGCATATTTAGGATGAATTTCGTTTTCATTTGCATTTGATCTTGTCCGAATGGGCTCACATGGGTTACATCTTCGAGTTTAACTTCTCCCGGAACAGACTTAGCTGCATTTAATTTTAGATTATAAGCTTAGTCTTAGATAATCATTCAAGGTATATATGCATAAGAGGACTTGAGCAAATATTTAGCATTCTGTTTGTTTTTTGGGATACATGCAAGCGAAAGTTGGTGTATAAGTTTTTTGGTGCTTGGTCTACACTATATTTCATCTAAAATATCTTGTAAAAGTACCTCATCACAAAAGACACATCAAACCAGTTCCTTGAACAACGTCTGCCAATGGAAAACTTAAAAGAAGAAGGAGAAGAAGACAGAAGAAGGAATTATTTTCTCATTCACAGCATACATCGGGATTTTATGGCCTTTTCCCTTCACTTACCATCCTTTTCTTTCAAACAAGCACGCGAGGCATATTTAGCGAATTGTCGAAATATTTTAAAGAAAAGACTTCGTAAGTTTTGCCTCTGATATCATTAAGAATCAATTTTGACATTGAATTAATGTCACTTATATAGGAAAGATTTGCCAACCAAATGTAAAAATGCATGGTATCCAATATAAACTAAAATGAGTGAAGTTACACAATCTGGGGTTCACAAAACGAGGCCATTTTCTCTATTTGAAGAAAGAAAGGATTTGGTTTTATGGTCTTCTGATTCTAATTTGTGGCCTTACCAAGTGTTTTTCTTTCCCTAAAAACATCACTTTTTATTTACTATAAGATGGCAATTGCTTCACTTTGAGGACCACTCAATGCTAGATTTTGGAATTTATCATGCATTCTAGAACGCTTAAAGGCTTCGATATGAGCACTAAAACTTTGTGCTTGCCTCTCCTTTTGATCATCTTGTTCAATCATGCGCTGTTGAGCAAAGGCAGCAGACACATGCTCGAGGGAGGAAAACATAATCGAAAGGAGATTCCGATCAAGACCATCACGGTGTATAACCTGCCCCCTTTGATTTCTCACACTTTTTGTCATCATGCCCTCTTAGTAGCGAAGGCAAAGTGTGGGCTGATGTTGGCCATTGCCCGCGCCAGACACAATAATTGCGATATTTATACATGGATACCACCTTAATTTTTTATTTATTTATATATAAGTGCATTTTTAATTTTAAAATTTAAAATATTAATGCCCCTTAGCCAGAAATTTCTAGCAGCTCGGACACTTCACCTTTCTGTATTTGTTTTACTAATATCAGTTTCACATGCTCTTGAAACCTAGAAGCGGCACAATCTAATACATATCTTGATTTATATTAATTTAAAATAGCTTTTAATTGCTGTTAAATAGAAAACCTAAAAGACACAATAGGCTAACATGGCTGAATGATTATTGATAAATAAAAGCTGACTCACCTATTGGCATTAGCAAAGTTGCAATTTTATTCCTATAACAATCATCACAGTCGATATCCTGGGAGTTGTCAACAGCTCCTTTCTCTTACTGGGTTGAGCATTAGCATTGCCTGGACCAACTTTATGGTTGGCAGGGCAAGGTGGGTGGGCAGGGGCCATGGCCTCCCATTAGATTTTCAGAAAATACAAATTTTATTTGTAAATTTTAACAACTTTAGTTTAATCTATATAAAAAAATTTGAAAAAAAAATGGTTTCTGTTAAAGTTTTAAAACTAGAGTTTGGCCGCTACAATGAAAAATTCTTAGCTCTACTGCTGATGATGAGTCGAATATTTCATAACCTTTAAAACTCTTTTTTTTTTTTTTTTATCCATGGGTGCACCAACTAATGTGAAGCCATAGATAGTAATTTTTCAATCTATGTCCATTCTTACTGAGTAATAAAGTCTAAACTTGGAACGTGAAAGCAAGATCTTCTGAGTTCTATTTGGATCCCATGTCCACTAAAGGAAGGGGCAGAAACTGTTTCATCAAATTGTTCAAAAACAGACTGAAAAATAATTGCTTAGAAAATCTGAAATTTGCAAATTTAAGCAAGGCTAGAAGTCCTTGCTTCCCTAACTTGATCTGTCACTAATACCTTCTGCTGATTTTCAGGTACATGATGGAGACATCTATGATTGCATCAAACTTCATAATCAGCATAGGATGAAGGACCTTTCAATTAGAAGAAAGATACAGTTGAGGGAAAATTCTTCGCTACAAGGAACAATAACAACTAACAGTTCTGATCATGAATCGGCAAGTAGCAAGAAGCTGAGAAAGACCAGAGCACTAGGAAACGAAAGCTGCCCACCGGGAAGTTTTCCGGTTCTCAAGGCCACCAAGGCAGGGCCGCTCAATTTCAGTGCCATCGAAGATTTTGCAAGTTTACGTGCCAGATCGTTTCTCAGATCAAAAACCACAAAGCCGCTGGTTGATAACGATGCTTCAGTACGTGAGGTCTGATATCTATCATATACCCTTTTGTCACTTCTTTTTTTGCTTCTTCTTACCATTTATTGATCTTTCATGCACCTTTTCTTATCTTGTGTGTTGTTCCTGATCGACAAGGGCCTTATAATGTATTGGTTTCTTTAACATATACATGGATTACAGTATGCACAAGCTTCCGTAAATGGAAGATATGGAGGAGCAGAAGGAACTTTAAGTGTTTGGCGACCTACGCTTGAGCACAATAGTGAGATGAGTTTATCGCAAATATGGGTTTTAAGTGAAACGTCGAATGACCTTTCTATGTCACTGGAAGCAGGTTGGATGGTACGTTTCATTCCTTTGTTCACATCAAGACAAGAGATGATCGCATCTTTTTAATAATTGAAGTTAGCTTCATTTGTTTGCTTTCTTTCCATTTTTGTTTAACCTTTTTGTCTTTGTTATGGTGAAGGTCAATCCTAGTTTATATGGAGATACAAGAACGCGGTTTTTCATCTTCACCACGGTAATTGTTTTTGCCTAGCAATTATAATTCATAGTGCAACTGGTGCTAAAAGTATATTTGTAAATTGGAATGAAGCAGGTGGGACTAACTAGTGAGAGAATTTGAGCTGGTAAAATTGACTACTGAAGTACTTAATTTTTCATTCTATATCTCGTGTGGAAAATGACAAAAATGTGCTCCAAGGGTGTGTTTTATGAGCACCTATAATACATGATCTCCCAATAGCAAATGCAAAATACTTGTTTCACTCATTGACTTTAATGGTGAAACTACTCTAAAGACGGCTTGTAGAACCAAAATCACATTATTATATTTAGTTTTATAGAAAAATGACTCTAGAATACGGCGATAGCTAAAGGGCGTCAAATTAAGAAGCCTTAGTATATGAAAAGATCGTCCTTTATGCATGCAATTATATATTTCCTTTTATTGGTAATAATTCAAGTAGCTGGTTGTGGACATCGTACATCATCACTGTCTATCGGATGTCAATAGGAATGTGAGTAGAACTTTACTTTTTGCCATACAGTCTGCAAGATATATAGGGATGGCTTTGCAGAGCACGTACAACTTTCTAGGTTACTTTAACAGTCAATTAGGCCTTGAGTTTTGAAATCATATATAAAAAGTAAAATAAAGATTGGATAAATATCACTCTAGTTTTGGATCAAGAATTATATGTAGCGATATATTTTTTATCCTATTCACAATTCATGTAAGTATTTTACTTATGGGAGACTCTAGCTTTCGTCTCCTATCACTTATGCCTATGGCTCCATTTCTTCCTCGACTGGCTGTGAAGTTGTAGATGTGCTGAAAAGGGATTCAGCGATGTTTTCCTGCCACACCTTTAAAATCCCTCTTTTTCAAGCTATTTCCACTTATATGTGAAGGAACAAATAGGCTGCTTAATTGTTTTCTGATAACTAAATGGTCGTCGTGCAACTAGTAGAAACAGCATAAATTTGGAGATATATATGTATTGCGAATGCTGAGAGTTGTTATATTTCCTTGGTTTCAACAGAATGACGAGTACAACACATGGCTCTATAATGACAACCGCAGATCACAACTACCAAACAATCGTCTGCAATTCAGAAGAGTAGATGATGATATGCCCTTCGGCATGCGACTTGATTGTTCAACTATCGATGGGGATAACACTGAAATTGAAATCGTCATCAAACAGGTGCGTACCAAATTTCTTTTTCACCATCCTGTTCTCAGATAATAATTAAGTCATTAATTTGTCCTCGTGTATATGTGCGTGTTTGTGTTTGTATGTGTGTTTATATGGATCGAACAAAAGCAGTTCTCAGTTGTACTAAAAGATGAGCCCAATTTTGGCTCCAAAGCCTAATATTTTTTCAACCAATGCAACTTATACACTAATATCGGCTGAACCATTAGCATATATATATGCATATATAATTTTTATTTATATATAAGACAATCTAATGCCAAATCAATTAATATATGTCATGTACCAACCAACGTATTAAGAACTTGTATCAGCCATATCATAGCACAAATTAAGCTCTAAGCTGCCTTCAACTAGTAAAAGAATTGAACATGAAATTAATAGTTCCTAAGGGGTTGGTGTAATAATGAGGGTGGGGTTGATAGGTGACCAGTTCATGTTTCAAATGTCCAGGGTGTCAATGTCAATTCTTTGTGCTACCAAAGAGGAGGGTGGGATGCATTGACATGCAATTTGAGAAACTAGAGCAGAACCTATATTTTACAAGGGATTGGGTAGGGGTTTCAGCTCTCTTCTTGGGCGGTCAAGAGTCAACACTTTGGCTTATTAGTTGTAATAAAATATCGTTCAAATTCCAAGTTCCAATTGCTTCACACTGAGAAATCTTCCAAACCCAAAAACTAAATAAAGAATAACAACTTAGCTAGGCAAAGATCGGAGAAAAGTTATGTCATATTGATTAATTGATTTCTAATGCATTTTCATGTTTAGCAGGATGAAGATCAAGACTGGGGACTTTGGGTGGATGAAACCATGATCGGCTATTGGCCAAAATCAAACTACAGAGCTCGGAGGGCAAACAAGGTTATATGGGGAGGTGAGGTAGTGAATCGGCGGACAAGGGGAAGGCACACGTCCACCCAGATGGGGAATGGCCATTTCTCGAGCGAACCGATAGGGAGGGTTGCATACATCCGTAACATGGCCTTATACGACCTCGACCTGGATCGTTATGATGCTCCCCAAGCGATCAATGTAGGCGTCGACGATCCCGACTGCTATGATCTAAGATATTGGCAATCTAACGAAGAGTATGGCCAGCATATAACATTCGGTGGCCCTGGTTATGATAGAGTAAAATGTCCTTGATCATCTAATCAGACTGTCATCGTTTGTAGTCCGCACTATATATCAACTAATTCCTTTTTTTTTTTTAATAATGTTTTGTTATGTGGTGTTGCTTGAATGAGATTACTTTTGAGACCTGAGAAAAATCATTGCACAACACCATCTTGATCTAATATTGGTGTACATGCATGTGATTTCTGGAGAGCAGGAGGTTGAACCTACCACCCAAGTGAAGGTTAAAGCTTTCCCTCATTCCCTTCCAAGCCTATTTTTCCTGTCACATGGTGAGGCCCCCATTATGCTTCAGCTTGTACTGACCTACTTACTAGCCTTGGGCATGTTCATTTTGCCAACCCCCTTGTAGATGTTGTCGTGGATGTGATTTCATTTGCCGACCGAGGCGCTTTTCATGGCAGCCATGTTTATCGGGAGTTCTCTTGTACATGGGTCGAGTACCTGGCTCATAGGGAATGGAGATGTCAATCTTATTTTCAATCTAAAAATCGATTAAATTTTCTCCTGTGTAAGTCCAAGCAAATTATTTGCATGTACATCGCAAGTTAATTAATTAATTGTGTCATCACAATGAAAGAAATTATGAATCGAATACGACATTAAACGTTATTTGAAAAAAACGGCGTTATTTTAAAAATAACGCTTATTAAACGTTAAAAACAACATCTTCGTATAAAACGGGAATATAACGCGTTTTAAAAAAAAAGGGTAAAAAATAAAAGATGCGTATAAAACGCGTATTAAACGCGTTTTATACGCGTCTTCCACGTTTTTTTAAAGAGTGAGTTTTTTTAAAGAAATGACACGTGTGTAATATTTGTAAAAGAATTGGTTTTTTTTAACTTGGACGCTCCTTTTAATGGAAAAAACATCTTTTTGAAGATGACGCACATGTAATATTTGTAAAAGAATTGGTTTTTCTTAACTTAAACACTCCTTTTAATGGCAAAAACGTCTTTTAAAAAAAATGGGGGTTAACTTCCCGCCATCCTCTCTCTTTTTCCCTTTTTATTTTTCCCTTTCACCCCTCAGCTTTCTTATTTTTTCCTTTTCCCCTTCAGCTTATGATAGAACCTCGCTGCCGAGGCGCTATCTCTACCCAAGATCACGCTTAGCAAGGCAAATCTATTTCAACTTTCTGATCTGCCGCTGAACAAGGAGGCAGATGTTCCTTCGGCCGATTGGGGAGAGAAGAAAAGAGTATTGAGGACGGAAGGAGGATTGACGCCGTCAGATCAAAGAAAGACACCAGCCGTCGCTGGTCCAGGGGTGAGAAGAAATCAATCCGGCCGCTGCCGGGAAGACGAGTCGACTTGGTTGAGGAGAAGATGGGATGAGAGAGAGAGAGTGACACCCAAAACGAAAATCAATTCATTCTTCATTCAAGCGTAATCCAAAAAGCCCTAATTTCAAAGTTTATATACATGAGAAGCGTCTCAGTTCACTTAGCTCCTAACCCGAGACGGTACAAAAGAGTAAATAAACCTAAACAAAAGGGTACCTGGATTGGATCTGGTTGCGCCCGCTCTCTCTACGGATCTGGACCCTGTCTCACATTTTTCGACCTTAGCTGCTCCACCCGCTCCTCTCACTGCAGCCATATAAGTAATGCCCAAGGGTTCTATTAGTGTCGAAACGTGAACCATGCCAAGGTGTCGTGTGGTCCAACTCACTCGCGTGCACTTGGCCCTACGCACATAGGTGCTAGTGCCCAACCCTGCAAGTCGCTTCTTGGGTTTGCGCCGATCCTCGGCCGTGCGCAATGCTGCGGCCTGCTGCTCTTGGCATTCCCCGCCGAGACTAACCTCACAAGGCAACGAAGACATAAGCCTGTCAGGTGGTAATCGGCGTGCCCAGCTGCTACTAACGCCGCTGGTCGACTCCGCTCTTGCACCCTCGTCTAGGCCTTCGACCGTCCTCGATGGTGTCAAAATAAGGCACGTATCAGATCCACCTTCCTTAGACCGAGCTTGACCCCAAGCTCGTATGAGGTTATCTTCTTGGATGATAGACTATACCCTTTCTGTGATCCCATGCTGTTATGTTTTGGCCCTCCCTTCCAAGGCGTTGGAACAAGTTTCTTCTTTGTGCATCCTGGAATCTCTTCGACATGCTCTCCTTGGTCACTTATCGAACTAGTGGCTATCTCCTGCATTGATGTCCTTTGTAGACTGTTCAACAAGCTCTCCGAAATATCATTACCACCCTCATTAGGCTTGACCATACACTGAAGATTGAAGGACCGTGGTAACAATGACTCTTTCATGGCTGTGGTGTCATACTCAACCGTCGAACTTGTGGTGATTTTATCTTGTTTCCATTTGGCTTGCAGTTCGTTGATGACCTCAATAATTTTCTCACAAAGCTGCTGCGTTGCTTGTGGCACCGAACTGTCAACATACGGCTCTTGGTACTTGCTGTCATAACTCGCTTCTTTTTGGCCAGAGACCGAAGGAATCATTTTTAGCTTAAAACTCCGGCTGGAGTCTCCTACCTTGAGGATCTCGCCTGGGTAGCACAGCTCGGTGCATTGGGGTCTTATCACAATCTCTGCTACACTTAATTTCCCCGTAAGCGTCATGTTTGTCACCCAAACTCGCCGGCTCACCTTGTCGACCTCGAGTTCAAAGTGGAACCCGTGGATGCTAGGGTGTTGGAACACCAAGTCGCAATTAAGGTTTCTTACTGTCGTCCAGATCTCCATCCTCGGTTCTTGGTTGATTTCTGAATCCGAAATCAACACTATATCTTGTAGGTGTTTGTCTCTCGCGTAGACGCCAAAAACTAAGTCCATTGCACTCATATTCTCTGTTAGCTGTTCCAGAAACCTTTGCTTTTTCAAAAATCGATATCTTCTCGCAGGGTGGTCCAAAATTCGTGAAAGTTGGACTGAAAAATTCTAGACATCTGAGGCTTTCCAATGCATCAAGCTCGTTATCAGATTCAGTACCTACTAGCAGGTCGTTGAGCCCAAAGTGACGCCTCAACGCTGGTCGCAGACAAGTTTCAGTCCACCGGAAACGCCTCAGACCAGTGTCTGTTCAAAAATCCATATCTCCCTGCACAGTTGTCCAAAATTGTTGAAACTTAGACTGACAAATAGTAGACATCTGGGGCTTTCCAAGGATCTAGACTCGTCAAATTCTGAGATCTGAGCAATCAGCATCGGTTTCCAAAAGTTGATGATGATTCTGGATTTCTGGCGGACTGAGAAGGCTTCTGAGTGTATTCGGGTGGTGTCCAGGCCCAGGCCCCTGACACGTGCAATAAATCTCTGGACACGGGGACACGTAGTCGCCTGCGTTGTAGAAGGGCCGACACGTGTTGTGCAGGACACGGTGACAGCTCAAAATGCGGTGGAGTAGGACTCGTGGCAGGATTCGACGAGAAAACAGGACACGGTGATGGTAGATTCTACGGGACACGCGAATCCTGGTGATCCGTTGCGCTTTGAGACACTGATACACAGGGCACTGCCGGGGACTGAAGAACACGGCGGCCGAAAACGTCGATTTCGTCGGGAAATGCCCGCCTCGCCAGAAAAACGGCAGAACTCACCTGGAAACTTCAAACCGCTATTCCAGACTCATTTCTGAGCCAAATTTAGCGTTCTTGGGCTCGTTTTGCTCGAAAATTTGTCGGGAATCTCCTGTATCGTCATCAAGACGTTTTGATTCCGCTGGTGGTCGGAATCATCGCCGGAGTGCTCGGTGGTCACCGAAATTGGGGAAAACACCGCCTGAGAAACCGTGCCTCTTCAAAAATCGATTTCTTGCCAACCACAGCCTCAAAAATTTGGAAAATTTGCTGGAAGAAGCTTGATAGGCGAATCCAATGGTCTACTACTCGACAGACGAATCTTTTCAGAGAATCAGCGCCAATGATTTTTATCTCTGGGTTTTCTGTCTCACTTGGGAAAGCCAATGTATGTCGTCTGCAACTTCGATTCACCGCCGTGAGCGTCGGCTCTGATACCAAATTGATAGAACCTCGCTGCCGAGGTGCTATCTCTACCCAAGATCACGCTCAGCAAGGCAAATCGATTTCAACTTTCTGATCTGCCGCTGAACAGGGAGGTAGATGTTCCTTCGGCCGATTGGGGAGAAGAAGAAAAGAGTATTGAGGACAGGAGGAGGATTAACGCCGTCGGATCAAAGAAAGACACCAGCCGTCGCTGGTCCAGGGGTGAGAAGAAATCAATCCGGCCACCGCCGGGAAGACGAGTCGACTTGGTTGAGGAGAAGATGGGAAGAGAGAGAGAGTGACGCCCAAAACGAAAATCAATTCATTCTTCATTCAAGCGTAATCCAAAAAGCCCTAATTTCAAAGCTTATATACATGAGAGGCGTCTCAGTTTACTTAGCTCCTAACCCGAGACGTCTCAAACCGAGACAGTACAAAAGAGTAAATAAACCTAAACAAAAGGGCGCCTGGATTGGATCTGGTTACGCCCACTCTCTCTACGGATCCGGACCCTGTCTCACTTTTTTCGACCTTAGCTGCTCCACCCGCTCCTCCCACTGCAGCCATATAAGTAATGCCCAAGGGTTCTATTAGTGTCGAACCGTGAACCATGCCAAGGTGTCGTGTGGTCCAACTCACTCGCATGCACTTGGCCCTACGTACATAGGTGCTAGTGCCCAACCCTGCAAGTCGCTTCTTGGGCTTGCGCCCATCCTCGGCCGTGCGCAATGCTGTGGCCTGCTGGTCTCGGCACTCCCCGCCGAGACTAACCTCACAAGGCAACGAAGACATAAGCCTGTCAGGTGGTAATCGGCGTGCCCAGCTGCTACTAGCGCCGCTGGTTGGCTCTGCTCTTGCACCCTCGTCCAGCCCTTCGACCGTCCTCGATGGTGTCAAAATAAGGCACGTATCAGCTTCCTTGGGATTTGTTGTTCATGTTGAGGGGAAGAGTTTATTAACTTTATTTCTCTAAATTTTTAAGTTGGCATAAATTTTTAAGTTGGCAAAATGTTTAAGAGGTGTACCTAAAATTATTTGTTGCTTATCTAGCCATTTTCCAATGTTTTTTTTATTTCTCATTTATTTTATTTTTATATAATTGTTAGGATTTATTTATTTATTTTTTAAAAATTTACCGTCTTTTTCCCGTTTTATTCCCGAGATTTTTTTCTTCGCCGTATTATACCCGTTTTTTTCCTCGCCGTATTATACTCGTAACAATGCTCTCTACCCACAAGGTAATGTAACCTGAAAATAAATTTTACAGGAATACAAAAATGAGAAGCAATAAAAGGAAAAAAAGAAATAGTATAACTCACAATAAGTAGTAGCATCTATAGCTGTTGTGACCTCTGACGTCATTTTTGCAGCATAAACTGAGAGGAAGAGGAAAATATAAAAGAACGTTCAAATGAAACACACAAAGAGAGAACAAATGAAAATGTGCATTCAAGTGCAGGTTGGTATGTACAATTGGTGCTTAGTCTACACTGTATTTCATCGAAAGCATCTTTTTAAAGTACTTCCTCACAAAAGACACATCAAACCAAATGCTTAAACAGTAACCATCAATGGAAAACTTGAAGAAGAAGAAGAACAAGAAGACTAAGAAGAAGAAGAACTGATTTTCTGATCATTCACAAGATACGTCTAAATTTTTTGACATTTCCCTTCACTTACCCGCCTTTTTCTTTCATACAAGCACGCAAGAGTTTTTTGGTTGACCAAAGTCCATATTAAAATATTTTTAAGAAAACAGTTTTTAAGTTTTAGCTTCTGATATGATTAAGAATCAATTATGACATTGAATTAATGGCACTTATATATGAAAGATTTACCAACCAAAAGTAAAAAAACATGATGTCCAAAATAACCAAAAATGAGGGAAGTTACACAATAAGGGGTTCACAAAAAGAGGCCATTTTCTTTATTTGAAGAAAGAAAGGATTTGTTTTTATGCTCTTTTGATTCTTATTTGTGGCCTTACCAAGTTTTCTTTCCCAAAAAATATCACTTTTTATTTACTATAAGATGGCAATTGCTTCACTTTGAGGACCACCCAACGCTAGATTTTGGATTTTACCGTGCAGTCTAGAATGCTCAAAGCCGTTGATATACATATGAGTTCCAAAACTTTGTGCTTTCCTCTCCTTGTGATCATCTTGTTTAATTATGCGCTGTTGAGCAAAGCCAGCAGGCACTTGCCCGAGGGAGGAAAATATTATCGAAAGGGGGTCCCGATTAAGACCATCACGGTACATGCCCCCTTTTTATTTCTCATTTTCTTATTGTCATCGCCCGTTGGCCGCACCGGCTACAAAATTGCCTTCTTTATAGATAGCTACCTTCTTCATTTTTGTTTATTTATATATGAACGCAAATTGAATTTTAAAATTTAAACTATTAGTGCCGCTTAGCAAGAAATTTCTAACAGGTCGGCCACCACACCTGCTTGTTTTTGTTTTCACTAATATCGTTTTCACATGGTTCAGAAACCTAAAAGGCTAAAACATGTTTATTTATTTTTAGTGTATATAACTTAAAATAACCTTTAATTGTTAAAAAGTGAACAACATGGCCTAATGAATATTGATCAATTAAATCTAATTCGTCTTATTAGTAGTAACAAAGCCACCATTTCCCTCCTATCATGGTCAACATGGTTGTCGTCGTCTTCAGCCTTGTTGTCAACAGCTAATTGCCTATGCCAACTTTATGATGAGTCTTATATTTCATAACATTTAAAAATCTCTTTTTTTTTTTGGTTTTTACATTTAGCAAGTATTGATGTTGCCATTACTATATTGCATGAACTAATATGCATCCATTTCACCAGTCATAAAGTGTTGCTGGTCCCACTATAAATTAAACAATATTATTTATCTATAATTTTTATAATGAGATTATAATTATTATTTCATACAAACAGCAAGAGGTTGATGTAATACTTACAGGAAAGATCCATATTAATTTGGTGGAACACTGTCTTGAAGATTATCAGAGACTAATATTGTCAACACTGATAAGTACACCATAAAAATCCACAGGGTAAACAGATCTGATGCAAGATTATACAAGGATGCACAAACTAATGTTAAGCCATAGATAGTAACTTTTCAATATATGATCATTCTTTCTAAGTAATATTGTCCAAACTTGGAACCAAGTTCCTTTGAGTTCTATTTGGATCCCATGGCCACAAAACCAAGGGCAGCAACTGAAAGACAATTGCTTAGAAATTACGAAATTTGCAAATTTAAGCAAGGCTAAAACACTCAAACTCCTTGCTTCCCTAACTTCAACTGTCCCTAATAGCTTCTGCTGATTTTCAGCTAGACAATGGAGACATCTATGATTGCATGGAACTTGATAGCCAGCCTACAAAGAGGAACCCTTCGATTATACGAAAGATACAGTCGAGGGAAAAGCCTTCACTACATGGAACAAGAACAACAGCTAACAATTCTGATCATGAATGGACAAGGAACAAGCTGAGAAAGGCCGGAGCATTCGAAAAAGGAAGCTGCCCACCTGGAAGTTTTCCGGTTCTCAAGGCTACCAAGGCAGGGCCGCTAAATTTCAGTGCCATCGAAGATTTTGCAAGTTTACGTGCCAAATCGTTTCTCAAATCAAGAACCACAAAACCGCTGGTTGATGACCATCCCTTATCATTACGTGAGGTCTGATATCTATTATATACCCTTTTCCGATTACTTCTTCTTTTGCTTCTTCTTCTTCTTCTTCTTAGCATTTACTGATCTTTCATGCACTCATTTTATCTTGTGTGTTGTGCTTGATCAACAAAGGCCTTACAATGTATTGCATTCGTTAACATATACATGGATTACGTATAGTATGCAACAGCTTCGGTAAGAGGAAGGTATGGAGGAGCAGAAGGAACTTTAAATGTTTGGCAACCTACGCTTGAGGACGATAGTGAGATGAGCTTATCACAAATATGGGTTTTAAATAGAACGCCGAATGACTTTTCTATGTCACTGGAAGCAGGTTGGATGGTATGTGTGATTCCTTTGTTCACATCAAGAAACGAGATGATCCCTTCTTTTTAATAATTCAAGTTAGCTTTATTTGTTTGCTTTCTTTCCACTTTTATTTAACCTTTTGTCTTTGTTGTTATGAAGGTCAATCCTAGCTTATATGGAGATACAAAAACGCGGTTTTTTATCTTCACCACGGTAATTGTCTGTGCTTACAAATTCCAATTCATAGTGCAACTAGTGCGAAAGGTATATGTGTAAATTGGAAAGAAGTATGTCGGGCAAGCAATTGGGAGAATTTGTGCTGGTAGAGTCGACTACTGAGCACTTAATTTCTCTCTCTCTCTCTCTCTTGTGGGACGTGACAAAAATGTGCTCCATTGGTGTTGATTTTATGGACACCCGTAACACATGATCTCCAACAGCAAATGCAAATACTTGTTTCACTCATTGACTTTAATGGTGAAATTATTCTTAAGACGGCTTTTAGCTTCAAAATCATATATTAACATTTAGTAGTTTATAACATAGACCAACTATACATATATAGGAAGATTCAAATTTACCAGATTTAACATAGTTGTTGGATTGTTAAAAATTAAAATCTGTCGCTTCCATAAAGTGAAAGTGATGCTAAGGGTACCATATACCTTTGCGGTACTACAGGCCATCACTGATGCCCCAGTGGCTACTGTTTCTTACCATATATTGTTCATTTTTAACCATCCTACAATATATATATATATATATATATATATATATATCTTTGTGTGTGTGTGTGCATTAGAATTTTCTTATTACTCTAAAGAATACCCTTGATGCTCTCCTTTCTCTTATCCTATTCACAATTCTTGTAAAACCCACTCTAGTACTTTGCTTCAGAGATCAGACCCTAGAAAGTTATAAAGATATCATGCTCAAAAGAGATTCAGCGATGTTTTCATGTCACTCCTCTAAAATCCCTCTCTGTAAACTATCTCCACTTATATGTGGAGCAACAAATAGTTTGTTTTTTCTCTGTTAAATAAATGGTCATCTTGACAAAGCAGAAACAGCATAAATTAGGAGAAATGTGTTGTGAATGCTGAGATTTGTTATCTTTCCTTGGTTTCAACAGAATGATGGCTACACCACATGGCTCTATAATGATGACAACAAATCACAACAAGAAAACAATGATCTGGAATTCACAATACAAGATGATTATATGCCATTCGGTATGGAACTTGAATGTTCAACTATCGATGTGGAAAACATTGAAATTGAAATCGCCATCCTACAGGTGCGTACCCAATTTCTTTTCAAAACCATCCAGTTCTAAGATAACAAGTCATTAATTTGTCCTTATATTTTTGTGTATATGTGGGAGTTTGTGTTTGTATGTGTGTTTATATAGGTTGAACAAAAGAAGTTCTCAGCTGAACTAAAATGAACCCAATTTTGGTTCCAAAGCCAAAATATTTTTCAAACAATACAACTTATAAACCAATATCGGTTGAACCATTAGCTCATATATATGTATATATAAATGTTTGTTTACATATAAGGGGCTGCTTGGTTGGCAACCCCAAATCCAAGCTTTTTGGATCGCAACGCAACAAGGGTTTTCAATCAAAACTCAGTTTTGGTCAGTGAACTAATAGTAAATGGTAAGAGTTACCCAATTAGGTCTGGGCATCAGGCTGTCTCAGCCGGATAAGGAGTCGGGCTTGGGCCAGCCCACAGCTTGTAAACGCACCCTGGTTAAAATTTAAAAATATATTTTTAATTTAAAATAATATAATCATAATAAATATTATAATTATATATAAAAATCAATAAAAATAATATTAAAAATACATGCTCGGGCTGAATCGAGCTAGGGGCTGGTCCGGTACCTTTTTTTTCAGGTCGGAGCGCGTGACCAAGACGGGCCAATGCCCATGCTTATACTTAATACGTTCATACATGGCCAAATGCTCTGTTGTTGTGGGGAGGAGAATCTGCCACGTTCTACAATCATGGCCGTAGGTCAAAAACTTTACCAGCAGGCCTGAAGGATTCAAATATGGATGGACAAATTAAGTTAAGGTGGACTAGTCGACTTTCTTTTTGAACAAATGAAGTCATAGTATAAATAGCTGTGTGATGCCCTTTGAGTGGATTATCTGCATGCTTATGTGTCAACAGCGGACTCATGTGTGGCCTTATGCTTGTAAAACACAACGTACAATATGTTTAACCAACAGGCGCTCATGAGAACTCACTAAATGATATTGCGGATGTGTACAAGTGAACTTTCAGCATGACATAGTGTAAAGGTGCCCAATTTGTTAAGACTGTACGTAAAGAAATTTATATAGCAATCTAACGAAGATCATTTATCTAAAACATATGGATGTTTCAAATTAAAATAATGAGAAAAATGTGTAAATTGCTATTAGATGACAAAAATGTGCATCACCATTTTCTACTTATTTTTCTCTTAACTGCCCATCATGTTAAATCTGTGCATATCAGATGGAAGGGTGACTTTAAAAAGCTAGAGTCACCATTTAATTATTATATATATATATCAATGGACGTGGTAATGACCTTGCATCAGCTACATCATAGCCCAAATTAACGTCTAAGCTGCCTTGCAAGTGAAAAAATTGAACGTGGAGTTAATAGTTCCCAAAGAAGTTTCAAATCCCCAGGGCGAAGGCTAGTAGGTGGCCTGTGCTCGTTTCAAATCCTCGGTCATCAACTATCTATGCTGCAAAAACAGGGGCCACTGACATGGAAGTTGAAGCACAACCAATCTCATAAGGGGATTAGGAGTTGGGTGGAGGTTTCAGCTCCCTTCTTAGATGGTAGGATGAAATATATCTCCTGCTCACCCAAAAACATGAAGTTAATACTTTGGTTTGTTAGTTGCACTAAAAGATAGTTCAAATTCGAAGTTCCAATTACATCACACTCAGAAATCTTGCAAACAAATAACAACTTAACTAGGCTGATCAGATCAGAGAAAAGGTACGTCTTATTGATTAATTGATTACTAAGGTATGTTCATGTTTAGCAGGATGAGGATCAAAACTGGGCACTTTGGGTGGATGAAACCAGGATCGGCTATTGGCCAAAATCAAATTACAGAGCACGCAATGCAAACAAAGTTGCCTGGGGAGGGGAGATAGTGAATAGGCGGACACAGGGAAGGCACACGTCCACCCAAATGGGCAACGGCCATTTCCCGAGCGAACCGATAGGGAAGGTTGCATACATCAGTAACATGGCCTTATACGACCTCCACATGAATCTTTATGATGTTCCCACACAGATCAGTGTATACGTCAACAATCCTAACTGCTATGATATCAGATATTGGCGATCTGACGGTCCGTATGGCCGGCATATAACATTTGGTGGGCCTGGTCATGATAGTGTACAGTGTCCGTGATCATCGTCTAAGACTGTTATCGTTGCTAGTCTGCACTATTAACTACTTCCATGTTTTTTTTTTATGACATTTTGTCTCGTGGTGTTGCTTGAATCTGGTTTCTTTTGAGACATGATAAAAATCATTGCACAACACCATCTTCATGTCATGCATGGGATTCTGGGTGAGCAGGAGGTTACAACTCAAGTGAAGGTTTGAAGTCTTCTCTTTTCTCCTCAAGGTCCAAGTCTGTTTTACGTGTCTTAAGGTGAGGCCTCTATTGTGCTTCAATTTGTATATTGGAACAGCAGTTCCAAAGAAAGACAGACCCAATTACCAGCCTTAGCTATGTTTATTTCACCAAACCCGTTGAGGATGTCATCATAAATATGATTTCATTTGCGACCAGGAGAGGCCTATCATGGCAGCCATGTTCATGGGGAGTCACTACAAGAAATTCACCGTTCAGTAACATTGAAAACACGTAACCGAGGCTATTCATTAACATGTCATCCACGTTACCAGGTGCAATACCAAATGTTACCAAGTGCAAGTACCAAACCTTACGTGGTTGATTCCTTCGGTGACGTCAAGCAGCAACCTTACTGTTGATCATTCCTTAACGTACCTTCCAATGTTACAGATTATTTTTCCAACTGATCCGTGATAAAGAATGTTACGCCATGTTCTCCAACAATTATATGGCCACACACAGTTTAATCTTTACTAACACGATCAACGTGTTACGAAGTGAGTTATTTTTTTTGAAAAAATTACACAATAGTTGTTACAATTTTGCCTAATACGTTAAAGTACCCAACATAATTGTCAGCAATTCACCTATGCCAACAAAATAAATTGTTTTATGAAGAAAAAGGAAGAAATGAGAAATCTAGTGATCGCACGAATGTGGGTTTTAGATATAACTTAGATCCAAACCCATATTTATGCAAAGAAAAACTGGCAGAGTCTCGGCGTCCAAAATAATTCTCAATAATAAACTTAACAAAATATACTTAATAGGAACTTAATAACAACACCAACAAAGTTCACAAAATGAACTTGACTAAGCAATGATATAACATGTGCATCAACACTTAAACCATGAATAACTATTTTTAACAAAAAACTATTACAAACATCAAGAGTCTAAGAAAGACTCACCTTACTAGCTCATGTAATGAGCTACCCCACTTACAAAAGAAGACACTCCTTGCTGTACTTGTATCACCCAAGCAGCTCACGAAGTGAGCACACCCACTCAACACACTTTTTTTTCACACACTCCTCAATGTGCCCATCATCCTTATTTATAGGGATGAAGAAGTTGGTGGATGATGCTTCCACCGATCTCTACACTTCATATTTTTATTTATTTTATTTTTCTTTAATGATTACATCCATCAACCTACAAAAAGGGAAGAGGATTGTAGCCTCTTGAGTTCTCTCAACTCTTCCCAAGAGTAGGTGATGACTCTTTACAATCTCCCTCTCATTACCGACTCTCTACTCATAACTCCTAGTATTCTTTTAAACTTAGCGAATGTTTGTACTGGCAATCCTTTAGTAAGGATGTTAGCAACTTGTTCTTCTGAAGCAATTGGTTGCAATTGAATCTCTCCTTTGAGTACCTTCTATCTGATAAAATGATTTCCACCTCTATGTGTTTTGTTCGAGCGTGAAAGATAGGATTCCCTGCAAGTCTAATTGTACTTTGATTATCGCAGTTGAGTCTCACTGCATAATCCACATTTTGTTTAATGTCTTTCAACAGTCGCATCAACCACAAACATGCTTGTGCTGCTTGAGATGCTGCTCTATACTCTGCTTCTGTTATAAATAGTGAAATTGTCGGCTATCTCTTCCTACACAATGAAATTACACCACTTCCAAGACTGAATGTATATCCAGTGGTCGATCTTCGAGTTGATAAGTCTCCAGCATAATCTGCATCACAATGACCAACAACTTGACAAGTTGTCCATTTTTTATAAAGTGTACCAAAGTCAAGAGTTTCTTTGATATACCTTAATATTTTTTTTACTGTTTCTAAATGTGGTTTCATTGCATGAACCTGCCCATGACACCAATTGCATAGACAATGTCTGGTCTTGACAGTGTTAAGTAGATTAGGCGTCCAACCAGTTGTCGATACATAGTGACATTTTCTAGCTTGTCTCCTTCATCAATTCTAAGCTTCACATTTATCTCAATTGGTGTTGATATAGGTTTGCAACCGAGCATACCATACTTACGTAGTAACGTAATGAATATACTTCTTTTGGCTTAAAAATAATCCTTTAGATTCGTAATCAATTTCCAATCCAAGGAAGTGTTGCAACTCTCCCAACTCTTTCATTTCAAATCTCACCGTGAGATGTTCACGGATGAGATTAATTTCTTCATTATCATCTTGTAATAATTAAATCATCAACATAAATTAACAAAATAGTAAGTTTTGTACCTCTTGTCTTGATGAAGGGACTTGAATCTGCTGAGGCGACTTGAAATCCAATAAACGCCCAAAATTCAGCTATTTTTCTGTACCATGTTCTGGGTGCTTGTTTCAATCTATAGAGTGCTTTTCTTAGCTTGCAGACGTAGTCTGACTTGTTTGGAGAATTGAATCATTCAGGTTGCTCCATATAGATTTCGTGATCAAGATCTTCATATAAAAAAGTATTTTTTACATCCATTTGCCAGAGGTCTCAGGATTTGCGTGCAGCAATGGTTATTAGAATATGTACAGATGTGATCTTCACAACAAGACTAAAAGTTTCTTTAAAGTCAATATTATACTATTGAGAAAATCCTCTCGCGACTAGTCGAGCCTTATATCTATCGACTGAGCTATCTGCCTTTCTTGATGTGATATTCACAACAGAACTAAAAGTTTCTTTAAAGTCAATATTATACCGCTGAGAAAATCTTCTCATGACTAGTGAAGCCATATATCTATCGACTGAGCCATCTGCCTTTCTTTTTATTTTGTAAACCCACTTACAAGTAATGGGGTTTACTTCTACATGCTTTGGTACGAGCTCCAAAGTCTCGTTATGCTCCAATGCCTTCATTTCATCTTTCATTGCTGCTTGCTATTTTTCAACATCTTTAGCTTCTTCAAAAGAAGCTGGCTCGATCTCCTCCATGATGGCACAATCTGTGTCTGCATACTTGGGATTTGGTTTTGGTATTGTCGTTGATCTTCTTAGTGTTATGGGTGCTTCTTCTAGCTCATCAAGTTGTGATGGTCTTTCTTCTTCTATATTTCGTTGTTGAAGAGGGCTGACTCATGTTCTCCATGGATCTGCTTGTTCTTCTTGTCTTGGGCTGTGAACTTGTTTATTTGGTCGTCTTGCTTCTATGACTTTTGGATCAGGCTCTCCTTGATTCATCTCAAATTGTATTTTGTTTCAAACATCTCTTTCAAAAACTGGAGAGTCTGGAAACGTCTTCTTTTTTTCTGACCACTAAGATGATGCTTCATTGAAGATGACATCGCGAGAAACATGAACTTGTCATGTGCTTGAATTATCACATCGCCATCCCTTTCGATATGGATCACATCGGACAAAGACACATGTCTGTGTCTTCTTGTCAAACTTAGTCCTGTGCTGCTCAAATAGAAAGACATAACATACACAACCAAATACTCTAAAATAAGTCACAAACGACTTCTTTTTATGGAGCATTTCATAGGGAGACTTAAAATTAAATCTTGACAACTGTAGTCGATTAATGATGTGTACAACAGTGCTGACAAACTCGACCCAAAATCTCGGTGGCATGTTCTTTGCATGCATCATGCTTCGACATGTTTCTGCTATATGACGATTCTTACATTCTGCCACTCCATTTTGTTGTGGCGTATAGGCACATGTAAATTGCATTCGAATACTATGTTGCCTCATGTATGCCATAAACATGACAAATGTATATTCACCACCATTATCAGTGCGTAGACACCGAATTCTATACCCAAGTTCTTTTCGCACCATCTGGTAAAACTCCTTAAAATTTTCAAGTGCTTCAGACTTTTCTTTCATAAAATAAACTCAAGTATATCTTGAAAAGTCATCAATAAATGTGATAAAATACCATTTACCTCCAACTAGGGCTGGGCATCGGGCCGGACCAACCCTGCCCGGCCCGATAAGAATGTCAAAATCGAAGCTCGGAAACCGTATCGGGTCAGCCCGAGGTCCGACCCATTTATAAACGGGACAAGCCGGGCCAATGTAATTTCCGGCCTCGGGGTTCGGTTAATGCCCGAAGCCCGGCCCGACCCGACCCGACTGATAATGGGCCGGGCGGGCTTAGTTGGGCCGGGCCTGTTTCTCACAATAGTTACCAACATTTCATAGAGCAAAGCAAGCTGCAGATGGAAGCTTCCAAGGTAGGGGGCTGTAGATGAGAACTTCAAAGGGTTCCAACGTAGACAAGAATTTCCTCGCTCGAATGAGATGGCAAAGGTTGATCCTGATTATTTCTTCTTTCTTTTCCTCATTCTCGATCGAGTGGTTGTGGTGGACAGTCAATTGGAATGCAAAATCTGGCGATGAAATGAAAAAATGATCAACTGGTTGCGATGAAAACGAGAAGCGAGGGAGAGTGTGATGAAGAGGCAGTAGTGAGGGAGAGGAGCGCGATGGAAGAAGCCCTAACTGGCAGACAAAAATCGTCGAAAAAAAGTCGGACCTTCACTGCGACGGCGAAGGGTAGGACCAAAGGCTGACGGAGAGGACCGACGGCTGTGCGGCGGCGGCAACGACGATGATGGGAAGGACCGAAGGAGGCAGCCGAGGGCCGATGAGGAGGATGAGAGGAGGCAGTCTCGATGATGGGGATGAAGCTTTTTACAAAAAAAAGTCCAAAATCCTAAGTTACCTAAGTTCAATTTTGTAAAAAAAATGAAATAATACTATAATAATAATGTCGGGCTTCTTGGGCCGCCACCGATCACAGCGGCAAGCCCAAGCCCGATCCTTTATTTACCGGGCCGGGCCAAGCCCGAGAAAAAAAGCCCGAAACTCAATTTTTCAAGGTCGGGCCTGGGCCCGTGGCGGGCCGGGTACCAGGTACCCCACGGAGGTCTGACCTGGTGCCCAGGCTTACCTCCAACTGATGGGTCTGGTACTTTGCCGAAGACATCTGAATGCACAAGCTCGAATGGTGCTTTAGCTCTGTACTTGGATTCTTTGAATGGCCTTCTGTGTGTCTTTTCATATTGACATCCAGGGCATACTTTGTCTATTCATACTTCAAGCTTTGGCAGACCAATCAACAGACCTTTATTAGACATCTCCTGAAGTTTGTTATATCCAATATGAACAAGTCTCTCATGCTAAATATCTGAAGTATCATGTTTCCTTATTTTGTCAATATATGCTGTTTCTGCTGATATGACATATATTGACTCAACTTTTCTTCCTTCAAATATGGGAGTTCCTTGAACATCTGCGTATTTATAAACTTTCACATTATTAAGACCGAACACAACATAGTGGCCTAAAGCTGTAAGTTGTCACACAAATAATATGCTCTTTGTCATTCCTAGAACATGATAAATGTTTCGTAAAATCCGGCCTTTGCCTAGGTTAGCTATAACCTTTGCTTCTCCATCGTGTGCCACTGGGAGCTTTGTGTAATTAGCAGTAACAACAACTTGATTTTCGTCATATTCTTTCATACTTAAAAACTTGCTCTCATCACCAGTTATATGATTTGAACATTCAGAATCAATTATCTAAGCAGTTGATAATTGAACTTCTCTTCTTTTTCTTTTACAGGTTTTATATGAACAGAATTGCATCTTTCTTGTGTAATATCCTCTTTAATCTCCATTGTGTATAAAAATGAACTTTTCTATACAGTCTCATTAGCTTCCCCACGTTGTTTACTTGTCGTGGCTGTATTTCCTTCATATATTTTACATCTAAAACACTTCTTCTTTGGTCTCCACTGCTCTGTAGTTTCTCTTGTTCTCTTTTCTATATTTTTCTTTTTCTTTTTATCAATATTTCTACTTGGAGACCTAATGACTGACTTAGCTGGCCAACGTGACCTTTGACCCTTACTAAACAAAGTTTCCTCATTATTTATTTTGAGTGAAAGCCCAGCCATTTGCTTCACTAATGTTTCTTGATTAATCAAAAGATTCTCTAACTCCAACAATGTTGGTTGAACTGGCCAGCCTTGAACATCAATTATAAAACTGCTAAATTCTGAACGAAGTCCACGAATAAGAATTCTCTGCATACGGGCCTCAATAATCTTAGACTCAAGGTCAATTTGAGAAATCTCCTTACAAATGTTTTTAACTTTCATAAAATATTCTGCTATCGACATGTTTCCTTAAGTTAATGTAGGTAACTCATTTTCTAGTAGTTGTAGGTGAACATCATTAGCACGAGAAAATAATGTTGCAAAAGTATCCCATGTTTCTTTAGGAGTCGGAGCATCACGTATATGCTCTAATAAATCCTTTTTAATTGATACTTTAATTGCGAATAGAGTTTTTTCTGCCTTGATCACCCATTTCTTCTTAGCTTCCTCGTCGATATGAATATTACAGTCTGATCACAAAACTATCTCTCATAATTTCTGTCTTAGAAAATGCGACTCCATGCAAGATTTCCAATAGCTATAATTGTTATTGTTAAACTTCTCAATATTATTTAATGCAACTGTTAATGCCGCCATAATTTTTGAATATAATTGGCCCAATTAATCTCACTAGTAAATCGGCCCTTAGACGTAACCTCACTCTGATACCACTTGTAGGAAAAACGAATGTGGGCCCTATATATAACTTAGATCCAAACCCATATTTATGCGAAGAAAAAAACTGACAGAGTCTCGACGTCCAAAATAATTCTCAATAATAAACTTAACAAAGTATACTTAGGAGGAACTTAATAACAACACCAATAAAGTTCACAAAATGAACTTGACCAAACAACAATATAACATGTGCATCAACACTTAAACCATGAATAACTATTTTTAACAATAAACTATTATATGAACACCAAGAGTCTAAGAAAGACTCACCTCACTAGGTCATGTAATGAGCTACCCCACTTACAAAAGAAGACACCCACACCCCTTGCTGTACTCATATCACCCAAGCAGCTCATGAAGTGAGCACACCCACTCAACACTCTTCTTTTTCACACGCTCCTCAATATGCCCATCATCCCTGTTTATAGGGATGAAGAAGTCGGTGGATGATGCTTCCACCAATTTCTACACTTTATATTTTTATTTATTTTATTTTTCTTTAATGATTACATCCACCCACCTACAAAAAAAGGAAGAGGCTTGTAGCCTCTTGACTTCTCTCGACTCTTCTCAAGAGTCGGTGATCACTCTTTACAATCGCAACACCTACTACCAAAAAGGGATAGATATTGTGTTGCCTCCAACCAAAATTTTCATAATCTCATAACTTGCAACATGCATCTACCAAGCTGCTGTGGGACTATTGAGGGATGATATCTGCACGTAAAATATAAAACTACATGCTTACTAAGGTGAAGTGAATACCTTCAGAAATATGGCTATCTTTCAATCATCATTTAAACTTTTTTCTGTTTTGATATATTGCTGGATCTCGAATAAAAATAATGCCACTGTCAGACCTTGGAACCTGCAAACCAAATGAAACAGACACTACTGATAAGCAAGGTCATACATAAGTAAGGTCATACCAAGCAGAATGACTCCTCACAGAAGATTATAATTGAGGCTAGAAAACAAAAAATGCTAGAAATAAAAAAACGTGATTATATGAGTTTTATTTGTTTTTCGTTTTTTTTATTTTTTTGTAATTTTTAGGATTTATTAAATGTTTTAAAATTTTAAAAAATTTACCGAGATTTTCTAAAGATATACCTGAGATATACAACTTTGCCATATTATACCCGAGAAATTCATCGTTCTATAATACCCCCATATCAGTGACTGAAAAGGTTAAAATGTAAAGCTCAAAAGGGGAAATGAAGGTTGGGCTAGAATTTAAAAATGAACCCTTACTCAAGAAAATGTCGGGTCACACAGCTAAGTTTCTGAAATCCAAAAAAAAGGGAGCGTAGGACATCAAACGTTGAACTTTTACTGACACTTCTCAGAAAAACATAGTTGAAGCCCACGACGTTAGACTAAAAAACGTCACTGAGGAACCCAAAGGACTTTTACTAATGATTTATGAGAAATGACAGTAAATGTCCAAAGACTGCAGAACCTTTAGTTAGTTTTTTTCAGAGAAATGTCATTGAAAATTAATACTTTGAGAACTTTTACAAAGAAAACCGAGAGTGGGATTTATACTAGTGAAAATGTCGACTACTTCAGTCCCTCGATAAAAGAAAGAAAGAAAAAAGAACTTCTCAATGACGTTTCGTTAGATATGTCAGTATATAATCGACCCCTTTACTGATGGTTTAATATATATATATATATATATATATCCAAAAAAGGGTGAATGTTTGCTAACATCTTTTGGCGAAGCGAAGAGGGGAGAACCTTTACTGTCGTTACTAAAGAAAAACAAGATTACGTCCCTACTCTTGTCCACATTGCTAGGTATTCCTCGATTTGGGCAGCCTAGTTCCCACCCTCCCTCTCTCTTGGGCTCCCTTCTCTTCTCTTTCATCCTCTCATTCATTCGCAATAGCATTTCGTCCAGGTTTATTGGTGTTGCGTTTCAATTAATTACGTTCACTGTCATTTGCATTTCATTTAATTTAGATTTCATTAGAGTGCATTTAATAGGCGCGCTATTTCATCTCGTTTAGTTCAAATTGCATTTACGTGATTGCATGGGTCCCTCTAGGAGGTGTATTTAGGCCCACTTTTTCATTGGTGCCTCTAGCCAATACTTGGAGTTTTCTTTCGTGTTTGATCTTGTGGATTTGGTTCATGTTTTAGGTTAGCTTAATTATTTTACGATTGCGCTCTGTTTTAAATATATATGGTTTTTATTCAATAATTTTTTGGCTGGGAATACTTCATAGAGTAAACGAAATAAGTCCTTATAGACGACTATTGAAGATTATATACTGAAAATTTCCAATCATCTTTAGCATACTCCATTTCATGTGGATTTTGGATGAATTTTTATTCCAAATTTTTACGTAATCCATGTGTCAACTAAGTGCAGACGAAATTTCATCTAATTTGTAGTTGATTTTGTTGGGTTTTTAAAGATATTCTCCAAACTGGTTTTCTGCACCGCTAATTTTTTTGACCTGTTCGGGTCAAGGACATTAAGTATTTGGAAAATTGATTTCTTGGATGTTCTGATATGAATAAGGGTCCTCGTGCATTCAAGTGCAGGTTGGTATATGCAATTCGTGCTTCGTCTACACTGTATTTCATGGAAGCATCTTTTTTGAAGTACTTCCTCTCAAAAAGACACATCAAACTCATTGCTTAAACAGTAATTACGGATGGAAAACTTAAAGAAGAAGTAGAAGACGAAGAAGAAGAAGAAGAAATGATTTTCTCATTCACAAGATGCATCTGAATTTAAGGCCTTTGCTTCACTTGCCCTCCTTTTTCTTTTACACAAGCACGCAAGATTTCTTTTTCTTTTTTAAATTTGGTGGACTAAAATCATTATTGAAATATTTTTAGGAAAACACTTTCTAAGTTTTACCTTCTGATATGATTAAGAATCAATTAAGATACTGAATCAATGCCACTTATATACGAAAGATTTGCCAACCATATGCAAAAAAAGGCATAGAATCCAACATAACCAAAAAGTGAGTGAAGTTACACAATAAGGGGTTCACAAAACGACGCCACTTTCTCTATTTGAAGAAAGAAAGGATTTGATTTTATGGTCTTTTGATTATTATTGGCGGCCTTACCAAGTGATTATCTTTCCAAAAAATTATCACTTTTTATTTACTATAAATTAGCAATTGCTTCACTTTGAGGACCAACCAATGCTAGATTCTGTGCAGTGTAGAATGCTCAATATGCATTTGAGTTGCAAAACTTTGTGCTTTCCTCTCCTTGTGATCTTCTTCATCAATCATGCCCTGTTGAGTAAAGGCAGCAGGCACATTCTCGAGGGAGGAAAATATTATCGAAATGAGGTCCCCATCAAGACCATAACGGTATATACCTTTTTAGCTGCAATGGCAAGTGTGTCCAGCTACGAAAATTGCCTTCTTCATATATATACCTACCTTCTGAATGCAATTTGAATTTTAAAATTTTTAAACTGCTGCCCCTTAGCCAGAAGGTCAACCACTACACCTGATTGTTTTTTGTTTCACCAATATCCGTTTCACATGGTCCAGAAACCTAAAACATGTTTGATTTTTCATTTAGTGTATATAACTTAAAATAGCTTTTAATTGTTATAAAGTGAAAGAACATGGCCTAATGAATATTGATCAATTAGAGCTGACTCGTCTTATATTTCATAAAGTGTTGTTGATCCCACTCTAAATTAAACATTATTATTTATTTATATTTTTATAATGAGCATACAATTATTTTTTAATAAAACAGCAAGGGGTTCATGTGGCACCTACTGGACAGATGCATATTAATTTGGTGGAACACTGTCTTGAAGGTCATTAGAGATTAATATTGACAACATTGATTGGTAAACCATAAAAGTCCACAAGGTAACCAAATCTGATGCAAGATTATACTTGGATGCACCAACTAAACTTAAGCCATAGATGATTACTTTTCAATCTACGATCATTCTTTCTAAGTAATACAGTCCAAACTTCGAAGCAATATCCTTTGATTCTATTTGGATCCGATGGCCGCTAAAGGAAGTGCAGTAACTGTTTTATCAAATTGTTCAAACAAGCTGAAAGATAATTGCTTAGAAAATATGACATTTGCAAATCTAAGCAAGGCTAAAACTCCTTGCTCTCCTAACTTCAATTGTCCCTAATTGTTTTTGCTGATTTTCAGGTAGATGATGGAGACATCTATGATTGCATGAAACTTGATAGTCAGCCTCGAAAGAAGAGCCATTCGATTGTAAGAAAGATACAGTCTAGGGCAAAGCCTTCGCTACATGGAACAAGAACAACAGCTAACAATTCTGATCATGAATGGACAAGGAACAAGCTGAGAAAGGCCGAAGCATTAGAAAAAGAAAGCTGCCCACCTGGAAGTTTTCCTGTTCTCAAGGCCACCAAGGCAGGACCGTTAAATTTCAGTGCCATAGAAAGTTTTGCAAGTTCACGTGCCAGATCGTATCTCAAATCAAAAACCACAAAACCGCTGGTTAATGACCATCCATCAGAACATGAGGTCTGATATCTATTATATACCCTTTTCCGATCACTCTTCTTCTTTTGCTTCTTCTTCTTCTTAGCATTTATTGATCTTTCATGTACTCATTTTATCTTGTGTGTAATGCTTGATCAACAAAGGCCTTAGAATGCATTGGTTTCGTTAACATATACATGGATTATGTATAGTATGCAACTGCTTCGGCAACCGGAAGTTATAGAGGCGGATATGGAACTTTGAGTATTTGGCGACCTAGGCTTGAGGACGATAGTGAGATGAGCTTATCACAAATATGGGTTTTAATTAGACCGTCGAATGATATTTTGATGACACTGGAAGCAGGTTGGATGGTATGTTTGATTCCTTTGTTCACATCAAGAAAAGAGATGATCCCTTCTTCTTAATAATTCAAGTTAGCTTTATTTGTTTGCCTTCTTTCCACTTTTATTTAACCTTGTGTCTTTGTTGTGGTGAAGGTCAATCCTAGCTTATATGGGGATCGAAGAACCCGGTTTTTTATCTTCACCACGGTAATTGACTGAGCCTAACTCCATTGGTGTTGATTTTAAGAGCATCTATGACACACTAGCAAATGCAAATGCTTGTTTCGTTCATTGACTTTAATGACGAAACTATTTTGAAGACGCTTCAAAATCACATAATAACATTTAGTACTTTATAACATGGACCAAGTATACATATATAGGAATATTCAAATATACCAGATTTAACATGGTTGCTGAATGGTTAAAAAAGTAATGTGTGCGCGCATTGGAATTTTCTTACGCTCTGAAGGATACCCATGGTGCTGCCCTTTCTCTTATCCTATTGACAATTATTGTAAAACCCACTCTCATACTTTAGTTGGTTCGTTGGGGCCGTTTGATTCTCGGGAGAGGTGAAAAGATTTTTCCGGGTCTTTTTTTTTGCCCGTCAGGGCTTCGTCCTCACGCTCACGCCTTCGTCCTCACAAAACAATCCAAACCATGTATCGATCCTTGTTTTCCGATTCTCAGCAGTAAACCTCTGCAGATGCCGGTTCCTCCGATTGATGATCACGGAGCGAGCCGTCGATGGGTTGAGGATGAGATTAGGTAAATTCCCCCAATTCTGCCATTGAAGACGATCGAGCCACCTGCGAGGAGCCGCTTCAATCCCCTGCCCTCCGATGTTCCACGTCCGTCATCTTTGTCTCCCCTCTGTGTTCGTTTGTTGAAGATGGAAAAAAAGGAACAGCAGATGAGTTCTACCATTCTGAGATCTTTAGTCTCACAACCACCCAACAGTAACGTCAGCAGATGCGTCTTTCTTCTCCAATCGTGTGCGTCCAACGGAGCTGTCAACCGTGGACAGCAGGCTCACTCATGGATTATCATCAGCGGCTTACAGCAGATCCCTTTCTTGGTCACCAGCCTTATCAATATGTATACTCGAAGTGCCACCAGCCATGGGAAGCTGTCAAGGTTTTCCGTCACACAATTGAACCGAATGTGCTCGTGGAACGCCCTCATTGCTGGCCTGGTTCACGATCATTACTTCTCAGTTGGGTTCTATCACGAGATCAATGCCAGCCATGTCCGTGGAGACAAGTTCACCTACCCATGCGTGCTCAAGGCTTGGACCAATCTGCAGGACCCTTGGGAAGGCAAGAAAGTCCATGCTCGCCTGTTTAAGGGGGTGGGGTTGCGTTTGGATGCTTTCATTTCTGCTTCCTTGATCAATTTCTACTTGAAATTTGATGCTCCAGATTACGCACGCCAACTGTTTGATAAAATGATTGAGCGAGACGTTGTATTGTGGAACTCGATGAATAGCGGGTATGCGCAAAGATGTAGATTGTTGAAGCTTTGGAGGTGTTTCGGCTGATGGCAGAAGGAATCGAACTCAGCAACTATACCACAACCGGGATTCTGTCAGTGTTAGCAGCAAAGGGGGACGTTGAAAGAGGCAGAAAGATTCGTAGTTATGTTAGGGACCATAGTTTACAGGACGATGTTGTGGTATGCAACTCCTTGGATAGATATATATGGGAAATGCAAGAGCTTCAAAGAGGCTAGGCAAGTATTTGATGAAATGACGCAGAGATAGGATTTTCGTGGAACTCCATTATTTTAAACAAATTTATGGAATTTTATTTCTCAATCATCATATACACATCAAAATGAGAATATTTTTCTCAATCCTAAAAATATTTTTTCAATTACATATTTCCATATTTTTCTCAATCCTAAAAATATTTTTTCAATTACATATTTCCAATTCATCAAACGACCCCTAAAAGATTCATCAAACGACCCCTAAAAGATCAGACTCTAGAAAGTTATATAGGGATTGTGCTATAATACTTATTATATTTCCATTGTTTCAACAGAATGACTGCTACAATACATGGCTCTATAATGATGACCGCAGAAAACCACTAATCAATAGTCTGCAGTTCATAAGAATGGATAATTATATGCCCTTCGGTAAGCAACTTGATTGTTCAACTATGGGTGGGGATAACACTGAACTTGAAATCATCATCAAACAGGTGAGTATCCAATTTCTTTGTGTGTATGTGTGCGTTTTTGTGTTTGTATGTGTGTTTATATGGGCTGAACAAAAGAAGTTCTCAATTGTACTAAAATGAACCCAATTTTAGGTCCAAACCCAAAATATTTTTCAAACAATACATACAACTTATACTCTAGTATCGGCTGGACCATTAGCATATATATATATGTTTACATAAATTTTTGGCTGACAATCCCAAAACCAGGTTTTTGATGTTGAGATGAATACCTAATGCGTCCAAGCAAGACTAAATGCTCTGTTGTCGGGAGTAGAATTTACCATAGTCTAGTAGGCGTGGAGGATTGAAATATGAACGACTTAAGTTATGGCAGACTAATCGACTTTCTTTCACAAAGTTCAAATAGCCACATTCTGCATCAATTCATGCCTTTTGAGTGGATTATGTGCATGCTTAAGGGTGTCCAATTTGTTAGGACTATACGTAAATGAAAATTTATATTTGAGAATAATATTTTTCTTATATATATATATATATATATATATATATATATATATATATATATATATATATATATTACAAGTATCCTGAAAAACTCAGTTTTTGTCATACAAACAAGAACCAGGTTTTCAAAGTGAAAACCTATTTTTGCCTTTTTCTTCAAACAGGCAAACCAAATTTTTAAAACTCATTAAAAAACCAGGTTTTAACTGAATCCGGTTTTGCGAAAATCAGTCTTTCAGACGATATTCCAAACACCCCTAATACAATATGATGCCAAATCAACTAATGTCTGTTATTTATCAACTGACTTGGTAAAGACCTTGCGTCGGCCTCATCATACACCAAATTAATATCTAAGCTTGCCTTGCAAGTAAAAGAATTAAACATGGAGTTAATAGTTCTCGAAGAAGTTAGTACAACAGTCGGGGGGACGAGTGCTAGTAGGCATCAACTCTCTATGCTGAAAAAACAACTCTCTGTGCTGAAAAAAATGATGGCCACTGACATGCAAGTTGAGGAGTGGCGGTCGTGGCTTTTTAAGGCACCAACGCATGCCTGCCCTATATTGTAAGAGGACAAGGGGTTAGGTGGTTAAGTGGATGCTTCGGCTCTCTTCTTGGTTAGTAGAGGGTTATATTCCTCTTGCTCAACAAAAAATATGGACTTAATACTTTGGTCTGTTATTTATCTGCCCTAAAATGTATCTTAAATTCGAAGTTCGAAAATCTTCCAAACCAAAAAACTAAAGAAACTCAAAGCAAAACTGCAAACAAATAACAACTTAGCTAGGCTGAGATCAGAGAAAAGGTATGTCTTATTGATTAGTGGATTGCTAATGTATTTTTCATGTTTGGCAGGACGAACATGAAGACTGGGAGCTTTGGGTGGATGAAACTATGATCGGCTTTTGGCCAAAATCAAATTACAGAAGACACTATGCAAACAAAATTTCATGGGGAGGTGAGGTAGTGAATAAGCGGACAAGGGGAAGGCACACATCAACCGAGATGGGGAACGGCCATTTCTCGAGCGAACCAATAGGGAGCGTTGCATACATCAGTAACATGGGCATATACGACCTCGACATGGATCGTTATCATGCTCCCGAAGCGATCAATGTATACCTTCCCCGGCCGGACTGCTATGATCTCAAATATTTCCCATCTGACGATGAATATGGCCGGCATATAACATTCGGTGGGCCTGGTTATGATAGAACAAAATGTCCTTGATCTTCTTATTAGACTGTTATCGATGCTAATCTGCACTGCTAAGTAATTCTTTTTTTTTTTTTTTTTTTTTACGTTTTGTTTTGTGGTGTTCCTTGAATGAATGAGGTTACTTTTGAGACACGAGAAAAATCATTGCATGAAATCCTTAATTACCAAGACGTACTAAAACCATATTCATTCAAAAAGGAGGGTAAGTGCTTTGTTTGCACTGTTAAGTAATTATCAAGAATTAAAGTCTTGATTAATTAGCTTAAATTATACATGAAAACCATATAGCGATTATAGGTTATTAGTCTTAATACCCCAAGGGATTTTTTACTGCCCTGTCTGGTTATCCTGCTCAGAACAGATTTTCTGATCATTCACAAGATACGTCTGATTTTTATTGCCTTTCCCTTCACTTACCCTCCTTTGGTATCGTCAAGCAGCAACGTTACTGTTGATCATTCCTTAACGTACTTTCCAACGTTACATTAGAGTGCATTTAATACGTGCAATATTTCATCTCGATTAGCTTAAATATATATGGTTTTTATTCAATAATCTTTTGGCGGGGAATACTTTATATAGTAAACGAAATAAGTCCTTATAAAAGACTATTGAAGATTACATACTGAAAATTTCCAATCATCTTTACCATACTCCATTTCATGTGGATTTTGGATGAATTTTAATTCTAAATTTTTACGTAATCCACGTGTCAAGTAAGTGCAGACCAAATTTCATATAATTTGTAGTTGATTTGGTTGGCTCTTCAAAGATATTCTCCAAACTGGTTTTCTGCACTGCAAATTTTTTTGACCTGTTCGGGTCAAGGACATTAAGTATTAGCAAAATTGATTTCCTGGATGTTCTGATATGAATCAGGGTACTCGTGCATTCAAGTGCAGGTTGGTATACGCAATTGGTGCTTCGTCTACACTGTATTTCATGGAAAGCATCTTTTTTGAAGTACTTCCTCTTAAAAAGACACATCAAACTCATTGCTTAAACAGTAATTACGAATGGAAAACTTAAAGAAGAAAAAAAAGAAGTTACGCAATAAGGCCTTTCCTTCACTTGCCCTCCTTTTTCTTCTACACAAGCACGCAAGATTTCTTTTTCTTTTTTAAATTTGGTGGACTAAAATCATTATTGAAATATTTTTAGGAAAACACTTTCTAAGTTTTACCTTCTGATATGATTAAGAATCAATTAAGATACTGAATCAATGCCACTTATATACGAAAGATTTGCCAACCATATGCAAAAAAAGGCATAGAATCCAACATAACCAAAAAGTGAGTGAAGTTACACAATAAGGGGTTCACAAAACGACGCCACTTTCTCTATTTGAAGAAAGAAAGGATTTGATTTTATGGTCTTTTGATTATTATTGGCGGCCTTACCAAGTGATTATCTTTCCAAAAAATTATCACTTTTTATTTACTATAAATTAGCAATTGCTTCACTTTGAGGACCAACCAATGCTAGATTCTGTGCAGCGTAGAATGCTCAATATGCATTTGAGTTCCAAAACTTTGTGCTTTCCTCTCCTTGTGATCTTCTTCATCAATCATGCCCTGTTGAGTAAAGGCAGCAGGCACATGCTCGAGGGAGGAAAATATTATCGTAATGAGGTCCCCATCAAGACCATCACGGTATGTGCACCCCTTTTATTTCCCATTTTCCTATTGTCATTATACCTTTTTAGAAGTGCGACAAGCTACAAAAATTGCCCTTCTTTATATATATAGCTGCCTTCTTCATTTTTCTTTATTTATATCTGAATGCAATTTGATTTTTAAAATTTAAAATATCGGTGCCCCTTAGCCAGAAATTTCTAACAGGTCGGCCACCACGACTGTTTGTTTTTGTTTCACTAATATCGGTTTCACATGGTCCAGAAACATAAAACATGTTTGATTTTGTTTTTTCTAGTGTACATAATTTAAAATAGCTTTTAATTGTTAAAAAGTCAAAGAACATGGCCTGATAAATATTGATCAATTAGAGCTGATTCGTCTTATTAGTACTAACAAGGTCGCCATTACCCTAAAATAGCTTTTATGATGAGTCTTATATTTTATAACATTTAAAATCTTTTATTTTTTTGTTTTCTACATTTAGCAAGTATTGGTGTAGCCATTACTATATTCCATTAACTAATATGCATCCATTTGACCTCTCATAAAGTGTTGTTGATCCCACTCTAAATTAAACATTATTATTTGTTTATAACTTTTATAATGAGCTCATAATTATTTTATACAAACAGCCAGAGGTTGATGTAGCCCTTACTGGACAGATGCATATTAATTTGGTGGAACACTGTCTTGAAGATCATTGGAGATTAATATTGACAACATTGATAGGTAAAAAGTCCACAAGGTAACCAGATCTGATGCAAGATTATACGTGGATGCACCAACTCAACTTAATCCATAGATAGTTACTTTTCTATCTATGATCATTCTTTTTGAGTAATACAGTCCAAACTTGGAAATCGTTTGACTTTTATTTGGATCCGATGGCCACTAAAGGAAGTGCAGTAACTGTTTTATCAAATTGTTCAAACAAACTGAAAGATAATTGCTCAGAAAATATGTCATCCGTAAATTTAAGCTAGGATAAAGCTCCTTGCTCTCCTAACTTCAATTGTCCCTAATAGTTTTTTCTAATTTTCAGGTAGATGATGGAGACATCTATGATTGCATGAAACTTGATAGTCATCCTCGAAAGCGGAACCCTTCGATTTTAAGAAAGATACAGTCGAGGGGAAAGCCTTCGCTACCTGGAACAGTAACAACAGCTAACGATTCTGTTAATGAATTGACGAGGATCAGGCGGAGAAAGGCGGGAGCATTCACAAAAGTAAGCTGCCCACCAGGAAGTTTTCCGGTTCTCAAGGCCACCAAAGCAGGGCCGCTAAATTTCAGTGCCATAGAAAGTTTTGCAAGTTTACGTGCCAGATCGTTTCTCAAATCAAAAACCACAAAGCCGCTCGTTGATGACGTTTCTCAGCCAAGACGTGAGGTCTGATATCTATTGTATGTCCTTTTCCGATCACTCTTCTTTTGCTTCTTCTTCTTCTTAGCATTTATTGGTCTTTCATGCACTCATTTTATCTTGTGTGTTGTGCTTGATCAACAAAGGCCTCAGAATTTATTGGTTTCTTTAACACATACATGGATTATGTATAGTATGCAACAGCTTCGGTAACCGGAAGTTATAGAGGCGGCGAAGGAACTTTGAGTATTTGGCGACCTAGGCTTGAGGACGATAGTGAGATGAGCATATCACAAATATGGGTTTTAAATAGTACGCCGAATGACTTTTCGATGTCACTGGAAGCAGGTTGGATGGTATGTTTGATTCCTTTGTTCACATCAAGAAAAGAGATGATCCCTTCTTTTTAATAATTCAAGCTAGCCTTTTTTGTTTTGCCTTCCTTCCACTTTTATTTAACCTTTTGTCTTTGTTGTGGTGAAGGTCAATCCTATGTTATATGGAGATAGAAGAACGCGGTTTTTTGCCTTCACCACGGTAAACGACTGTGCCTAACTCCATTGGTGTTGATTTTTAGAGCACCTATAACACACTAGCAAATGCAAATGCACGTTTCACTCATTGATTTTTCCTCCCTTCCATTCTGAAGACGGCTTTTAGCTTCAAATCACATGACCAAGTATACATATATAGGAATATTCAAACAAACCAGATTTAACATGGTTGCTGAGTAGTTAAAAATTAAAAATCTGCCGATTAAAGCACCATATAAAGTGAAAGTGATGCTAAGGGTACCATATACCTTTGCTGCACCTATATGCCATCACTAATGCCCTGTTACCTTTTTTTAACATATATTGTTTAAAATAAAATCCCTCTCTGCGAAACTATCTCCATTTATATGTGAAATAACAAATATGCTGCTTTTTCTGTGCTAATTAAATGGTCATCATGACAAAGTAAAAAACGCATAAATTAGGAGAAATGTAGTGTGAATGCTATAAGACTTATTATATTTCCTTTGTTTCAACAGAATGACGATTACAACACAGTTCTCTATAATGACGACTATAGAGCACCACCAAACAATCGTCTGGAGTTCACAAGAACGGATGATTATATGCCCTTCGGTAAGCAACTTGATTGTTCAACTATCGATGGGGATAACACTGAACTTGAAATCATCATCAAACAGGTGTGTATCCAATTTCTATGTGCGTATCTGTGCGTTTTTGTGTTTGTATGTGTGTTTATATGGGCTGAACAAAAGAAGTTCTCAAATGTACTAAAATGATCCCAATTTTGAGTCCAAAGCCTAAATATTTATCAAACAACACATACAACTTATAGTCCAGTATGGGCTGGACCATTAGCATGTATACATGTCTATATAAATTTTTGGCTGACAATCCCAAAACCAAGTTTTTGGTGGTGTTTGGATCGCACGAATAAACCATGTTTTCACGAAGCAGTGTTTTGATGTGGGGATGAATACCTAATACGTCCAAGCAAGGCCGAATGCTCGGTTGTCGGGAGTAGAACCTACCATAGTCTAGCAGGAGTGGAGGATTAAAAAATGAACGACTTAAGTTAAGGTGGACTAATCGACTTTCTTTCCAATAAGTGAATTAAAAGTTCAAATAGCCACATTCTGCATCAATTCATGCCTTTTGAGTGGATTGTGTGCATGCTTAGGCATATTATATGTTTAACCAACAGGAACAAGTACACTCACTAAATGATATTGGGGAAGTGTACAAATGAACTTTCATCATGGCATAGTGTAAGGAAGGCAAGAACATGGACTTAATACTTTGGTCTATTATTTGGATAAAAATGTAGCTCAGAATCGAAGTTCCAATTACATCGCACTCGAAAATCTTCCAAACCAAAACACTAAAGAAAATAAAAGAAAAAATTACAAACAAATAACTTAGCTAGGCAGAGATCAGAGAAAAGGTATGTCCTATTGATTAGTGGATTACTAATGTATTTTCAAGTTCGGCAGGACGAAGATCAAGACTGGGAGCTTTGGGTGGATGATACCATGATCGGCTTTTGGCCAAAATCAAATTACAGAAAACGCTATGCAAACAAAATTGTATGGGGAGGTGAGATAGTGAATGAGCGGACAAGGGGAAGGCACACGTCAACCCAGATGGGGAACGGCCATTTCTCGAGCGAACCGATAGGGAGGGTTGCATACACAAGTAACATGGCCATATACGACCTCGACCTGGATTGTTATGATGCTCCCGAAGAGATTGATGTATACGTCCCCCAGCCTGACTGCTATGATCTCGAATATTACCAATCTGACGATGATGATGACTATGGCCAGCATATAACATTCGGTGGGCCCGGTTATGATAGAATAAAATGTCCTTGACCTTCTCATTAGACTGTTATCGATGCTAATCTGCACTGTTAAGTAATTCCTTTTTTTTTTTTTTTTTGCATTTTGCTTTGTGGTGTTCTTTGAATGAATGAGGTTACTTTAAAGACATGAGAAAAATGATTGCACAACACCAATATTAATCTCCTATTGGTGTCATCCATGTGATTCCAAGTGACTGCTAAGCCACCTTCTCCTTATCATCTGTTCTTTGTGTTTCCGGAACCAACCACTTATATTGCAACTTGCACATCGATGTCCTTTTTTTGTTTGTTTTTTTTTTAAGTATATTGGCTGTTTCTATGAGAATTAGAAATAGAGATTGACTGTTTACCAATAACGACTCTATTTGTTGCACCACCCCCCTCAGAAATGTCATGCATGTGATTTCAATAGCCACTAAGGAACACTTATCATGGCAGATATGTTCATCATCAGCTGGGTCAAGTACCTCATAGAGAATAGATTATATGTCGATTTTATTTTCCATCAAGTCGATTATCATTTCTCCTGAGTAAATCAAAACAAATAATTTGCATGTTTAGCAATTTCTAAAAGATGTCGATGTTTCCACTCTACTACTCCATTGTGTTGTGGAGTAGCGATACAATTGTGTTGTTGTAAAGTACCTTGCATTTGAAAGAAAGATTTTATCTCATATAAAAAAAGTTCAGACCCATTATCTGAGCGCCCATTATTAATACAGACTCCAAACTGATTTTTAATCATGACAAAAATTTTTTCATACAATGAAATGTTTTATGTTTATGTCTCATTAGAAAAACTCATGTAGATCTTGTATAGTCATCAACTATACTTAAAAAATAATGTGCTCCAATAAGAGTGAACTGATTATACCACCCACAAATATGACAGTGTATCAATTCAAAAGGCTTTGATGTTTCAACACTACTTAAATCAAATTTCAAGCGAGTTTGCTTTGCGCGATGACAAACATCACAACAAATTTCTTTATTCAAATCACAATTCAAACCTATATAAGAATCAACAAGTTTAAGATGAGAAAGAAAAAGATGACCGAACCGCCTATGCCAGAGATATTGGGAAGAGGACACAGTAAAGCAGCTTGTAGATGAAGTCACTAGATTGAATTCATATATGCATTCTCTTTCTTTTCTTTGACCAATCGTCGTCCTCAACGCTAGGTTCTACAAGACACAATGGGTAAGAAAGAAAGTTACGGAACAATTTAATGCTTTGGTCAATGGACTTACAAAGAGTAGGTTCACTTTGAAAAAAGAAATATGCAAGAAATTTTCAAGAGTGAAAGGTGGTAGTTTAACATCACTAGATTGATTAACAGTTATTATATGTCAATTAGGTAAGATTATAGGTACTTGACAAATTGTTGGTTTTTGAAGTAGAGAGCTCTTGCTCCAGAATCGATAATCCAAAGAAGATGGGATGAACATAATTGCCTGCGAAATTGATAGAAGCAGATGGAGTTTTAACAAGTGATAAGAGTTTATGATGCCCATCCATAGTGAATGAAGGTACAACTTCCTTAGATGATTGTCTAATATTGTAAAAAAAAACTAGTACCATCGCTTGCTTGGAGATCCACCGGCCTTTGATTATGAATGGTCGCCGCAATTAGTAGTGACGAAAATTCATTTTTGAACCACCACCTTGTGTGCCTTCACTCGAGTTACAACGGTGCGTGACAACAGTCGGTTCTGGTTACGTCTCCGGTCGAGCAAGAGTTGCCGCCATGCGAAGAAAAAAAGGGGCAAAAAAAACTTGAAACGCAAAGAGGGGCGACTCCTTCTAGGCTGCACACGGCCTGCAGCAACTGAAACAGAATTATATATATATATATATATATATATATATATATATATATACGCCTGGCCTTCTCTCTTCTCTTTCTGCAGATATGAAACCTGTTCTCCAGAAATCAATTAAGCCCCAGTCTGTGACTGAGATAGGGATGCAGGAAGCAATTGCCGGTAAGCACCGGCGGACGCAAAAATCTCCTCTCGGCAGCTCCTGTTCTCAGCTTACAGATTCAGTTCGACAACAGGTTCTCAGTCGCAAACGTAGGCAGTCGTATTTGCTTGTGTCCTAAGCACCCATCTGGTCCCCTCTGTTAGCCCTGCTACTCTACTTCAGGAATCAGAAGGGAGGAGGCAGAATACAGAGGGAGGGCGATTTCTGCAGCGATGGCCCTCAGGTTTCTGAAACAAGAAGGAATGGCACACAGGCAGCCGGCGGACGCAGAGGCTTCCCACATTCGGTTCCTACCTGTTGTGCCTAACTTCTTCTTGCTCGCAGACTTCAGAGATAGGTCAAAACCCAATCTTTTGAATAGAATTGTGGAAACTGTCGAGGATTGTCCTCGCTGTAATTTTCAGGCTCTCCCTGGTTCACCAGCAGCAGAGGCTTGACTGTTCTTCCGCTCCATCAAGAGGGTTTGTAAAAATCCCAAATCTAAAAATAGAATTGAGGGGGCGGTGGTGATTCTCCGTTGGTAGCCGCAGGCAGCTTCCTGGCTGAGCTTTGGAAAATCGATTGCTCCACAGACGACTAAAAAATTCTGATATTGCGCAACAATTCCCAACCGACTGGAAATTGGGCAAGCAGGAGCAGCAATGACCAGGACTCTTCAATCGCAGGGAATAGAAGAGAAGACGCTAGTGTAAGTCATTACTGTCCAACAATGAAGACACCAGAGAAGATCTTGCTGGTGGAAGGTCCGCATCAGCCAGACTGAACCAGCGAACTGAAGCACGGTGAGGCCATCATGCCTTGCCTTACATCGACCATGAGTTGCTCTGACACATGAGACGAGCGCTGAACGAGATGAGGAGAGAAAGAAACGAGTTGGGCGCAGAGAGAGGGATATAGGGAGACTTATATACAAAAAATTTGTACAAGATTTCAACAACATGTGGCTAATTTTATCCCACAACTTTCGAGTTTCTCTATTTGGATAGTGTTGTGATACGGGTTCATATCCGTTTCGAACCCTTAAGTATAAATACTTTGTCTTGTGATGGTGTGAGACACATTCAGTTTTTTACCGTCTGGGTAATCGGCCCCCTTAGTTATACGTGAATTGTCTGTTCCCATCATTGAGCTGCTATGGCTTAGAAGAGAAACCCATTGCCGCCGCCGCCAATGTCGCTGGGGAACGACTCTATGGGGACTGTAGCCGTTCTTCCTACAGCTGTCGACATTCAGTCGGCAGTCGCCTCTACAGATTCTTCTTTCGCCTTATATGAAACACATGAATCATGAATGTCTCTTTCGATTTCTGCATTTTCGTTTATGCGCTATCTAGATTCTTCGCAAAGTTCCAACACTCTCTTCACGCGAGTTCATCCAAATGAAATGTTTATCATTAAGATAAGCAGCAAATAAGGAGGAGATGAGATAAAGAAAAATATTTTTAACAAGAGATGATTTCCTAACGCAAATATGCCAATGCGTTGCTAAAACACGCATTGTCAAGACTCTGAGCTGAGCAGAATAAATTTAGTAGCGCACTTGAAATGCTCGTTGAAGAAAACGAACACTAATAACAGCGTTTTCATTTATTGCGTTGCCGTATATTAGAATTCTTGTAGTAGTGAAAGTTAGGCAAGGGGAATCGATTGCCAGGTTTTGGGTAACAATACGAATACGTTGAAATCCAAGGTCAGCAGGACTTCTCCTCGGTCCTCTGCCTCCTCTTAGCTGGTCGTTGTTTGCTGCAGGGCCCTAATTGAAGACCCTCCCCGCATGTCACCATGCGCTGCACAGCCCCTGGAACACCCGTTTCGCTCGTCGCAGCCATCTTTGCTCAGCCGGTTGCGGTTGAAGACCAGCGCCACTCGTGAGGGTTTTGGTGGCTGTTCAAGAATTCCAGCCGCAGCAATCGACATCCCCTTCCACTCGTGAGGGTTTTGGTGGCTGTTCAAGGCTTCCCGCGAAAGCAATCGACATCCCATTCCACTCGTGAGGGTTTTGGTGGCTGTTCAAGGCTTCCAGCGAAAGCAATCGGCATCCCATTCATAGCTTGGTGTACATTTTGAAGCTATATGACATTCTGCACACGTTTATGCTTAATTTTGGATTTGATTCATTTAACCAGTTGTTTAGTATGTTGATCTTCTTAAATTAACATAGCAGGTCTGTGCTCAATCGCTAATAGCTTGTTTGGCATACTTTTTGAAGCTTACTGCAAATTCACTTCATCTTGATGATTGTGGGGATGGCATGTAGAGATCTAAAGTTGTTATTTAACATTACAACTTTTCCAACTTTCTAATTTTTTTTTCTTCCCCCCATGGACCAACGTTCTTCTTTAACCTAACTATTGACGTTTTCCCCTAGCGTCAGTAAAGAGAAGATTTACAGACGCAATGAATGTCCCAAGCAATTACTTATAAGTATATGATAAGTTCATATGTAGGAGATTGTATTATGTCGGATGTTATTGACATGATATGTGCGCGTGTGTGAGTGAGTGTGTGTCAGAGAGAGAGAGAGAGAGAGAGAGAGAGTAAAACTTTGGGACATTATGTTGCAATCGAAAGCACTCGCATAGAAATTAAATAAGGTGTTAGGAGCGGTCCATGGAGGCACATGGATGACGCTTTTCTTTAAACATCAGTAAAGGTGAATAACTGTTGACTTTTGTACCTAGCTTCAGTAAAGATAAGATTTACAGACACAATGAATGTCACTACTTATATGTATATGACTAGTTCATTATATGTAGGAGATTATATTGTGGCATGTTATTGAGATGATATATGTGTGTGTGTGTCATAGAGAGAGAGAGAGAGAGAGAGAGAGAGTACAACTTTGGCACATTATGTTCCACTACAAAGTACAACATAATTAGAACATAACCAAGGTGTTTAGAGTGGTCCCTTGAGGCATAACTACAAAGTATTTTTGTGCATTGATACAAAGGTGATCATTATTTTGTATTTTTTGGTATTTTGATGTAAGCGATCACCTTGATAATAATCACTTAGCGAAAATTAACGTAACACTTTCATTAATTATGATAACTACTAATATTAATCTTAAATCAATAGGATGGCATTTTGTTAGATTAGAGTCCCATGGATCCCACACATTTGATCAAATCCTTCTAGAGATCACTTTTAAAAAGTTAATTGGGGTGCAATTAGTTTGCACTTGCATATTTTGGATTAATTTTGTTTCATTTGCAGTTGAGCTTGTATGAATACGCTCACATGGATTACATCTTGGAGTTTAACTTCTCCCGGGTCCCAGTCTTAATTAGCCATCCAAACACACTTTACCTTTTTTTTTTTTTTCCATTATTTCCCTCCCTCTCCACACACGCTTTGTAACGAGAGATTTTGTAGGACCCACATTGCTCGAACCTGGTTATGCACGCCATACTAGTGTATGATTTTTTCCTGCGCGAATAGGGCTAATGACGAAAATACTACCAGATAACTAAAAAAGAAAACTTTTTGTGAGGACAAAAAAGGAAATCACAAAAGGTGAAAAGATTAAAAAGGAGACTCTTTTTTCAAATAATTACCAAAACCTTACCTCTTTTCTTTTTGGTGTAGATGGGTTGCGTGCACCCAACAACTTACTCACCACGTTGCCCACCCTCTCTCTCTCTTGGGCTCCCTTCTCTTCTCTCTCATCCAGGTTTATTGTTGTTGCATTTCAATTAATTGCATTCAATGTCATTTGCATTTCATTTAATTTAGATTTCATTAGAGTGCATTTAATACGTGCGCTATTTCATCTCATTTAGTTGAAATTGCATTTACGTGATTGCATGGGTCCCTCTAGGAGGTGTATTTAGGCTCACTTTTTCATAGGTGCCTCTAGTCAATTATTATAGGGTTTCCTTTCGTGTTTGAACTTGTGGATTCGGTTCATGTTTTAGGTTAGCTTAATTATTTTACGATTGCTCTCTGTTTTAAATATATATGGTTTTTATTCAATAATTTTTTGGCCGGGAATACTTTATATAGTAAACGAAATAAGTCCTTATAAAAGACTACTGAAGATTATATACTGAAAATTTCCAATCATCTTTAGCAAACTCTATTTCATGTGGATTTTGGATGAATTTTAATTCTAATTTTTTACGTAATCCATGTGTCAGCTAAGTGCAGACCAAATTTCATATAATTTGTAGTTGATTTGGTTGGGTTTTTAAAGATATTCTCCAAACTGGTTTTCGGCACTGCAATTTTTTTTGACCTGTTCGGGTCAAGGAAATTAAGTATTAGCAAAATTGATTTTTTGGATGTTCTGACATGAATAAGGGTACTCGTGCATTCAAGTGCAGGTTGGTATATGCATTTGGTGCTTCGTCTACACTGTATTTCACGGAAAACATCTTTTTTGAAGTACTTCCTCTCAAAAAGACACATCAAACTCATTGCTTAAACAGTAATTACGAATGGAAAACTTAAAGAAGAAGAAAAAGAAGTCACGCAATAAGGCCTTTCCTTCACTTGCCCTCCGTTTTCTTCTACGCAAGCACGCAAGATTTCTTTTTCTTTTTTAAATTTGGTGGACTAAAATCATTATTGAAATATTTTTAGGAAAACTCTTTGAGTTTTACCTTCAGATATGATTAAGAATCAACTATGATACTGAATTAATGCCACTTATATACGAAGGATTTGCCAACCATATGCAAAAAAAAAAGAGCATAGAATCCAACATAACCAGAAAGTGAGTGAAGTTACACAATAAAGGGTTCACAAAACGAGGCCACTTTCTCTATTTGAAGAAAGAAAGGATTTGATTTTATGGTCTTTTGATTCTTATTTGCAGCCTTACCAAGTGATTTTCTTTCCAAAAAATTATCACTTTTTATTGACTATAAGATGGCAATTGCTTCACTTTGAGGACAACGAATACTAGATTTTGGATTTTACCATGTAGAGTAGAACGCTCAATATGCATTTTAGTTCCAAAAGTTTGTGCCTTCCTCTCCTTGTGATCATCTTCTTCAATCATGCCCTGTTGAGCAAAGGCAGCAGGCACATGATCGAGGGAGGAAAATATTATCGTAATGAGGTCCCCATCAAGACCATCACGGTATATGCCCCCCTTCTATTTCCCATTTTCCTATTATCATCATACCTTTTTAGTTGCAATGGCAAGTGTGACCAGCTACAAAAAATTGCCTTGTTTATATATATGGCTACCTTCTTCTTTTTGTTTATTTATATATGAATGCAATTTGAATTTTAAAATTACTGCTATTAGTACCCCTTAATTGTTAAAAAGTGAAAGAACATGCCCTAATAAATATTGATCAATTATATTAATTTGGTGGAACACTGTCTTCAAGATCATTAGAGATTAATATTGACAACATTGATAGGTAAAATATAAAAGTCCACAAGGTAACAATCTATGATCTGATGCAAGATTATACATGGATGCACCAACTCAACTTAAGCCATAGATAGTTACTTTTCAATCTATGATCACTCTTTCTAAGTAATGCAGTCGAAACTTGGAAGCAAGATCCTTTGAGTTCTATTTGGATCCGATGGCCTCTAAAGGAAGCGCAGTAACCATTTTATCAAATTGTTCAAACAAAGTGAAAGATAATTGCTTAGAAAATATGAAATTTGCAAATTTAAACAAGGATAAAGCTCCTTGCTCTCCTAATTTCAATTGTCCCTAATAGTTTTTGCTGATTTTCAGGTAGATGATGGAGACATCTATGATTGCATGAAACTTGATAGTCATCCTCGAAAGCGGAACCCTTCGATTTTAAGAAAGTTACAGTCGAGGGAAAAGCCTTCGCTACATGGAACAATAACAACAGCTAACAATTCTAATCATGAATCGACGAGGAACAGGCGGAGAAAGGCTGGAGCATTAAAAAAAGTAAGCTGCCCACCGGGAAGTTATCCGGTTCTCAAGGCCACCAAAGCAGGGCCGCTAAATTTCAGTGCCATCGAAAGTTTTGCAAGTTTACGTGCCAGATCGTTTCTCGAATCAAAAACCACAAAACCGCTGTCTTCTGATGAAGATGAAGACGATCCTCCATCAGCACATGAGGTCTGATATTTATTGTATACCCTTTTCCGATCACTCTTCTTTTGCTTCTTCTTCTTCTTCTTAGCATTTTTTGATCTTTCATGCACTCATTTTATCTTGTGTGTTGTGCTTGACCAACAAAGGCCTTAGAATGTATTGGTTTGTAACATATACATGGATTATGTATAGTATGCAACAGCTTCGGTAATTGGAAGTTATGGAGGCGGAGAAGGAACTTTGAGTATTTGGCAACCTAGGCTTGAGGACGATAGTGAAATGAGCTTATCACAAGTATGGGTTTTAAATAGAACGCCGAATGACGTTTCTATGTCGCTGGAAGCTGGTTGGATGGTATGTTTGATTCCTTTGTTCACATCAAGAAAAGAGATGATCCCTTTTTTTTAATAATTCAAGTTAGCTTTATTTGTTTTGCCTTCCTTCCACTTTTATTTAACCTTTTGTCTTTGTTGTGGTGAAGGTCAATCCTATGTTATATGGAGATAGAAGAACGCGGTTTTTTGCCTTCACCACGGTAAACGACTGTGCCTAACTCCATTGGTGTTGATTTTTAGAAGTAATGTGTGTGCGCATTAGAATTTTCTTATGCTCTGAAGGACACCCATGATGCTGCCCTTTCTCTTATCCTATTCACAATTCTTGTCAAACCCACTCTCATACTTAAGAAATCAGACTCTAGAAAGTTATATAGGTATTGTGCTAAAAGGGGATCCAACTGGCGATGTTTTCGTGTCATTCCTATATGTGAAGCAACAAATAGGCGGCTTTTTCTCTGTTGTAAGACTTATTATATTTCCATTGTTTCAACAGAATGACAACTTTAACACATTTCTCTATAATGACAACTTCAAATTACCACGAACCAATCACCTGGAATTCTCAAGAGTGGATGATTATATGCCCTTCGGTATGCAACTTGATTGTTCAACTATCGATGGGGATAACACTGAACTTGTAATCGTCATCAAGAAGGTGCGTACCCAATTTCTTTGTGTGTACATGTGTGTTTTTGTGTTTGTATGTGTGTTTTTGTGTTTGTATGTGTGTTTAAACGAGATCAACAAAAGAATCAGTTGTACTAAAATGTGCCCAATTTTGGGTCCAAAGCCAAAATATTTTCAAACAATGGATACAACTTATACTCCAGTGTCGGCTGGACCATTAGCACATATATATGTTTATATAAATTTTTGGCTGACAACAGCAAAACCAAGTTTTTGGTGGTGTTTGGATCACACGATGTTTTCACAAAACAGTGTTTTGATTTGGGAATAAATACCTCCTAATACGTCCAAGCAAGGCTAAATGCTCTTTTCGTCGGGAGTAGAATCTACCATGTTCTGGCACGCGTGGAGGATTCAAATATGAACGACTTAAGGTGGACTAATCGACTTTCATTCCAATAAGTGAATTCAAAGTTCAAACAGCCACATTCTGCATCAATTCATGACTTTTGAGTGGATTATGTGCATGATTATACATATTATATGTTTTAACGAACAGGCACGTATAAACTCACTAAATGATATTGGGGATGTGTACAAGTGAACTTTCAGCATGACATAGTGTAAGGGTGTCCAATTTGTTAAGAATACATAAATGAAAATTTATATTTTAGAATAATATTTTTCTTATATATATATATATTACAAGTATCTTCAAAAGTTCAGGTTTTGAAAGTGAAAACCTGTTTTAGCCTTTTCATCCAAGCAGGCAAACCAAATTTTAAAAGCTCTTTAAAAAACCAGGTTTTAACCTAACCAGGTTCTGCGAAAATCAGGACTTTGAGACAATATTCCAAACACCCCCTAAGACAATATGATGCCAAATCAACTAATATCTGTCATTTATCAACCAGACTTGGTAAAGACCTTGCATGAGCCACATCATAGCCCAAATTAACATCTAAGCTGCTTTACAAGTAAAAGAATTGAACAGGGAGTTAATAGTCCTTGAAGAAGTTAGAACAACTGTCGGTGCGACGTGTGCTAGTAGGCATCAACTCTCTATGCTAAAAAGACAAGGCCCACTAACATGCAAGTTGAGGTGTGGTGGTGGCGGCTTTTTGAGACAACAATGCATGACAGCCCTATATCCTTAAGGGGACAAGGGGTTAGGTGGATGCTTCGGCTCTCTTCTTGAACCAAGAACATGGACTTAATACTCTGGTCTGTTATTTACACTAAAATTTAACTCAAATTCGAAGTTCCAATTACATCGCACTAGAAAATCTTCCAAACCAAAAAACTAAAGAAAATAAAAGAAGAATTGCAAACAAACAACAACTTAGCTAGGCAGAGATTAGAGAAAAGTTATGTCATATTTATTAGTGGATTACTAATGTATTTTCATGTAGGGCAGGATGAAGAAAAAGATTGGGGACTTTGGGTGGATGATACCATGATCGGCTTTTGGCCAAAATCAAATTACAGGGCACGCAATGCAAACAAAGTTTCATGGGGTGGTGAGATAGTGAATAAGCGGACAAGGGGAAGGCACACATCCACCCAGATGGGGAACGGCCATTTCTCGAGCGAACCGATTGGGAGGGTTGCATACACCCGTAACATGGCATTATACAACCTCGACCTGGATCGTTATGAAGCCCCTCAAGCGATCAGTATAAACATCAACAACCCTGACTGCTATGATGTTAGATATTTCCAATTTGAGATTGACGACGACGACGACGACGACGATGACGATGACGATGGCTTTCGCCAGCATATAACATTCGGTGGGCCTGGTTATGATAGAATAAAATGTCCTTGACCTTCTGATTAGACTGTGATCCATGCTAATCTGCACTGTTAAGTAATTCCTTTTTTTTTTTTGTGTGTTTTGTTTTGTGGTGTTCCTTGAATGAATGAGGTTACTTTTGAGACATGAGAAAAATGATTGCACAACACCATCTTCATCTCCTATTGGTGTCATCCATGTGATTCCAAGTGACTGCTAAGCCAGTCCCCACGCCCCATTGAAGGTAGAAACTTTTCACCTTCTCCTTATTTGGGAACTGACCACTTATATTTCAATTTGCATATGGATGTCCTTTTTTTGCTTTTTTTTTTTTTAAAGTATAGTGATTGTCTCCATGGCAATTCAAAATAGAGATTGACTATTTACCAACACTGACCCTATTTGTTGCACCACCCCCCCCTCAGAAATGTCATGCATGTGATTTCAATAGCCACTTAGGAACACTTATCGTGGCAGATATGTTGATCATCAGCTGGGTCAAGTACCTCATAGGGAATAGATCGTATTGCAATCTTATTTTCCATCAAGTCGATTATCATTTCTCCTGTGTAAATCAAAACAAATAATTTGCATGTTTAAATCTTTTAAAATATTTAATTATGGCATAGATTGGAAATTAATTAATTGTACCACTACAGTGAAGCAAATTATGAATCGAATCCAACCCGATAATTGATGGTTTAGACTAGAGCGCCTGACAAGATGAATGCGAAACGGGAAAGTCATTGTTACTGGCTTTTTTTCTACAACATAAAAAGGAAAAAAATTGATATTTAATTCAGGACTCTTCTCTCTCTCTCTCTCTCTCTCTCTCTCACTACACACAATTTAATGTGCATAACCTGAAAATATATAGTAATTACCAAGATTTAAAGTCTTAATTAATTCGATTAAATTATACATGAATGTCATATAGCAATTATAGGTTGTTAATCTTAATTTCCCAAGGCCTTTTTGACAGCCCTGTCTGGTTATCCTGCCCGGTGTGAACATCCATTCTGCTTGAAGCAGCCGAAGTTTTCCAGGAAGTTCATTCATTTTCATCAGCATCAGACTTTCAAGCCATCCCAGATTCATGGGAAGTTATGTGCACTGGGATGCAACATGCACAGCTCCTGGTGCATGACATGTGTCTTTTTGTGCCAATGTCAAGAGGTATATGTCATGCACATGAACTTGTGCAAGGTACATAGGTGCATACAGGCTTATGCGTATGACCACTTTGGGGTCATATGTGTTTGAAAAGGTCCACCGTGCAGTTCTTACAGCCATTTTGACCGTCCGCTGCATCAGTGTTGCATATGTAAAATTTCACTGATTTCAGAAAATGGGGTCGGAAGGACCAAAAAAATTGCTAACAACAACAACAACAATAAATAGGAAATGTGGTTTCGATCTCATTCACAACATATATCTGAATGTTATGGCCTTTCCCTTCACTTACCGTCGTTTTCCTTCGTGCAAGTTTGAAGATTTTATTAACTGGGTGAACTAAAACAATACTTGATTTTTTTTTTTAAGAAAAGACTTGCCAAGTTTTACCTTACCTAATATCACAAAGAATCAATCTTGACATTGAATTAATGTCACCTATGTACGAAAGATTTACAACTAGATGTACAAAGGACGGTATCGATAAGAAAGGGTTTTGGTTTTATTATCTTTTCTTGTAATTCCTATTTGCCACCTCACTAAATAAATTTCCTTCTCTAAAAAAAAATCATTTCTCTTTTGCTACAAAATGTAAACTGCTTCACTTTGGGGATTACCAAAAGCTAGAATTTGGATTTCACCATGCAGTCTAGATTGTGGGGATGGCATGTAGAGCTCTAAAGTTGTTATTTAACATTACAACTTTTCCAACTTTCTAATTTTTTTTTCTTCCCCCCATGGACCAACGTTCTTCTTTAACGTAACTATTGACGTTTTTTCCCTAGCGTCAGTAAAGAGAAGATTTACAGACGCAATGAATGTCACAAGTAATTATTTATAAGTAGAGATTTGGTAGGACCCCCATTACTCGAACCTGGTTATGTACGGTGTACTAGTGTACAAATTCTTCATGCGCAAATACGGATAATGACGAAGTACTATCCAGCAATTTTTCATGCGCCAATACGGCTATTGGAAAAAGAAAACTTTTTGTAAAGAGAAAAGGAAAATCGTAAAAAAGTGAAAAGATTAAAAAGGACATTCATTTTTTAAATAATTACCAAAACCTCTCTTTTTTCCTTTTGGCATATATGGGTTGTGTGCACCCAACGAAACACAGAACTCACTCTCCACATTGCTAGGTATTCATCGAATTGGGCAGCCTAGTTCCCACCCTCCATCTTTCTTGGGCTCCCTTCTCTTCTCTCTCATCCTCTCATTCATTCGGGTTAGCTTTTCATCCAGGTATACTGGTGTTGCATTTCAATTAATTGCATTCAATGTCATTTGCATTTCATTTAATTTAGATTTCATTAGAGTGCATTTAATACGTGCGCTATTTCATCTTGTTTAGTTGAGATTGCATTTACGTGATTTCATCTCATTTAATTTAGGCTCACTTTTTCATAGGTGCCTCTAGTCAATACTTAGAGTTTTCTTCTGTGTTTGAATCTTTGATCTTGTGGATTTGGTTCATGTTTTAGTCTAACGTAATGATTTTACGATTGCGCTCTGTTTTAAATATATGTGGTTTTTATCCAATATTTTTTTTTGGCCGGGAATACTTTACATAGTAAACAAAAAAAGTCCTTACAGAAGACTATTGAAGATTATAGACTGAAAATTTTACAATCATCTTTGGCATACTCCATTTCATGTGGAGTTTGGATGAATTTTAATTCTAAATTTTTAAGTAATCCACGTATCAACTAAGTGCAGACGAAATTTCATCTAATTTCTATTTGACTTTGTTGGGTTTTTAAAGGTATTCTCCAAACTTGGATGTTCTGATATAATTCACGTTCCTTGTGCATTCGAGTGCAGGTAGGTATATGCAATTGGTGCTTCGTGTACACTGTATTTCATGGAAAGCATCCTTTTTAAGTACCTCCTCTCAAAAAGACACATCAAACTCATTGCTTAAACCGTAACTACCAATGCAAAACTTAAAGAACAGCAAGAAGAGGAAGAAGAATAAAAGATTTTCTCATTCACAAGATACATCTGAATTTAAGGCCATTCCTTCACTTTTCCACCTTTTTTTTTAACACAAGCACGCAAGGTTTTCATCTTTTTTTTAAAAAAAAAAAAATTGGTGTGACTAAAATCATTATTGAAATAGTTTAAGAAAATGCTTTTTAAGTTTCATCTGATGTGATTAAGAATCAATTATGATACTGAATTAATGCCACTTATATATGAAAGATTTGACAACCACATGTAAAAAAAAAAGCATGGAATCCAACATAACCAAAAATTGAGTGAAGTTACACAACAAGTAGTTCACAAAACGAGGCCACTTTCTCTATTTGAAGAAAGAAAGGATTTGATTTTATGGTCTTTTGATTCTTATTTGCAGCCTTACCAAGTGATTTTCTTTCCAAAAAATTATCACTTTTTATTGACTATAAGATGGCAATTGCTTCACTTTGAGGACAACGAATACTAGATTTTGGATTTTACCATGTAGAGTAGAACGCTCAATATGCATTTTAGTTCCAAAAGTTTGTGCCTTCCTCTCCTTGTGATCATCTTCTTCAATCATGCCCTGTTGAGCAAAGGCAGCAGGCACATGATCGAGGGAGGAAAATATTATCGTAATGAGGTCCCCATCAAGACCATCACGGTATATGCCCCCCTTCTATTTCCCATTTTCCTATTATCATCATACCTTTTTAGTTGCAATGGCAAGTGTGACCAGCTACAAAAAATTGCCTTGTTTATATATATGGCTACCTTCTTCTTTTTGTTTATTTATATATGAATGCAATTTGAATTTTAAAATTACTGCTATTAGTACCCCTTAATTGTTAAAAAGTGAAAGAACATGCCCTAATAAATATTGATCAATTATATTAATTTGGTGGAACACTGTCTTCAAGATCATTAGAGATTAATATTGACAACATTGATAGGTAAAATATAAAAGTCCACAAGGTAACAATCTATGATCTGATGCAAGATTATACATGGATGCACCAACTCAACTTAAGCCATAGATAGTTACTTTTCAATCTATGATCACTCTTTCTAAGTAATGCAGTCGAAACTTGGAAGCAAGATCCTTTGAGTTCTATTTGGATCCGATGGCCTCTAAAGGAAGCGCAGTAACCATTTTATCAAATTGTTCAAACAAAGTGAAAGATAATTGCTTAGAAAATATGAAATTTGCAAATTTAAACAAGGATAAAGCTCCTTGCTCTCCTAATTTCAATTGTCCCTAATAGTTTTTTCTGATTTTCAGGTAGATGATGGAGACATCTATGATTGCATGAAACTTGGTAGTCATCCTCGAAAGCGGAACCCTTCGATTTTAAGAAAGAGACAGTCGAGGGAAAAGCCTTCGCTACATGGAACAATAACAACAGCTAACAATTCTGATCATGAATCGACGAGGAACAGGCGGAGAAAGGCCGGAGCATTCAAAAAAGTAAGCTGCCCACCGGGAAGTTTTCCGTTACTGAAGGCCACCAAAGCAGGGCCGCTAAATTTCAGCGCCATCGAAAGTTTTGCAAGTTTACGTGCCAGATCGTATCTCAAATCAAAAACCACAAAACCGCTGATTGATTTCGACCCTACAATACATGAGGTCTGATATCTATTATATACCCTTTTCCGATCACTCTTCTTCTTCTTCTTAGCATTTATTGATCTTTCATGCACTCATTTTATCTTGTGTGTTGTGCTTGATCAACAAAGGCCTTGCAATGTATTGGTTTGTAACATATACATGGATTATGTATAGCATGCAACAGCTTCGGTATTTGGAATTTATGGAGGCGGAGAAGGAACTTTGAGTATTTGGCAACCTAGGCTTGAGGACGATATTGAGATGAGCTTATCACAAATGTGGGTTGTAAACAGAATGCCGTTTGACTTTTCTATGTCACTGGAAGCTGGTTGGATGGTATGTTCGATTCATCAAGCAAAGAGATGATCCTTTCTTTTTAATTTTCCCTTTTTCCCACTTTTATTTAACCTTTTGTTTGTTGTGGTGAAGGTCTATCCTATGTTATTTGGAGATAGAAGAACGCGGTTTTTTGGGTTCACCACGGTAAATGACTGTGCTTAACTCCATTGGTGTTGATTTTTAGAGGGCCTATAATACACTAGCAAATGCAAATGCACGTTTCACTCATTGGCCAAGTATACATATGTAAGAATATTAAAATATACCAGCTTTAACATAGTTGTTGGATGGTTAAAATTAAAAATCTGTCGATTAAAGCACCATATAAAGTGAAAGTGATGCTAAGGTTATATACCTTTGCTGCACCTATAAGCCATCACTAGTGCCTCGGTATGGTTACTTCTTTTTTTTAACATGTATTGTTTATTTTTAACCATCCTTACAACAATATACATATATATATATATATATATACATATATATATATATATATATATATATATATATATATATTCAGGATGGTCAAAAGTAATGTGTGTGCGCATTAGAATTTTCTTAGGGTCAGAAGGATACGCATGATGCTGTCCTTTCTCCTATTCAATTAACAATTCTTATAAAACCCACTCTCATACTTTACTTAAGAAAACAGACTCTGGAAAGTTATATACATATTGTGCTAAATGGGGATTCTCTTTTAATTAAATGGTAGTCATGATCAAGTAAAAACTGCATAAATTAAGAGAATGTACTGTCAATGCTATAAGACTTATTATATTTCCATTGTTTCAACAGAATGACGGCTACAACACATGGCTCTCTAATGATAACGGCAGAAAACCACCAAACAATCGTCTGGAGTTCGAAAGAACGGATGATTTTATGCCCTTCGGTCAGCAACTTGATTGTTCAACTATCGATGGGGATAATACTGAACTTGAAATCGTCATCAAACAGGTGTGTATCCAATTTCTATGTGTGTATCTGTTCGTTTTTGTGTTTGTATGTGTGTTTATATGGGCTGAACAAAAGAAGTTCTCAAATGTACTAAAATGAGCCCAATTTTGAGTCCAAAGCCTAAATATTTATCAAACAATACATACAACTTATAGTCCAGTATGGGCTGGACCATTAGCATCTATACATGTTTATATAAATTTTTGGCTGACAATCCCAAAACCAAGTTTTTGGTGGTGTTTGGATCACACGAATAAACCATGTTTTCACAAAACAGTGTTTTGATGTGGGGATGAATACCTAATACGTCCAAGCAAGGCCGAATGCTCGGTTGTCGGGAGTAGAACCTACCATAGTCTAGCAGGAGTGGAGGATTAAAAAATGAACGACTTAAGTTAAGGTGGACTAATCGACTTTCTTTCCAATAAGTGAATTAAAAGTTCAAATTGCCACATTCTGCATCAATTCATGCCTTTCGAGTGGATTATGTGCATGCTTATACATATTATATGTTTAACCAACAGGCACAAGTAAACTCACTAAATGATATTGGGGATGTGTGCAAGTGAACTTTCAGCATGACATAGTGTAAGGGTGTCCAATTTGTTAAGACTATACGTAAATGAAAATTTATATTTGAGAATAATATTCTTATCTTATATATATATATATATATATATATATATATATATATATATATTACAAGTATCCTCAAAAACTCAGTTTTTATCATACAAACAAAAACCAGGTTTTGAAAGTGAAAACCAGTTATTGCCTTTTCATCCAAACAGGCAAACCACATTTTAAAAACACATTAAAAAACATGGTTTTAACGGAACCAGGTTCTGCAAAAATCAAGTGTTTGAGACGATATTCCAAACGCCCCCTACGACAACATGACGCGAGAGCAATTATTATCTGTCATTTATCAACCGACTTGGTAAAGACCTTGCATCAGCCACATCGTAGCCCAAATTAATATCTATGCTGCTTTGCAAGTAAAAGAATGAACATGGAGTTAATAGTTCTCCAGGAAGTTAGCACAACATTAGGGGCGAGGAGTGCCAGTAGAAATCAACTATTTATGCTAAAAGAAAGAACGAGCCACTAACATGCAAGTTGAAAAGTGGCGGTGGCGGCTTTTTAAAGCACATATGCATGCTTGCCCTATATCTTATGGGGACAAGAGGTTAGATGGGAGGCTTCAGCTCTATTCTTGGACAGTAGAAGGAAATATTCCTCTTGCACACCCAAGAACATAGACTTAATACTTTGGTCTGCTATTTGCATTAAAATGTAGCTCAGAATCCAAGTTCCAATTACATCATACTAAAAAATCTTCCAAACCAAAAAACTAAAGAAAATAAAAGAAAAACTGCGAACAAATAACTTAGCCAGGCAGAGACCAGAGAAAAGGTATGTCTTATTGATTAGTGGATTACTAATGTATTTTCATGTTTGGCAGGACGAAGATCAAGACTGGGGACTTTGGGTGGATGAAACCATGATCGGCTTTTGGCCAAAATCAAATTACAGAGCACGCTATGCAAACAATGTTGTATGGGGAGGTGAGGTAGTGAATCAGCGGACAAGGGGAAGGCACACGTCCACCCAGATGGGGAACGGTCATTTCTCAAGCGAACCAATAGGGAGGGTTGCATACATCAGTCACATGGCCTTATACGACCTCGGCCTGAATCGTTATGATGCTCCCCAAGCAGTCAATGTATTCCTCACCAATCCTGGCTGCTATGATCTCAAATATTCCCAATCTTCCGATGGCCATGACAATGTATACGTCACCAATCCTGGCCGCTATGATCTCAAACATTCCCAATCTGACGATGACGATGACGATGACGATGATGATGATGATGATGATGATGATGATGATGATGATGATGATGATGATGATGATGATGATGATGATGATGATGATGATGATGATGGCGATGATGATGACGATGATGATGATGATGACGACGATGACGGCGATGACGATGGTGATGACGATGGGGATGACGATGATGATGATGATGACGATGGCGATGGCGATGGCGATGACGATGGCGATGACGATGGCGATGATAATGACGATGACGATGACGATGATGATGACGATGATGAAGGCTATGGCCAGCATATAACATTCGGTGGGCCTGGTTATGATAGAATAAAATGTCCTTGAACTTCTGATTAGACTGTTATCTATGCTAATCTGCACTGTTAAGTGATTCCTTTTTTTTTTTTTGCATTTTGCTTTGTGTTCTTTCAATGAATGAGGTTACTTTAGAGACATGAGAAAAATGATTGCACAACACCAATATTAATCTCCTATTGGTGTCATCCATGTGATTCCAAGTGACTGCTAAGCCAGTCCTCATGCCCCATTGAAGGTTGAAACTTTTCACCTTCTCCTTATTTGGGAACTGACCACTTACATTTCAATTTGCATATGGATGTCCTTCTTTCGCTTTTTTTTTTTTTTTGAGTATATTGATTGTCTCCATGGCAATTCAAAATAGATATTGACTATTTACCAACACTGACCCTATTTGTTGCACCACCCCCCTCAGAAATGTCATGCATGTGATTTCAATAGCCACTTAGGAACACTTATCGTGGCAGATATGTTGATCATCAGCTGGGTCAAGTACCTCATAGGGAATAGATCGTATTTCAATCTTATTTTCCATCAAGTCGATTATCATTTCTCCTGTGTAAATCAAAACAAATAATTTGCATGTTTAAATCTTTTAAAATATTTAATTATGGCATACATTGGAAATTAATTAATTGTACCACTACAGTGAAGCAAATTATGAATCGAATCCAACCCGATAATTGATGGTTTAGACTAGAGCGCCTGACAAGATGAATGCGAAACGGGAAAGTCATTGTTACTGGCTTTTTTTCTACAACATAAAAAGGAAAAAAATTGATATTTAATTCAGGACTCTTCTCTCTCTCTCTCTCTCTCTCTCTCTCACTACACACAATTTAATGTGCATAACCTGAAAATATATAGCAATTACCAAGATTTAAAGTATTAATTAATTCGATTAAATTATACATGAATGTCATATAGCAATTATAGGTTATTAATCTTTGCATATCGATGTCCTTTTTTTGCTTTTTTTTTTTTAAGTATATTGGTCATCTTCATGGGAATTCAAAATAGAGATTGAGTATTTACCAACACTGACCCTATTTGTTGCACCAGCCCCCTCATAAATGTCATGCATGTGATTTCAATAGCCACTTAGGAACACTTATCGTGGCAGATATGTTGATCATCAGCTGGGTCAAGTACCTCATAGGGAATAGATCGTATTTCAATCTTATTTTCCATCAAGTCGATTATCATTTCTCCTGTGTAAATCAAAACAAATAATTTGCATGTTTAAATCTTTTAAAATATTTAATTATCGCATACATTGGAAATTAATTAATTGTACCACTACAGTGAAGCAAATTATGAATCGAATCCAACCCGATAATTGATGGTTTAGACTAGAGCGCCTGACAAGACGAATACGAAACGGGAAAGTCATTGTTACTGGCTTTTTTTCTACAAAATAAAAAGGAAAAAAGATTGATATTTAATTCAGGACTCTTCTCTCTCTCTCTCTCTCTCTCTCACTACACACAATTTAATGTGCATAACCTGGAAATATATAGTAATTACCAAGAATTAAAGTCTTAATTAATTCGATTAAATTATACATGAATGTCATATAGCAATTATAGGTTGTTAATCTTAATTTCCCAAGGCCTTTTTGACAGCCCTGTCTGGTTATCCTGCCCGGTGTGAACATCCGTTCTGCTTGGAGCAGCCGAAGTTTTCCAGTTCAACGAAGTTCGTTCATTTTCATCAGCATCAGACTTTCAAGCCATCCCGGATTCATGGGAAGTTATGTGCACTGGGATGCAACATGCACAGCTCCTGGGTCATGACATGTGTCTTTCTGTGCCAATGTCAAGAGGTATATGTCATGCACAATGTCAAGAGATATATGTCATGCACATGAACTTGTGCACGGTACATAAGTGCATACAGACCTATGCATATAACCACTTTGGGCTTATATGCGTTTGAAAGGGTCCACCGTTCAGTTCTTACAATCATTTTGACAGTCGTCCGCTGCAGCAGTGTTCCATATGTAAAATTCACTGGTTACAGAACGAGCGATCGTCCAGCTTATGAAGGCGACTGCACTGAGAAACGACCTCCGCACGAGAGGAATGAGGAAGGAGAAAAAGAAGAAAACCGCAGGAGATTATAATTTCGCAGGTCGGGCTTCCGTAACGCAGGAAAAAGCTGCGTTTGGAAATAGGGCGCAGTGTTAGGGTTTTTTTTGTTTACGCAGGATGATGGTGCTTTTGCAATGAAGGTTATTCTCTAACACATAAGCTAATGCGTTGGTAAAGCCCCAAACACCCTTTTGCTTCGCTAACGCAATTCGCCACTCATTTTGGACAAAGTGGTGCACCCAGATGATTTCCTAATGCAAATATGCCAATGCGTTGCTAAAACACGCACTGTCAAGACTCTCAGATGAGCAAAATAAATTTAGTAGCGCACTTGAAATGTTGGTTGAAGAAAACGAACAGTAATAACAGTGTAACAATTAACTAAGGTGTTTAGAGCGGTCCATGGATGGCCTGCTGAGAATGCGTAGGCTTGTGATATTTTTGTGCTTTGATACAAAAATAATCATTATTTTGTATTTTTGGAACTTTGACGTAAGCGATCACTTTGATAATGAACACTTACCGAAAATTAACGTAACACTTTCATTAATTTTGATAACTACTAATGCTAATCTAAAATCAATAGGATTGCATTTCGTTGGATTAGAGTCCTACGCACACCACACATTTGATGAAATCCTTCTAGAGATCTCTTTTAAAAAGTTATAGGGGTGCAATTAGTTTGCACTTGCATATTTTGGATTAATTTTGTTTTCGTTTGGATTTGAGATTGTATGAATACGCTCACATGGATTACATCTTGGAGTATAACTTCTCCCAGGTCCTAGTCTTAGTTCGCCATCCAAACACACTTCACCTCTTTTCTTTATTTTTTTCCCATTTTTTTCCCATCCAAACACACTTCCCTTCTATCCAAGCAGGCTGTAAGATTAGAGATTCCATAGGATCCACATTGCTTGAACATAGTTATGTATGCCATACTAGTGTACGAATTTTTCCTTGGCCAAATAGGTTTAATGACGAAAATACTACCGGATAATGAAAACAGAAAACTTTTTGTGTTGACAAAAAAAGAAATCATAAAAACTGAAAAGATTAAAAAGGGCATTTCTTTTTCAAATAATTACAAAAATCTCCCCTTTTTTCTTTTGGTGTATATGGGTTGCGTGCACCTAACACACACACAACTCACTCTCCATATTGCTAGGTATTCCTCGAATTGGGCAGCCTAGTTCCCACCCTCCCTCTCTCTAGGGCTTAAGGGCGGAGGGAGGGGAGGGCCCGCCTAGGCCGTGGCCCGCCCCGAGGTAGCTGAAGAAAAAAAATTTACATTAGAAAAATAAAAAAAATTTAGTTGTTGAATGTATTTTTTTTTATTTAAATTCATTTTGGCCCTACTCAAATTTGAGGTTGGATTTTTTGGCTCGTCCCTAAACAAAATCTTGGCTCCGCCCCTGCTCGGGCTCCCTTCTCTTCTCTCTCATCCTCTTATTCATTTGGATTAGCTTTTCATCCAGGTTAATTGGTGTTGCATTTCAATTAATTGCATTCAATCTAATTTGCATTTCATTTAATTTAGATTTCATTAGAGTGCATTTTATACGTGCGCTATTTCATCTAGTTTAGTTAAAATTGCATTTACGTGATTGCATGGGTCCCTCTAGGAGGTGTATTTAGGCTCACTTTTTCATCGGTGCCTCTAGTCAATACTTATAGGGTTTCCTTTCGTGTTTGATCGTGTGGATTTGGTTCATGTTTTAGGTTAGCCTAACTATTTTACGTTTGCGCACTGTTTTAAATATATATGGTTTTTACCCAATAATTTTTCGGCCGGGAATACTATACATAGTAAACGAAATAAGTTCTTATAGAAGACTATTGAAGATTATATACTGAAAATTTCCAATCATCTTTAGCATACTCCATTTCATGTGGATTTTGGATGAATTTTAATTCTAAATTTTTACGTAATCCATGTGACAACTAAGTGCAGACCAAATTTCAAATAATTTGTAGTTGGTTTGTTGGGTTTTTTAAAGATATTCTACAAACTGGTTTTTAGGTAATTAGCAAAATTGATTTCTTGGATGTTCTGCTGTGTATGACGGTCCTCGTGCATTCAAGTGCAGGTTGGTATATGCAATTGGTGCTTCGCCTACACCGTGTTTCATGGAAAACATCTTTTTCAAGTACTTCCTCTCAAAACGGCACATCAAACTCATTGCTTGAACAGTAACTACCAATGGAAAACTTAAAGAAGAAGAAGAAGAAGAAGAAGAAGAAGAAAAAGAAATGATTTTCTCATTCACAAGATACATCTGAATTTAAGGCCTTTCCTTCACTTAGCCACCTTTTTCTTTTACACAAGCACACAAGATTTTTTTTTCTTTCTTAAATTTGGTGGACTAAAATCATTATTGAAGTATTTTTGGGAAAACAATTTTTAAATTTTACCTTCTGATATGATTAAGAATCAGCTACGATGCTGAATTAATGCCACTTATATATGAAAGATTTGCCAACCACATGCAAAAAAAAAAAAAAAAGCATGGAATCCAACATAACCAAAAAATGAGTGAACTTACAGAACAAGGGGTTCACAAAACGAGGCCACTTTCTCTATTTGAAGAAAGAAAGGATTTGATTTTATGGTCTTTTGACTCTTATTTGCGGCCTTACCAAGTAAGTTTCTTTCCCAAAAATTATCGCTTTTTGTTTACTATAAGATAGCAATTGCTTCACTTTGAGGACCAAACAATGCCAGATTTTGGATTTTTCCGTGCAGTCTAGAATGCTCAATATGCATTTGAGTTCCAAAACTATGTGCTTTCCTCTCGTTGTGATCATCTTGTTCAATCATGCCCTGTTGAGCAAAGGCAGCAGGCACATGCTCGAGGGAGGAAAATATTATCGAAAGGAGATCCCGATCAAGACCATCACGGTATATGTCCCCCTTTTATTTCCCATTTTCCTATTCTCATTATACCTTTTTGGATGCAATGGCAAGTGTGACCAGCTACAAAAATTGCCTTCTTTATATATATGGCTACCTTCTTCATTATAATTTTTATAATGAGCTTCAAATTATTTTTCAATACGAACACCAAAAGGTTGATGTAGGCCTTACTGGACAGATGCATATTAATTTAGTGGAACACTGTCTTGAAGATCACTAGAGATTAATATTGACAACATTGATATGTAAACCATAAAAGTCCACAAGGTAACCAGATCTGATGCAAGATTGTACATGATGCACCAACTAAAGTTAAACCATAGATTGTAACTTTTCAATCTATGATCATTCTTTCTAAGTAATATGGTCCAAACATGGAAGCAAGATCCTCTGAGTTCTATTTGGATCCCATGGCCACTAAAGGAAGCGCAGTAACTGTTTTATCAAATTGTTCAAACAAACTGAAAGATATTTGCTTAGAAAATATGACAATTGCAAATTTAAGCAAGGATAAAACTCCTAGCTCTCCAAACTTTAATTTTTCGTAATAGTTTTTTCTGATTTTCAGGTAGACGATGGAGACATCTATGATTGCATGAAACTTGATAGTCATAATCGAAAGAGGAGCCCTTCGATTATAAGAAAGATACAGTCGAGGGAAAAGCCTTCGCTACATGGAACAAGAACAACAGCTAACAATTCCGATCATGAATCGACAAGGAACAAGCTGAGAAAGGCCGGAGCATTAGAAAAAGGAAGCTGCCCACCGGGAAGCTTTCCGGTTCTCAAGGCCACCAAAGCAGGGCCGCTAAATTTCAGTGCCATCGAAAGTTTTGCAAGTTCACGTGCCAGATCGTTTCTCAAATCAAAAACCACAAAACCGCTTGATGATGAGGATCGTTCATCAGTACATGAGGTCTGATCTATTATACAACCTTTTCCGATCAGTCTTCTCCTTCTGCTTCTTCTTCTTCTTAGCATTTATTGATCTTTCATGCACTCATTTTATCTTGTGTGTTGTGCTTGATCAACAAAGGCCTTAGAATGCATTGGTTTGTAACATATACATGGATTATGTACAGTATGCAACAGGTTCGGTAACCGGAAGTTATGGAGGCGGAGAAGGAACTTTGAGTATTTGGCGACCTAGGCTTGAGGACAATAGTGAGATGAGCTTATCACAAATATGGATTTTAAATAGAACGCCGAATGACTTTTCTATGTCACTGGAAGCCGGTTGGATGGTATGTTTGATTCCTTTGTCCACATCAAGAAAAGTGATGATGCCTTCTTTTTTATAATTCAAGTTAGCCTTATTTGTTTTGCCTTCCTTCCACTTTTATTTAACCTTTTGTCTTTGTTGTGGTGAAGGTCAATCCTATGTTATATGGAGATAAAAGAACGCGGTTTTTTGCCTTCACCACGGTAAATGACTGTGCCTAACTCCATTGGTGTTGATTTTTAGAGCACCTATAACACACTAGCAAATGCAAATGCACGTTTCACTCATTGACTTGAATGGCGAAACTGTTCTGAAGACGGCTTTTAGCTTCAAAATCACATAATAACATTTAGTACTTTATAACATGGACCAAGTATAGATAAATAGGAATATTTAAATATACCAGATTTAACATAGTTGCTGGATGGTTGAAATTAAAAATCTGTCGATTAAAGCACCATATAAAGTTAAAGTTGCTGCACCTACAAGCCATCACTAATGCCATATATATATATATATATATACAGGATGGTTAAAAGTAATGTGTGTGTGCATTAGAAATTTCTTACGCTCTGAAGGATACGCATGATGCTGTCCTTTCTCTTATTCAATTAACAATTCTTATAAAACCCACTCTCATACTTTACTTATGAAATCAGACTCTGGAAAGTAATATAGATATTGTGCTAAAAAGGGATTCAGCTGTCGATGTTTTCCTGTCATTCCTATAAAATCCCTCTCTGCGAAACTATCTCCATTTATATGTGAAGCAACAAACAGGCTGCTTTTTCTCTTTTAATTAAATGGTCATCATGACAAATTAGGAGAAATGTAGTGTGAATGCTATAAGACTTATTATATTTCCATTGTTTCAACAGAATGACGGCTACAACACATGGCTCTATAATGATGACCGCAGAAAACCACCAGAGAATCGTCTGCAGTTCACAAGAATGGATTATTATATGCCCTTCGGCAAGCAACTTGATTGTTCAACTATGGGTGGGTCTAACACTGAACTTGAAATCATCATCAAACAGGTGAGTATCCAATTTCTTTGTGTGTATCTGTGTGTTTTTGTGTTTGTATGTGTGTTTATATGGGCTGAACAAAAGAAGTTCTCAATTGTACTTAAATGAGCCCAATTTTGGGTCCAAAGCCAAAATATTTTTCAAGCAATACATACAACTTATACTCCAGTATCGGCTGGACTATTAGCACATATATATGTTTATTTAAATTTATGGCTGACAACCCCAAAACCAAGTTTTTGATTGTGTTTGGATCACACGAATAAACCATGTTTTCACAAAACAGTGTTTTGATGTGGGGATGAATACCTAATACGTCCAAGCATGGCTAAATGCTCTGTTGTCGGGAGTAGAATTTACCATAGTTAGCAGGCGTGGAGGATTCAAATATGAACGACTTAAGTTATGGTAGACTAATCGACTTTCCTTCCAGTAAGTGAATTCAAAGTTCAAATAGCCACATTCTGCTTCAATTCATGCCTTTTGAGTGGACTATGCGCATCTTATACTTATTATATGTTTAACCAACAGGCACAAGTAAGCTCACTAAATGATATTGGGGATGTGTACAAGTGAACTTTCAGCATGACATAGTGTAAGGGTGTCCAATTTGTTAAGACTATACGTAAATGAAAATTTATATTTGAGAGTGAAAGTGAAACAGGCAAACCAAATTTTAAAACCAGGTTTTGAAAGTGAAAACCTGTTATTCCCTTTTCATCCAAACAGGCAATTAAAAAACAAGGTTTTAACCGAACCAGGTTCTTTGAAAATCAAGTCTTTGAGACAATATTCCAAACACCCCCTAAGACAATATGACGCCAAATCAACTAATATCTGTCATTTACCAACCGACTTGGTAAAGACCTTGCATGAGCCACATCATAGCCCAAATTAATATCTAAGCTGCTTTGCAAGTAAAAGAATTAAACATGGAGTTAATAGTCCTCGAAGAAGTTAGAACAACTGTCGGTGCGACGTGTGCTAGTAGGAGTCAACTCTCCATGCTGACAAAACGATGCGCACTGACATGCAAGTTGACGAGTGACGGTGGCGGCTTTTTAAGGCACCAATGCATGCCTGCCCTATATCCTATGGATCCAAGAGGTTAAGTGGAGGCTTCTGCTCTCTTCATGGAAAGTAGAAGGTAATATTCTTCTTGCACACACCCAAGAACATGCACTTAATACTTTGGTCTGTTATTTGCATTAAAATATAGCTCAGAATCGAAGTTCCAATTACATCACACTCGAAAATCTTCCAAACCAAAAAACTAAAGAAAATAAAAGAAAAACTGAAAACAAATAACTTAGCTAGGCAGAGAACAGAGAAAAGGTATGTCTTATTGATTAGTGGATTGCTAATGTATTTTCATGTTTGGTAGGACGACGATCAAGACTGGGAACTTTGGGTGGATGAAACCATGATCGGCTTTTGGCCAAGATCAAATTACAGGGCACGCAATGCAAACAAAATTGTATGGGGAGGTGAGATAGTGAATGAGCGGACAAGGGGAAGGCACACGTCAACCCAGATGGGGAATGGCCATTTCTCGAGCGCACCAATAGGGAGGGTTGCATACATCAGTCACATGGCCATATACGACCTCAACATGGATCGTTATCATGCTCCCGAAGCGATCAATGTACACGTTCCCCAGCCCGACTGCTATGATCTCAAATATTCCCCATCTGACGATGAATATGGCCAGCATATAACATTCGGTGGGCCTGGTTATGATAGAAGAAAATGTCCTTGATCTTCTTATTAGACTGTTATCGATGCTAATCTGCACTGTTAAGTAATTCCTTTTCTTTTTGTACGTTTTGTTTTGTGGTGTTCCTTGAATAAATGAGGTCAATTTTGAGGCATGAGAAAAGTCATTGCACTACACCATCTTCTTCTCCAAGTGGTGTCATGCATGTGATTCCGAGTGACCGCTAAGCTAGTCCCCACGCCGCAGTGAAGGTTGAAACTTTTCCCCTTCAACTTATCATCTGCTTTTAGTGTTTCGGGAACTGACCACTCATATTTCAATAAGGGCTGTTTCCATGGGAATTGGAAATAGAGATTGACTGTTTACCAATACTGACCCTATTTGTTGCACCACCGCCCTCTGAAATGTCATGCAAGTGATTTCAATAGCCACTAAGGAACACTTATCATGGCATATGTGTTCATCATCAGCTGGGTCAAGTACCTCATAGGTAATAGATCATATGTCAATCTTATTTTCCATCAAGTCGATTATCATTTCTCCTGTGTAAATCAAAGCAAATAATTTGCATGTTTAAATCTTTTAAAATATTTAACTATGCCGGGATACATTGCAAATTAATTAATTGTACCACTACAGTGAAGCAAATTATGAATGGAATCCAACCCGATAATTGATGGTTTAGACTAGAGCACTTGACTGGACGAATAAGAAAGGTGAAAGTCATTGTTACTGGCAATTTTGTACAAAAATGAAAAGGAAAAAAATTCATATTTAGTTAGGAACTCTCTCTCTCTCTCTCTCTCTCTCTCTCTCACACACACACACACACAATTTAATGTGCGTAACCTGAAAATATATGTGGTAATTACCAAGAATTAAAGTCTTAATGAATTCGCTTAAATTATACATGAAAACCATATAGCAATTATAGGTTATTAATCTTAAATTTCCAGGACCTTTTTTACTGCCCTGTCTTGTTATCCTTCTCGGAGTGAACATCCCGTTCTTCTTGGAACAGCCCAAGTTTTCCAGTTCAACAATCAGTCATCTTCATCAGCATCATATTTTCAAGTCATCCCTAATTCATGGGAAGTTATGTGCACCGAGATGCAACATGCACAGCCCCTGGTGCATGACATGTGTTTTTCTGTGCCAAAATCAAGAGGTATATGTCATGCACATGAGCTTGTGGTACACAGGGCCTATGCATATAACCACCTTAGAGTAGAGTTGTGTGCGTTTGAAAAGGCCAACCGTTCAGTTCTTACGGCCATTTTGAGAATCCTCTGCATCAGTGGCCCATATCTAAAATTAACTGGTTACAGAAACTCTGCTTCATGGGGTCGGAAAGACCAAACAAATCGCTAACAACCACAACAACAACAACAAATAGGAAATGTGGTTTTGTTCTCATTCACAAGATATATCTGAATGTTAAAGAAACGAGCGATCGTCCAGCTTCTGAAGGCGATTACACTCAGAAACGACCTTCGCACGAGAGGAATGAGGAAGGAGAAAAAGAAGAAAACCGCAGGAGATTATAATTTAGCTGGTCGGGTTTCCGTAACGCAGGAAAAAGCTGCGTTTGGAAATAGGGCGCAGTGTTAGGGTTTTTTCTTAATGCAGGACGATGGTGCGTCTGCAATGAAGGTTATTCTCTAGCACATAAGATAATGCATTGGTAAATCCCCAAACACCATTTGCTTCGCTAACGCAAATCGCCACTCATTTTGGAGAAAGTGGTACACCCAGATGATTTCCTAACGCCAATATGCAAATGCGTTGCTAAAAGATGCATTGTCAAGACTCCAAGCTGAGCAAAATAAATTTAGTAACGCACTTGAAATGTTCGTTGAAGAAAACGAACAGTAATAACAGCGTAGAAATTAAGTAAGGTGTTTACAGCGGTCCATGGAGGCACGTGGATGGCGTGCTCAGAATGCATAGGCTTGCGATATTTTTGTGCTTTGATACAAAAGCGATCATTATTTTGTATTTTTGGAACTTTGACGTAAGAAAATTCTAATGCCCACACACATTACTTTTAACCATCCAATATATATATATTGTCTGAGAAAATTCTATTTTGCATCTCCTCCAAAATTAGTATTTGGAAAATGCCCAGTGGGTTAGTGTCTGAGAAAGGAGAGTTCGATCATGAATTGGTTTCTAATGATCGATGATTGATTTTTTGTTCATTAAGTACTTGACCGAGTCATCAATATTTTATCTTCAACTTGAGTTTTTAATTTCTTACAAAGTACTACACACTTAGGTTTAGAGAAAAAAACCAAGTGTATGTCAGTACATCCTTGATTTATTTAAACTCAATCCTTGTTTGAGATGCAATCTTTAAATTTCATCGGGCTATACATCACAAAGGCTTGCCAATGTACACCTTAACCCAAAGTCAATTCGATGTCATGTTTTAATTTAGTTTAAATTGGAAATAGGGTTTGGGTTAGTTGCGTTACTGCCCGCCAGTTGGTGGTTGCACTGGTAGAAGCATAACTGCTGTTACCTTCGATTTGCCTTTCCATTCAGTGGCTTTAGGATCACTAGCCTTGTTTTGTTTCCTCCCTGGTTGAAAGATTGGTTGCTAGCTGTTTTATATTCAGCCTTATCATGTAGCTGGGAAGGTCGAGCGTGTAGGAAAAACGAACGTGATATTTGACCCTTACTAAACAAAGCTTCCACATTATTTACTTTGAGTGAAAGTCCAGCCATTTGCTTCGCTAAAGTCCAGCCATTTGCTTCGCTATTGTTTTTTTATTGATCAATAGATTCTCTAACTCCAACAATGTTGGTTGAACTTGCCAACCTTGAACACTAATTATAAAACTGCTAAATTCTGAACGAAGTCCACGAACAAGAATTCTCCATATAACGGCTTTACTAATCTTAGACTCAGGGTCAATTTGAGAAATCTTTTTATAAATATTTTTAACTTTCATAAAATATTCTGCTATGGACATATTTCTCTGAGTTAATGTAGTTAACTCATTTTCTAGCAGTTGTAGGTGGGCGTCATTAGCTCGACAAAATAGTGTTGCAAAAGCATTCCATGCTTCTTCAGGAGTCGTAGCATTATGTATATGCTCTAATAAATCTTTTTTAATTGATTCACTTACAAATAGAATTTTTCTTGCTTTAATCATCCATTTCTTTTTAGCTTCCCCATCAACATGAATATTTATGTCTAATCCCAATACTATCTCTCATAATTTCTGTCCAAGAAAATACGACCCCACACATGATTTCCAATAGCCATAATTGTTATTGTTAAGCTTCTCAATATTATTTAATGCAACCGCTAATGCTGCTATAATTTCAAAATATAATTGGCCCAATTAATCTAACTAGTAAATCGGTCCTTAAACTGAACCTCTCTCTGATGCCACTTGTAGGAAAAACGAATGTGGGCCCTAGATATAATTTAGATCCAAACTCAAATTTATGCAAACAAAAACCGACAGAGTCTCAACTTCCAAAATAATTCTCAATAATAAACTTGATAAAGTATGTCTGGTAAAAACTTAATAACCAAACGAAAATAGCTCATAAAAAAGTGCTAAAGCCCAACCGGTTGATAATCTCAAAATGTAAACTACTTTATTCATCAAAATGAATATTACAGAAAGAGACTCAAGAAAACTCACCTAAGCTGACATAGTGATCTTCCACACCCAAGCACTTCCAAGCCTGACGCTCTTGCACTTGAGCACACACTAAAAATTCTTACACATCAGCTCACAAAATGAGCACACCAACTTTAGCTCAAAGGAGACTCAACCCAACTCACAATGCTATTATAGGGATGAATAAGTGGATGGATGATGTTTCCACCTATTTCTACACTTTTAATTTTTTAATTATTTTATTTTCTTTAATCATTACATCCACCGACCTTACAAAAGAAAGAAGAAAAGAAAGAGGCTTGTTGCTTTGGGCTGGCCAGGCCCGGTAAGGGCTGGCCCGATCCGACCCGTCTGGGCGAGGGGCCCAGGCCCGGCCCGATAGCCTGGGTCTCTTCCCGGCCCGTCGGGCCGCTCATTCTGGCCCGAACCCGGCTCGGCCCAACCCGGCCGCCCTATTCACCCCTTTCCTCCCGCCCTCCTGAGCCTCCCGACCCCCTTTCCCCCTCCCTCCTATCGCCCTCCGACTGCAGCAATGGAGACGGCGACGGAGCCGACCCCCTTTCCCCCCGCCCTCCGGCAAAAGCAACGGCGACGGAGGAGGAGGTTGAGGGAGATGGAGAGGGGGGGAGGGAGACGGGAGCAGAGAGGGAGACGGGAAGGGAGAGGAGAGGGGGAGTGGAGAGGGAGAGGGGGGGGGAAGCAGAGGGGGAGCAGAGAGGGAGAGGGAGACAGGAAGGGAGGGCAGAGGGAGAGGGAGATTGGGGAGCAGAGAGGGAGAGGGAGACGGGGAGCAGAGCTGAAGCCGCAAGGGAGAGGGGGAGCAGAGAGGGAGAGGAGGGGCGCAGCGGAGAGGGAGACGGGGAGCACAACGGAGATGGAGAGCGAGAGCAGAGAGGAGGAGGGAGAGAGAGTCGGGTCGGGCCCGACGCCCAGGCTTACTACTTATCCTTCTCAGCCTCTCCTCTCCAGTGAGGATTGAGAACCGATTGGCACCTGGCAGCACTCGATCTGCGTGGTATCAATTGTTGTTGCACCGATTCTCGCCAGATCCTTTAACATCTTGAGTTAAAATTTTTAATTTCAGATGCCAAATTAAGAAACGTTAACGTTGTACTTTAGTTCTTTTGGTGTTGCACAATATTGTCATCCATGTTATCAGAAGTCGGACCTCATCCGGGCAGTGTGGGCAATTCGATGTTTTCTTTATTTTTAGATATAAAAATTTATGAATGGTAACCCTACAAAATTTTTCTGGCGCCACTACTGACTACTTTATAATAATTGCTTTAGAGTGATGAAAAGGGATTGATGTCATCCATTAAACTCGGCCTGAATCGGCCAATTCAAATTAAACTATTCAATGTGAAATAGTTGACCGCTAAATGGAGGGTAGGGGAGGGGGGGAGACAATATTACAACAAATATTGAAGTAGAGAAAGCGTCCACCCTAGATTATGATTTCTTGAAGGATCAAATCACAGTGTAAAAGTTGGCCTCCTGAAGGCGCACGGGGAGAAGATGGTTTAAGAAGTTGACCAATGCGAAGTTGGCTTGCCATGAGTTTCAATCGATGGCTCCGCTTGCTACAGATGACACCAAGATTGGAGTTATTAGGTGGGCAGCCTTCTCACCACGGAGCCTGCGTGTTCAGCCTGTTCCTTTCTCTCAACATCAGAGCGTGATAATTTCGATAGCCATAGTTAGAGACAGAGCTATAAATTTTTTATGATATACATGTAAATTTTTTTATAGGGCAAGTGAAATTTTTTACAGTTCACATATAATTTGTTTTTTTTAATTAAGGTAGAACGGGCCCATGCAGGCCGCTCAATTCGATTCTTGTAAATGCTATTTTTTCATATTACAGATATATGATTCATCGGTGCATTGCACCCAACTCAGACGCAGACTCTGAAAAACTGGAATTTGTTCTCCAATTACTTGAATTCCTCCACTATCCTAACGACCCATCGTTCAATGGTGACCTCTAGATTGTCCTCAGTGCTGCGAAAATAAAGGAAATGGTTGGCGCCAAGGCTGTTCCTCATATTTAAAAATAAATAAATTTTACAAGCTTAAAATTTTAAAAATTAAATTTTGGCATCGGTAAGAATCTTCATAAGTATTTTTGGCCTTGTCCCCCACTCCTCTGCCTTTCATTAAGCCAATCGAGTTGCGTGCACACCAAAAAGAGATGGGGTTTTTATTAAATTTTTAAAAATAATGGACGTTTTAGACATTTCAACTTTTTCAAAATATTTTTCTGTCCTAAAACTTTTTTTTTATTTTAATAAGGGCATTTTGGTTATAGTAGACCCTAAAGTGTATAATTTTTTATGCGCAGCAGTGTGTACACAGCCAGCTTCATTCATTAAACTCGCTTATTATAAATACTCTGCTTCATGGTGTGGGAGAGACAAAGCAAATTGCTTGAAAGGGTGGCTAACAATGGAAAACCAAAAAAAAAAAAAAAAGGTTTCCTTATTGACAACATATATCTGGATTTTATGGTCTTCCTCTTGACTTACCCTCTTTTCGCAAGATTTATTTGGTGGACTAAAAAAATAATTGAACTTGTTCTAATAAAATAGTTTCCAAGTTTAACCTTCTCATATCACTAAGAATCAATTTTGCCATTGAATTAATATCACCCATATATGAAAGATTTGTGAATCAAATGCAAAAAGGATGGTATCCATTAATACCAAAAATGATTGAAGAATGCTCAATGCGATTTTCTCTACTTGAAGAAAGAAAGGATTTGGATTTAATGTCTTTTCTCGTGATTCCTATTTGCTATCTCACCAAATAAAATTTTTTCTCTAAAAAAAATCATTTGTTTTTGCTATAAAATACCAATCGTCTGACGTGCAGTCTAGAATGCGCAAAGCCCTCCGTCTCTCCTTCTTCTCATTTTCTGTTCAATCCTGCCTTGTTGAGCGAAGGCAGCAGGCAAATCCTCGGGCAAGGATGGAGTTTGAAATTCTTGGCATTCTCGAGTTCATGCCATGAGAAGAACCAATGCGCTCTCTGCTGCATGCGATTGAAAGAAACAGAAACGACAATGTTGTGAAGAAGACGAAGAGACATCACCATCGTTGCTTCATGCATTTTTTTCCACATGAGGACGCCATTGTTTACTTAAAGGTTTTCTTTCTTTTTCTCCATCTCCATGCACTCCTTTTAGTTTGTTCTTACAACTAAATCCATCACTCCATGTAAGTACTTTGCACTTTGCAGGGTGCAGGCCTTTCCTGAAAAGCGATATCAGGAAAAATAGTTGCATGACTTTGATCGTATCAACATAGAACTCTCTCTCTCTCTCTCTCTCTCTCTCTCTCTCTCTCTCTCTCTCTCTCTCTCACACACACACACACACACACACGCACACACGCACATACATATATTGAGCATTAGTTGCAAAAAAAGTTGAAGAAGGCTAAAAGCTTTCCTCTTTGGTGTCTCTTTCTTTTTTTCATGCAAACAAAATGACCCATGTTTTGTCATTGATTTCCTATTTCGATGGCAAAGTGTCTCATGGAAAATGTCAAAACCTCCAAGTGCCTCATTGTTGCATCCTCAGAAATCCATCATTTTCTTGCATGAACAGGTTGCCGCAATGTCGACACTCCAAGCGCCGCCCGAAAAGTAACCAGCTGCATTGAATTCCACCTAAGAAATGTCCATGGAGTCGGTTTTCTTTTAGTATGAAAGCAACAAACAACACCAGCCAGCATGCACCTAGTTCAACCCACCGTCTAACTAAAAGATAGAGATTAGGGAGTGCAGCACTGGTGCTTTTACCAAGTTCAGTAACAAAACTAGAATTGATTAAAAAGGTTTAAGTGCTGATCTTCTCATATACCGAACTTGGTAAAAGCATGAGTGCTGCAATTCGTAATCTCTATCGTGCATGCTGACTGGCCGGCTGGTGTTGCTTGTTGCTTTCATATTAAAAGAAAACCAACTCCATGGACATCTCAGGAGAAATTCAATGCAGTCTTTTATATGTTCGGCCGCGTTTGCAGTGTTCAAAACTCCACGCAAGAAAATGAAGGATATTTTAAGATGTAACAATGTGGTACTTGGAGCTTAATTTTCATATTTTTTTTGGGACTAACTTTGCCATCAAGATATGAAATCAATGAGAAAACATTGATTTTTTTGTTTTTTTTTTAAAGATGATGGAGAGACCAAGGAAGCAAAGTTTTTCCCCCGTTTCTGCTTTTTTGGCAACAATAATCAATTAGAACTACCTGAATGCCCAATATACTTGTGTGTGTGTGTAAGAGAGTGAGCTAGAGAGAGAGAGAGAGAGAGAGATTGATCTTCAACGTGATCCGAAGCCGTTTTTTTTTCTTTTTTCTTTTTTTTTTGAGAAAAGGCCACCTTACGGAGAGCAGAATACTTTTTCATGGAGTGATGATCTAGCTGTAAGCAAGAACACATTAAAACGAGTATGTGGAGATGCAGAATAAGAAAGAAGAGTTTACGTAAACAATGGCGTCCTTATCTGAAAGGAAATGCATGAAGCAACGATGACGATGTCTCTTCGTCTACTTGACAGCATTTTCGTTTTTGTCTTCTGTTTTCTTGTTTTTAATCGCATGCAGTATAGAGCACATTTGCGTTGACTATCGTTCTTCTCATGGCATGAACTCGAGAATCGCCCTGAAACAGAGAAAATTTCTTGCATTTTTTGTTTTTTACCTGTGGAGAAAACAACAAAGTACTCCATAAAAATCCTTCGTTTCTGTTACCAAATTACCTGCAAGAACCCTATCCTCGCCGGAGCGGGACCAAGATGCAACTCCGAGTGGGTTTTCCCTGCACCTTAATTTGCTCCTCGCCGGCAGTCACTTCACTGCCAACAAATGTTGAAGGACGGAGTCATTCTCGATTCTGGCAAGTTGCGGGATGAGATCGTGAGCTTGTGCATAGAGACGGCCATGCAGGATTTCTACTCCAAGCGGCTCGCTCTCCAACTACGCCATTACATCAGGGATGGGAGCTACCTCTGCAGGTAACACCATCCACCCCAACTCTCTTCGGCTTTTAGTCTTCCTTCAGGATTAACTGCAATATCCTTTATATATATAAATTTGTGTGTGTGTGATAGTGATTATGAAATCATGTTTGTTTCATGTTGAAATTCATAGTTTTTAACATGAATTTAAAATCCATGCTATTGAATTCTCAAAACTAACTTTTGTTATGAAGCATCTGATCTTAGATCGGACGCTATCAAATGCAACCTCATTGTCCATAATGGAATCACAAGGTTAATTAGTAAAAAAAAAAAAAAGCTATAAGGTAAAATGGCATGAGATAAGAAGATCGTGAGTTGGTTATTGAGGAGGGAAGACTGCAATTTAACTCCATTATTTTTGGTTGAGCTGGTTATATTCCGGATATTTTTGAAGTGCAAACACCGTTTGGTATATGGATTTGACGTCGGCGGACTCGGCCCATTTTGGCATTATTAAATGTACCCCACCAAATAACAATATTCAATTAATTATTTGTTAAATAACCAATTTTAGATGACTTGAAAATATAAAAAAAATATTGAATTGCCAGCTATAAAAGGGGCACATTGGGTGCCCATGCTAACCTTCTTTCCCCTTCCTAAAGAATCAAAGAGGGAACTCAGAGGGTTCTCTTCCTCTTTCTTAGTGGTTTTTTTCTTTTTTTTCTTTTTGAAGAAAATAAAGAAAAAAACCCCTAAGAAAGAGGAAGAGAACCCTTGGAGCTTCCTTTTGATTCCTTTAGGAAGGGGAAAGAAGGTTAGCAAGGCTGTCTGGTGCCCCTTTTGTAGTCGGAAATTCAATATTTTTAGATATTTTCAAATCATCTAAAATCGCTTATTTAACAAATATCTTAATTGTTAGTTGTTTGGGTACATTTAAAATCGGCTGACTCCATGACAGACTTCCAGAGACCAATCGAATTGGATATGATCTTAGATCAATCTCAGATCCACGGTTTTGAGATCCAACACCCACACAATTGGATCTCAAATCCATGCACACTAAAAATATGATGTTAATTAAAAATAAACAAAAAAATTTCTACAAGAGTAAAGCCCGTCGGAACCAAACAAAGAATGGAGATTGTGAAATCTGAGAAAATTCATTGCACATTAACATCATCTTGATCTCCTACTGTTCGCATGTTATGCATTTATTTTATTTCGTTCACGGACGGACAGGAGAATAGAGATGTCAATGCAATTTTTCTTCTACAAGTCAATTAAATTTTATCCCATGTAATTGAGCCAAGCAAATTATTTTCATGCTTGAATCTTTTAAAATATTTAATTAGGAGATACACAGCAAATTGATAAAGCGCGGGTCATGATGAATAAAAAAGAAAGCCATTCGTAAACACATGATATTATATGAGAAACACATATTAACTTAGTTTCGTTTTCTTAGAGGTATTTTATTTTTATTTTTTCTTTATTTTCTTTCTTGTGTTGGGTTCTTTTTAAAGAAAGAAAAAGAAAAAAGAAAAAGGGTTTCTTTAAAAGAAAAGAAAGGAAAAAAAGAAAATTAAAATACCTTTAAAAAGAAAGGGGAAAAGAACTCTCGGAGATCCTTCTTAGAAAGAGGAAAAGAAAAAGGGTTTCCTTAAGTGATTGTTGGTTACATTTAATAATGCCAAAATTATCAGAGTCCGTGGACGTGAAATCCAGACACAAATCGGATTTAATAGGATTAACCATGTTTGCATTCTAAAATATCGGTAATATATAACCTGCCCAAACAAAATAACGGAGCCAAATTGCGGTCTTCCCTCGTCTTCATGGAAATTGAGTTGTTTGTGTACGCAACAAATATGCACCAAGGAGAAGGAAAGAAGAAGAAAACTATGGCATTTTAGAATTTTTTTTTTTAAGTTATGTACGCTTTAGTCTTTTAACATTTTCATAATTTTCATTTTATCCTTCAAAAGTTTTTATTTTTCACTTTTTTGAAAACATTTTAGTCATTACACTCCTGTGCATGTATACACAAGCTTCGATCTCCAGGACCGTCTGCCCTCTTGCTTATTATAGAAGATCATGAACATAGCGGCTCATCGCCAAATCAACCTATATGGAAAATAAAAGATGTTCCATCACTTGAAATATTTGGGGATCATTTAGCAATAACCCATTATTACTGTCCTAAGAATTTACCGTAAATTTGTCTCATTATTTTATAAATCTACTATATTTACAAGTCGAATAAGTTTTCTACTATGTAGTTAATCCAAGCGAATTGTTTGCATGTCTAAATCTTTTAAAATGTTTAATTATGATAAACATTACAAATTAATTAATTTGTACCACTAAGATGAGACAAATTGTGGATTGAATCCAACCCGGTTAGATGGTTTAGCCTAAAGCGCGGGTCATGATGAACAAAAGTGAACTGATTTTTTCTGACTTTTTTTAAAAAAGTGAAAAAGAATAAAAAACTTGGATACTTGATTAGGATCTCTCCACCTCTACCGACAAGGTAATTATGTGACCTCGAAGTATATAGTAAACCAAGAAATTAAAGGCTTTGCTCAAAACATGAAAACCATATGGCATTTTAGGTTATTAATCCTGAATGCATAAAACCTTGTATTAATAGCTTTTGATGTATAGCAACTCTTATGGACCATTTATATACATATGGTGTATTGTAACTTTATTATGACAAATACATGTGGCATGTACAATAAGCTAGTTTCTGGAAACTTAACCTTATAAGGATCAATACTTGGATTGCTCGCTCAAGGTGTAAAATATAATTAGATGTTTTCTGAAAACCAGAATTACGGGTTCATTTACTTTCATTCAGAACATATGTACGTACTTAGCGAATTAATCATCACAAGCTAGTCGCGAATTTAGGGGTGAGCGGTTCATTGCCACCGCCCCTAAGAGAGGCCTTCGGCCCCCCTTCTGTGCCCACCCTTCAGGGTTTTCACAGAGCTGCGTCGGGCCCTTTTACGGGCTAGGAAGTGGCGCGCGCTGGGACGTGATAGTGGTCGCTCTAAGGACTCGAACCAAGCCGTTAGAGGAGCAGGACCACCTAGACGCCCAGTGCGCTACCATCCAACTTAGTAGCTACAAACTTCCAAAATTTTGAAGAGTGTGGGCAAGATATAAGGATGTGGTGGGCTGACTCCTCGTCCTTGAGACAACACAAACACATATGTTAGCTAAAGAAATATCACTTTTTTTTGTCTATCGAATGTAGGGAAGCAATGGCTGCATTGCCAATCATACATACCATTGCGTTCTAGGGTGAACTTCACATTCCTATCAACTATAGTGTCGCATCTCATTGTTTGTAAGTTTACATGAGCAGTACTCACGAGAACTGAACCAATGTTACGCTCTCTATAAGACGACTCCCAAAGGAGACCCTCAGATTTTAACAACTGAAATTTTACTGCTTAAATTTTCAAAAATTACAATTTGGCCCTACTATGGCTTAACCCGTGAAAACCGCATCGGTGGCCAAATGTAAACTCACTGGTTATAGATGCTATGCTTCATGGTGTGCGATAGACCAAGCGTGCAAGATTTATTTGTTACACTAAAACCATCATTTAAATCTTTTTGAGAAAAGACTTTCTAAGTTTAACCTTCTCATATAATCAAGATTCAGTTTTGACATTGAATTAGTGTCACCCTTACATGAAAGATTTGTGAACCAAATATAAAGAGGAATGTATCCATTATTATAAAAAATGAATGAAGTAAAACAATCAAGGGTTCACAAAACGAGGCCATTTTCTCTACATCAAGAAAGAAAGGATTTGGATTTATTGTCTTTATTTGTAATTCCTATTTGTGCCCTCACTAAATAAATTTATTTCTCTAAAAAAATCATGGGTCTTTTGCTATAAAATGTCAATTGCTTCACGTTGAGGTTCACCAAAAGGTAGATCTCGGGTTTCATGGTGCAGTCGAGTGCAGTCGAGAATGATTAAAGCCCATGACGTGAGTTCCAAAACTCTGTGTATGCCTCTCCTTCACATTTTATGTTCAGTCGTGCTTCGATGTTGTGTGAAGGCAGCAAACACGTACCCAAGAGCAAATATTATCTAAAAGAGCTTAACGGGCATATAGCTGGTCGAGCTAGGATCTTATATAAAGGTAAGTCTCTAATTCGATTTCTGTGGGCACAATGTTCATGTGTCTTAAGGTAGTAGAGTACAACATCCAAGTTAAAGGGTGCACCATTGCTATCGCTACGCAGCTCAGAACCCTAGAAGCAGGGGGAATAGAGGGGGGCATTCGGGTCTCTTTTCGGGGGGTAGGATGAACCTCTCCCACACCTGAAAATATTATCCCAAAGAACTTCAAATCAAAACCATCATGTTATGTGCCCCCCTTTTTATCTCATTCACTTTTTGTCGAACATATCCGAGAGTGAGTTGCATGCATCAAGGTGGTGCACATAATATACATGCAAGATGTAGTGTGTGTGTCTTTGTTTGTTGGATAATGATTACAAAGTTGTGCTTGTTTCATCTTGGATATGAGATCCATGGATTTGAAGTCAGACCTCTTTTCAATCCGACATTAAATACATAGTTTTTAACATATAGCATGGATTTAACATGTTAAGCTATTGAAATCATCGACCCTCGAAAACAAACTTTTTTATGCTACATTTGATCTTAGATCTGAGGCTATCAAATGCAACCTCATTGTCCATTGTCCATAATGGAATCACACGGTTAGTTATTAAAAAAAAAATAGAAACATTACAGTGGCATAAGCATAGAAGGTAGAATGGCATGAGCTAAGAAGGTCGTGAGTTTGGCTATTGAGGAGGGCAGACTGCAATTTAACTCCGTTATTTTTTGTTGAGCTGGTTATATTCCAGATATTTTGAAGTGCAAACCCCATTAATCCCATTAAATCCGTTTGGTATATGGATTTCACGTCGGAGGACTCGGCCGATTTTGGCATTATTAAAAGTACCCCACCAATTAACAATATTCAATTAATTATTTGTTAAATAAGCAATTTTAGATGACTTGAAAGTATCAAAAAATATTTAATTTCCGGCTATAAAAGGGGCACATTGGGTGCCCATGCTAACCTTCTTTCTCCTAACCTTCTTTCTCCTTTCCAAAGAATCTTTAAAGAGGGAGCTCAGAGGGTTCTCTTCCTCTTCTTAGCGGTTTTCTTCTTCTTCTTTTTTTTCTTTTCGAAGAAAATAAAGAAAAAAACCACTAAGAAAGTGGAAGAGAACCCTTGAAGCTTCCTCTTGATTCCTCTAGGAAGGGGAAAGAAGGTTAGCAAGGATCTCTGGTGCCCGTTTTATAGTCGGAAATTCAATATTTTTAGATATTTTCAAATCATCTAAAACTGCTTATTTGGCAAATATCTTAATTGTTAGTTGTTTGGGTACATTTAATAATGCCAAAGTCGGCCGAGTCCGTGACAGAACTCCAGAATCCAGATACCAATCGAATTGAATAGGATCTTAGATCAAGCTCAGATCCACGGTTTTGAGATCCAACACCCCCACAATTGGATCTCAAATCCATGCACACTAAAAATAAGATGTTAATTAAAAATATACAAAAATTTGCTACAAGAGTAAAGCCCGTCGGAACCAAACAAAGAATGGAGATAGTGAGATCTGAGAAAATTCGTTGCACATTAACATCATCTCGTTCTCCTACTGTTTGCATGCCATGCATTTATTTTATTTCAGTCACGGATGGACCAGGAGAATAGAGATGTCAATCCAATTTTTCTTCTACAAGTCAATTAAATTTTCTCCCATGTAATTAATCCAACCAAATTATTTGCATGCCTAAATCTTTTAAAATATTTAATTAAACGGCTCTTATAACATCAAAATTTTGAAAGTATAAAGATATATATAAATACGTATGTGTGTGTGTGTGTGTGTGTATATATATATATTTAAAAAAATGACTTGAACTAAACATGATTTATGTTAAATTAGTGTTCATAAACATATTAAAAGGTTCATATTTTGTTTAAAACGCTTTTTAACGTGAATTTAAGAGGGTCTGGTTTTAATCTCGTACCCAAATGATTTGGTGCCTACCAATCACTCATGTATTCTGTATTCTGATTCTATTAATAATTTCTCTTAATGCATTTTTTATTTTGCTATCATCACATCAGTTTTTATAGTTTTCATCTTGATACATTTTGATAAGGAGTGCTACACTTTTTCCCCCTTTTCTAGCTAGTTTGCTGTCCATTCTCTCTTACCTTCACTTACTCCCCCAGGATTAAGGCTGATGTAAGGAACACTTGTTCTACTATTCCTTGAATTTATCTCAATCTTTGGAGCATATTTATGAAACAGGTATATGGTATTCCTACTGTTAAACAGCCCTTAAAAGGTGATGTCATGAATTGACCTATGCAACACCCAATCAGATGTCTGATAAGTCATTCAAATGTCACTAGCAAAGATAATAAGATCCAAATAGTTGTTGGGGTTTAGGGTTTAGGGTTTGGATTTTTTCCCTCTCTGATGCTAGGGAGCGTATTCATGTACATGCTGCCCGTGTTGGGTTTGGTGGTGTGCACACTGTTCAGAACTTACGAAGACACGAATGTAGTTGGCGAGGTCGTGTAGAGAGAGAGTTATGTGCACCCGGATGCACAATGCACAGCTCCTTGACGCATGACATGTGTTATCCTATGCTAATGTAGCTTGTGTAGAGAGAGAGTTATGTGCACCGATATGCACCATGCATAGCTCCCCTGTAGGAGCGAAACCAGGATTTTTCGTAAGAGCGGGTCAAATGAGGACTGAGTTTTGTGGATTGGATTTGGGTAGGACCAAACTGAACTTATATTCAAAAAATCATTGAGACAAAAAAAATTCAATTTTTACACTAGATTTTTAAAAAACAAAATTGGTTGGGGTGGGGCCATGGCCTAGGCATCTGCTTCAGTGTTCCATATGTAAAATTCGCTGATTACAGAAACTCTGCCTCACAAATTGCTGACAACAAGAACAACAAAAAGGAAATGTGGTTTTCATCCCATTCACAACAGATATCTGAATGTTATGGCAAGCTTCCTTTTCTTTCGCGCAAGCTTCAAGGTTTTATTAATTTGGTGAACTAAAACAATATTTGAACATTTTTTTAGGAAAAGACTTTCCAAGCTTTTTGCCTTACCTAATATCACAAAGAATCAATCTTGACGTGGAATTAATGCCACCTGTGTACGAAAGATTTATGAACTAAACATACAAAGGACGGTATCGATCATTACCAAAAAAACGAGTGAAGTTGCACGATCAAGGATTCACAAAAGCAGGCCGTTTTATCTGCTTGAAGAAAGATAGGATTTTGGTTTTATTGTCTTTTCTTGTAATTCCTATTTGTTACCTCACCAAATAAATTTCCTTCCTGGAAAAAATCATTTCTCTTTTGCTATAAAATGTAAACTGCTACACCAAAAGCTAGATTTTGGGTTTCACCATGCAGTCTAGAATGCTCAGAGACCTGGATATGAGTTCCAAACCCCTGTGTATGCTTCTCCTTCTTTTGATCTTCTTGTTCAATCATGGCATGTTGAGTGAAGGCGGCAGGCACATCCTCGAGAGCAAATATTATCCAAAGGAGCTCCCAATAAAGACCATCACGGTACGTATCCCTTTTTATCTCTCATACACTTTTCGTCGTGGTTCTCCCGTAGCAGATGCAGGTGTGGCTAAAATGTAGGGATGCCAATATATTTGATTTGGATCGGATATTCAACTGGACCATCACAAAAAAAATGGATACAAAAAAAAATCTGATTAAAAAATTGGATCGGATTTAGTTTTAAATAAATATCTTATATCATATGCTCTTACATTTTGAAAATCAACCAGATTTGGTTCGAAGTTTGGATTCAGATATTAATCTAAAAAGCAAATGTGAATCACTACATCTCCGAGATTGATATTCACATTGTTGATAACTGCACTAGGCAGTCAGATCTGATGCAAGATTCTTCATGGGCGCGACAACTAATTAATGTTAAGCAATAGATAGCAATAATAATTTTCCAGTCTATGATCATTATTTCTAAGTAGTATAGTCTAAACTTGGGAGCAATTGGATTTTTGGGCTCTATTTGAATCCCATGGCCACTTAAGGAAGGGCTGCAGACTGAAACATATATAATTGATTTATGAAATTTGTAAATTTGATGAAGGCTAAAAACTCCTTCCTCCCCTTCATCTGACCATAATAAGTTTTTGCCGAATTTTCAGATGGATGATGGAGACATCTACGATTGCAAGAAAATTCATAGTCAGCCTAGCAAAAGGAACATTTCAATATCCAAAAGAAAGAAGCAGGTATGCTTAATTTTCTATTTCGCATCTTCTCCAAATTTAGTATTTGGAAAATGCCCAGTGGGTTTTTTATGTCTGAGAAAGAAGAGTCTGATCATGAATTGGTTTCGAATGGTCGATGATTGATTTTTTGTTCATTGTGTTTTAAATTTCTTAGCAAGTGCACACTTAGGTTTAGAGAAAAAACCAAGTGTATGTCAGTACATTCTTGATTTATTTAAACTCAATCCTTGTTTGAGATGTAATCTTTAAATTTCATCAGGTTATACATCACAAAGGCTTGCCAATGTACACGTAAACCTAAATTCAATTCGATGACATATTTTAATTTAGTTGCACACATATTTTTAAAATTATATGTACATATAAGATTATTTTAAATGCACCTCTGACCTCTCCCTCTCATTTGCAACCCACACTCTAACTCATATAGCAGAAGAGTTGGAGGATGAAATCAGGCGATCTTATAATCATCTAAGCTCTGCCATTCTTTGTAAAGCAAGATTCACTTGAAGTTAAGCCTTTTTGTGTTTGTGAACTTACTAAATGTGACTAGAGTTGAAGGAAAAAATTCCGCTACAAAGACCAGTAACAACAGCTAATAATATTTCTCATGAATATACAGACAAGTGACAAGTTGAGAGACAGCAGAATAGCAGAAAGTGGAACAGAAAGTGAAAGCTGCCCACCAGGAAGTTTTCCAGTTCTCAAGGCCACCAAGGCAGGGCCTCTCAATTTCAGTGCTCTTCAAGATTTTGCAAGTTCACGTGCCAGGTCGTTTCTCAAATCAAAAGCCATGAAAACATTGGCTATCGACAATCCTGCAGACCATGAGGTCCGGTATCTATTATATACCCTTTCCTTACCACTTCTAATTCTTTTGCTTATGCTTAATTCGTCCTCGTCGTTAAGCTGAACACTGGTCAAAGATTTAGCGACATGAAAATAAATGTTGGTGTACTTTTGACCAACATCCGGCCGAGTGTCGGTGAATATTCTTACTGACGTTCACCTAGCAACATTAGGATAAATGTCGGTGTACTTTTGACCAACATCCAGCCGAGTGTCGTTGAAAATTGTTACTAAGTGCGGTGAACGTCGGTGAAAATTATTACTGGCATTCGGTAGATGTTGATAATAGTTTATTTAGCTACGTTCATCATGCATCAGTGTCGTCCACCCCGACATGCGCAGAAAAAATGTCGGTGATAGTTTTCACCGACCTTCGTTCTACCTTTACCATTAAAATTCTTACCAACGTTCAATAAATGTCGGTGAAAATTATTACTGATGTCCGGTAAATGTTGATAATAGTTTATTTAAGTACGTTCATCATGCATCACTGAAGATGTTCACACCGACTTGTGCAGAGAAAATGCCGGTGATAGTTTTCACTGACATTCGTTCTACCTTTACCGATCTGCAGAGAAAATGTAGGTGATAACTTTCACTGACATTCGTTCTAGTTTTCACTGACATTCGTTCTACTTTTACCTACATCGACATTCGTTCTATCTTTACCACTAAAAATTCTTACCGACATTTGGTAAGCGTCAGTGAAAATGATCACTAACATCAGTAGATGTTGATAATTGTTTATTTAACTATGTTCATCATGCATCAGTGAAGGTGTCCACACCGACGTGTGCAGAAAAAATGTCGGTGATAGTTTTCACCAACATTCGTTCTACCTTTGCTAATGTGCAGAGAAAATGTCATTGAAAGTTTTCACCGACATTCATTTTACCTTAACCATTAAAAATTATTACCGATGTTTGGTAAACGTCGGTGAAAATTATTATTGACATCCGAAGTGTGTAGAGAAAATGCCGGTGATAGTTTTCACCCACATTTGTTCTACCTTTACTGATGTTTTTTGAATTCTGTAAAATACTAATTTTTTAGAGTGCTCCTCAACATCCTCTTCTTAATTAGCATCTATTAATCTTTCTTCTCACCCAGTTTATGCTTGCTTTGCACTTGAGCAACGAAGGCCTGGTAGTATATTGCTTTCTTTAACATATACATGGATTAATTATAGTATGCAAAAGGTACGGTAAGCGGAACCTATGGAGGAGGGGAAGGAACTTTTAGTGTTTGGGGACCTAACATAGAGGACAGGAGTGAGATGAGCCTTTCACAAGTTTGGGTTGTACATGCAGCACAACATCAGATTTATATGGCACTGGAAGCTGGTTGGATGGTATGTTTCATCCCTTTATTCACATTAACAAAGAGATTATCACTGCTTATAATAACTAGGGTTTGCTTATTTGTTTGACTCCTTTCCATTTTTATTTAACCTTTTGTTTCTTTTATGCTCAAGGTCAATCCTAGCGTATTTGGAGATGCAAGAACGCGGTTTTTTATCTTCACAACGGTAATTGTTTCCTTACAAATTCTATTCCACATTCTGACAAAATTATATATATCTGTTGATTGGAAAGAAGTACGTGGGGCTAGCTAGTGAGAGAATTTCTGTTGGTTTAATTTCTCATTCTCTCTCTCTCTCTCTCTCTGTGGTTAACATGATAAAGGTGTGCTCCATTGGTGTTGGTTTTATGAGCATATGTCATACATGGTCTGCAATAGACTGATAGTCTGATGCCATCAACAAAACAATTAAGAGAAGAAACAGAAGCAGTTCACCAATACTCCTCAACTTCAGTTTAGGAAGATGGCCTCGTTCTCTTACTCCATTAAAAGGCATGCAATGGAAGGTTCAAAAGTCTGATCCTGTTCCAATCAGGACACTCTTTATGCATCAGGATATCTCATTTCTCCAACAAGGGCCAGAAAGTTTCAACGAAGGGGCACTAGTTATACAATTTTAGATTTAAAAGGGGCACTAATTATATAATTTTAGATTTTTAAGGGCACCAGTTATATAATTTTAAATTTTAAGGGGCACCTGTATGTAAATTCAAAAAACAGCTATGAAATTTCAATATAAAAATAGCCATTTTTTGTGGGCCTGTGTGGGCAATTGCCCACACCTCCCTTCGCCCCCGTTCTCTACATTCAGGATTCTGCGATTTTTTCATGTCACTTCTATAAAGTCCCTCCTTGCCAAACTATCTCCGTTTATAATATGCGAAGCATCAAATAGGCTGCTTAACTTTTCTCAGTAACTAAATGGTCATCGCGAGTGATAGTAGAAACTACACAATTTTGGAGACTTGTATGGCGAATGCTGACAGTTATTGCGTTTGCTTGGCTTCAACAGAATGACAGCTACAATACATGGCTCTATAATGATAACACTAAATCACCAGAAGACAGAGGCAGTAATAATCTGGAATTCGTAAGAGGACGTCACGGTATGCCTTTCGGCAAGCGACTCAGATGTCAAACTATCAACGGGAATCCCAGTGAAATTGAAATCACTATCATACGGGTGCGTATGCATTTTTTTTTTCTTCAGCTTTTTCTGTTGTGCTCGAAGAAGGCTGAAGCTTCCATCCAACTTCTCATCCTCTATAATGTAAAGCATGTTTTGGTGCTTCCAAAGGCACCCTATCACACTTTAACTTGCGCGTTGGTAGCCTTTTGTTTGCAACATAGAGATACAAAGCCAGTTTTAGTTTATTTGGCATCAAATTGTCCTAATATGCAAATCAAAAATTTTATTTTAAAATTCAATTCAAAATTCGATCTTTTGTGTGTGTGTATTTATTTGTAATATATATATATATATATATATATATATATATATATATATATATATAACGGCTCCCCAATATTGGTGTACAAGTTGTATTGTTTGAAAAATATTAGGCTTTCAAACAAAAATTGGGCTTTTTTTTTTGTTCGATTAAGAACTGCCCTTTTTTTTACCCAATCAATTAGTGCACATGCAAACATAGTTAACACACCCATTTCCAAGGGTTGACACAACATGATCAATTAGGGGCTGGCAGGTGATCAGTTTTAATGGCTTTCAAACACTTCAAAATAAAAACCTTGTTTTGAAATGTAACGGAACTGGCCACCAAAAGGAAATGTAAAAAGAAGTTATCAAAATCTTAAAAATAAAATATAACAAATATGAAAATAAAAATGTAACAAAAAATTACAAAAAACATGAAAAATTGTGAAAAAAAACTTGAAAAGTGGAAAAAATAGAAAAGGTGCTTTTTTCGTTTTGACATTTTTTTCAAAAGATGTATTTTTTTCGCATTTTATTCAGCTGACCATTTTTTTAACGTTTTAAACATTTTTTAATAATACGTCTTTAACGTGGCTACGTTACAAACCAAAAATTTCAGAAAAAGGGAAATTAAAATTCCAAAAGAATAACAAGTTAGCTATATATTGCGGAGTGAGAAAAAGTTATATATATATATTGACTGCTAAAGGATTTTGATGATTAGCAGAATGATGAAGAAGACTGGGAAGTTTTGGTTGATGAAACGTTGATTGGCTACTGGCCAAAATCAAATTACCAAGTAAACAGCGCAAACGAAGTTTCATGGGGAGGGGAGATCGTGAATCGGCGGACAAGAGGAAGGCACACATCCACCCAGATGGGCAGCGGCCATTTCTCCACCGATGATCTCGGGACGGTTGCATACATCCGAAAAATGGCCTTATACGACCTCGACACGGACCTTTATTATCCTCCCGAAGAGGATATTGGTATCATCATGAACAATGGGAACTGCTATGATGCCACGTATTGGGATCTTCGTCAAGCAGATGACGATGATGACTTTGGCCATTACATAACTATGGGAGGGCCTGGTTATCATCGACGCAATTGTCCTTGATAATCCAACTTTGGTAGTTGTAGATCATAATCTTCACTGTTTATTGGCCAATGCCATCTTATATAATGTTTTCTTAAGTATGTTGCTTGAATGAGGTCACTTTTTAGACCTGAGAAGGTTCATTGCGCAACACCATCTTCGTCTCCTACTCCTGCATGTCATGCATTATGTGATTTCATTCACATACCTATCAATGTCAACAGATCGGATCTAAATTGGATATATTTTTAACCGTATACATTTTTTCGGATATGCATATACTTTTATTCGAATTTGAATATTTGAATCTGAATCTGAATCTGAAATCCAATTTCATAATCTAAAACCAACTTTTACATTCATATCTGAATCTGAACTCGAATCTGAATATTGAACTGAATTTGGCCTATTCTCAAAATCTCTCTAAGAGAATTAGGCATATGATATTTGTTTAAAATAAAAATCTAATCTGAATCCTTGGCTGGATTTGAACAGATATTTAGTTTGAATATGCATCATTTCTTAATCGGATATTAGATTTTTTTTTCATAGACCAAAACATGCTTATAACGACTGCCGTCTTCGTTTTGGTGAGTTCGCTTACTCTGGGGTGGAATAAGTGAATAGAGATGACAATCTGATTTTCCATCTACAGACTACAAGTCGGTTTTAAGTTTTCTTCTATGTAAACTCCAAGAAAATTATTTGCTTGTTTAAAATATTTAATTTTTGGGACATACATCGCAGGTTAAGATTGTACCACTACTATGAAACAAATCATGAATTGAATCTGGCCCGGTTATGATGTTTTAGACTTATAAAGCGCCTGTTATTAGTAAACTGATTTTTTTATTGGCTTTTATACAAAAATAAAAGGGAAAAGGTTGGATGTTTGGGATAATCTCTATCTACCCACAAGGTAATTATGTAACCTGAAAATATACAGTCAACCAAGAAATTAAAGGGTTTATGTGCTTAAAAACATGAAAACAGTTTCTCACGGAAAGTGGACTTTATAAGGATCAGTACTTGGAATTACGGGTTCAATTCCTTTCAATATTAATATTATTATTATTATTATCTCATATATATATATATATATATATATATATATAATGTGTGGAAAGTTGAATAGCGACTTCCAAAGTCTCTTAACCATTTAATCAGGTCCGCCCTATCCAACATGACGAACGGTTTAAAGAAAAACAAGGACAAAAAAGTAGAAGACATTTTTAGTCATTTAACATTCTTTTACATTTTTTGTTATTGATTTTCTTTCAATCGTCCTTTTATTTCAAATAGACAGCCTCAAGCTATTCTTATAAAGCAGATGAATGGTTGAAAGAAAAATAAATTAATATTAAATGATAAAAATGTATATCTCATTATTTTCTTTATTTTTCTTTTAATTGCTTATAATGTTGATCAGATTGTGTATATTTAATGGCTGAATAATTATAAAAGTTAGAGACACTATAGTGGCCGTCCGCTTTTGCCGCTGAAAATCGTTAAAGTTAAACTTCCGAACAAGACTTGTGAAGAATGGAGTTATTAGGTGGGCAGCCTTCTACCACCACCGAGCCTGTTCAGTGTGTTCCCTTCTACCAATATCAGGGTGATAGTTTCGATAGCCATAACGTAACTAGTTGAATTGGTGGATGGATTGCTGAAAGTTCCGTTGTCAATTTGATTCACATGTAAGTGCTAATTTTTTATATTACAAATAATGGATACACAACAATATAATTCACCGGTGCACTGTGCCCTACCCATGGCTGTTTCTCATATTTTAAAAAAATAAATAAATTTTACATGTTTAAAATTTTAAAAATTGTATTTTGGTTATGCCTCGTCCCCCACCCCTCTGCGCTTTATTAAGCAGATCGAGTTGCGTGCACACCAAAAATGCACCAAAGAGAGCTCGGGTTTTTATTAAATTTTTTAAAACCAATGACATCCGACCATTTCTTTGTTTTCTTTTACTTCAATAAAATGCTTAATTTTAGGATATTCTTTCTTTACATCTTATTATTTTTTCTTATAAAAGAATTCTGAAAAGTAAGTAAATTATGCAAGTGACAATGACATGAGTCCTGTCCGCCTCACCAGCCCGACTTCCATGCTTATCTTCCTACCCCAACCGTCAGATTGCTAAGGGAAGCGTAAAAAAATCATTCTCTCCCTCTCCTTCTACATGAAATTTTTACTGACAGTGGTTTCTTTTTTCGTTTTATTAAGACCAAAGTCTCGAATTTTTACTATTAGAATTTAAAACGTACCAGCTTCAGAGTTATGGCTTCGATCTGATTAATAGCTTCTTTGTATATGATGCTGTTTCTTCACTCTAGAGTCTATAAGATTTACTGCACTTGACGGGAACAGTATAAGATTTACTGCACTTCTTTTGAACTTAGTAGCTACAAACTTCCAAATTTTTTAAGAGTGCCGAAAAGATATAGGGACGTGGTGGGCTGACTCCTTTCCTGAGACAAAAAAAAAACACATCTCTTAACTAGAGAAATACCACTTTTCTTTTGTCTATCAAATGTAAAAATATAAGGAGACAATCGCTGCATGCCAACCATACATACCATTGTGCTCTAGGGTGAGCTTCAGGTTTTTTAGGGTGAAACACCAGGGGGGGCAGAGAGGCCCAAATGCGACCATTCCCCTTGCCTTTAAGGTCTTAGGCTTCAACCAGATCTTAATGAGGTACAATATTCTCATCAACTATAGTGTCGCATCTCATTGTTTGCAAGTTGACATGAGCAGTACTTACAAGAACTGAACCATTGTTGCGCTCCGACCATATGCCCATAAGTCTATCCTATCAGATTTAACAGGCAGTGAAAATAAAGGAGATCGTATGAGCAACCATTGGATCGTGGTTGCCTTCAGATTTTAAAAATTTAAATTTTACTGGCTTAAATTTTAAAAAATTACAATTGGATCCTGATGAGAACTTTAAAAAATATATATATTAGGGCCTTGGAGAATCTGGCATTTTACGGTTCCCCAACCCTGCCCCTCTTTAAAACAAAACAATGGAAAACTTAAAAGGGCAAAAAAAAAAAAAAAAAAAAAAAAAAAAAAAAAAAAAAAAAAAGAGTCTCTCATACATAACATTGTATTGGAATTTTGAGAGTGAGTTACATGCGCCCCTCAGTGCATGCAAGACATGTACGCCCAAAAAACCGGGTAGGAATTGGGGTATTTTGGAATCAATTAAAAAAATGTTTTTTTTATCTTTTAACTTTTTTATTATTTTTTTGTTCCTACAAAAAAGTTGTCTTTTTTTTATTAATCAAGAGCATTTTGGTCATTAAGTATATTTTGCACCAGCATGTGCGTATAACCAGCTCCTCCAGGAATTTTATGGTCTAGCCGTCCTTTTCCATCCTACAAGCATGCAAGATTTATTTGTTACACTAAAACCATCACTTAAATCTTTCTGAGAAAACACTTTCTAAGTTTAACCTTCTCATATCATCAAGAATCAGTTTTAACATTGAATTAGTGCCACCCTTGCATGGAAGATTTGTGAACCAAATATAAAAATGAATATATCCATTATTATAAAAAATGAGTGAAGTAAGACAATCAAGGGTTCACAAAACGAGGCCAATTTCTCCACTTCTTCAAGAAAGGAAGGATTTGGATTTATTGTCGTTACTTGTAATTCCTATTTGCTCTCTCAACAAATAAGATTATTTCTCTAGAAAAATCATTGGTCTTTCGCTATAAAATCCCAATTAAACCCGTTTTGGTATATGGATTCGACGTCGGCGGACTCTGCCCATTTTGGCATTATTAAATGTACCCCACCAACTGACAATATTCAATTAATTATTTGTTAAATAACCAATTTTAGATTACTTGAAAATATCAAAAAATATTGAAAGGATGTCTGGTGCCCGTTTTTATTGTTGGAAATTCAATATTTTTAGATATTTTCAAATCATCTAAAATTGCTTATTTAACAAATATTTTAATTGTTAGTTGTTTGGATACATTTAATAATGCCAAAATCGGCTGAGTCCATGACAGAACTCCAGACACCAATCGAATTGAATAGGATCTTAGATCAATCTCAGATCCTCGGTTTTGAGATCCAACACCTCCATAAACACTAAAAACAAGATGTTATTAAAAATAAACGAAAAAATTGCTACAAGACTGAAGCCCGTCGGAACCAAACAAAGAATGGAGATTGTGAGATATGAGAAAATTGATTGCACATTAACATCATCTTGATCTCCTACTGTTTGCATGTTATGCATTTATTTTATTTCATTCACGGACGGACAGGAGAATAGAGATGTCAATCCAATTTTTCTTCTACAAGTCAATTAAATTTTCTCCCATGTAATTAATCCGAGCAAATCATTTGCCTGTCTAAATTTTTTAAAATATTTAATTAGGAGATACAAAGCAAATTAATAAAGCGCCGGTCATGATGAATAATAAAAGAAAGCCATTCGTAAACACATGATATTCTGTGATAAACATATATTAACTTAGTTTTGTTTTCTTACTTAAATAATGCCTTTTAATAGTAAAAAAAAAATGAACGGCTCTTATAACATCAAAATTTTGACAATATAAAGATCTACTTTTTTCTTTACAAAAATGACTTGAACTAAAGCATGTTTTATGTCAAAATAGTGTTCATAAACAAATTAAAAGGTTCATATTTTGTTTAAAATGCCTTTTAACATGAATTTAAGAGGTCCGGTTTTTATCTCGCACCCAAGTGGTTTGGTGCCTACCCATCACTCGTATATTTTGTATTTGATAGTTTCTCTTAATGCATTTACAATTTTGCTATCATTACTTGTGTTACGTTTTCTTTTTCCTTTTCTAGCTACTTTGTTGTACATTCTCTTAGCTTACACCCCAAGGATTAGGGCTGACTTAAGGAACACTTGTTCTAATATTCCTTGAATCTGTCTCACTCTCTGGAGCATATTTATGAAACTCGTATATGATATTCGTACTGCTAAACGGTCTGTAAAACTTGATGTCATGAATTGACCTATGCGACACCCAAGCAGGTATCTGGTAAGTCATTCAAATGTCACTAGAAAAAGTAATAAGATCCAATTAGTTGTATAAAGTCATATAATTTTTGCTTTCGGAAATTAGATCTGAGTCGAAGCTTGATTAGGTCAGGCTCGAACAAAGTCTGTTCCAACCTGAATCCGATTTGGGCAAGCTTCGAAAAGGACTGGATCCAACACAAATTGAGACATTTACATCAACATGGGATCCACAGATCATTATGCATTGGATGGGCTCCACAACACTTGGTGGGACTCTCATATACATTGTTGTGCTTACAGAATGTACCCAAATTACTTGGCTCAAATAACATAAACTCTCCATATAGTTAGGCTCTCTACCTTCATTAATAAAGAACAAAAGAATTAAAACAACTAAACTCTCATTTACCTCTCAAAATCACATAAAATGACATTAATTTTTGTCCCTGAATGCTCGACTCCTCGTAACCTAGAGTACTTTTTGGCTCTGCCTCTATGCAAATGGAATATAAAGTGAACCACAGAGTCTTCTTAAAGCCAATGAAATTGTATCCTTAGACATGGAAAAGTAAATACTCCAACCCCACCCTATGTCTATAGAAAAGGCTTTCAGGCAGAAAAAATTCAGTTGCTTAACATAGGGAACACCAAGTGAAAGTTTCAAGAATCTACCTTAAAGATTGTGGCAGATTCATAGAGTACTAAAACATGTGTTCCATCCATCTGCCTTAATTTTTATGTCAGATCCTGTAAAGTGTTTCTACTGCCAATCGACCTCTAAATGTATCGGCCTCTAAATGTATTCATTTCTTCAAATTGTGTAACATATTATCTTTATTGTTTGTTATATGTTTCCAAATACTAAATTTTTTGTGGTATTTAAAATGAAGCAGTTTTCCACTGGTTAATTTGCTGGGTTTGTTATTTGGACTACAAAATGGTCTTGCTGGTTTGAGGATTTTGTTGATATCTAGTGTAGGTTTGTTCTGGATTTGATCTCTAATATATTTTAGTGATACCTGTTGGTGGCAGTTTGCAATAGGCGAAATCATCTTCATTCCTTCCACTCCACTCCTTGCGTGCAGGGCTGCTTAGGGACCTAAGTAAAAATATTTTTTTAAAAATATTTAAAAAATGAATAGTATATGACACTTTTCACTCTTATATTAACCAGTATATCAAGTTAATTTGCCACCAATTCAGTTCCAATTGTCTCATTGTTGGTTTTGGTGGTTTCTAACTTTCCTTTTGAGTAGCCCAATGAGTTGGCTTAACTTTTATTCAATTATCTACACAGGCTGAAGCTATGACTTCTAATTGGGTACTAGCCTTGGAGTTTTATACTCATAGACGAACCACATTGTCTCTCGGTCGGACTGTGGTTTCCGCGAGCGAAATAAGGCAAAAAAAAAAACCTTATACTTAAGAACCACTGAATTTGTCAATCCCTTGTAAGCTAGGGACTATTTCAAAATAACCAAAAGAAAAGGCCCAAAGTTGTTCCTACCATCTTTATTTTAATAAAAGTGCATCTAGTGGATGCCTCTTCCCAGCTTCTTGGAGTGCAGAGAAGCCAAAAGAACACACAGGAAAGGAAGAGAGATTAATGATAAGAGCAATCCAATCCTCTTGAAGGTTACTTACTTACCAAAGAAGTGGTATGTTCAGGCCCTAAACATGATAATGGGCTTTGGAGCTTGAAATGACAAATATGACCTTTGATAGGGAAAGGGGAAAACTCCCATTAGGGACAAAATTGGAAAAAATGAAACAATTTTTTGTTTAAAAAAATAGAATGAAAAATACTCCTCATACAGTCACGAGCATTGTCACAAAAAACATGTATGGGTATTATACGGCAAGGAATTTCTCGGGTATAATACGACAAAGTTGTATATCTTGGGAATATCTCGAGAAAATCTCGGCGAATTTTTAAAAAATTTAACAAGTCCTGAGAATTATAAAAAAATGAAAATCAATCAAAATATAATAAAAACGTGAAAAACACGTATTAAAACATTAGTATACCAAACTTTTTATTTTTTTGGCATTTTTTTAAAAAGATGCGTTTTTTCACGTTTTATATGGCTGACTTGTTTTTCACGTTTTATATGTGTTTTTTTCGAATAAAACGTGTTTTTTGTGACAAAAGGGACACTAGTTATATAATTTTAAATTTTTAAGAAACACCTGCATGTAAAAGATAAAAACTACCATAAAGTTTCAAGCAAATAAATTATTTTTATGGGCATATGTGGGCAACTGCCCGCACTTGCTTCTGCCATTGTTTTGTATTATCAACGACTTTACATGATGATTTACAAAGCAAAATACAGGCTTCCAATCACTAATTTGATTCACATGAGTGTCAACTCTTTGTGCTACATGCTGGCCGATGCAACCATGCAAGAGGAGGCTTCTTGGCTCAGTAGACATGGCCCCAGCTTTTGAATATTACTTCTCTACATGACATTGGCCCATGCACTACCCCACCTATAATTGATTGAGTACATGAGCAGCATCAAATGTTTGTGCTAATGATAAACATAAGAAACATTTTAGTAGAGAACTGTAATTTTTTATATAAAATGACAAAAAAAACTGCTTATTTATTAAAAGATCTAGTGTTTTTCTGTAAATTTTTTAAAATCTATTGAAGAAATAACAAAATTTTGGTTCAATCTTGAAAAAAGATGGAACATATTGACCGGTGGAGCTTTACATTGTCAAAGATGCGGCAATGATTTGGCATTGGATAGCGCATTGGCTGTGTAAATTTCTTGAGGGAGCGGGAGCCACCCACATGAGAGTTAAACCTTCTATGGTCTAAGGGTGGAGCCAAGGGGGCCAGCAGGGGCCCTAAGCCCCCTCAATTTTTTTAAAATTTACGTGCAATTTTTTAAAAAAATATTTATCTTATATAAAAATTTAAAAATATATATATATTTCAGCCCTAATTGAAATTTTGAAATTATAATTCTATGCCCCTTAGGATGCCGGAGAACTTACTATTCTATTAAATGGCTAATCAGCATAAATCTTACATAGTTAAGTCTTAAAAGGGGTCATAAATGTGTGAATGTATGATGAGTTGCTTTTCAATCGAGTTACCCAACAATCATCAAATTTATACTTGATTTTGGCATCTGGATAACGACCTCCCACCCTCTAAAGTGAAACGAGTGGCGGCCCAATTAGTTTGCACTTGCATATTTTGGATTAATTTTGTTTTCGTTTGCATTTGAGATTGCATGAATACGCTCACATGGATTACATCTTGGAGTATAACTTCTCCCATGTCCTAGTCTTAGTTCGCCATCCAAACACACTTCACCTCTTTTCTTTATTTTTTTCCCATTATTTTCCCCCCTCTCAATTTTCTTTATTGCATTTCAATTAATTTTATTCAATGTCATTCGCATGTCATTTAATGTAGATTTCATTAGAGTGCATTTAATATGTGCGCTATTTCATCTAGTTTAGTTGAAATTGCATTTACGTGATTGTATTTAGGCTCACTTTTTCATGGGTGCCTCCAGTCAATACTTAAGAGTTTTCTTTTGTGTTTGATCTTGCAGATTTGGTTCATGTTTTAGGCTAGCGTAATTATTTTATGATAGCGCTCTGTTGTAAATATATATGGTTTTTATCCAATAATTTTTCGGCCGGGAGTACTGTATATAGCAAACGAAATAAGTCCTTGTAGAAGACTATTGAAGATTATAGAGTGCAAACTTCCAATCATCTCTAGCATAGTCCATTTCATGTGGATTTTGGATGAATTTAAATTCTAAAATCTTTCTCTAATCCACGTGTGAACTAAGTGCAGACCAAATTTCATCCAATTTGTGGTTGATTTTGTTGGGTTTTTAAAGATATTCCCCAAACTGGTTTTCTGCACTGTTAATTTTTTTGAGCTGTTCGGGTCAAGGACATTAAGTATTAGCTAAATTGATTTCTTGGATGTTCTGATATGAATCAGGGTACTCGTGCATTCAAGTGCAGGTTGGTATATGCAATTGGTACTTCGTCTACACTGTATTTCATGGAAAGCATCTTTTTGAAGCACTTCCTCTCAAAAATACACATCAAACTCATTGCTTAAACAGTAACTACCAATGGAAAACTTAAAGAAGAGCAAGAAGAAGAAGATGAAGAAGAAATGATTTTCTGATTCACAAGATACTGTTGGGATACAATGCGGATAAACACGAATCTACTAAAAAAAGATTCAACAACGAAGTATAGTCCAAACCGATCATGCAAGAAGCAACAAACCAACGACCAAGCAATCACAAATGCGCAAGAAGATTTTTACGTGGAAAACCCCTCTAAACAATGAGGGTAAAAACCACGGGGTACTACGACCCACACTCAATCCACTATAATCAATGATATAAGTTGTCCCACGAGGGGCTACACAAAGCCAACCCTCCAGCAATAATATCTCACCAAAGCTATATGAGAAAAACAATGGAAAAATATCACCGATTGAATGCCCAAAACGTGGATTGGGAGGAGATGCGTTTCGCCTCCTCGTTGGAATCGAATCTTGCTCTAGCCAAATGCTCGCAACCTTCTCTTCCTCTTCTCCTTTCTTCTTCTCCTTCTCTCCTCTCTTCTTCTCCTTTTCGCCTCTTGTTGTGTAGCCACCAAGAGAGAGTACGAAAGATCACACCTCTCTTTCTCTTTTCCCAAAAACGGAACCCTAAAGAGAGAATGAGAGAGAGACGTGAAAAAGAACGAGTGAGAGTGGGGGGCACCATCGGGTGCCCTCCTTTTCCTTCCGCCCGTCACTTAAGTGACGGGCTGGATCGGGTCCACTTGAGGCTGGACCCGACCCAACAAGCTCCCCCTCCAGCCTCAAGTGAGGGAACATACCTGCAAAATGAACAAAATTAATATACTGCCTTAGAGGCAGTCATCCCAACTAAGTCTCTACACATATCATGTTTCTCTTTAGGTAGAGACTTCGTCATCATATCTGCAGGATTATCATCTGTATGGATCTTATCAAGAACAACAAGCTGCTTCGACTCTAGAACATCACGTATCCAATGATACCTCACGTCTATATGCTTTGACCTTGCATGAAAAGTAGAATTCTTTCCAAGGTGAATAGCACTCTGACTGTCACAGTAAAGCACGTACTCGTCTTGACTGAACTGAAGTTCCTGCATGAACCTCTTCATCCATAGGAGCTCCTTGCTCGCCTCTGTAGCTGCAATAAACTCTGCTTCAGTAGTAGATAATGCTACACATTTCTGAAGTCTGGATTGCCAAGAAACTGCACCACCTGCATATGTCAATAAAAAACCAGATGTAGATCTTCTCCCATCAATGTCTCCTGCCATGTCTGAATCTGTATAGCCAACAAGAATAGGTTTTTCTGCCCCAAAACAAAGTGAAAAACTGCTAGTCCCACGAAGGTATCTCAAAATCCATTTAACTGTTTCCCAGTGTTTCTTTCCTGGATTTGAGATAAACTGACTAACAACTCCAACTGAATGAGCAATATCAGGTCTAGTACATACCATAGCATACATCAGACTACCTGTGACTGAGGCATAGGGAATCTTCTCCATATCTTCCTTTTCTGAATCTGTCCTTGGACTCTGCTTGGTGCTCAACTTGAAATGCGCTGCAATAGGGGTGCTAACAGGCTTTGCCTTGTTCATATGAAATCTTTGAAGTACATTCTCAATGTACTTCTCTTGAGATAGCCATAGCTTCTTCGACTTCCTATCTCGTGTGATCTTCATACCCAAAATCTGACTAGCAGGTCCCAAGTCTTTCATAGCAAAAGACTTGCTCAACTCCTTTTTCAAGCTTGAAATTCTCGAGATATTATTGCCAACAATAAGCATGTCATCAACATAAATCAATAAAATGACAAAATCATTACCTGAGAATTTCTTCACAAAGACGCAGTGATCTGAAGTAGTCTTGGTGTAGCCATACTCCCCCATAAATGACTCGAACTTCTTGTACCACTGTCTAGGTGCCTGCTTCAGACCATACAAGCTTTTCTTTAATCTGCAAACATGGTTTTCTTTACCTTTCATAAGAAAACCTTCTGGCTGCATCATGTAAATTTCTTCATCAAGATCACCATGAAGAAAAGCTGTCTTCACATCCATCTGTTCGATCTCCAAATCAAGACTGGCTGCCAAACTAAGAACAACTCTGATAGATGACATCTTGACCACCGGTGAAAATATCTCGTCGAAGTCAACTCCTTTCCTCTGATTGAACCCCTTCACAACCAACCTAGCTTTGTATCTTGGGTTTAAAGAGTTTTCATCATGCTTCACTCTAAAAACCCATTTGTTTCTCAATGCCCTCTTGCCTTGGGGCAACTCCACAAGCTCGAAGGTGTGGTTGTCGTAAAGTGACTGCATCTCATCTTTCATGGCTTCCATCCACTTTTCCTTGTGCACATCATGCACAGCTTCTTCATAGCATTCAGGCTCACCACTGTCAGTCAACAAAATATAGTCATGTGCGGGATATCTAGTTGAGGGACGTCGCTCCCTCGTGGATCTCCGCTGCTGATCTACATCTGAGGAAGAACCCTCCAGATTATGATCATCATTTTCATCATCTGAATTAGGAATATATGGCATGTCTACTTGTCCTTCTCTATCATGTATCTGCCCAACAGCATCATCTGGCACTGCTCTTGAAGTATTCTGCAAGGGAATAAGGTCCACATCAACTGGCAAATAGCAGTTATGAGAAGAATCCTTTACTGCTTTCTGAATATCCTCAATATTCTGATCTTCAGCAAATACCACATCCCTGCTTCTGACAAGCTTCTTCTCAACTGGATCATACAATCTGTAACCAAATTCATCATGGCCATAACCCAAAAACACGCACTGCCTGCTTTTTGATTCCAACTTCGATCTCTCATCCTTTGGTATATGCACAAATGCCCTGCATCCAAATACACGTAAGTGCTCATAGGATACATCTTTCCCATACCAAACTCTGTTAGGAACATCACCATCCAAAGGAACATGTGGAGACAAGTTAATCACATAAGCAGCAGTATGTAAAGCTTCACACCAAAAAGAATCAGATAACTTAGCTTCAGATAGGAGACATCTAACTCTCTCCATGAGTGTCCTGTTCATCCTTTCTGCCACGCCATTCAATGGAGGAGTCTTAGGTGGAGTCTTCTGGTGCCTGATGCCATGAGATCTGCAATACTCATCAAATGGACCAATATACTCTCCCCCATTATCGCTGCGAACACACTTCAGCTTCTTTTCAGATTGCCTTTCAACTAGTGCATGAAAGTCCTTGAAAACGCCAAGGACTTGGTCTTTCCTCTTCAAAGAATAGACCCAAACTTTCCTGGAAAAATCATCAATAAACGTGACAAAATAAAGTGTACCACCATGTGAACTTACTTTCATAGGACCGCATACATCTGTATGAACCAACTCAAGTGCTTCTGACTTTCTGGAAGGTGGATGACTCTTGAAAGAGACCCGCGTCTGCTTCCCTGCAAAACAATGACTACATTTATCAAGTTTATCATTCTTTACATCTTGTAGAAGATTCTTCTTGATCAAGAATTGTAGTCCCTTGTCACTCATATGTCCCAGCCTCCTGTGCCACAACTCTATAGATTTCTCATCCTGTGTCACATGTACCATGTCTCTGGAAATCGATGCCTGCATAGTATAAAGATTATTGCTGCATCTCTTGCCTCGAGCAATAATCAAGGAACCTCTAGTAAGCTTCCACTGGCCGTCACCAAACGTGTTGTGATACCCTTCTTCATCGAGCCTTCCTGCAGAGATAAGGTTCAAATGCATGTCAGGTGCATGCCTTACATCTGTCAGCTTCAATAGAGCTCCATTCGCATTCTTCAAAATGACGTCGCCTTTGCCTACAACATGAGACAAAGAACCATTACCCATTCTCAAAGTACCAAAATCACCAGAAATATATGAAGAGAAAAAATCCTTATGGGAAGTAACATGAAGAGCTGAACCACTATCAACAAGCCAACAAGTATCGTCTCTAGCAACATTAACCATGTTAGCATCACAAACAACAAACATTTCATGTTGTGCAGCAGCTGCGACATTGTCATCTCGGTCATTTTTCTTCTCCTGTTTCTCCCCAATTTTATTCTCCTTCTTCAACTGAAAGCAATACTTTTTTATGTGTCCTTTCTTTACACAGTGGTGGCATTCCAAATTCTTATATCTCGATTTGGACTTGCTTCTGCTTTTATCTCTGCCCCTGTCACTCTTGAATTTACTCCTCCCCCTGTTCTCTGTGAAAAGAACCTCTGTCTGAGAAGAGCAAGCCTGAGATTTTCTTCTCATCTCCTCATTGAGAATACCTGACTTAACAGTCTCTAAAGAAACAACCCCATTAGCTGCAGAGTTAGTAAGCGAGACTCTAAATGTCTCCCACGAATCAGGCAAAGTAGCAAGCAATAATAATCCCAAAATCTCATCTTCAAATTTAATGCCCATACTGGATAACTGACTAATGACCCCCTGAAAATCATTTAGAAAATCTGACACTGAACTGCCCTCCCTGAATCTCAAATTCATCAATCTTTTCAGAAGAAATAATTTACTACTTCCTGTCTTGGAGGCATAAAGATTTTCTAATTTTGCCCACAAACTACATGCATGATTTTGATCTTGGATATGGTTATAAACATTTTCATCCACAAATTGTCGAATGAAACCACAAACTTGTTCGTGTTCAAATTCTCATTTTTCGTCAGACTTAGAATCGGGCTTTTCTTTGGCAAAAACTGGGAGGTGCATAGCCTTCACATATAAGAGATCTTTCATCTTATTTTTCCATAGACTATAATTAGTCCCATTTAGACTAATCATACGGCTAGTACCAAAATCAATTTTGTTATCCACCATGTTGGCTCTGATACCACTTTGTTGGGATACAATGCGGATAAACACGAATCTACTAAAAAAAGATTCAACAACGAAGTATAGTCCAAACCGATCATGCAAGAAGCAACAAACCAACGACCAAGCAATCACAAATGCGCAAGAAGATTTTTACGTGGAAAACCCCTCTAAACAATGAGGGTAAAAACCACGGGGTACTACGACCCAAACTCAATCCACTATAATCAATGATATAAGTTGTCCCACGAGGGGCTACACAAAGCCAACCCTCCAGCAATAATATCTCACCAAAGCTATATAAGAAAAACAATGGAAAAATATCACCGATTGAATGCCCAAAACGTGGATTGGGAGGAGATGCGTTTCGCCTCCTCGTTGGAATCGAATCTTGCTCTAGCCAAATGCTCGCAACCTTCTCTTCCTCTTCTCCTTTCTTCTTCTCCTTCTCTCCTCTCTTCTTCTCCTTTTCGCCTCTTGTTGTGTAGCCACCAAAAGAGAGTACGAAAGATCACACCTCTCTTTCTCTTTTCCCAAAAACGGAACCCTAAAGAGAGAATGAGAGAGAGACGTGAAAAAGAACGAGTGAGAGTGGGGGGCACCATCGGGTGCCCTCCTTTTCCTTCCGCCCGTCACTTAAGTGACGGGCTGGATCGGGTCCACTTGAGGCTGGACCCGACCCAACAGATACATCTGAATTTAAGGCCTTTCCTTCACTTACCCACCTTTTTCTTTTACACAAGCACGCAAGATTTTTATCCTTTTTTTTTAATTTGGATGACTAAAATCATTATTGAAATAGTTTAAGAAAACACTTCTTAAGTTTTACCATCTGATATGATTAACGTATCAATTGTGATACTGAATTAATTCCACTTATATATGAAAGATTTGAGAACCACACGTAAAAAAAAAAAAAGCATGGAATCCAACATAACCAAAAATTGAGTGAAGTTACACAATAAGAGGTTCACATAACGAGGCCCCTTTCTCTATTTGAAGAAAGAAAGGATTTGATTTTATGGTCTTTTGATTCTTACTTGCGGCCTTACCAAGTGATTTTCTTTCCCAAAAAATATCACTTTTATTTACTATAAGTTGGCAAGTGCTTCACTTTGAGGACCAACCAATGCTAGATTTTGGATTTTACACTGCAGTCTAGAATGCTCAAAGCCGTTGATATGCATATGAGTTGCAAAACTTTGTGCTTTCCTCTCCTTGTGATCATCTTGTTCAATCATGCCTTGTTAAGCAAAGGCAGCAGGCACATGCTCGAGGGAGGAAAATATTATCGAAAGGAGATCCCGATCAAGACCATCACGGTATATGTCCCCCTTTTATTTCCCATTTTCCTATTCTCATTATACCTTTTTGGATGCAATGGCAAGTGTGACCAGCTACAAAAAATGCCTTCTTTATATATAGCTACCTTCTTCATTTTTGTTTATTTATATATGAATGCAATTTGAATTTTAAATTTTAAACTATCAGTTCCCCTTAGCCAGAAATTTCTAACAGGTCGGCCACTACGACTGTTTGTTTTTGTTTCACTAATATCGGTTTCACATGGTCCAGAAACCTAAAACATGTTTGAATTTTTTTTTTTAGTGTATATAACTTAAAATAGCTTTTAATTGTTAAAATATGAAAGAACATGGCCTAATAAATATTGACCAATTAGAGCATTTCCCTCCTATCATGATCATCGTCGTCGTTGTCGTCATCCGCCTTGTTGTCGAAAGCTAATTGCCTATGCCAACTATATGATGATCATATATTTCATAACACATAAAAGTCTTATTTTTTTGCTTTTAACATTTAGCAAGTATTGGTGTTGCCATTACTATATTGGATTAACTAATATGCATCCATTTCACCTCACATAAAGTGTTGTTGATCCCATTCTAAATTAAACATTATTATTTATTTATATTTTTTATATTGCGCTTATAATTATTTTTTAATACAAACAGCAAGAGCTTGATGTATCCCTTACTGGACAGATGCATATTAATTTGGTGGAACACTGTCTTGAATATCATTAGAGATTAATATTGACAACATTGGCAGGTTAACCATAAAAGTCCACAAGGTAACCAGATTTGATGCAAGATTATACATGGATGCACCAAATAAAGTTAAGCCATAGATAGTAACGTTTCAATCTAAGATCATTCTTTCTAACTAATATAGTCCAAACTTTGGAAGCAAGATCCTTTGAGTTCTGCTTGGATCCCATGGCCACTAAAAGAAGCGCAGTAACTGTTTTATCAAATTGTTCAAACAAACTGACAGATAATTGCTTAGAAAATATGACATTGGAAAATTTAAAGAATGATAAAACTCCTTCCTCTCCTAACTTCAATTGTCCCTAATAGTTTTTGCTGATTTTCAGCTAGATGATGGAGACATCTATGATTGCATGAAACTTGATAGTCAGCCTAGAAAGCCGAACCCTTCGATTATAAGAAAGATACAGTCGAGGGAAAAGCCTTTGCTACATGGAACAATAACAACTACTAACAGTTCTGATCATGAATCGACAAGGAACAAGCTGAGAAAGGCCGGAGCATTCGAAAAAGAAAGGTGCCCACCGGGAAGTTTTCCGGTTCTCAAGGCGACCAAAGCGGGGCCGCTAAATTTCACTGCCATCGAAAGTTTTGCAAGTTTACGTGCCAGATCGTTTCTGAAATCAAAAACCACAAAACCGCTTGATGATGAGGATCCTTTATCAGTACGTGAGGTCTGATATCTATTATACACCCTTTTCAGATCACTCTTCTTCTTTTGCTTCTTCTTCTTCTTAGCATTTATTGATCTTTCATGCACTCATTTTATCTTGTGTGTTGTGCTTGATCAACAAAGGCCTTAGAATGTATTGGCTTCTTTAACATATACATGGATTATGTATAGTATGCAATAGCTTTGGTAACTGGAAGTTATGGAGGCGCAGAAGGAACTTTGAGTATTTGGCGACCTACGCTTGAGGACGATAGTGAGATGAGCTTATCACAAATATGGGTTTTAAGTAGAACGGCAGATGACTTCTCTATGTCACTCGAAGCAGGTTGGATGGTATGTTTGATTCCTTTGTTCACATCAAGGAAAGAGATGATCCCTTTTTTTTAATAATTCAAGTTAGCTTTATTTGTTTGCCTTCTTTTCACTTTTATTTAACCTTTTGTCTTCGTTGTGGTGAAGGTCAATCCTAGCGTATATGGGGATCGAAGAACCCGGTTTTTTATCTTCACCACGGTAATTGACTGGGCCTAACTTCATTGGTGTTGATTTTAAGAGCTCCTATAACAAACTAGCAAATGCAAATACTTGCTTCACTCATTGACTTTAATGAAGAAACTATTATGATGACTGCTTTTAGCTTCATTAATAGTTTACAACATGGGCCAAGTATACATATATCGGAAGATTTTAATATTCCATATTTAACATAGTTTCCGGATGGTTACAACTTAAAAATCTATGGATTAAAGCACCATAAAGTGAAGGTGATGCGACGGGTATCATATATATACCTTTGCTGCACCTATAAGCCATCACTAATGCCCCAGTGTGGCAACCTTTTTTTTAACATATATTGTTTACTTTTAACCATCATATATATATATAGGATGGTGAAAAGTAATGTGTGTGCGCATTAGAATTTTCTCACGCTCTGAAGGATACCCATGATGCTGCCCTTTCTCTTATCCTATTCACAGTTCTTGTAAAACCCACTCTCATACTTTACTTGAGAAATCAGACTCTAGAAAGTTATATAGATATTGTGCTAAAAAGGGATTCAGCTGGCGATGTTTTCGTGTCATTCCTATAAAATCCCTCTCTGAGAAACTATCTCCATTTATATGTGAAGCAACAAATAGGCCGCTTTTCTTTGTTAACTAAATGGACGTCATGACCAAGTAGAAACAGCATAAATTAGGAGAAATATATTGTGAATGCTGAGATTTATTATATTTTCTTGGTTTCAACAGAATGACGGCTACACCACATGGCTCTATAATGATAACCACAGATCACAAACACCAAACAATCATCTGCAATTCAGAATAATGGATAATTATCTGCCCTTCGGTATACAACTTGATAGTTCAACTATCAATGGGGATAGCACTGAACTTGAAATCGTCATCAAACAGGTGCGTACCCAATTTCTTTTTCACCATATCCTGTTCTAAGATAATAAGTCAGTAATTTGTCCTCATATTGCGTCTATATGTGCGTTTTTGTGTTTGTACGTGTGTTTATATTGGCTGAACAAAAGAAGTTCTCAATTCTACAAAAATGAGCCCAATTTTGGGTCCAAAGCCTAAATATTTTTCAAACAATGCATATAACTTATAGTCCAATATCGGCTGGACCATTGGCACATATATATGCTTATATAAATTTTTGGTTGACAACACAAAACGATGTTTTTGGTTGTGTTTGGATCACACGAATAAACCATGTTTTCACAAAACAGTGTTTTGATGTGTGGATGAATACCTAATACGTCCAATTAAGGCTAAATGCTCTGTTCTCTGGAGTAGAATCTACCATAGTCTAGCAGGCCTGGAGGATTCAAGTATGAACGAATTAAGTTAAGGTGGACTAATCGACTTTCTTTCCAATAAGTGAATTCAAAGTTCAAATAGCCACATTCTGCATCACGCTTATACATATTAATTGTTTAACCAACAGGCACATGTTCACTAAATGATATTGGGGACGTGTACAAGTGATATTGGGGACGTTTGGTACACATTAGAAGTTAGCAACAGTTGGGGTGACAAGTTGTAGTAGGCAAATCTCCATGGCATCAACTTTCTATCCTGGTGACTGACATACAAGTTGAATAGTGGTGGGGGCGGCTTTTTGGGGCACCAATGCATGCCTGCACTATATCCTATGAGGACAAGGGGTTGGATAGTGGCTTAGGCTCTCGTCTTCATCAGTAAAAGAAAACATTTCTCTTGCTCCCCCAAGAACATAGAGCTAATACTTTGGTCCATTATTTGCACTAAATTATAGCTCAAATTCAAAATTCCGATTACATAACACCAGAAAATCTTCCAAACCAAAAACTAAAGAAAATAGAAGAAGAATTATTGCAAACAAATAACAACTTAGCTACACAGAGATCAGAGAAAAGGTATGTCTTATTGATTAGTGGATTACTAATGTATTTTCATGTTTGGCAGGATGAAGATCAAGATTGGGGACTTTGGGTGGATGATAACCAGATCGGCTATTGGCCAAAATCAAATTACAGAGCACGCAGTGCAAACACAATTGAATGGGGAGGTGAAATAGTGAATAAGCGGACAAGGGGAAGGCATACGTCCACCCAGATGGGGAACGGCCATCTCTCGAGCGAACCGTTAGGGAGGGTTGCATACATCCGTAACATGGCCTTATACGACCTCGACCTGGATCGTTATGATGCTCCCGGAGAGATCAATGTAGTAGCCACCAAGCCCAACTGCTACGATCTCAGATATTCCCACTCTGACGATGAGTATGGCGAGTATATAACATTCGGTGGGCCTGGTTATGATAGAACACAATGTCCTTGATCTTTTGATTAGACTGTTACCGATGCTAATATGCATTCTTTAAGTAATTCCATTTTTTTTAAACGTTTTGTTATGTGCTGTTCCTTGAAAAAATGAGGTTACTTTTGAGACATGAGAAAAATCATTGTCTGCTTTTAGTGTTTTGGAAACTGGCCACTCATGTCTCAACTTACATATCGATGTCTTTTATTCGTTGCACCAACCCCACCCCCCTCCCCTGTGATTTCAATAGCCAATAAGGAACACTTATCATGGCAGATATGTTATCATCAGTTGGGTCAAGTACCTGATGGGGAATAGATCATATGTCATTCTTATTTTCCATCAGGTCGATTATGATGATCATCAGAATGATGAAGAAGACTGGGAAATTTTGGTTGATGAAACTTTGATTGGCTACTGGCCAAAATCAAATTACGAAGTAAACAGCGCAAACGAAGTTGCATGGGGAGGGGAGATCGTGAATCGGCGGACAAGAGGAAGGCACACATCCACCCAGATGGGCAGCGGCCATTTCTCCACCGATGATCTCGGGACGGTTGCATACATCCGAAAAATGGCCTTATACGACCTCGGCATGGACCTTTATTATCCTCCCGAAGAGGATATTGATATCAGCAAGAACAATGGGAACTGCTATGATGCCACATATTGGGATCTTCGTCAAGCAGATGACCATGATGACTTTGGCCATTACATAACTATGGAAGGGCCTGGTTATCATCCACGCAATTGTCCTTGATAATCCAACTTTGTTAGTTGTAGATTATAATCTTCACTGTTTATTAGCCAATGCCATCTTATAATGTTTTCTTAAGTATGTTGCTTGAATGAGGTCACTTTTTAGACCTGAGAAAGATCATTGCGCAACACCATCTTCGTCTCCTACTCCTGCATGTCATGCATTATGTGATTTCATTCACATACCTACTAATGTCAACAGATCGGGTCTAAATTGGATATACTTTTAACCGTATTCGTTTTTTCGTATATTCATATACTTTTATTCGAATTTGAATCTGAATCTGAAATCCAATTTCATAATCTGAAACCAACTTTTACATTCATATCTGAATCTGAACTCGAATCTGAATATTGAACTGAATTTGGCCTATTCTCAAAATGTCTCTAAGAGAATTAGGCATATGATATTTGTTTAAAAATAAATCTAATCCGAATCCTTGTCTGGATTTGATCAGATATTTAGTTTGAATATGCATCTGATCTGATTTCTTAATCGGATATTAGATTTTTTTTCCATATCTAATTTTTTTGAAAAAGTTCCATCGAATATACAATCCAAATCAGATATATTGACATCCCTTCTAAGACCACAAGATGTTTATAATGGCAGCCATGGTGAGTTCTCTTACTCTGGGGTCGAGTACCTGAATAGAGATGGCGATCCGATTTTCCATCTACAAGTCGATTATAAGTTTTCTTCTATGTAACGTCCAAGAAAATTGTTTGCTTGTTTAAAATATTTAATTTCTGTGATATACATATCGGATTAAGTATTGTACCACTACTATGAAACAAATCATGAATCGAATCTGACTATGATGGTTTAGACTTATGAAGCTCCTGTTATTAGTAAACTGATTTTTTTACTGGCTTTTTTACAAAAATAAAAAGAAAATGTTTTGATGTTTGGGATGATCTCTATCCACCCACAAGGTAATTATGTGACCTGAAAATATACAGTAAACCAAGAAATTAAAGGGTTTATGTGCTTAAAACATGAAAACCATGTAGCAATTATAGGTTATTAATCCTGACTGCATGAAACACTGTATTGGTGGTGTTTGACGTATTGCAACTGCCATGGACCAATTATACATTTTATGTTACAGCTTAGTTACCACAAATGTATGTGGTACGTTCAACTAGCTAGTTTCTCACCAAAAGTGAACTTTATATGGATCAATAGTTGGATTGCTCAATTAAGATGTAGAACATATTGAGTGCTTTCTAAAAATCAGAATTACGTATTTATTTCCTTTCAATATTATTATTATTATTATTTTATATATATATATATATATGAAAAATTGATTAGTGACTATAGTTTTTCAAAGTCACCTAGTCATTTAATCAGTTTCATTCAATAATCCAACATGATGGACGATTAAAATAAAAACAAGAACATAAAGGTGAAAGGCATCTTTTGTCATTTAATATTATTTTACATTTTTTTATTATCCATCTATTTCAAATAGATTAGATCGTGAGACTTTTTAGATAACCTTCACCATCACTCTATATATATATATATATATATATATATATATATATATATATATATATATATATATTGAGTGAATGATAACTCAGATTATCTGGAGTCACCGAGGCCATCCATCTGTTTTTTGTTGCAAAAAATACAAAAAAAAATGGTATAAACTAATATTAAATGATGAAAATGTCTTTTTTTTTTTTTTCTTAACCGTTTGTCATGCTTGATCAGATAAAAAAAACTAGAGTCACCATTAAATTATATATATATACAAAGTTCGGATGGTGGGCGGTCGAATGACCAAATCCATCAAACCAGGCCGTCTGCTTTCGTTACTGAAAATCCAACTGAAGAGTAATATATAAATTGTTATACTTTCATTCTTTTGGTGTTGCACAATATTGGCATCTATGAATCAGCTATTATCAAAGGCATAGCCACATACGGTCAGTGTGGCCAATTCAATGTTTTCTTTATTTTTATATTAATATTTTTTCTGTTATATACATAGTATCTCTTTAGATATAAAAATTTATGAAAAAATGCTTCCTAAAAAAAAGTTTCTAACTCGGCGACTGGCTACTATCTAATATTTGCTCTAGAGTGATGAAGAGAGATTGATTTGAACCAGTGTTATCATCAATTTAAAGTCGGCCAATCGGCCTATTCAAATTAAACCAGTGAATGTGAAATTGTTGCCTGCTAAATGGAAGGTAGAGGAGGGGGAGAGACAATATTCTTACAGGGCATGACAACAAACATTGAAGTAGACAAGACGCCCACCCTAGCTTATGATTTTCTTCAAGGATCAAATGGCAGTCTACAGTATGGCTCGATGACGATGAAGGCTCACGGGGAGAAGATGGTTTAAGGGGCTCCTGAAGTTGGCTCGCCATGAGTTTCAAATCTATAGCTCTGCTTTCTATAGATGAACACCAAGATTGGAGTTATTAGGTGGGCAGCCTTCTGCCGCCACCGAACCTATTCAGTGTGTTCCCTTCTGATAATGTGATAGTTTCGACAGCCATAGCGTAACTCGTTGGACTAGTGCATTGGTGGAATTCCCATTGTCGAATTGCTACTTTTTTAGATTACAAATGATGGATGCATGACAATATGATTCACCGACGCACTGCTCTCCACCCAGGTTTCACCCTACCCAAGTCCTGATTCTGAGAAATAAGAATTTGTTCTCCAATTCCTTGAATTCCTCCACTATCCTACCGACCCACCTGCTTTGTTCATCGCTTTTATGTTCAACGGTGACCAATAGGTTGTCCTCACTGCTATCTCAGGTTGAAGAGGCAGAGACATGGCTGTTCCTCATATTTAAATAATAAATAAATAAATTTTACAAGTTTAAAATTTTAAAAATTATATTTTGGCGTCGGTAAGAATTTTCGTAAGTATATTAGGCCTTGTCCCACACCTCTATTACAGGAATTGTGTGTAGTTTTTTTTGTGTGCAGGAGTCTATACATAACCAGCTTCATTCATTAAGACAAAAACTAAGGCTCAACCATTGAAAAAGTCATCAGCAGCCATATGTAAACTCGCATATTATAGATACTCTGCTTCATGGTGTGGGAGAGACAAAGCCAATTGCTTGAAAGGGTGGCTAACAATGGAAAACTAAAAAATGAAAAAAAAAAAAAAAAGAGGTTTCCTCATTCATAACGTATATCTGAATTTTATGGTCTTTCCCTTCACTTAGACTATTACCCTCTTTTCGCAAGATTTATTTGGTGGACTAAAAAAATAATAGAACTTTTTTAATAAAATACTTTCCAAGTTTAACCTTCTCATATCACTAAGAATCAATTTTGTCATTGAATTAATATCACCCATATATGAAAGATTTGTGAATCAAATGTAAAAAGGATGGTATCCATTAATACCAAAAATGATTGAAGAATGCTCAATGCGATTTTCTCTACTTGAAGAAAGAAAGGATTTGGATTTAATGTCTTTTCTCGTGATTCCTATTTGCTATCTCACCAAATAAATTTCTTTCTCTAAAAAAATCATTTGTTTTTTGCTATAAAATGCCAATCATCTCACGTTGAGGATCATCAAAAGCTAGATCTTGGGTTCCATCGTGCAGTCTAGAATGCTCAAAGCTCTACGTCTCTCCTTCTTCTCATTTTCTGTTCAATCCTGCCTTTGTTGGGTGAAGTTAGCAGGCACATCCTCGGGGTGGATGGCGTTATCAGCAGAAACCGGTCCGACGATGCGACCGTCGCAGTGGCGGACTCCGATAACCCAAGAGCCACTTGGAGTGGCGGCTGCTGTGGGATAGAAATCCTGCATAGCCATCTCTATGCACGATCTGAAGGTCTTCTCTTAACCTCTTATGCCCTCCTTCACATTTGCTGCTGATGAATTTACAGCCGACGAGGAGCAACGGTGCAGCAGGTAGACGGCGATCAGGAAGAGGAGAAAACCCACTACACCTTGCATCTTGTTGCTGGTGAGGAAGTTCTACAGATCATATTTGGTAACAGAAAGAAAAGATTCTTATTGGTCACTGTGCTGTTTCCTCCGGCAAGGATGCAGTTTGGTATTCTTGGCATTCTCGAGTTCATGCCATAGGAATGCCCAATGCGCTCTCTGCTGCATGCGATGAAAAGAAACAAAAACGACAATGCTGTCAAGAAGACGAAGAGACATCGCCATCGTTGCTTCATGCTTTTTTTTCCACATGAGGACGCCATTGTTTACTTGAAGGTTTTCTTTCTTTTTCTCCATCTCCATACACTCCTTTTAGTTTGTTTTTACAACTAAATCCATCACTCCATGAAGTACTTTGCACTTTGCACGGTGTAGGCCTTTTCTGAAAAGCGATATCAGGAAAAATAGTTGGATGACTTTGATCGCATCAACATTGAACACTCTCTCTCTCTCTCTCTCTCTCTCTCTCTGACACACATATATTGAGCATTGGTTGCAAAAAAAGTTGAAGAAGGCTAAAAGCTTTCATTCTTTGGTTTCTCTATCATTTTTTCATGCAAACAAGAAGACCCATGTTTTGTCATTGATTTCCTGTGTTGATGGCAAAGTGTCTGATAGAAAATGTCAAAACCTTCAAGTGCCTCATTGTTGCATCTTCAGAAATCCATCATTTTCTTGCATGAACAGGTTGCCGCAATGAGACACTCCATGCGCCGCCGGAAAAGTAACCAGCTGCATGAATTCCGGCTAAGAAATGTCCATGGAGTTGGTTTTCTTTTAGTATGAAAGCAATAAACAACACCAGCCAGCATGCACTAAGTTCCACCCACCGTTTAACTAAAATATATAGATTATGAAGTGCAGCACTGGTGCCTTTACCAAGTTTAGTAACAAAACTAGAATTGATTAAAAAAGTTTAAGTGTTGATCTTCTCATATACTAAACTTGGTAAAAGCAGGAGTGCTGCAATTCATAATCTCTATCTTGCATGCTGACTGGCCGGCTGGGGTTGTTTGTTGCTTTCATATTAAAAGAAAACCAACTCCATGGTCGTCTCTCAGCAGAAATCCAATGCAGTTTTTTATATGTTCGGAAGCATTTGCAGTGTTCAGCACTTCATGCAAGAAAATGAAGGATATTTTAAGATATAACGATAAGGTACTTGGAGCTTAATTTTCACATTTTTCTTGGACTAACTTTGCCATCAAGATATGAAATCAATGAGAAAACATGGGTCTTTTTGTTTTTTTGAAAAGATGATGGAGAAACCAAGGAAGCAAAGTTTTTCCCCCGTTTCTGCTTTTTTGGCAACAATAATCAATTAGAACTACCTGAATGCCCAATATACTTGTGTGTGTGTGTAAGAGAGTGGGAGAGAGATTGATCTTCAATATGATCCAAGTCATCTATATGTTTTTGAGAAAAGGTCACCCTACGTAGTGCAAAATACTTTCATGGAGTGATGATCTAGCTGTAAGCTAGAACACATTAAAACGAGTATGTGGAGATGCAGAATAAGAAAGAAGAGTTTACGTAAACAATGGCGTCCTTATCTGAAAGGAAATGCATGAAGCAACGATGATGATGTCTCTTCGTCTACTTGACAGCATTTTCGTTTTTGTCTTCTGTTTTCTTGTTTTTAATCGCATGCAGTATAGAGCGGATGTGCGATGACTTTCGTTCTTCTCATGGCATGAACTCGAGAACCGCCGGAAAACAGAGAAAATTTCTTGTATTTTTTGTTTTTTACCTGTGGAGAAAACAACAAAGCGACTCCACAAAAATCCTTCGTTTCTGTTACCAAATTACCTGCTAGAACCCTATCCTCGCCGGAGGAGCACCAAGATGCAACGTCTAGTGGGTTTTCTCCGCACCTTAATTTGCTCCATGACAGCAGTTACTCCTCTGGCAACAAATGTTGAAGGACGGAATCATTCTCGATTCATCATGAGCTTGTGCATAGAGACGACCATGGAGGATTTCTACTCCAAGCGGCTCGCTCTCCAACGACGCCATTACATCGGTGACATCATCGGAGCTTTAAAAGAAAAGAAAAAATTAAATTAAATTAAAATAACTCGAAAAAAGAGGAGGAAAAAAAAACCCTCCAAGCTCCCACTTAGATCGCCTTATAGATCGTTTAAGAAGGAGAAAGAAGGATGTCGGGTTGATCTTTTCATAGCGGGAAATTCGCTATTTTTGAACATTTTCAAATCATCTAAAAGTGTTTATTTAACAAATATCTTATAAGTGATTGTTAGTTGTTGCCTGGGGTACATAGAAAGATATAGGTACTTAATTTTCTGATCGAAAGAGATTCTCCACCTTGTTTGTTGGCAGACATTATATTCATGAAATACCTTTTCTTTTATTCCTTAAATCTGTCTTAATCTTTGGAACATGTCTTAATCTTTGGGACATATTCATGAAATACCCACAAAATATTCTACTACCAAACAATCCCTGAGGACCTGTTTAATGATCATCACATATTGTTATTGCTTTATAAATCTGTCTAAAAATTGAGGTATGTTCAAAGAACAATGCATTAGATTGGTATGTCTTAAGCTGAGGTTTTTGAAGGTGAACAGGAGGTTGACAACCACCACCATGGACAAAGAGGCCCAAAAGTCCCCGTTCCCCTTGCCTCTAAGGTCCCATAGGTCCCATCGAGATCTGAATGAGGTGCAGTATTCCCATCAATTAGAGTGACGCATCTTATTGTTTGCAAGTTTACATGAGTAGTACTCACAAGAACTGAACCATTGTTGCGCTCTCTACACGATCGTACCAGCAGTTATTGGATCACGGCTTTCCCTCATATTTTAAAATTTTAAATTTTATTGGCTTCAATTTTTTGAAAAATATATTAAGCCCTTGGAGAATCTAGCTTTTCACATTCCCCACTCCCTGCCCCTCATTAAAACAAAAGTTATGTCTCAACCCCGGAACACCGCATTAGTGGCCAAATGTGAACTCACTGGTTTCAGATGCTATGTTTCATGGTGTGGGGGAGACCAAGCCAATTGCTTGACATCGTGGCTAACAATGGAAAACTTAAAAGGGCAAAAAAAAAAACAAAAAAAAGGAAGAATAAGAGTCTCTCATTCATAACATTGAATTTTGAGAGTGGGTTGCATGTGCATGCATGCCAAAAAAAATTGGGTAGGAGTTGGGGAATTTTGGAATCAATTAAAAAAAATTGTCTTTTTTATCTTTTAATTTTTTTTGTTCCTACAAAAAGCTCTCCTTTTCTATTAACGAGGAGCATTTTGGTCATTAAGACAATCAAGGGTTCACAAAAGGAGGCTATTTTATCTACTTGAGAAAGAAAGGATTTGAATTTATTGTCTTTACTTGTAATTCTTATTTGCTCTCTCACCAAATAAATTTATTTGCCTAGAAAAATCAGTGGTCTTTGTTTGGTCTCGGGTTCCGTCGTGCAGTCGAGAATGATTAAAGCCAAAACTCTGTGTATGCCTCTCCTACCTTAATGGGACATAGGGTAACTGATAGAGTTAGATTTTATATAAGGGCAGGTGTCTAGTTTGATTCTTTTATGTTCATGTGTCTTAAAGTGATAGGACGTGACATCTAAGTTGAAGGGTGTAGCGTTGCTATCGTTGACACCGGCGGAGCTTAGAGCCCCAAAGGCAGGAGGAATAGGGAGCATTCGGGTCTCTTTTCGGGTGGTAGGATGAACCTCTCGCTCACCCAAAAATATTATCCCAAAAAGCTTCGAATCAAAACCATCATGTTATATGCCCCCCTTTTTGTCTCATTCACATTTTGTCGAACCTATTCGAGAGTGAGTTGGGTGACGCACATAATATACATGCAACTTTGAGCACGTGTGCGTGCACGTATGTGTGTGTGTTTATTTGTAGGACAATGATTACAAGGTTGTGTTTGTTTCATCATGGATATGAGATCCATGGATTTAATGTCCGACCTCCCTTCATTCCGACATTAATACGAAGTTTTTAACATGGATTCATAGTTTTTAACATATAGCATGGATTTAACATGTCAAGCTATTGAAATCATCGACCCTCGAAAACAAATTTTTTTATGCTGCATCTGATCTTAGATCCGAGGCTATCAAACGTAACCTCATTGTCCACAATGGAATCAAACGGCCAGTTAGTAAAAAAAGTAGAAACACTAGAGCGGCAAAAGCATAGAAGGTAGAATTGCATGAGCTAAGAGGATCGTGAGTTGGTTATTGAGGAGGAAAGACTGCAATTTAACTCCGTTATTTTTGGTTGAGCTGGTTATATTTCGGATATTTTGAAGTGCAAACTCCGTTAATCCCATCAAATCCGATTGGTATACGGATCTAATCCCATTAAATCCGTTTGGTATATGGATTTGACGTCGGCGGACTCGGCCCATTTTGGCATTATTAAATGTACCCCACCAACTAACAATATTCAATTAATTATTTGTTAAATAACCAATTTTAGATTACTTGAAAATATCAAAAAATATTGAAAGGATGTCTGGTGCCCGTTTTTATTGTTGAAAATTCAATATTTTTAGATATTTTCAAATCGTCTAAAATTGCTTATTTAACAAATATTTTAATTGTTAGTTGTTTGGGTACGTTTAATAATGCCAAAATCGGCTGAGTCCATGACAGAACTCTCCAGACACCAATCGAATTGAATAGGATCTTAGATCAATCTCAGATCCACAGTTTTGAGATCCAACAACCCCACAATTGGATCTCAAATCCATGCACACTAAAAATAAGATGTTAATTAAAAATAAACAAAAAAATTTCTACAAGAGTAAAGCCCGTCGGAACCAAACAAAGAATGGAGATTGTGAAATCTGAGAAAATTCATTGCACATTAACATCATCTTGATCTCCTACTGGTTGCTTGTGTCATGCATTTATTTTATTTCATTCACGGACGGACCAGGAGAATAGAGATGTCAATTCAATTTTTCTTCTACAAGTCAATTAAATTTTCTCCCATGTAATTAATCCAAGCATATTATTTGCATGTCCAAATCTTTTAAAATATCTAATTAGGAGAGACACAGCAAATTAATAAAGCGCCGGTCATGATGAATAAAAAAATAAGCCATTCGTAAACACATGATATTCTATGAGAAACATATATTAACTTAGTTTCGTTTTCTTACTTAAATAATGTTTTTAAATAATAAAAAAAATGAACGGCTCTTATAACACCAAAATTTTGACAATGTAAAGATCTAGTTTTTTTTTTTTTTTTTTTTTTTTTTTTTTTTTTTTTTTTTTTACAAAAAAACTTGAACTAAAGCATGATTTATGTCAAATTAGTGTTCATAAACATATTGAAAGGTTCATATTTTGTTTAAAACGCTTTTAACATGAATTTAAGAGGTCCGGTTTTTATTCTGACCCAAGTGGTTTGGTACCTACCAATCACTCATATATTTTGTATTCTCATTCTATTTGGTAGTTTCCTCTTAATGCATTTACAATTTTGCTATCATCACAGAAAACACGTTTTATTGGAAAAAAACACATATAAAACGTGAAAAACAAGTCAGCTGTATAAAACCTGAAAAAACACATTTTTTAAAAAATGCCAAAAAATAAAAAGTTGGGTATAATAGGGGTATAATACTCATTTTTTCACGTTTTTATTGTATTTTGATTTATTTTTATTTTTTTATAATTTTCAGGACTTGTTAAATGTTTTTAAATTTTTAAAAAATTCACCGAGATTTTCTCGAGATATTCCCAAGATATACAACTTTGTCGTATTATCCCCGAGAAATTTATCACCGTATAATACCCATGCACGCATTTTGTGATAATGCTCGTGACTGTATGAGGAGAATTTTTCTTTTTTTTTTTACAAAAATTGTTTCATTTTTCCAATTTTGTCCTTAATGTGTGTTTTCCCCTTTCCCTGTCAAGGGTCATATTTGTCATTTCAAGCTCCAAAGCCCATTATCATGTTTAGGGCCTGAACATACAACTTCTTTGGTAAGTAACCTTCAAGAGGATTGGATTGCTCTTATCATTAATCTCTCTTCCTTTCCTCCTGTGTGTTCTTTTGGCTTCTCTGCACTCCAAGAAGCTGGGAAGAGGCATCCACTAGATGCACTTTTATTAAAATAAAGATGGTAGGAACAACTTTGGGCCTTTTCTTTTGGTTATTTTGAAATAGTCCCTAGCTTACAAGGGATTGACAAATTCAGTCGTTCCGTTTTTTTTTTTTTTTTTTTTTTTTTTTTTTTTTTTTTTTTTTTTTTGCCTTATTTTGCTCGAGAAAACCACAGTCCGACCGAGAAACAATGTGGTTCGTCTATGAGTATAAACCTTCGAGGCTAGTACCCAACTAGAAGCATAAAAGTTAAGGGAAACTCATTGGGCTATGCAAAAGGAAAGTTAGAAACGACCAAAACCAACAATGAGACAATTGGAACTTAATTGGTGGCAAATTAACTTGATCTACTGATTAATATAAGAGTGAAAAGTGTCATATACTATTCATTTTTTTAAATATTTTTAAAAAATATTTTTACTTAGGTCCTTAAGCAGCCCTGCACCCTAGGAATGAAAGAAATGAGGCTGGTTTTGCTTTTAGCAGTCTGCCACCAATGGGTATCACTAAACTGTATCAGATCAAATCCAAAACAAACCTACACTAGATATCAACAAAATCCGACCACTTTGTAGTCCACCTAACAAACCAGGCAAATTAACCAGTGGAAAACTGCTTCATTTTTTAAGAAAAAATACCAATAGTATTTGGGAATATATAAGAAACAATAGAGAAAATATGTAACACAAATTGAAGCAATGAGTACATTTAGAGGTCATTTGGCAATAAAAAATACTTTGTAAGTGTTTCATGAATCTGACCCAAAGATTAGCAAGTGCATGGAATTCACGTATCATTCACTTAGTGTTCCTACTGCCAAACAATAACTAATGGAACATAACTAGAATCTAAATTTTTTCATGGTATCTGTCGGAAAGCCTTTTGTATAGCCATAGGGTGGGGGTTGGAGTATTAATTCTTCATGTCTAAGGATACAATTTCTTTCGCTGGTGAGCTTGACTCCATTACAATGTGATTCACTTTATATTCCATTTGCTTTAGAGGTAGAGCCAAAAAGTTTGGGCTAAGGGACACTAGTTATATAATTTTAAACTTTTAAGGAACACATGTATGTAAAGGAGAAAAACTATCATGAAATTTCAATAAATTATTTTTTGTGGGCATATGTGGGCAACTGCCCCCACTTGCTTCCGCCATTAATTTGTATTATCAAAGATTGCTTTTTTGCATGACGATTTAGAAAGCAAATTATATGCTCCTAGTTTGATTCACATGGGTGTCAACTCTTTGTGCTGCATGTTGCGGATGCAACCATGCAAGAGGAGGTTCCTTCGCTCACTAGGCATGGCCCCAGCCTTTGAACATTACTTCTCTGCATGACATTGGCCCATCAGGCACTACCCCACCTATAATTGATTGAGTGTGTTTGATCTAATGATAAACATAAGAAACACACTAGTAGAGAACAGTAATTTTTTTTTATGTAAAATGACAAAAAAACTGCTTATTTATTGAAAGATCTAGTGTTTTTTTGTAATTTTTTTAAAAAGCTTTTGAAGAAATAACAAAATTTTAGTTCAATCTTGAAAAAAGATGGAACATATTGACCACAAAAGCGGTGGAGCTTTTCATTGCTAAAGATGCCGCAATGATTTGGCATTGGATAGCGCATTGGCTGTGTAAATTTCTTGAAGGAGCGGGAGCCACCCACATATAGTCTAGTGGCGAAGCCAAGGGGAGCCAGCAGGGAGGGACCCTAGACACCTTCAGTTTTTTTTTTTTTTTTTTTAAATTTACATATAAATTTTCAAAAAATCAATTATCTTATATAAAAATTTTAAAAAATTATTTTTCAGCCCTAATCAAAATTTTGAACTATAATTCTATGCCCCTTAGGATGCGGGAGAATTTACTATTCTATTAAATCGCTAATCAGCATAAATATTACATATTTAAGTCTTAAAAGGTGTCATAAATGTGTGGATGTGTGATGAGTTGCTTTTCAATCGAGTTACCCAACAATCATCAAATTTATACTTCATTTTGGCATCCGGATAACGACCTCCCACCCTCTAAAGTGAAACGAGTGGCGTCCCAATACTCCCTCGTCTATACTTGGATTAAGGAGGGGCTAAAAATCTCAATCCAAAATTCTCGATCAAGACAAAATGAGTTAACTCATATCAAGTCAAAAAAAAAAAAAATGTAGAGAGAATATTGAATACTTAATGATAATTTTACCAATTATTTCCTAAATTCTATAAGCATATGTTTTTAAGTTTTATATGATTAACAAAATGTTCATCCAAGCAAATTAATGAACCAAAAATACTCTCTCTGTCCCCCCATTCTTTTACTCTCTCTCTTGTCATAGATATAGTGATATTTTTGAAAATATCGTGATATTAACACACAAAAAAGAAGAGAAAAAATCACCAACAGGAAAAAATATTTATATGCTTTTTTTACCTTTTTTTGTGTTTTTCCTCTATTTTCAGCATCGATATTATCATGGATTCAAATATCAACTTAAAATAAATTATTTTTGTCGTTTTTATTATCATTAACACGTCCTTTTTTTATCACTGTTAAATAGTATTGTTTATGTTTTCCTATTAATTTCTCATTCATTTCATTTATACGTTATTTTTTTTTATTTTTAAAATTCTCTAATTTTCTCAAGATTTTCTTGAAAAAAAACAATTTTCCATTAAAAACATGAGAAAATAATGGTATTCGTGACGATGTTTTTAACTTTGTCCACACATTTTTTGATAGGCTATTGGTTAACAATAACTAATTTTAATTAAACCTTTTCAATGTTTTCATTTAGTCTTAACTAATCTATAGTTTAAGATAGGTTTAAAAACTTAGCAAAAATAAAAAATGTAAAATAAAAATGCAATAATAAGAATGCCACAAAGCAGGAAATAACAAGTTTTTTTTTCACATTTTTGCATGTCTTTTTACAAATTGACTTATTTTTTATATTTAAAATAATTATTTCTATAAACTTCAATTTGCTTTAGTTGAGGCACAATTTTCTTTTTTTTTCTTATTGAAATATTTTTTCTTGCAATAAACCTTCTACATGAGAAAGATGCAGTGCCCAAGTGTACTTAATTTGACAAAATTACTCCATTTATAATTAGGCTTCAATTATTGTGGGCTTTGGTTTTGCCAATGACCATAACGTCCATGCCCCTAGGCAGAAAGGACAACGCCATTTCAAGGCTATGCACATTATTCTATTATCACAGAAATTATTTTTATATAAAAAAACATTTTTTAATAAATAAAAAATTGGGAGGTGTGTGGCGCCGCTCGTGTGGGGACGCAACGCGATTGGTCGGCAGCGTGGATCCACGAGAGAGATAAGGACGCATGCCTGCGAGAGGCGTGCGAGGGTCGGCATCTTACGGCCGGCATGCCTTGTCGCTTTGCTCTGGCGCCATCCTGGCCGTCCGTTTCACAGCCCCCACTGCGAGCCCAGAGTACCATGACCTGCTCTCTCTCTTCTTCTTCTTCTTTCTTCTGCTTCTTCTTCCGTTGCCTCCTTCCCTTTGCTCCTAACCGCGGTTAACGCCTCGGGTTAAAGACCCGGCACTGGTCCTTAACTTAGAGAGAGAATCTCGGAAAGGTGGTGATTTTTTTTTTTCTTTGGTCTGCTGAGTTAGAGAGAGAGAGAGAGGGGGGAGGAGGGAGGGAGAGAGGTCTGTTTCCTTGCTTTTTCGTGATTTTGTGGGAGGATTTTGATTGATTTTTACTCGGAGTTTCTGGATATGTGGATCATGGAGAAGAGTGGTGATTTTTTCCAGGCGACGTGTTGGGTCTGTGTGAGTCAGTCTCCTTCTGTTGCTTCCTTTCACTTGGGGATGGGGATGGGAAGGGGTGGGGGTGGGAGGAGTGAGTAGATGGAACCTGTTCCATCCATCATCTTCTGTCGGATTTTTTTTTTTTTTCTTTTTGGCTTTCTGGATCCAAAAGAATAGGGTTTTAGATAGTAGGAGAGTGAATGGTAGGGTTTGGTGAAGGTATTTTTGGGGGGTTTCTTTACTATTTGGTGGAGGTTTCTATCTTTTCTTGGGAGATTAGGAGCGACGGCACGGTGTTCTTTGTGAGAAATGGGGAACGATTCTGGGGTTCTTTTAGTTGAGTGAAAGATTCCTTTCTGAGTAGTGTTGTTGATGGTGGTGAGTTAGGGTCAGACTTAGGGTTTTAGGCATTGTTGCTTTGCTGTCGAGTGGTTAAGGTGAGAGAAAGAGCATTTTTTGGATTGTGGGTGTTCTCTCTCTTTTTTCTTGTGCCCCTTTTTTCATGCTTTTGGTGGTTGTTTCCTTTACTGGGTAGGGAAAATCTAGGCATATTCTGGTGTTTTTGGATCACCTTTAGGTGTAGTGGACCTTGGTTGGCGTGTGGGTAGCGAAGAGCATGGCTTCGTTTCCGGACGAGATCGTCGAGCACATATTCAGCTTCATCTCCGGCCACCGCGATCGGAATTCGTTGTCTCTGGTGTGCAAGTCGTGGTACCGGATCGAGAGATGGTCGAGGGAACGAGTGTTCATTGGGAATTGCTATTCCATCAGCCCGGAGCGCCTGATCTCGAGGTTTCCGCGGATCAAGTCGCTCACTCTGAAGGGGAAGCCTCATTTTGCAGATTTCAACCTGGTTCCCCATGATTGGGGAGGGCATGTTTACCCATGGATTGAGGCCATGGCGAAGAGCTACCCGTGGCTGGAGGAGATACGGTTGAAGAGGATGGTGGTCTCCGATGAAAGCCTGGAGCTTCTCTCCCGATCATTTCCGAACTTCAAGTCCTTAGTTCTTATCAGCTGTGATGGTTTTACCACGGACGGCATTGCTGCAATTGCTGCACACTGTAGGTGAGTTTCCTCTACGCCATCTGCTTCGTTTTTGTTGAACATCAGAGTGTGATCTTAGTTTCATTTTTTTACTTGGTTCAACCGCTTCGCAGCCCTTTCTTGTAGAAATGCGTTTCCAACTTATTACATGTACTGGTGGTTGTATTTGACGCTGGAATATTTGGCCTGTACATTAAGGTGGGAATATCTCACTGGGGAGTCTGTATTCAAGGAAGAATGTTGAAATGTTTGGTGTGTTGTTAGTTTCTCTTTGACTTTGTTCAACAAGTTGGGTTTCTTTTTTTGGTTTAGTTCCTATATTGGGGTTGATTTGTTACGGAAGCCTAGCCTACAGACTAGTTGGAATCCTTTACTTGGATGGTTTATGTTCAGGAAGAAATCTCAGATAGAAAAGCTACGTTCTAGGGAATGGGGATGAACTGGATTTGGTCTCTTTAGCTTGTAGGTTGTTCATAGTAGAAATGGGGTGTTTGAGTTCAGCATATGTTTTCCTCATTGAAACAGGCAAATCGTAGCTCTAATGCTCAATATTTTTCAATGCCTGTGTATCCTGATCTACTTCTGCTGCTTCCTTATTTCGAATCTAGACCGCTGTACGTCCTTTTCTTAGACGTCTTGTTTTTCATTCATAGGCACCTAAGAGAGCTGGATTTGCAAGAAAATGACATCGAAGATCACAGGGGAAACTGGCTCAGTTGCTTCCCTGACACATGCACATCACTTGTACGGCTCAATTTTGCTTGTTTGGAAGGTGAAGTGAACGCTGGGGCACTAGAAAGGTTGGTTAGTAGATGTCCAAACCTTAAGAGCTTGCGCTTAAATCGATCGGTCCCTCTTGAAGTTCTTTACCGGATTCTGTTGCGAGCTCCTCAGTTGGTGGACTTAGGTACAGGTGGGAATTCACAGGAACCTCGCACTGTTCGCTCTGCTAATATTGCCAATGCCTTTCTCAAGTGCAAGTCATTGAGGAGCTTGTCTGGATTCTGGGAAGTTGCTCCATCATATCTGCATTTAGTTTCTCTCTGTGCTGGTCTGACTTCATTGAATTTGAGCTATGCTACAATCCCAAGCAATGATTTGATCAAGTTGGTCCGCCACTGCCCTAAACTTCAGCGCTTGTGGGTATGCTTCCTCACAGCTAAAAATTTTACTTGGTTTTAGCTTCTTGAGTTCTTGTCTAGCATTCGTATAAGTGGAATAATCTATTTCTCAACTCTGCCTTTTTGTGTTTTCTTCTTTAATGTTTTCACTTTCTCCACTTTGATTTCTTTTGGATTCATCCACATAATTTTCTTTCTGTTTGAAGCACCAGGAACTAAGCAATCTTATAGGTCTTTTTGTTTTTTTGTTTTTTTGGATATCTGTATAACTTACATTATCCATTTTTATTGTATTTTTCTATTTTATTTTACGTTAAACTTATAATTTCTTCAGTTAAGTGGCTTCTCAGATCTATTGAGTGTTTGCAGGTGTTGGACCATATCGGAGATGATGGGCTTCATGTAGTAGCATCAACGTGTAAGGAGTTGCAGGAATTGCGAGTGTTCCCGTCTGACCCTTATGGTGTAGATCATGCTGCTGTCACTGAAGAAGGTTTGGTTGCAGTGTCAAAGGGTTGCCCTGTCCTTCACTCAGTTCTCTACTTCTGTCATCAAATGACAAATGCAGCATTGATAGCCATAGCCAACAACTGTCCAAGATTCATCCGCTTCAGGCTATGCATCATAGAACCGAAGAAACCTGATCACATAACCATGGAGCCACTGGATGAAGGGTTTGGTGCTATTGTTCAGTCCTGCAAGAACCTTCGTCGACTGTCCTTGTCAGGTCTGCTTACTAATCGAGTATTCCTATACATTGGCATGTACGCCGAGCGTCTGGAAATGCTGTCTGTTGCCTTTGCTGGTGATAGTGATGAAGGAATGCGGTATGTGTTGAGTGGCTGCAAAAATTTGAAGAAGCTGGAAATTAGGGACAGCCCCTTTGGTGATGGAGCGCTTTTAGCAGAAGTAGAGAAGTACGAGACAATGCGATCCCTTTGGATGTCGACATGTAATGTTACATACCATGGATGCAAACTACTTGCAGAAAAGGTTCCAAGACTCAATGTTGAGATCATCAACGATAGGGATCTGATTGAGGAGAGCCCAAGTGATGGACAGCAGGTTGATAAGCTCTACATTTACAGGACGTTGGTTGGGCCACGAAAGGATGCCCCCAACTTTGTCTTGACGGTGTAGACATAGGTTGACTGATATGCTGGGGGTTGTGTTTGATGGTTCAGTCGGCTTGAGGCAACAGCGTCACTTCCAATCGAACTTCGGCATTTCTCTCCGTTTTCCTATAGTAGTTGCATGTACTTGGATCTTGGTTATATATGGTTATTTCTAATCTTGTAACTATGGATGAAAGATTTTGCTAATTTATGGTTTGGGACTTGGTTTATTCTTTTGCATGTGATCCTTCTTTATAGCTGAGCAGGATAGCAACTGAAGAGTAAGTAATACACTATTAGTATTATTTGTTGGTGTTGGACATGGCATCTGTGACTTAGCTATATGTTGCGGAGAGTGTTGGGAGGAGATTGATTCAACTGTAACGTCTGATCTACCAGATCGTTGTGTTATGGAGCTGGTGTGGTAGCCGTGAGTCTGCTGTTGGCAAAAGGGAAGGCAGTAGAGGAAGCTGGGGAACCGTTCTTGCAGGACACAGACATTGCGGAGTTGCAGACGTTGCATCTTTCCTTTATGATTTTACAGTTGGAATTATCAATTTTAGATTTATTACATCATTCCTTCAATCATCATCTCCAATTTATATATGTGGTCACGAGCACCTGCTTTTTCTTTTGCCCCTTTGCTGCTCTTTTACAGTTTCTCTGTGTCGTATGGGACGATTTGGCAGCTTTCATTCTGTGGTCCTTGCTTTTCCTTTACTTTCTTACCTTGCTGATTGCTACTCAACGGCGATGTTGTAATGCTTAATTGGGTGATAGATCAGAGATAAGTATGTTCCCTGTTTCTTCCCTTCTGCTTTACCGAAAATATGATGAGTGGTAGGCCCCATATTTGCTCTGTATCATCTACAATAAATGCTCATCCTGACTTACCAGAGTCATGATTTTCTGGGGTTCACGTTTCTTCTCAAGTCACGTTGCAGTCTTGTCCTTGTCTGACAGGTCAAAGTGTGGTCTCCTTTGGTCCAAATCACTCTTACTTTTTCTGCTTTTCCGTTTCTTTAATCACCCATTCTTTCCTTTTCCTGAACTTGTGGCCGGTCCCTCAGTACTTGGAAAGTGAATGCTTTTGCTTGATGTGTTTTTAAACTCTTCAGTTATCTGGTGAGCCCCAATGTTAAGGAGACGCCTGGATACTGGATTACAGTCCTTGATCAGCTGATCTGTCAAATGACAGTCGGGAGAAAGTTTCCATCATCTCCCCATTTCATCTATCCCACAGTGGGTGTTGATGGCGTCATCACTTCTACAGGTTGAGAGCGGCGTTTGGTCACTGTAACGAACACAAAGAAGCAGAAAACGTTGCTGCCCCCCTGATTTGGCAGGTCATAAATTTAAGCTTTAATGCGAATGCATGTCCCACTTCAATACTGCGCAGGTTGGCTTTGGAAAGTGACATACGTTGTTGACGATCCTAGTTTAACCCGTGTTGGAAAGGCCTGGTTTTCTTGGTTAGATGGTGGTTTCAGTTTCTCGGTTTTCTTGGTTGTACTGAATTTGATTGACATGTGATTCTCAATCGAGTTTTTAGGTCATCCAAACTGGAATTGTTTGTTTAGATTTCCAGGTCAACTGTTATTTCTGTGCCGTAGGGGTGGGAGCATTGTATTAGTTGATGTATATTATGTATCTATCAAATTCCATTGCAGTCCTGAACTCTGCAAGTAAGGGAGAAAGAAGGAAGCGGGTTCGGCAGTTGTCCAGCCATTGAACACCATGGGCTTCAAGTGCTACTGCGTCTCAATGCTCCCTTTGAAAATACTTGCCTATGCTTACAAGAAGGAGAAACTCCTTAGTACACTGACTTGAGCAACGGAACTCCTCTGATCTACGGATTTTTTATCATCAGGCAATTTCCAGTCAGAGAACCTTTCGCACTGTACCTTCCATGTCTGATTTCTGCAACTATGTTGTGAAGATCGATTTATTCCACAGGAAAATATGCAGTTACTATATTTATATTTCTTTTACTAATGCACACATTGGCATTATTTAAAGTTAGAGATACTATTTGAAAACTGATGCTCATTCTGTAAACACTAAAATGAAGAAGAAACCTTCTTTTTTTCTTCTAGGGTGTTGGGTTTTGTCTTTCTATGTTTGTCTTGTATCCCTTTACTTCTTTAATAATGGCAACGGCCATCACTGCAGCAATGCTTTCTTTTTTCTTCTTTTTTTTCGCCATGGCTGATGCGAGGAGAAGCGTGCTTTCTCTTTCTCTCGTTAAAAACCATTTTTTTTTACAGAATGGAAATTGGGAAATATCGACGGCATTTGATTCTAAAAAAATTTAAATTTGAGGGTGCAAACACGTGAAATTCAGGATAGTAGAATTCCAACATTCACCTTGTATCAGACCTATTTGCATTCTTAGTTATATCAGATCCATTTGAGCTCTCAGTTTGTCTTTTTCTCTGGTAGTTATTGCAAACGGAGCTAAATTCAGTCGGATTTTTATTTTCTTAGACCGAATTAAGATCCAAAATCCAAGTTATGACATTTATATCTAATTGGGTATGATATTTATGGGATTTCAGTTGAATCTCTGACTCAGATGATTTAGCTATGAAACTGCAGTGTCACAGATCCGATAAGCAGCTGTGTTTGGATTTCTTTACCAAATCTGATTAAACAACCCAAAGTGATGCTGGCACTAGTTGATTATATCTGATCCATTTCCATCACCATCTGAAATGCCCACGGAAGACTTCCATTACAAGACTTAATCTTCCATTCAGCTCAAGTTTCACCAAAATTTTGAGTTTTTGATTTGTCAGGACTTGGGTGTGCTTCTAAAGATCTCACTTAGAAGATATCTTTTATTTTTTAATATTTAATGTGAAAACTGACAAAAAATAAGGAATTTGGAATAGGAAGTGAATAGCTTGTCAAATAATTAGCCCATGAGCGTTGCCCATTTGGGTTCCAACCACACGTTTAAAGACTGAAAAGCAAGAAAAAAGTCGGTACAATTGTCTTTTGAAAAGAAAAAAAAAAACAAAAAGGAATCGGCTTCAATGAACATTCCATTTGGAAGATAATGCATCTTATACCCAAGCTGACGTATTTATGGAGGATCACTTTTTGTCAAATCATTCATTCATGTATTCTGGTTCGAATGGTGTTTGATATTGTTAAACCTGAAACACTGGGAAACTTGATCTGCGGTAGTAACTCTTCGTTACCCTAGAAATGTTGTTTTTGGAAGCCATGAAAGTGGTAATAAACTTGATAGCAATTAATGGAGAAAAGGACAAGTAGTTGGAGATGTGATTAGCTCATAAGAAAACAAGGAATGCATACATATCTATATCTTCCATGCTACCATACAAAAAAAACCAGCAATTATATTTGGAGAACACAATGTGCAAATATATTTCAAATATAAAAGGCTAGTAATAAGACTTGCTAAAACTTGGTTTTAGCATAAAAACTTGAAATGGCCCGACCCACTCCTACACTGGTCTCGAGTTTCTGGTTTGACGGATCTCAACTGGCCTCGTAACAGTTTTCGTTCACATCCACGAAAGGTACAAACCGAAACAACCAATTACTCAACAATCCAACTGATATGCTCTTGAAAATTTCTCACTCTTTAATATGGAACTAGACTTTTTAAAGCAATGTATTACACCCTTAAAGGGTACACCAGCATGTGGAAACCCCAAATCTGAGTGTTAGAACGACTTTGATGACCCACTCCCACACTAGGCTCTGGTCCCTGGTTCAATGGATTCCAACCTACCTCCAAGCCACTTCAGTTCCAATCTAAAAAAGCCAGGAATTAGGATAACCAATCACTTAATAACTCCTTTATAAACTCTTAAAATTATCTAACAAATTTCAATACGGGACTAACCTTCTTAAATTGGGGCATTACAAAACTAGTTTTTCAAAAAAAATTGTTTTCACTCTAAAAAAAATTTCCTACATGGTTTTACTGTCACTCAACCACGTAGAGAAAAGGGTAGGAAGGTGGAGATTTGACAACCAAAATCAGGTCATGTGCAAAATTGTCCGGGCCGTAGTTCTTAAAATCTGAACCAGATCTGATTTTAGACGCTGATTTGGAACTGAACACAGATGGAATCCAACTTAACAAATCCAAGCCCAATATAAAGGACATAGAAATTGCATAACTTAACAACTTGAAACAATCAAATGCCACACTTGTTTGCAGCTAAATGAACAAGGTAAGACAGCTAAAGAATAAAAGCAGAAAAGCATGATCTGAGGAAACCCCAAGTAAAGCTGTTCTAAAGCATCAGCACCAAGTTTATCTGCAAAGCATCAATGCAAGAGTGCTCTTCTGGGGATCAATGCCCTCTGAATTGGCCGATTCCAATCGAATTGGTGGCAAATCCATGAGTGCTCAGTCAGTTTAAACTAAGTCTTATACCCATTTGCAGAATTTTCAGCCTGGCTCATTCAATTCAATTTCTGATTTTAATACCACAGGTCAGGACAAGAAAGACTTAGACATTGACTTAGACATTTCAGAGGCTCTCCAAGTTAAAACGACCCAAGTCTCCCTGGGCACCAAGAAAGCCCCTTCCCTTCATAGTTCATACGCTGTCCCACCATAAAGGAATCAATAAAGAAATCCAAGTCTCCTTGGGCACCAAGAAAGTCCTTCTCTTCATACATAACCCCACGATAAAGGCATCAAGAAATCAACGTCTCCTTTCCTTGGCCACCAAGTGAGCCCTTCCCTTCATATACACCCCCATTGTTCTACCAACTCCTCAAGCAATAACCAGAATTGGCACCAAGAAGAGACCCAAGCCTTCACATACACCTCCATTGTTATACCTACTCCTGGGATAACAATCCAGCATTGGCAATGGATTCTCTAATGGTACTTCTTGGCCCACCTGAAATTCATGATTTGTCCGAAGAGTGCTTGGGTGGCAACACCGCCGCCGCCGGAAGCAAAACAGACCAAACTGCCGTTGACCCCTTCATGAACCTCCTCACAAGCCAATTCAACAAAACCAAGCTGAAGGCAGTCAGCCAGACTCGAACTGCGGGCCTTACTGAGAACTTCTCCCCAACTTTTCTTTCTAGCGGCAATCCCTGCTTGGATTTCTTCTTCCATGTGGTGCCAGACACACCTAGTGAAAGATTGATTCAGCTACTTGAATCTGCGTGGGTTCATGATCCCACCACCACTCTGAAGCTTGTCTGCCAACTGAGGGGGGTGAGGGAGAAAGGGAAATCAGACAAAGAAGGATTCTATACTGCTGCTCTGTGGCTTCATGGCCACCATCCCAAGACCCTGGCAGGCAATATCCGCGGCCTCTCTGCAGCAGGTTACCTCAAAGATTTGCCTGAGATACTTTTCCGGCTACTCAAAGGGCCAGACGTCCGCAGAATTGCAAAGCAAGAACGCATTAAGAGGCCATTCCGGAAACGCATTTTGTTAAGGAGAAAGAGAAAAAGTCTGAGGATAAACAGGAAGGCGAAGCCCCGAGAGCAGAGAATCGATGAAGAGAAGGAGAGATGTAGACTTGAAAAAGAACATGCTGCAGAACTCCGCAGGAAGAAGACGGCAAATATGGCGTTGAAAGCTATAGCAAGGTACAACAACGATCAAGATTTTCGCTTTCTGTATGATGAGATCGCGAAGCTGTTTGCAGAACTGTTGGCTTCGGATCTAGCAATAGTAGGTTCAGGTAGAAAAAATCCACACCTGAGCTTAGCTGCCAAATGGTGTCCCTCATTGAATTCTTCATATGATCGGTCTCTGCTGCTCTGTGAAGCAGTTGGGAAACGGCTCTTTCCTCGGGAATCCCATCCAGAATACGCTGACGTAGAGGAGAGGCACTACTCTTATAGAGTAAGAGACCGTCTTCGCAAACAAGCCCTTGTCCCATTGCGGAGAATTATGCAGCTGCCTGAAGTTTACATGAGTGCCAACCAGTGGGATGCCCTACCATACAATCGTGTTGCTTCTGTTGCCATGAAAAACTACAAGAGGCTCTTCCAGAAACACGATGGAGATCGTTTCGCAGAATATCTCCGAGATGTAAAGATGGGGAAATGCAAGATTGCATCAGGAGCATTGCTTCCCCATGAGATTCTAAAAGCAGCAATAACAGCAGCAACTAATGGTGGCACTGATGAAGTAGCAGAACTCCAGTGGCGAGGGATTGTAGAAGAAATGCAGAAAAAGCAGAAACTGACAAACAGTCTGGCCATCTGCGATGTGTCTGGGAGCATGGCCGGGACACCAATTGAGGTCAGCATTGCACTTGGCCTCCTGGTTTCTGAACTCAGTTCAAAGCCATGGAACGGGCATTTACTTACCTTCAGCGAGAATCCACAGCTTCATGAGATTGAGGGTGGCACACTGGCCGAAAAGTACCAGTTTGTAGAGAACATGCAATGGGGAATGAATACAGATTTTCAGAAGGTATTCGACTTGATCCTGAAGATAGCCGTGGATGGAACCCTAACACAAGATCAAATGATCAAGCGCGTATTTGTTTTTAGTGACATGGAGTTCGATGAAGCATCGGCAAATCCCTGGGAAACCGATTACATGGCAATAGTGAGAAAGTTCAGGAAGTGTGGGTACGAGAAGCCACCAGAGATTGTCTTCTGGAACCTTCGTGATTCTATTGCCACACCTGTGCAGGACACAGAGAAGGGGGTGGCGCTTGTTAGTGGATTTTCAAAGAACTTGTTGAAGATCTTCATGGAAAATAGTGGTGAGATAAGTCCTGTGGACATAATGGAAGCGGCTATATCTGGGAAGGAATATGAAATGCTGGCAGTCATCGACTGAGTTTTACTTATTTTTCAATGTTACCGCTGTTGCTTTCAAAAAGAAAAGAAAAAAAAAAAATAGAACGTTTGCAGAATAAACTATTGTTGATAATCGCAAGAATGCTTCCCATATGAGGCAGACATAACTTGGTGCTAAAGAAGAGAAAAAGGCACATGACAAGACTTCCAGATGAGTAAATATGTCATAGGAAGCAAATGTAGAGAAACACGAAGCCCTCGCAATGACAACCACCAACCCACTCTAAACAAAGGCATTTGCAAGTAGAAAAATAGAGGAAAGCATACACAAATCTCTGCAGTTTATCGATTTGCAGCAGTTCATTGCTCTTATTTTAACTGAGACCTACCACACGCATGTGTAGACCTCCAAAACATATTCGTCATTAAAAAACTTAATACCAAATCCAAATGGAGGTATTTCAGTGATATGTCTATCCTAGCAGTAGTTCCAACTCCAGGGACGTTGATGAACTTGTGTACGCATGATTCTCTCGGAAGACCATTTACAATCAATAGTAGCACATGCACTGGTACTTTTCTTCATACAAATACATGGTTCACTCTTAAATTTCACTGCGTGGTTCACTTTCAATAACAAAGAAGAGTCCTATCATATATCAGATACTCTTTAATTATCACTAATCAGCCAGCTCATTTGGAGACATTTGGTGCTATACGTGCTGAATAAAGGCCTCAAGAGGTGAAATCAAGTTTCATCTTCTACAATTTAAGTTCCTGTATCATTTTTGACGTCAAGTGAAATCATCGAAAGCTACAGTGGGCTCTGAAATCTAAATTTATGTATATCCAGAAACAATCCATAAAAAGTTTTGCTTGATACTCGCATCAAACCGACTCATGATAGCAACTCTTTTCTCTATACTGCCACATCGCCAAACAAAGAAATGGAGGAAACATAGCGTTAACAATTGATTTGTCTATACTTCCTCAAACTAGATATTGCCTGTTGCTGTATTGGAGATCAATCATTTACCGCAATACAGATAAACTCCTTATATGATAAAGGTAGGACTCACTCTGACAGGATATCAATAAGCATCGGGAGAATGAAATCCTCTTCTCGGAATACGGCATCAACTAAAAGCATATAAATAGGTGCCCACAGCATGTGATACATATAGTCCGAAAGCAACGATCCGAGAGCTTAAACCACAAACATAGAACAAAGGAGACAAGACCAGCCTCACAGACTCATTTAAAATGAAAACCCAAGTTCATGCCTTTCCTGAAAGAAACAAAAAAGGAATACGATCTCACTTCTATCTACGTAAGAAAGTTCAGTTTATCAACAGCCACTAACAAAGGAAAAACAAAAGTAACAACTTTTTAAACGAATTAAGGCTGTGATATAAAGACCAAGTGAAATAATAATTACATTTAAACAGTAAACCAACAACAATCTATGCCTATATTGGTGCTTCGATTCCTTACAATCGGGAAAAGTAACCAGCGACCATCACACGAGTAGTCCCCACAAACACAGAAGCAAGAACCACTCTTCTAATCATCGAATAGTTTGCAGTATCGACAATCCGAGAATGTGTTAGAGACAGAGTTCCATTCAATTGATAAATACTTTACAACTGATGACCCATTACTACATAGTTAACTACGATAAAGCTGATAACTCCCACAGATGCGCTGAACAAATTCCCCATAATTAGCAGAAACAATTCACAGTTCAACGCAATTTATCACCATGAAGCCCGAAATCCTACGATAGAATTTTCTCAGGATGATTCATCGTTTAATGCAACAAGAAATTCCACAGATGTGAGTAAACAAAACGACAAAGGATCACCTATCTAATCATCGTCCTCATCCTCATCCTCATCGTCATCGTCGTCCTCGTCATTGTCATCGTTAACGTCGTCTTCATCAGCACTAATATCATCATCGTCTTCGTCATCATCGTCATCAACTCCAGCGACGGTGGACATCGGGTAAGGGCCAGAATGCGCTGTCCGTCGCCTGGTCCAAGAAGGGAGGATGTTCGCAGGGTCAACCTCGATTAAAGGATCATCCGAGAGATCGCTGTCTGTGTCTTCATCCACCCCACCAACTCCGCCATCCTCCTCATCGTCCTCGGTCTCGCTCTCGACCAAAATCTTCCCTTTTCCCTTATCCTTCACTATCTCCTTGTCCTTCCCGTTAGCAGACGAGCCTGTCCCCTGCGGATCCAAAGCCTCATTCTTCTTCGCCCCTTGCCCTTCGCCACCAGAATGCGAACTCAATTGCTCCTCCTGCTTTGCTTCTTCTCCCACAGAGCCGTTTTCCTCGCCTTTAGGGACTAATTCCGGCTTGGTGGCGCCACCATCGGAGTCGCGGCTGTCAAGTTTTGAAATGGCAGCTTCGTCTTGAGATTTAGCGAACTTTGGCGGATTCAGCGAGGTGAGGCCATCCTCTACAAGAGCTTCCGGTTTCTTCCTTTTCCGGTCGTCGGAGTCCTCCATTTCCGCCTTCCCCTTCAAGGGCAGAGCCTTCTCCCGATCTTCTGCCACGCGCCAAGGGAAGCGCGCGCGCGCGCGAGAGAGAGAGAGAGAGAGAGAGAGAGAGAGAGAGGAACAAGGAAGAGTTAGGGTTTTGGGGAGGCTTTGGGGGTTAGGCTCAGGGATTTGGGCAACCGTTCGGGTCGATCAGAGGCTTCTTTTCATTTTAGAAAATTCCAATTAGGACTCATATTTTCTACATTTTGGGAAAGCGCTTCATTTTTATGTGGTTTTCCTGAAAACTGTCGAACGAGGACGGGGATTTGTCATTTCCTTTAACCCTCTAGTTACTAATTAAAGATTGAGTTAGGACATCTAATTAAACAACTGAACTTTCACCCACTTATCAGCGCCACCAACTACCACCAAAGCAAATTTTGTGCAATTGGGTTTACATTCAAATTCGAATCCAAAACGTTGCTTATTTTTCATATTGCAAAGTTATATCTAACCACGTTAAATCCTTATCAACTGTATAGTTCTCTTCACATTATTTGTTTCCTTTTCTCATTTTGCAACGAGAAAAAAAAAAAAAAAAAACTGCACGGCTTTCAACTCACATTCACATTCATGAAGGGGAGAACATCATTGACACCAGGGGAAAAACATTGTCCCTTTGAATTTCAAAAAATTTGAAACTACAATTTTTTTTTTTTGGTAGAAACACTATTAATAGGTCTTGGTCCATTACCAAAAGTAATACGTAGTTACTGTTCTATGAATCTGTTCTAAAAAAGTTAAAGTATTATATAAATAACATAAGTCCACGCCCTTCTTACATGACACAACTGCCCGAAAAATTCATTATCTGGTCATTGCATTTGCCTGTAGCTCCATTATGCCTTGAAATGCCTCTTTGTATCAATGAACTTTCGTTAGAAAGATCAACCAGCCATGTGCTCTACTCAGGAATCTGCTAATCATTCTTCGAATCCCCATCAACCCTTTTACAAAAGTGATAATTAAACAAATTTAGCTTTTGAGTGCAGAAAAGAACGGGGATTTCTGATCCTGTTTCTTAAGCTATCTCCAATCAAGCTTGGGTGTCTATAATCTTTTCAAAGATTTGGGTGGATTCCTAGATATGAATTGAGAATTTTTATTTCTCATGCTGCCTTCATGATCGACATTGCGAATTTGCCGTATTCGTGGCGTCATTCTTTCTATTCTTTTGTTCATTCGAATAACATGATGGAGGCATAACATCCGCGGGACTCTCTGCAAAAAAAAGGCCGAGATAGTAGATTTAATACTTGAAAAGGTCGTTTGGCAGCAAGGACACTCATAGAGTGTCTCGTAAATCTGTCCAAAAAATTGCATCATATTTATGTGACGGTAGTTCAAATGTTCTATGAATCTATCTCATTTTTTAGTGCAGATTCATGGGATGTCGCTATAGTGTTACTTATGCCACTGCATGGCACCAGGTCTGTCGGCTTATAAGGGACTGCTTATTATGCATAGACACCAAATAAAAAGTGTAGCGTTTTAAAAAGACGAAAAAACAAAGGTTATGAAAAAGTTAAAAGTCTAAAAATGCCACATTTGTTAATAAAAACTCTTTTATTACCCCAATTCCTCCTCTTTCCTTCAATGTATATTTATAACACACACCATCCGGTGCATGCAACTCCATCTCCAAATTTTCTTACAAAACAAGTTACTTTTAAAAACCCATTTTTTTAAAAAAAAATGCCAAAAAAAACAAAAAAATGTGCCCATGTTTTCCCCTACTTGTCGTCTTTTGCTGTTTTTTTTATTAATTTTTATTTTTTATAATTTTTAAGATTTATTAAATGTTTTGAATTTTTTAAAAATTCACCGAGATATACAACTTTGCTATATTATACCTGAGAAATTTCTTGTCGTATAATACTCGTACACGTTTTCTGTAACAACATCCATGCCACTTGAACAAAAAATCGGATATTTACCAGCCACTAGCACGAGCCATGCACCAAACCATTGGAGCCGAATCTACAGACCTTACATGTGGCCTCTTGAATTTTCAAGCATTTCTGGGAATTTTTTTCCAAACCAACAATTCTATGTTTATCCCATCCGCATCTGGTATAAAAGCAAAAGCTGGCCTTTTTCGTATGCTGGCGGTGATGGTTAGGTGGTCATCTCTTTGATCCTTTCATCTTTTCACGTAGCATTCTAGCATTGGAATCTCCTGTAGATGGGGAAGAGCTAAGAAAGCGATTCCTCTCCCCATTTGCCACAAACACGTGTTAGACCGAATTCCTCTCCTCTTGAACAAATTTGAAACGGCATCCAAGTACAGACTCTCCGGAATAGTGAGGATGGGATCTCGTGAGTAGGCCTGGGCGTCAGGCCGGGCCGCCGCCGGCCCGCCATGCCGGGCCGCCGCGGGCCCGCCATATTGGGCCTGGCCCCCGGCCCGATGCCCACCCTTACTCGTGAGGCTTTTATGTGCACCTACAGTTTTGGCTTGCCCAAAAAATTACACCCTGATATTTGAACCACAATAACGATCGGATCATCCATTTTTAATTTCTGAAATAATATAATATAATATAATAGGTGTGTGCTTAAGTACCATTTTTGGGGGCGAGTGTTTGAATCAGAGTCACAAATTTTTTGCTATGGGATACTGTTATAGAAATTCTCATTTTTGAAGGAGCGTAACATATATAAATAAGTAAATAATTATAAAAAATCTAAGTAAAAATAATAAAAAATTTGTTGTTGGCGTGGTTTATGTAGCTACGCTACTGCATGACGGCTAATGGAGGTCGAAAACCAGGTTTCTAGAGTGTTTGGGCACTACCAAAGCCGGAGCGAAAACTGACTTTTACCAAGCTATTGGTAAAAACCGGGCTTTGGGTGTATCAGCAAAACAAACAAATCATGTTCTAAAACTCATTTAAAAACTTGGTTTTCGTAAAATCAGGATTTCACAACACTGCATTAGATTAGATTAGAGTGTAATTAGCCATAATAGTCGAAATGATAAAGAAACATAAAGTGGTTTTGCTAATTTCTGATGGTCAAACTTTCTTTTTCCCCTTTATGTGAGAGGGAAGGCTAGATTGAAGCTGGTCCCAGGGCCTAAGAGTTCCATTGGCAAGCCTAAGGTTAGGCAGGATCTTGTTAGATTTTACCTGGGGTAAATGCTCTAGCTAGTAAACTTTTTGGCCTCTTCTACCATAGTAAAAAAAAAAAAAAAAAAAAAAAAAAGACCTAATTGAAACCAAACCCCTAGCCCCAGGTCCACAAGTATAAAATAAAAGTACTCATTTTTCTCCTTCTATTTTTTTTCTTTGCCACAAGTTAGCTTGGGTTAGCTAGATTCTGATTTCACATTCTAACAAACTTTGGACCTCTTCAAACACCAACTCATTCATGAGGACCGGTTGATTCATCATAATGGATGGTTCGAGAGAAAAACAAAGAAAAAAGTACGTGGCGCAGACGACAAAGATGACTTTTACTTTTTTTTTCCCTTTATTTTTCTCTCAACTGTTACTGTTCATCGTGATTGATCAAACTGCCTTCACAAATGAGCAGGATGACTCCAAATCGCTAGAATGACCAATCAATTTTTCATATTTCAAGGCTGTTTTTCCTTTTGTTTTGCAATTTCAACTCTATCAATGAACTTAGGAACCTCTAGTTTATAACTTCCACACAAAAAAAAAGAGAGAGAGAGAGACTGAAACTCAACCCAAGAATGCTTGGTTTTTGATAAATCTTGAAACAAGTTAAAACTGTTTATTTTAATTTTTCCTTATCTCTCTCTCTCTCTCTCTCTCTCTCTCTCTCTCTCTCTCTATATATATATATATATATATATATATATATATAGAGAGAGAGAGAGAGAGAGAGAGAGAGATTTATAAATGGTATTCCATGTGGATATTGTGCTTTAATTCATGGTTGCTTTGCTTAACAGGAATAAAGAGGGTAGGCAAAAAAAGGGAAAAGATGTTGCTTCTTCCAAATGGAATTGCCAAATCAATTTTCGTTTGATTGAGAAAGCATTCTGGGTAGTCTTCAATATCTATATCAAGATCAGATATAGTGAGATCATCACACTGCACAATGAAAATGTGATGTTGCATGACATAAATTTATGTGGACAACATTTAATCACCACAGTTACTGTATTAAGTTAAGGTTTCACTTCCCCCTTCTGCAATATGACATACATTGATTTTGGGTTGAGGGGGAATTTGATGGTTTGGAATTTCGATTCAAAAATGAAATTTTCAGAATCATGGTTCCTCCTCAAAGTGAAATGGAATAAAAAAGAAAATTCAAGTTTCGGTTTCCTAATTTCAAAAATAAAATTCTCTGTTTTTTAATAATTCAAATTTCTTGAAACATGAGTATTTTGATTTTAATATTTTATGATTCTAGATATATCAAACGCAAACACCTGCCTATATGTGGCTCCCCCACTGAGGATGAGATCAAACTTTCCAATTCATTGACCACGTGAAATGCATTCGCAATGGAGAAGCGCATCTCAATGGAAAATTAGGTTTTAGTCATGATCAGAAATTGGGGCCTGACGGGTTCAGAGTATAAGTCTTGAACACTGCAGTTCCCTGACCAAACTCATTTTTCTACTCAGGGCTTCTCATTCTTTCATCTTTCTTTTTTTCTTTGTATTTTTTGCTAGAAACTGTTGCATCTGGACACATCACGTCATGGGATTCCATCAAAGCTGTCAATGTCCTTATTTGTCCATTGACCATTGTCACAAATATCATTTGCGGGTTTTTGTATGTTTCGGCGAAGCTAAATCTCATTCTGATCCAAGCTTTGAAAGGAGATTAGGGTTGATGAAAGGGCTATTATTCATTAGGGTTTATTTGCTCAAAAATATGATCCCTCTGTTTGAGATTCATGGAATATTTGAGGCATGTGGAAAATCTTAAATTTATGGTTCTGAAATATAGGGTGAGCCGAGGAGACCCACTGTCTTGTCTCGCTGAAGAAGGCCGGATTCCCCACCCAATCCCTCGACGAAATGAGCAATGAGAGAGAGTGAGAGGTAAGAAGGCAACCAATTTCTCATGAAAGTCAGGTGATACATCTTAATACATAGATGTTTCCTAATACATATCTCTAATTGCTACATAAACAAAATAAACCATTCAACATTCACCACTATTCTTTCATGTGAACGTTGTCGTCGTCGTCGTCGTCGTCGTCATCATCATCTTCATCATTATCTCATAATCTGTAACACTTGCTAAGATGTTAGATGTATATTATCCCCTACGATCTAAGCGCGTGCTGCGTCCAAGAAGCTCTTGTCGTTGGGCTCGCCGTCGCGGCTGTAAGGTGTTGCCGAAGTCAGCCTGCTGGAAAGAGAAAGACTGCTCAATAACAATAGGACCCAATACTGACTCCCATTTATTTTATTCTACATGAATGATAATTCGCATACTGGATCCTTTACATGAAGTTCCTATAATCTTTCGAATCTCATTCTTGAAAATATCATAAGAACAACACTTCTCAATACCATCAAGATAGCACCCCTGAGGACTCAAACTGAGGGCGTGGCTACAACATGTCATACAACCAGACCGGTTACACTACCCATGCTTTGTATAAAAAGAGAAAGAGAGAGTTTGATCCTTTAAGTTGAAAGAGAAAAAGGTGCAAGTACAAGAATGCCCCACAAGCAGGGGCGGACGGAGGGGGTGGGCTACCTACTCCAACTATTTAAAAAAAAAAAATACATTGAAAACATTAAAAAAATTAATTGCTCAATGTATTTTTTAGATTCATGTTTAGTTTAGCCCTACCCAAATCCAAGGTTGAATTGTTTGACCCGCTCTTAAAAAAAACCCTGGTTCCACCCGTGCTCACAAGGCCCACAACGAACAAGAATATCAAGTAGCCAACATCTCTCTTTCTCTCTCTAAAGTAATAAACATAATGTTAAAGTCTACAGTAATAAAAAAAAAAGGTGCTAGGTGCGTGTTTGGTGAAGATTGTCACAAGTGTTAGGTGGGTGGGTGTACAATATTGTACCCTCATCAATTACAAGGGGAAGTTCAAGGGAAGCTTCCTCTCTTTTGTAACTTATTCAACAACAGCCACATGAATCACGGGTCCATCCCCTAAATTTGCGTGACTCCTTTTATTAGTCATCACTATGTGGCACATCTAGAACAAGCAACAAAACCTTTCATATATATATATATATATATATATATATATATATATATATATATATATATATATATATATATATATATATATATAGAGAGAGAGAGAGAGAGAAATTGGTAAGCACGCGTATGACCCATCTGGAACCATATTGATCATTCATGCATGTTTTTAAGATGCAATGTTGAGAGAAAATCAAGGAGAATATTGTTAATTAATGCTAGACTATTAAAATAACGTCTTTTTTTTTCTCTTTCATTTTATATCAATCTTTCACCATAAATAAAAAGATCAACCGCCAAGATGATTCCTTTTACGTTAAGCACCTACCAATTTACATATATATATATATATATATATATATATATATATATATATATATAATCCAAATATAGAGAAAAGAAGCCTACCATTTGCGAAAATGCTTAAAGGGCAAACACGGACTCCAAATAAAAAGGAAGAAGGCAATGGCATTTAACATGTGGGCATTATGAAAGGCAAAAAGGAGGTTGGACTATTACACCAAACAAAGGAGACAATGGGGTCAGGCATGCATTATGTGCATGAATGAATGATAATGGTAACCCACTTTTGCAAAGGACAAGGAATAATTGATGCAACATCAGCAACAATCACGAAGATCATGAAATTCCAAGAACTTACAAGATCTTGAGAGTGAGGGTTAGTTAAGGCCCCGGCAATTACCTGCCCTTTCTCTTCTCTAGAAATCTCTGCAGTGACTTCCTTCTCGCAATGGGCAGGTCTGCAAACAAAGCGTGCATTAGTTGATTCAGTAGCAAACATTTTACATCTTGATTTTAAAATCATACCTTTTATATATATATATATATATATGGAATTCATGCTTTATTTGTGGATTTTTTCATTTGGGTTTGGACGGAGAAATCCTCTGGCCTCGGACAACTTAATATGTTTAGTGACGCAACTCCAATTGGACAAGATCTCGAGAATTTCAATCTTTGGTCTTCAAAGGACAAGTAACATTGTAGTACATGTAACATTGTAGTACATGGCACTGTTGAATTATACTCTATCGTATGGGTTGATGCACCTAAGTACGAGTATAGACAGTGGAAATTAACTTATAAGATATTTAAGTCTTTATGTTTGTTTTTTCATGTGTCGCCGGTCCACCATACAAGAGATTCTCTTCTTCCTTCTTATGTTTTGAGTTTAGTCAGCTTCATGGAGAAAGCAAAGTTTTAGACAACTTCCTTGAAAAATATGTGGTCAAAATAAGTGAAGCAATTCCGGGAAAATCTCTACCTAAAACAAAAGATAAACCCAAAAACAATGGTCGCGCGGCATGTTGTCAGTTTGGTGTCCACATCCCATTGGACTACTGACATTTGAGTACCTTAGAATTTATATTCAAGAATTTTTTGGTGAGCGAGAGGAATATTGGTTTGTTTTCGGTGTTTCAAGATACTACCTTCACCGCACTTCAATGTGTACACCAATGGCATTCCTTTTGCGGACAAAAAATTGAGTCCCCGAAAATTTAAATAAATAGATTCATAGATTTGATTTGGTTTTTTTTCCTCACAAATTTAAAGATGTTAAGTTGGGACAAGAGGGGGGCGTTCTGTTGCTATAATAATTAAGATCCATTAAGTTTAGAAAGTGAAATGAAGATTATAGATGTGTATCTTAGATCTCGTGACTTAAAATCCTTAATTTGATGAACCCTGAATTTTGATGCAAATCTTTGTCTCCATCAACAAAATCACGAAAACCTGACCCATGGATCTCAAATACGAAGTAATAAAAACCTCATGAAATCTATATGTGAGATATTTCATTTTGTTCTGAAAGTAGGGTAGATCAAGGGTACTGACCTCTAATAAACACCATCTAATTATTTTTTTTTATTCTTATGGTTTAAAATATTAAATAACGTATAAGTATTTAAAATTTCATGTACGGTGCCCACCGCCATTATTTCTGTTTGTTATCATGTGCATATTATATATTACAGAGATGTCTAGAAACATATAAAATATTGTCATAAACAACATATTTCCTAACACGTTTTGAATGTCATTAAAGAAATATATTTTAATAAAAATTTAGAAGAGGAGAGAGAGAGAGAGAGGCACCATTGGTTAGCCCGTCAAGCATCGGGACCTCATCGGCGACGGAGGCAATTGAAGCGAACCCGGGGCAGGCAAAGCGAGTCGGAGCTCCGATGGTTCCTCTCGGCGCCGTTTTTCCGGCGGCCGCGAACTGGATGAGCTTCTCTGCCTGTGAAAGGATCTCAACTCAACTCCAAGAGCTTGGAAAAGACCAACAGTCAAAAGAAAGGAAGAAGCGGTGGTCAGAGCAAGACCTTGTCAGATGGAACGTTGAAGACGGTGACCACCCCATTATAAAAGATTGTCATGGGAGCAGTGGCCGGCGGGCTCTCGGACGGAAAACCGCTGAGAGAAATTTTCAGGTTTCAGAAAAGAAAAGAAGAAACCGAAAAAGAAAACTAACATGAACCAAAGAAACAAAACGATAACGAAGTGATGTCTACTTGGTTGCGGAGTGGAACACCGGCAAGAATGAGTTCGCCGTCTGGCCGCCTGCCGGCGGCGCAAACCGGTAATTATCGGAAGTCTTCCTCTCCGTCATCCTCGCACCGAGTATGTTCTTCAGTACCTCGGGATCTATCTTCGACATGGACCTCTGCAGGCCTGCAAACAACCACACAACAATTCAGTACCCTCAAAACTTTCAAGATCATCACGGAAAGCTGCCATAAATACAAGATTAGGCTTAAAGAAAATGGAGGATACGAATGATGAAAAACCCCAGGAACTAAAACCAGGTGCGACGGATTCACAATGCATGCGCTAAGAGGTTTTGAGCACCAAACAGCAGAAAAAACTGCCGGAATAAAAGTTTCAAGCCATCAAACACATGACTAAACTGGAAAGTGGAATTAAACTTCTACTCCACATTTCCCTGGAACAAAACACGTAAAGTTTCCAGGATCATAATTCCGACCCATCAAACACGACGTCAAGGGGACTTGAAAAGGAGAAAGACTTACTGTGAACCGGGCTCGCTGCGGGGGAGAGCTTCTGGACCTGAGAATGCATCACAAAATCCGGTTGCAAGTCCAAAAAATCTATGGCTGCACCGTTGATCATTTCTCCGCCTGGAAAGAAGAGGACAGCGATCAAAGAAGAAGTTTGGTTATGGAGAAGCTTTTCATGTCCACAAGGTTGAGAGGGGAATGGATTCATATGCAAGGAAAAAGGCGCGCAGGGAACACGTGGGAAAAAAAATTAGAAAAACCCTCCAGTGTGGGGCCCACCTGCTCCACCTCCACCCTCCTTCAATTCCCTCACGTGAGTTTTTTATTTCGAGAAATATCGTGTTGCACGTGATGGATCGGACGCGTTGGAGCCGAAACTCCGGTACAGTTACCGCGTTTGGGCTTGACGACGTCCAGCTGGCAGTTCCGGTGGACTCCGGCTGAGTTCGCCGGAATTTGTGTACGCTCCCAGATTAATTTACACTCACATTTTAAAAATTTTAATTTATTTTATAAAAAATTTTAAAAAACGATATATAAAATTTTAGAAAATAATATTTCACAGGTTAATAATTTTTTATTTACCATAAAAAAAAAAAAGGTGTCAATGACTTCTTATTTAATTAGCACTTTCAAAATGCATGTCACCTCTGCTCAACTTCGTTGTCCCAAGCTTCTTGAAAATCTATTTTTGGATTGAAGACCTTGAGTAACGATGGACACTTTCGGGTGTTTTTACTTAAAATTAATTAACATTTAACAAAATAAAAAAAGTAATATTTTCTTCAATTCAAGATCGGATTCCTATCCAGCTTTTGAATTCAAGCTTTTTTCACACGAAGCAAATATTTATTTATATATGTTGTGGGCACCAATTTGGTTTAGATCCAGATCCAGATTAAGGTGAAATGCTTTATTAACATTTTCTTTCCTCATTTCATAACCAAGAAAGGTCTGGATTACAGTCCAGCCGGTTAAAGTTGTGTATGAGCTAAGTCGAGCTTTCCAAGGTCAGCTCGAGCTTGACTCGACAGATCGTGCTGGAGCTCGTGCTCAATACGATGACAAACTAACTGTCGAGTTCACCGGACTCAAACACGACTCTACAAGGGCAAAACTAGACCACGGTCTAGCTTTACGGATCGAGTTAGCTCGATTGTTTGAACCATGCCTAGCTATACACGAGCCTAGTCGAGTTTAATCTATTCAAGTTCATGTAACTTGAACTTGACTAATTCTCGAATTGTAATTTAAGCTCAAGCTAACTCAAATTTTGTACGATCGGGTTTGCATCGAGCCCGATTGTATTTAAAATTGAAGTTTATGAAGTGTCACATGAATGTTAATATGAACTAACAATTAAGACGACTGAATTATTCCATGACCTTAATGACATGGCTAAAGGGATCGGGCCCGTCTCTAGTGGCTTGATCCGTTGATGAGGTGGGCTTTGCCCTAGGTGGGCCGAGTGGACCAGCCTATTGGCCAGCCCTATTGTGTTGAATAGTCGTGCCATGATTATCTCGTGTTTGAATTGAGGGCTCACTTTTCTTGGAATGGGTTTACCAGGCGGCCGCATTCCGGCTGGGATAAAGTTGGACCCTGTTTGATTCAAACGTGGCAGGTCAATTTGATTTGTTGGCTTATCTAAAGAGGACTAACGCTTGTCATACGCTACGCTGTTCATATTAATTTTTCTTAGTTTTAATTTTTAATTCTTTTATCTGTGTATTTATTTTTTAAGCAAACATAATAATACTTTCTCGTTTTCCAATCCAGTTTATATCGTTAGTCAATGTTCTTCTTATCAAATGCGCTTTATCAAACAGATTTACAATGATTTTTCTAGCTTCCAACTTATGAAAAAGTTTTACTTAAGGTTTGACGTGACGAGACAACTCGTCTCAGACATACTCAAGCCTGCACGAGCTGCCCACAATTTAAATATATATATATATATATATATATATATATATATCTAAGTTTTAAAAAATTTCACTTATATAAAATTTTTGAAAAATGATATTTCGGCTCCTATCAAAATTTGAAAACTTTAATTGGACCCACCTAATGAAAAATTTGTAGCTTTACCTCTGTGTCATACCAAGAGTCTGAGCTCGAGAGTAGATCGGGTTGTTACAATGGTATCAGAGTACGATTCAACACTTGGACCTAGGGTTTCCACATGTACGAACACATGTGCCTTAAGTTGAGTAGATTGTAACACTTGGAACCGAAGCAACTAAGCAGCGGGTTGGGATCCGCCAGACCAAGAGAGTGAGTCAGGTCGTGACATGAGAATTTGACTTCAAAAACCTCCTTATCATCCAACCTCAAAAGTACAGTTTAGTCTCAAATCAGCTTTTCTACATGGCGGTGAAATCAGTTGTTTGTTTGCTCCATGGGTCTATATAGAAATAGATTTTAAATCAACTCCTCAAGATCCGAAGCTATCAAACGCACCATCGGTCTCGTGAATTGACCGAACAAATCCCTCTCCACTCGTTCAAACAAGAGACAACTACAAGAAAACGTAATAAACATCCAATTCTCCGGTCGCCACCACTTTGCGCAAGAAAAGAAAGAAGCTCATCAGTGTGTTTTAAACTCCTTAGAAGATCATTGAAGCCGGAAGAAAAAAAAAAGATAGATAGGAAGTCCAATGTTCTTTATTTCTACATGATGCATTGCTTTTCTATTGGTGTCCAGTTGCTATGGACCAAGGTGCTTAAAATTAAGGGGCTGCCAAAATAAAACAGTTTTTGGGTGGTATGAAATTGAAATATCAAAGTACTTTTGGGTTTGTTAAATATTTTTGCTTTTAAATAAAAAAATGATAAAGGACTCAGTAATGCTGTCCATGGAGCTTGTTTAATTAAAGTCATTACTTTCTTGTTTTGAAAAAGTCATTCAATGAGGAATGGCAGAGCCACATACAAAGCAAGGGCACACAAGCTCCCTTAAATTCTCAAGAACCTTTACATTTAAACAGTGGATTTCACAAATATGAATTTGAAATTCAGTTTTTGTTATACAAATATTTGTTTCCTCATCCTCAAAATTACAACCATTGTACAATCTCATCACCTTATTGTATTTATATATCTTTCAACCATCCATTACAATGGAACATATGGTTTTCATAAGTAAGTTGAGTGATCATTTTATATATATATATATATATATATATAATCAAATCAAAATGCCCTCATATGATTTTTTTTTTTTTAAAAGAGGACCCTTGTAGGGCCAAAAGTAAAATATTGTTTTAAAAAAAATGAAAAATACCCATCACACAGTTTTATAGGGCACATCCTCAGGATGTGTACGTCATTAAGGGGGTATCTGAAAATAAGAATATGATGTCATTTTTTTATGAATTTGATTCAAAATTAAATACATATTAATAAGTTGACAATTCATAAGACACTCATAAAATATTTTTATTTCCAATTTTTCCTTTAAAGTTTTTTTTTTCTAGCTAAAATGCTGTTCAACTGACCCACAAAAATGAAAAAAAAACCTCCAGGAGGAAAAAAAAAGTTTAGAAAAAGACAAAAATACCCTTTAAAAGAAAAAAACTCCTGGCACCACGTGCCTACCACCATTAATGTGATGATAAACAACAAAAAGGCTTTGACAGCTTGTTACCAAATTTTGGACATGCTCAAAACATGCAAAGAAAGGACGGACGCGCTTTCTCTTCTTGTTAATTTTATAAGCGATTTCAAGAGAGAGAGATGAGTGGTTGCCAGATGATCTCAGAACTGTTGGGAATAATCAAAGACCTTCAATCTGGCAAATCACTATCTTAGTGATTCTGATGTTTAATAGAGGCATTAAAAAAAATGCGCCGAATAATTCGTGAAATTAAGATTTTTTTTTTTAAAAAAAAGCAGGTGTAAACGTTATGTGTGTGTGTGTGCGCGCATTTCTATCTCTTAAGACATAAATTCACTTCTATATTTTCAACTTAATTCTTAATGTCCGATCTTTGGAATTGATTGCTCGAATGATCCCTATTAATTCTGGTACATAAGGGTTTGGTAGGTCGAGTGAGCCAAATCCCTCTCCCTTCCTTTCGCCCTTGGACTTCATGGCCGGTTCATGACCTGAGTGAAGCTGTGGTATACCCTCCAACTATAGCGTCACACTGCAGCGTCTATATGAATCAAACTGACGACCAGTCTCTCACCGACCTGTAACGCTATGCCTTCCAGAGAAATAGACTAATATTTATTGTTTTTCATGCGTGTGTGTGTGTGTGTGTTTTTTTTTTGCGGTAATTAAGTTGAGTTCACTTGTTATCTTATTTTCGTTTTTAATTTATTGAAGTTTAATTATATTCTACCTGCTTGCTAGTTCTAACCACCGTGTGTTCAAATCATGATGTATTAATATAAATTAGCACATACCTACATGTTCCTTTTATAAAATCTGCGTTGTTCACGTGCATCATATAAGCCGCTAAAGAATCCAAACATTTAGGTGCGTGATTTGCAAGATTCACTGCATTAAGTCGTTGGTCTTCAAATAATAATTAAAATTTGAACATGTTTTTTTTTTTTAATTGAAAAAAAAAAAGAAGGTAGAGCATTACTTTGATATAAGGTAGACCCACTATTTTAAAGCAGTAGGAAATAGGAATGTACTGTCGGAACCGTCGACCACTTTGTGAGGGCGTGTTTGGATGCCAACTTAAAATCAGGTTTTGGGACACAAAACATCGGTTTGCCCCAAAACACGATTTCAAGAATGTTTGGATGACATCCAAACGGGGTTTTACCAAAACCTGGTTTTCATAAAGGGTTTGAACTGTACAAAATCAATTTTTGCTTCTAAACTAAGTTTTTCATTTGTCATCCAAACATCCAAACCAAGTTACAAAACTGGATATTTAACCAGGTTTTCGCAAAACTTGGTTTTTACAAAACCCAAGCTTTTCTAGGTTGTCATCCAAATGCTCCCAGAGTGTTTTTGGAAAACCCATCCTCGACGGTTGATTTTTTTTTTTTTAATGAATGAATACTAATGTAGCGCTCTTTGGGTTAGACCCTAAGCCTAGTTAGGGTTAGGTTCAATTTTCTTTGTTGGGGCCCATTTGGGTCCTAACCATGGTTAACAATATCGCTACTGGCAAATTATCACAAGACTAGTTTTGAAATTTTGTGTTTTCCCTAAAAAAATTATAAATTCAAAGAAGCAAAACTACAAATAATCATGGTCTACTACTTTTGTCACAAAAGGGGAAACATGATGACCTTGTTAATGACATAGATTGTTTTGGCTACATAATTGGTCTCTTTCTTTTTCTTTTTACTTGGGAAAAACTTTCTCGGGCTAAGGAGTAAAAAACCGAAGCCATTCCCCCTGCCCTCAAGGTCCTGGCGTTCGTTGGTTTGTACTAGAGCAAACACCTCTGATATTTGAACCATTGACCAGCTACATACCCGCCACTGGCTGACTTAGCGCTTTTTTTTTTCTGACAATGTTGTCTAGGGATGAATTTACTAGAAGATGAAAATAATCATCAAATGAAATAATTCAGATGAATCACATGTTATGTACTATACTTAGTCTACCACCTTAATATAATTTGCTTACATGATGTGAGGTTCTTATTTTAGGCATGTATCATATTGGAGTGGCCCAATTATATGTGGGCATGTGGGGTTTGTTACTTACTCGGACCCATAAATTTCCTTTATTTATGTATTGGTATATTAGTCCATTTATGTATATGTGTGTCTCTCAAGAGTCGTATGATAAAGGTAACATATTGTCACTGTCTCATGAATCTACTTCAAAAAATGAAACAAAATCATGAAGTACCATAACAAAGTGTTTCGTAAATCTGCCTCAATTCTTTAGCAGATTGATTGAACAGTAACAATATGTTACTATTACTTAACGGGGTTAAGAATTTTCTTAATTAATACCTTTTAGCCTAAAATTTCTACCTCCACCACTGGCATATTCTAATAATCACATATGGTATTTGTAATTTATAGATGTAGAGTTAAGGATTGCATTAATTAGTACCCTTTAGCCCAAAGTTTCTGCTTCTCCACTAGCATATTCTAATAATCACATATCATTTTTATATTTTATAGATGATGACTTCCTGTAATCCTACATTTACGCATTTCTGTAAAGCTTTGGTTTAGGACCCAATGCTCCCGAAAATAGTAGTTTTCACTGGAAATTACTAGAAACTTTTTTTTTTTGAATTAGTTGATATTTAATAAAGCACAGTATTAGTTCATAACACATAGTACCATAGGCAGGGGTGGAGCCCGCATAGCTCTGGCAGTGGCCCCACATCAAAAAAATTTTTAAAAGAAAATTTACATGTAAATTTTAAAAAATTTTACTTGTCCTACATAAAAATTTTGAAAAATGATATTTTTGTCCGTGTCAAAATTTAGAAACTTTAATTCGACCGATCTCATGAAAAATTTCTGGTTTCGCTCCTGACCTTGGATTCTCATGAATTACATGCAAAGGAGCTTTCTGTGTTTTGGAAGGACAAGCATGAACCACCCTCTTCACATGCTGCAACTTTGTACATCATTCTCTATATTGAACGTTCAGACTTGTCAGACTAGGAGACATATGATCTTCATGTTTATTATGCCTTGTGCTGGAGTAACCTTTTAATATAGAAAGGGAAAAGCCCTGAGAATATTCTTTGGTACACCACTATGACTTATTATTTTAGCAAAAGTTGCACATTTTGCATATAAAACATTTGAGGTCATGTTCAGTGGCCGCTTTTCCAAGATCTTGAGGCTTGATTGAGATCTGTGCTAGGAGAGGTCCATTGTTTAAACAAACAGTGAATTTCAGAGATCTGCCTACTCATTCCAAATTAGATTTCGGCCCTGTTAAAATTTTGAAAGTATAGTTTGGCTCCTCTGATCTCAAGTCTTTGTTATTTTTCTTTTTATAGATTTGAAGCCCAATGTTTGATTACTCTGTGGGTCTTGAAAAAAAATACTACATTGGCCCTGCAAAAAGTTTTTCCATATCAAGCTTGAATCTGCAACTGGAGGCCATGAAACACATCTTAATCTGAGGGGATTAATTTTAGGTCATTTTCATTAGTCCGTTCCAAAATCTTTTTCGAAAAGCAACAATACCAGCTCTGAAGGGCGTTGGCGGACCAACTCCGGCCCGTGGCTGGTAGAAGGCCAGTCATTGTTTTAATGATAAGGGCACCGCACACCTGACGTAAAACACAAGCTCCTACCAAGGCATCGAAGCAGCCCTAAACCTTATGAGCAGGAGCACAAGGGAACTTTGGTTCTCGATCACACTAAAAATAATAATACACTTCATATTGAAAGATAAGGATTAGTTGAATGTAGAAATTTAGACACTTGGAAAAGTAGATGGGTCACTAGAAAGGAAATTTTCCTCCCAATTGACTGCACATTGGTAGTCCTTTCATTGATAAAAAACTGGTGAAGATAAGGTGAGGTCAAGTCACCACCTAAATCTGCCACCCACCTAAGAACTTAGACCACATATATGGTTTTGACAGCAATATAGAATAGTGAAATGGGTGGTGACTTGATCTCTAATGTCCAGATAAGTACAAATGCTCCTTAAAAGTATTACACTTATCTCGCGGAATGGGTAAAGAAAGTACGTGATTCAAACAGTAGCGGAGATAAAGATTTTTTGGCCGAGGTGCACTTGAATCACACACCCGGGTCTAGTGTCGGCACCACATACAAATTTTTGAGTCATTCCAACGAAGCTTTTGATGGGGCTTGCATAGTCAGTGACTCACCCCAGCCCATATATCGCTCCGCCACATGACATCTAGAGATTGGACTGAAGCGATGCAGACGAGAGGCTTTCGCTAAAATGATGCACAAATCAAGGTTTGTGGGGTCACCAAAACTAATCTTGGTTTTAGATTAGGAGTCAACGTTAGATGGAAAAGCTGCGCAGTTCTTGTTAATTGCACGTTTTGGGAGAGTTGCATGTTGGATTTGATTTGAAAGATTTGTCTTGATCTTAAGCAGGACAGAGCTAAGGTAAAAATTTTGCATGTAAATTTTAAAAAATTTCACTTGTTTTATGTAAAATTTTGAAAAATGATATGTCGATCCTAGTCAGAATTTAGAAACTTTAATTCAACCCCCCTCATGAAAAATTTCTAGCTCCACCTTGATCTCAAGCACCACAAGAGTTCCACAGTTCGCTTGTGCAAAATAGTCAGTAAATTAAGAAGCGTTTGTAAAAGTCTTGCGCCCAAGGCCATACTCTTATGACTCCAAGGTTGGTCCTCTCATGGCCTCAGAGTGTCGCACTCCCACTGTTTGCAGCCCAAAGAAATACTGTTATGGCTTCAAGGTTGGTCCTGGTTTGCTTTAGGGCCTCAGAGTGTTAGAGAAATACTCTTACGACTTCAAGGTTGGTCTTGGTTTGCTTCAGGGCCTCAGAGTGTCACACTCCCACTGTTTGCAGCCCAGAAAAATAATGCACTGAACCATGACAGTAGCCAAGGGATTCGTACTTCAAACCGCTCGGATGTAAACCTACTTACCGCCCGGTCGTGCAACGCACTTCATCAGAGTTCCTAGTGCTGTCATCAACACAACGCCAATCTGATAATATTAAATACATGGTCTAAGTTGTTAGGCGACATATAAACACTTCTGGTGACCTAATCTAAATTTTGTCCTCAAATTATTTGTTTTTTCTATGCTCGTTGTTTTGGTTTTTCAAATACCTTGGACCGGACCATTTGGAATATGCTTTGCGGCCGCCGATAAGTTTGCAACTGCTTGGAATTATTCACAACTTTGCAATTGCATGATATGAAATCATATTTCTTAGTGAAAAAATTGAAAGGCAACCATCTTTAGGGTTTGAATTGAGAACCGCTAAGTGCACCGTTCGGTCACTGGTTAGGTCAAAGTCGAATCCACGACAAAAGAAAATGACAAAACACTTAAAAGCAGATTCGGCCCATTTCCAGCCGTAGTGCGAACTTACTTTCCCTAGTTTAAGAGAATTGAAAAGTTAAAAGTAAAAGTAGGTCGGTCAAGTTTGTTTGATCACATGATGAAATGTGTTAATATATAATATAGTCCCGTTCTTCCTTTTGGAAAAAGCTGGTCCACTGCGGCAAAGTCTCATCATTGTGTTCAGAACAAGTTAAAAATGCCGTGGACGTGAAGTTCAAGTTTGAATATAAAAATGTAAAAAATGAGATAAAAAGGGACGTGAGATGGAAGTTAAAGTCACTTTCTCAACAATTAGATTAATAAAGTAGAAAATAAAAAGCAGTACTAAATTGTCAATAAAATTTAGTTAGATACTTGTCCCCTTTTTTTAAAATAACATAAAAGATGGGTAAGATTCGAACATGACCAAAGTGATAACGATTTTAAGATGAGATATGTAAAGTGTGCACCAAGTGGATTCATATGTTACATGGTACAAAGGCAATGGTTTTCAATGACTTCATTGTGAATGATTGATCGAACCAAAATTAAGCCTGAGCATCAGGTCGGGCTGCCGCTAGGTACTCGGTACCCTTGCCCGACTTGGGTTCGAAAAAAAGGAACTCGGGCCAGCCCGATAATTTATCGGGCCGACCTGGGTTGGCCTGATAAGTTCGGGTGGGCCCGATAATAAGTTTTTAAATTTTTTTTAATCAATTTATATATATATACTTATAATATATTGTTATGATTAATTATATTTATATAATTTTTTATTTAAAAATAAATTTATTAAAATTTAATCAAGTTGAACTTGGGCTCGGGTTTTTTTGAGTCAGGCCGGAGCCATACTCGGGTTTTGAATGTCGGATTGGCCCAAGCCCAAGATGCCCTGGCTTAACCAAGATGCGTAAAAAATGATAATTAATGAGTTGGAATGTCAACGGGTCGGACATAATATCCAACCAAACTACTTCAAAAAGCTAGATATGTAACATAAATCCAACAATTATTGATTAAGAAATCTGATTGAATTCAGATTTAATGAACGAAATCAATAGGATTCAGTTTTAAATAGACGTTCGGTATTTACATACTTTGAAAGTCATCGTCAATGCGTCATAATCGTGACCAGTTCGGCGATTAAGAATTCCAATACAAGGAATCAGCAGTCAAGCTAATCTAGAGACAAAAGTAGGATTATAAAGTTTAGCCTGTCATTATTGGAGAATCGTGTACGTTATTCTAACAATCTTCTTTGCTCTAGTGGAAATTAGGAAACATTAATGGGTCAGCTACCTTGGTTAAGCACGTCGAGAATTTCCGGAAAATCAACTCATCACCTATAATTAATTCTCTTCGATAATTACTTTCTAAGTGGTATTTTCATTTTGTATGTCATCCAATTAGCTTGATATGACAACTCGTAGTGGTTTTCAAGGATCAATATTTTACTCTTTACGTAAGGGACTTCATATCTAATATTTTAGTTGTTGTTGGATTGCCTATTGTTAGATGACTAAAAAGTTGAAAAAATTGTCAACATAACATAGTTGTTGACAATGGTTTGTGATCCAATAACGATTCTGCTGCAAATGGCTTATGGCGTTTTTCAATGGCAGATTTCAATTTTTAGCCATCCAGATCTAGAAATCTTTGGCATCTGATAAATTATATATATATATATATATATATATATATATATATATATATATATATATATATATATATATACTTGAGTTTGATATAACATGTAGATTCACAGATTTCTTGCCATACACAAAGGGAAACCGTTTTTGCAACTTTGAGCATGGGAATGTATATTTGGCTCGAGCCTGATTATATGCATTATACAGGTGCACCGAAATTTTTGTGAGTCAGTATGGTTATTACAAAAAGTACTCCTTGTTTACACAGAAAAATAAAACTTTTTGAGAAGATAAAAAAAATAAAATGACTATAAAGAACATATCTTTTTAAAACATTACTAGAATGTCTCTCAAACGTATGTTGCGTGCTCATAACGGTGCATGCAACTGAGTCTATATTCGGCTAGCCAGACATGCACCAAACATGCATGGAGTAAGGAAGAAGTAAAGAACCTTCTATCTCTCTCTCTCTCTCTCTCTATCTTTCTCTCTCTCTTTTCTAATTACCAATGCGGAAGAACCAGTTTTATATAAATACGTATGCTGTTTTAGTTATCAACATGGAAGAAGCGTGCATGCAAACACACACACACACATACATATATTAACATCTCATAGTTATCAACATGGAAGAAGAAAAATTAGATTAGAGTATTTTACTCATCTCATATTAATTAACATTTTTTCAGCCTTATTTTTATTTTAGCCATCCATCTTAAAATGATCAATGCCTAAGAGGTAATTAGTTTATAAAACATTTGTGTTCTTAATCTATCGTAATTTGAAAGAAAAATAAGATAATAGTGACAATAATTGGCTTCATCTTATCATTGGCTTCATCTTTCAGGTGAAGGCTGAAGCCTCTGCCCAACCCCTCATTCTCCATTATATAGGGTCTGCTTTGGTACCTTGAGCTGCCGCTCACACCTGGCTTCAACTTGCACATTGATGGACTCTCGTTTGTAGCGCACAGAGTTGACAACCCAGGAATCCAGCAATTCGAAGCGAAGACTGGTCGCCTACTACTACCTGATTCCATGGTGCCAACCACCTTAAGAATAGATATATGTTCATCTTTGCTCGACTCAAATGAATTCTAAGAGTTAGTGTACTGGCTGCTGAGTATTGTTGGATGGACTTTCATTGCTTAAAGTCCTATAAACCACAACGAACTTGTCGCTAATGCACCTATTGGGATAGTTTCTAGAAATGAGAAATTAAAAGATGTCAATGGTTTGAATTCGGGTTAAATTTATGTTCAAAGGGACAACCAATCACTTAACAACCTCTTCTATAAATCCCTCAAAACTCATTGCAATCTTAAATAAGCTTTTCAAAGTGGGCCGTTACACTTGTTGACATTGGAAAGTGCTGAAGAAGGCCCATCAAGAACATGATGCCCACAAGAGAAACAAGGAAAGTGGGAGTGTTCTTGTTAATCAACTTTCCTTGATCAGGCCTTCAACCGGGACTCCCTTCTCACGCTTCATATCCGTGATTGTCTAAAGCATCAAAGTTTCAAAGATACTTTATCTTTTTCCTGCTCTTCCTTTTCCTGGTTTTCTTGGTGAGAAGCGCAACCATTACATTGGACTCTTTGATTTTCTTCAACTCAAGACATGAAAATTCAAAGATAGTTTTGTCTCAATTGAATGCGCATAAATTGGTTGATGTGCATATATGAGAGCCAGAATCCTTACTTTTCATTTTTTTCTCGATGAGGAACCTTCGTAGAAACAGGAGTCCACATCTTTGACGGTAGAAAATCGATCTTCAATGAAGATGTGCATGGTTCAGCTTACTTATATAGAACCGCCTTAATCGCCGGCATAATGAATGGAGTGGATTCAGAATTATCAGCCATCGAGAACAGGTTATATGTTAGGCCCCTAACATGAGACGGTGTGTTAGGACGTTGAAAATGATGAAAACACTCTAGAAATCCTTGATGGTAAAGCCGTGAAGACCCCTTAAGGTCCATTCAATAAATGAAACAATATGTAATTGTTTCATTAATATGACTTAAACATTATGGGTAGATCCGTGAAACACTTTAGTTTTATGAGTTTGAACGATTTTTTTAGCATATTCGTGGGTCAGTTACAAACTGTTTCATTTGCCAACGAGCTTAAGGAACTCTTTGGCAGCAGGGACATTCTGCATGTGTGTCATGAATATGCGCCAACAATTGAGGTATATTCATGAGATATTAGTTCTAGTGTTGAACAAATCTGTCTCACTTTTTTAAGCATTTGCCAACGAGCTTTAAGGAACTGTTTGGAAGCAGGGACATTTTGCATGTATGTCATGAACTAATCTGTCTCACTTTTTTAGGCAGATTCGTAAGACATTTCCATAATGTCCTTGATGTCTAACTCCCGTTAAAAGATCTATTTTGAAAAACAAAAATACCCTTTAATAAAAGGTAAAATATAGGTATCTTTTTCACAAGCACATCCATCGTATGAATAAAAAAAACATAACATATGTTTAAGAATACCATTTTACCCTTAACAATGTCTTTTATATCAATTTTTTATAATTTACATTTTTTGCTACTCTCTCTCTCATTTAACCCTTTTTTGTGATATTGTATAGAAAAAAGAAATGAGATAGAGATAGAAATATCTAAAATTGTGGGAAATTAAATTAAAGATTTAGTTTCTAAAATCTTTTAGAAGAAATGAGTTTTTTTATTAATTCTAATGGTAAATTTATAGAGTGAGTTGTATGTCAATAGGAAGAAGCAGACTTTCATGCCCACCCCTCTTAAATTTAAACATATTTTAATGTTTTTCATAGATGAAACATGTATTTTAAATCATTTATTAAGTGATTTTCAAATACTATCTGGTGATTTATAGGCACAGCAAACATTGAGTAGTTGTTTTATTTTTTTTTTTTTGATTTGTCTGCGATAGTGGTTGGGAAAAGTAAAAGAGGTGAGACCCCCATTTGAAACTATACTCAAAGGATAAGCACCAAACTGGAAATTTACAAAATGCGAAAAGATGTCGCCGTTTGCCTTTCATAAGACAATATATGTTAATTAAAATGAGGCAAAAGATTATTTGTCATTCAAACACTGTACTAAAAGAATAAAAAAAAACTAAAGTGACGTATCTTTATTAGCTTGCAGCAGTTTTTTGCCCAAGAAAAAGAAAAACTTCTAGGGTTTTAGAACACATGTACGGTAGTCTGAGTCAATAGCGGAGTGACATATAGACTGACAGACTCCCCACACCAGCCCACAAATTGTCTTCATTTTCACAATGTTGGCTTCAAATATTTGGTCATTTATATATGTATGTCCATCTTAAGGTATACAATTTTTTAAATTTCAGCACTAGAAACACTAACAGATATACTTTAAGTTGCAAAACCCTAAAATAGAAAGCCCAATGGAAGAGGACTTGACCGAATCTAGGACACGAGTTAAATAACCAGGTCTTTACGGGGTGTTTGATAATACGCATACTGCATTAATATTTCATGAACTAAAAATTAAGCAAGGAATCTATTTTGAGTTACAAAAACCAAAAATCAAAAGCCCAATAGAAGAGGAAAAGTCTAAACTTAAACATGAGGTAGATAAGTTGACCCTTAAAGTGTGTTTGATAACAAAAATACTGCATCAGTATCTATGAATATACCCCAAAAAATTGAAGTATATTGATGAAAATTTTCACATGTTTTATAATTTGAGCGCTAAGGAGCAGTTTGACAAGGAAAATATTGTGTTATTGTTTCATGGATTTGTCCTAATTCATGAAATTTGCATTACAGTGTCTCATAAATCTACCTCAATTTTGAAGTTAGATTCATGAAATAATAACAAACTGTTGCTAAGCCAATACCCTTAGAGGGCAGTTTTTTGTATATATAAGTTCCAGGAAGCATAAACTTCATCTTCTTGTTGTTGGGTAACCAAAAACCCGATCATGCGAGCAGCCCCTTCACCTTCCCTTTAGAATCCAAAGTTGGATTAGGTCATGGTTTCAAATCAAAGGAGCGTTAACTTAGTGGTGCGCCTCAACCAATATAACATAGGAGCATAGCGCCCACAAGAATAAGATCGACAACATGAGACTTTCACACCCCTCAACCCAACCAGCCATGTTATGAGCCATAAGCCTGACTAGTTGTTTCAGTCTGTGTTATAAACATGAGAAATGTGAGTAGAACCAGCCAGACTTCTAATTTGGTACTTGCAGTCAAATTCAGCAATAAATATATATATATATATATATATATATTAAAAAATGAAAATTTAAAATATTCAATCTGTTGACCGAACGGTCATCGCCAGAGAAAGCTAATGAATGGTGCCAGTATTGTAAGGTTTTGACCGTTCGGTCCACTTGGTCTTTATCATGGACTTGTGCGTCCGAAGCTCACGTTATTTGACTTGGAGAATAGAGGTCAGTTCTGTCCGGACCTGAAACGGGCCGAACGCGAAAAATGCCTGGTGGGAACATGTGAAACTAGTTACTTACATTGCACATGAACGTTGTCGATAAATATTTTCTTTTTTTATATTTTCACTAGTTCGGGAAACGTTTTTAAATCGTCAACAAAGGGCTCCGTAATTTTGTTGGTAAGTGTAATCTGCCTAATTAATCCTAAAAAATAAAAAGAAATTTACCAGTAACTGGACATGTTTTCATATATTTAGCAAAGACCACCTAACATTTAAACAACTGTAAATAACTTCTTAATTTTATAAGATAATTCGTGAACATTAAACGCATAGCTCTTTATAATTTACATTTTTTCTAGTCTTTCCATGGTTTCGCTCTTTTTCTATACGACAAAAGGGGTAAGAGGGAGATACGACAAAAGGGGTAAGAGGGAGATGTGAATCTGTGGGAAATTGAGTTAAATAAAATATGGTTTATGATTTTTTTAAAACTAATTATTTTTATGTTAAAGGCAAAATAGCTAATTTTAAATATATTTAATAATGTTCTCCAAGGTAGTGTGTCTTAGCCCTTAGGGCTGGTAAACAGTCAAATCAATATCAAGATCATAAAAGAAATAGATAAGAATGAGCTTGAGCTGTCTCGTTCTTGTTCTAATCTATTGGCCCAAGCTTAATCTTTAAAATGAAGGGAAATATTGCTGGGCCTAAATTCTTTTTTTTTTTTATAAAAGCAATACTTTTCATAAAAAAAATGTCAAATAATTAAGTCCTAAGTATTCCTTAAGCTGAAAAATAAAAAAAAATATTAGATAAACCATAAAAAAAGTAATTTAGTGCTTTGGAATGTTACTCAAAATGGCCCAAAGTGCTAAACCAAATTAAACCAATAAAAACGTTAATCAGCAAGCTATTTAAATAAATAATGCCAATTTTTTAAAAAATGGGAATCTTTGAAAGCGCCACAAATTCTTTGAAATATTTTTTAAGATAGCAAGTCAACATGATGGAGACTTATACGTCGTTGTTTGCAAGTGTATGCATGCACGTGATTTGTTCCAGATAAACCAAATTTCATGATAAAATAATTCAATCACGCCTTCTCGAGTGAGAGCCCATAGTTTTTGCCAAGAAGAGTTGCTTCCGGATGGCCAATGGATCAGATCCACGGCTGAAGCCGCTAATTAAAGAACTTAATTTAAGTTTAAATTTGTCGCCTTCTTGTTTTTCTAATCTTCCGCGTATTTTCCAAACATTAGGCCTCTAACACGATACTAAATGATGAGAATATATATATATATATATATATATATATATATATATATATATATATATATATATATATATATATATATATATATATATATATATATATCGGGCCAAGTCGGGCTCCCGAGACTCAACTGAAGCCAGCTTGGGCTCCCACTACCCGACTCGAGCCAGCCCAATCTGGTGAGTTGATCTTTTTATGGGACCGGCCTGAATGTTAAATAACCAGCTCACAGCTAATCATGGGCCCAGTACCTTGCCGATTGGGTACTCAGTCCGATGTCTACCATTACCTTTAAATAATGAACGCCTACTACTTGGATATTGCTTTTCACTTTTCCCTTAGAAGGCAGCAAACATCGAACAGAATCTTACATACTGAAATGGTTCAGGAACACATATGTTCCATTGCAATGCCAAGTGCCAGGAACACTAATCAAACGACCTCTTAGTGACCATGTGACGCTCCGAGTTTGAGGCTGGAGGGTCCCTTGCCTGGCGGTGTTCAAGCTGAGCCTGCCTGGCTCGATGTCTACCCTTACCCTTGAACATTTGTGTCCGAATTTATAGATTTATGAGCCTTTTTCTAACTTTTGAGCCTTGAGGACAAGTACAACAACTCAATTTATAGATTTATGAGAGTTCAGAAGACTGTTTTTCATGCCTCTCATATACAAGATATGGATCCTCTCTGGTTTCTACATATATTTCTCAACACGATGGACCTATCTCTTCAGGTAGCATGTAATGTACAATTATCGACATATATATACAGGCCCACTATAAAGATTTCTAACACTCTTATCTCAGATTTGTCATGAAAAGGATATTTTAGATTTGGTTTGATCTGTTGTTTTATTGGGTGCCTAAAAAGGGAAGCATCTTGAGGCCAAATTTGATGAAATGGTTTTGGATCATCGATTCATACCTATACCTGAAGATCCATATACGTCTGAATTAAGAAACAAGATGGCGCTAGATTGGATCCAAAATCAGGAAGAGACTGGATAAAATATGAGAAAAAGAGCTCATTAGATGTCAAGTACTCGAGAAGTAAGTCTGGGCATCGGGTAAGCTTGACATCTAAAATTCGGGCTTGGGCCTGACCTGACTCGAAAAATCCAAGCCCGAGCTTATCGGGTCCCATCCGGGCTTATCGGCCCCACTCGGGCCGGGTACCCAGCGACGACCCGGTGTGGTGCCCAGGCTTATGCTGAAGTTGTGTCAGGAATTTGTAATCGTCTTGTTCGGCCGTTGGGGCGGTCAACTAAAGTAAAGGGAAAAACTCAATTGTGAAGTCATGTGAAAGAAGTACTTAGGGGCGAAGGTAAGAAGTCTTTATGAGGAGAGATGAATTGTATTTTTAAAATTTTAATTAAAACCGAAATATCATTTTTCAAAACTTTTATATATGATAAATACATTTTTTTCAATTTACATATAAATTTTAAAAAATATTTTTTTAAGGAAGGTGAGGGCCCCTGTCGCCCCCCTGGATGCATCTCTCCAATGAACCTAATTAAACATGTTAATGGAGTAAGAGCAGAAGAGAACCTGGAACTCGCCGTCAGCTCGCCGCTAATGAGTTCACTAACGGCAAAGTTAAGGGGAAGTAGGAGGAGATAAAATTAGGGATGTCAATTGAATATTCATATATTCAAATTCAGATTGAAATATGAACAAAGAAAAGTGGTCTTCAATCAGAATAAAAAATCCAATTTCACAATTCAATTTTTACATTCATATCTGTATGTGAATCTGAATTTTGAATTGAATTTGGCCGATTTTTAAAATGTAAGAGCATTGAATATAGTATATTCATTTAAAACTAAATCTAATCAAATATTTATGTATATTCAAATCCGATCAGATGTCATTTCTTAAGTCTGAATCCAATCTAATTTCTTAATCAGACATTAGGTTTTTTTCATATTGGATTTTTTTCAAAATGGTTGAAACATATGTTTGCTATAAATCAGATATAATGACATACCTAGCATCTCACTATATAGTATTTTAAAAAATTTATCAGTTATTTTTCATACAAGTTTTGAAAATTATAGTCACCTTTGGGCTCTAGTCAAAGGGTTTCTAGTTGAAAGAAAAACAATGAGATGGGTTACATTACTTTGCGGGATGTGAGAGACAATGTGACCAGCTCTCCTTTATAGGTCATAGGAAAATAAAGCATAAAAAACCAATTTTAGAGATGGGAAATATATTTTTCGCATGTTAAAATACATATATATCGTGAAAGAATACATCCAATTGATTTAATTATATGACCGGCGATTTGGTTTACGAACTGATTTTTACAACATGGTTCAGCTTTTGTTTACCTTGAATGGAGGATATCTCCAAAAAATTTTATTCAGGAGCAGAGCCAGAGCCAGGATCTTTTTTAAGGGCGAACCGAACAGTCTAACCTCTGGATCTGGGTAGGACCAAATTGAATTCGAATCCAAACAATACACGGTGCAACTAAAAATTTTAAATCTTTTCAATGTAATTTTTTTTTTTGAATTAGTTGAGGTGGAGCCATGACCTAGGCGGCCCTCCCCCCTCAATCACCTTTCTTCTCAAACCTAAGGTTGAAAGCCTTGGATTTGAGATCCGAGGTGACTTAATATAATTGAGAATATCTGGATTTAAGGTCAGACCCTCTAATGAAATCTTTATTTTTACACACTAATGAAATCCATTGTTTGCTTACTACATAAGACATACTTCAATATAAGGTCTGAGGCTATGAAGCACCACTCTAAGCAAGCGGTAGAGCCAGATTGGGCTCAATTTTTCAAATTGGATCTGGATTTAACTAGCATAAGATCTGATATTTACATGTAAACCGATCAGATATCTACCGAATTTTGCTTTTAAAACTGCATATATAATCTGGAATCGGTCAATGGCCGGATCTTGTTTAATTGACCATATCTGACTGAGTGGATCTGAATCGAGTCGATAACCGGATAAATCAGATCCATTCACAAATGTGACCGAAGGCCGTGTCAAAGGACAGCTCGGGAACTTCGTGGAGGACATAAACGCACATTATGGGAACTATAAGGTTATTTTGGACAAAATGTGACGCCTATTTAAACCAAGGGAGTCTCCGTCCTCGCTCTTCTGTTGCCTCTCGTTCTCTGGTCCATCCGTCCGGGTCCTCTTCTCCCTCTCCCTCCCATTTCTCTCTCTCTCTCTCTCTCTCTCTCTCTCTCTCTCTCTCATATCCAGCGTCGCCGGATGGCGATCACCATCCCGTACATCACCGCCTTGACGACGCTGTTCAGCTACGGCTTGCTCTTCGCCTTCGGCCAGATCAGGGATCTCTTCAGAAAGTTCCTCGAATGGTCGAGTTCCAAGAATCTGCAGGTGATTTCTTGTTTCATTCTTCTTCTCCTTGTGGTTTTCCGATCGGTCAATTTAGTTGTTTGTCTTTGTCTTAATTGTTGTAGATATGAATGCTATTTGATTTTTTTTCGTTTTTATTTATTTATAATTATAACTAAGTTAGCTTGTTTTTTCCCGGAAATGCGAGTCTTGTTCTTGTTCGATTACAAGTAAAGTTATACTTTATGCTTGATCCGCGAGGTTTTGTGTAGGAATGTTTGTATGTAGATGTTGTGTGAGTTATTTGCATGTGAATTGACGGTCGTACTAGAGTTTGCTTATGCGAATGTTGATCAGGAGTTGAATTGTATCTACCCTGTTTGATTTTCCTTTTCTATCTCTTGTGATCCCTTTATATAGACGTCGTTCTTGGAAACTAGTGGAATTATTATGTGGATTTAGTTTGGTTGAAAATTCATAAACTACATGATCCGTGAGAACGCAAAGTGGAATCATGATGCCTCTAATTATCTTCGTATTTATCTGGTTTTGGTGTAGATTGGTTGTCCAATTGAACAAAAAAAGACGTCTCTTGTGAATAAGGAAGAAGGAAATTTCTTGGTCACTGACCTTACCTTGCGGTTATTTACTTTCCATCTAATCCCAGATATACTAAGGTCCTGTTCTGAAAATTCAAAGCTAAAATTCATGTTATTGTAATGTACTTGACAATATTTTTTCTCTTTTTTCAATCTTATTTAGCTGCAGGTAAGGATTTTGTTTGGTCCTTCAATGATGGTTATATTTTTTGTTTTCCTGTATTCCCCGCTTAATTTCTTGAGTGCTCTTGATACCCATGATTGATCTCAACTTTCTGAAATCCTGGGTTTCTTTCTGAAAGGGTGGTGTACTTGAACACATGCACCCTGCGGGCCTGCAAATATGTACAATGTTCCATATGAAGTATGTGCAGCAACGGGCATGTGCTTCTCATTTTCATTTTCTCCATTCCTTGTAGTTCCTCTCAGACTGTGATATTCTTGCAGTAGCAGGTCTGTGAAGTCGCACCTATTTCTAACATCTTATCCATAAAGCACTTCTACTTGTTTTATTGTCTTAAATGTAGCTTCTCCTTGCTTAATCCTTCATGTTTTTTTTTTAAATTGAATCTTCACTTTTATGTACTTGCACTCTTTTGACTATGTTGTACTTACCATCTTATCACAATTTGCTGTTGAAGCAGGGATATGCACCGATTTGTTTGGGTCTTGAGGACTTCTACACTCGCAGGCTTTATCTTCGGATTCAGGTACTTTTCGTTCATTTTTTTTGTGTGAACAGCCATGATACGACTTCAAGTGTCAAGTTTACACTTTACAGTATAAGCATGATTATTAGGCAACTCACCAATATAATTGTCTTTACTTTGGGCCCTAGGACTTGACATATGATCATGTCACGACTGTACTATGTTGAATTAGCATAAATAAGAAACTAGTAAACAATTGGTAGTTTGTGAAATTCATGTATATTTGTGTAGGTTATGTTTATTAAACATTAAGACTGCTATAACCAACTGTTCACGAGAAGGTTAAATCCTTGTCAAGATACTAAGCATAGTCACTGAAAACACATCTTTTCAGGAAAATGCACAAAAAAAATGTTACAACTGTTGAAAAAAAACACATGTTTTCACGTTTTTTTAAAAGGACTGCAAGATGAATTTTTGGCTTTTTTATTGCTTTTTTCATTATTTTTATGTCATTTTTGCCTTAAAATTTAAACTTGAGCTAACTTATCTATCTTCATTTCTATCATTAGTAAAACATCATTTTTATCATTTTATCTAGTTATTTATGTTGTTAGTTTTTCATTTATTTTACTTTTCCCTAATTTTAGGATTTTTGTCTTTTCTAAAATATTTGCCAAATTTTTCCAGAGATTTTCAGCTTTGCTGAAGAATGCCTGAGAAAAACATCGCCATCTAAAACACGTTAATGATATTTATGACTCTGATACTAAGTATGTAGGAGCCATGAAAAGTTTTATATATGATCTTATGCATTATTCTGGAGGGTAATAGGATACCTGATTCCCATTTCAGCATTGGCACTGCATCATTTACATATTATTGATTTGATAGATGGGTCAATCGAGAAGTGCTCTAGATTATGTAGTGTCTGGACCCTTCCTGTTAGAATGAATTATTAGGAGCACTGCTAAATGTAACATAGCATATCGTACAAGACATTGCGTTATAATGTAACTATGTAGGAGAATGATACATCACATTTCAGGGTTGTAACCATGTGGTACTGAGTGTAACATACTCTACAGCACCCACATCCTAGGTTATTATGGGTGCAACTTATATTACATTTTACTTGGAAACATAGCAAAGTATCAAAAATATATATTTTTATTTAAGTTACATGGTTTTCTAAGGATTGAATATTATGTTCAATGTGAAAGTCATTCTTACACATCTAAAGGAAAAAATAAAATTTATGGCTCATTGTATGCAATGAAAACAGAGCTTTCTCCAATAAGATCCTATGTTTATTATTAAAAAAGAAGTCAAAACCTTAAGTTGCTTAAAAAGTCCAAGGAGTATGCATAGGTAGTTAAAACCTACTTATTTTGGTACATTTAAGTATTGCAAGTAATTTAAGCAGTCAATTTTTATAATTTCTAATGAACGTGTGCATGTTTTAGGTAACATATATTTGTTATTTTCTTGCTTATACTATTCATGTTTCTCAATAGAGAGTACTTTTTCCTAAATTTTTTCTGTTATTTTGTATCTTTATAATCTTAACTTTTTTCTGTTTTTTTAAACTTGAAGGATTAAACTTGTGATTTTACATTACATATCTAACTTTGGATCTGACCTATATGGATTGCAATACACATCTTACAGCATTTGTTAGGAGGGGACACTTTTAGACTTTTTTCACATGAAATTCCTTAAGCAAATTACTGATTGATAGACACCTCAAGTAGAACTAGGGATAAAAGGGATCTCTTGGGTAATCCTTCGGCTGCATTCCTCTTAGTATCAATAGTTGGGAGAGTGCTTTTTCACTCTACCATGTGAAATTCCTTTAAGCAGGTTCTTTAAGACCAAAAAAATGGGTTACCTGTAGTGAATGTCTCTCTTGTAAAACTTGGTGTTGTAATGAATGCCAGGAAAACTTCTAAGTGGCAAAGGCCAGACACCGTGGTATCTCCAGATTCGTGTTGAACCCTCAAGAACCCTTCTTTCGTTTTCTACATGAGTGTCCTCCAATCAATTTTCTCATGGAACATGCAAACACAAATTTCTCTTTTGGATTCCTTTATTCATCTTAAGTACTACTAAAAAGAGATGGAGCACAAAAAGGAGGTTTGAATGTAATGTCTGCATTGTAGTGGTCACTACATTGTTCAATGATTTATTTCTAGCAAAAAACATGGTCTTTTTGTTTGTTCTTTGACACTTGATTGAACATAGAGAAAGTTCATCATTACATCATCGAAGTAGGTCCAAGGACAATTCTGAGAGCAGCTTATTGATGTATGTGAAGTATGCATCTGTACTGATGAATGAGTTGCTTTTGCTACTGAGAATGGAGAACATGGACACTTTTGTATCTGTGCTTTGTTCTGTCCAGGTACCTACCGTAGTGATGTATATTTCATTGGAAGAAAGAGAATTTTCGGCTTTATATTGTCAATATGGGATTAGGAAAGAGGAATTGCTTAATCATAAATGTCATCGCTGGTCATCATCTTGAACCCTTAAGAGTAATAGACGTTCAAAATATCAATACATGGGCAAAAGAGCTTGAGCATGGTTGTATAATTCTCTGGTGAAAAATGAGTGCTTTAGTGGTGGTTGGTAGCTGTCTTCCCACTTCCATGGCAAATGCCATGATCAACAAACTAACTCTTTAGGCTCTCATCAAGAGCAGCAGTAGCCATTTCTTCTTTTAATCTCTGCCTCCATTTCCAGTCCGACAATTAGAATCTGCTGTCACCTGACCACATCAGTTGTGGAGATTTTCTAGAAAAGGAGCTCTTTTTCCTGTTGAATTATTTTGAATCTTTTGCTATAACGTGGTAGTAGTATATACACTAAAGCTAAGTGATTTTGTGTGGCAGGATTGCTTTTCTAGGCCAATAGCAGGAGCACCAGATGCTTGGATTGATGTGGTTGAGCGTTACTCAAAAGACAGTAACAAGACATTAATGTGAGTAGGACCATATTGTATATTTTACCATACTGTCATAAGGTGGTAGTTGTGTCTTGCATTGCATTTGATAGCTAGATTGGTATGTCATTATCTTGATTATGTTCTGCAGACGGACCAAGAGGACAAGTAAATGCCTCAACTTAGGATCATATAACTATCTGGGTTTTGCTGCAGCTGATGAATATTGCACACCCCGTGTAATTGAGTCTTTGAATAAATATTCAGCGAGCACCTGTAGCACACGTGTTGATGGTGGTATGTATAGTTTCTTCACAGTCATGGTGATGATTGAGAATACTTTCTAGCTCATACGTTTCTTCACAGGAACAACGGCCTTGCATGCTGAACTTGAGGAACTAGTTGCAAGATTTGTTGGAAAGCCAGCTGCCTTGGTTCTTGGAATGGGTTATGTAACAAACTCTGCTATTATTCCAGTATTGATTGGAAAGGTTTGTATGATTCTTAAATTGTTTGTGTTCTTGCATTACATACTTGGTTATTCTCAATAAGTTGATGAATGTAAAATTGGGCTTTCTCTGGGGCATTAGGGTGGGTTGATAATAAGTGATTCCTTAAACCACAACTCAATTGTCAATGGTGCTCGAGGATCAGGCTCATCAATTCGGGTTTTCCAGCATAACAGTAAGTTTGACTCTCTCTTAAGTGGGTTTTGCTTTCAAATAATAAAAGCATGTAAAAGTTATAAAATCATGTATTTCTTATCGTGTACATTTTATGTGATCCAAATTTCATTTATATTTACATTGATTTATCTTCTTCCAGCACCATCTCACTTGGAGGAGGTGCTGAGAGAGGCTATAGCAGAGGGGCAGCCTCGTTCTCACAGGCCTTGGAAAAAGATAATTGTTGTTGTTGAGGGAATCTATAGCATGGAAGGAGAGCTTTGTAAACTTCCTGAAATTGTGGCAGTGTGCAAGAAGTACAAGGTTCCTTTTTCCCTTTTATTCCTTACAAATGGTTTCTGTTGTTTCATCATATTTTCATATAATCAGAGATTTGTTGTGCCTTTGTATGCTAGTTTTAGTACCTTGCATCATCTTTTATCCTTTCCTCCTTCAGTCATAATAGTGTTTCAACAATGACGGTAATGAAAGCTCTTGACCGGCCAAGTTGTAGTCGTTAAAAGATTACAAAATTTACTTTATTAACATCAAATGTAAAAATAGTTCTTTCATGTGATTAGATGTAGTGTCACAGATATGGTCAGATTTTTGAAAATCTCGTGTTATTTACGAGAAAGTCAAATAAAACAAAAAATAGGAAAAATCTTGTGATTTTATCGTGATTTTTCCCAGAAGTTTAATATTTTAATTTCTAGAAATTTTTAAGTTTTTTAATTTTTTTTAGTTTGAAAAAAATTGTTAAGATTTTCCCAAGATTTTCTCGACAATGAAAAATACCTGCCGATATTTTTCTAAGAACGATATTTGTGACAATGATTAGATCACATTACTATGCAGTAAAATGAGTGAATAATTTGGTATTACTTTCTTGTGGCCAAAAGATGAAAGTTTGTTTTAGTTCATGTCAAAGGTAATTTAATTCTTTTAGTGTATATGTATCTCCTTCAGTCACAAGTGATTCACAATCTCTCGATTTTCAAAAATATGACAAAAATGCTGAAGAGACTATGTAAAATAAAGCATGCAAAAAAACACACAAGATGCTAAAAAGTATGAATGCTTTTTCAATATAGAAGAGCAAAAGCACATAGAATACAAAGCAGAGGAAAGTTGTCCTCCTTATATACATTGAAAAGAACAATAAAGAGGTAGTGGTTGGCAGGGCCAATGACAAGAAACTGGCAGTTTCACCAGCCCAATGTTTACTTGGAAGGAATGAAAAACGAAAAAATAAAATTAAAAAAATAAACAAAGGAAAGAAAAAATATATATAAGAAATATGGACATACCCATGTACGTACATACTTACATGTATGTGTGCCTGTGTGTGATCATACAACTTAAAAACCTGGTCATAAGATTATTCTTTAAGTTGAGTTAATTACTTTTGCATTACCTTTTGCCATTTTCATGTTACAGCTTGCAGCCTTGCATTAGGTTGTCGGTGTTATGAGCTTTCTACTCAAAATCTGAACTGGTTGATTGACTAATCTGACTAGTCAAATGAGTCGGTTATCAAGTGACTTTTGTTACCAAACCAGTAATTAGTTGGTCAGACTAGTGAATGGGTTAGTCTAGCCATTACCTACTAATCCTAGACACACAGGCGCACACAGACTTGCATACAAGTCATTCAACTCGGACTGACTAATCCTGGCCATATTTTGCAAACCCGTATTAAACTCAAGTCAGCTAAGTACTGGATCATGGGTCAGCAGGTTGACTTTGCGACTTATCTAGGCAGGTTATAAATTTTACTACAAATAAATGAAGAAGTTGAACATATCTATAAAATAGCAATTATTAATTGATACAAACAAATAACTGTAGTTTCTAAACCCAACTACAAATTAATAATAACTAATAAATGGCATGCACTAGATTAGTTTATTTATAATAAACAACTATTGTTTGTTTCCCAGTAATGTTGAGGAACAACGGTTCTCAATGCTACCATTTATAATTGGTCGATCTTAAGCCAATTCAATTGATTCAGCCAATCCAAAACCGAGTCCTCTAGGATTTGGTTGCATCTGGGTCCATAATCTGAGTCGAGTCAGTCGGCTCACCTGGGTTGCTGACTATGATCTTGACAAGTTCTATGGGGTCTTGAAGGACTTGTGTCTCAGTTCTGAGTTTGACAACTTAGATTATCAGTGCATTTAGAAGTCTTTACCCCTATGCCTGTGTCTCAATTGGCTTTTTATGATCCAGTACAAACAGGGATCAAAATTTTAGAGGAAACAAGTTCTCCTGCCTGGTCAGGGACTTGGATGTAAGAACTTGAAGGAGGTCAAGTCAATATTCCAGGTGCTTCTTTTGTCATTATCTGGTAGGTATCTGCTCAACCCAGCTCACCATTTTTCCTAAAAGGAGAATTACAAAACTGAAGGCCCAACACTGTGATAAATATCAAGCAGATATTGGTCGGCTGAACAATTGCTTTCCATGGTTATGTTTGGGTTCAAAATAGCTTTTATTGATGACCCAACAGTTTGGTGAACAGCTGATGTTTGATTTGTGTTGGACGGGGGGAATGGTGGATGGGTGCAGTAACTGGGATTATGTTTTCTGTAATGAATAAGATAACTATTTTAAAAAAGTACTTTTGAGATTAAAAATATTGTCTAATATTTTTGTAAAATTCCTCCACTGAATGCTCAAGCGTTATTGATTACTGTATCAATCTAGTTAACCACACAGCAGTGGTCACCATTGCTTAACTGAGGTTTTGCTTTTTTTTTGAGGATTTTTTCTTTTAGGGTTAAAACCATGTCTCTTTTGCTTGAAAGTTTGGCACATGGACTTATTCTTTGTCTTGTTCGAGTTTTTGTTTGAACTCTTGGAGATTTGTCCATTTGCAGACCTAGAGACTTTACCTCTGTGTGATTTTTTATGTACTTGCCTTGTGGGCATTATAATCTGATATTGCAACCTCATGATAAACCGATATTGCGGCATGAGGATCGGGATTAGTTAGTAAAAATCTGAACCTGCTCCAGCCTAGCATGATCTGCAGAACAAAAGCTTGTCTCTATCTCTTCTTTTATGTGATCAAGCATCACTCTGAGCTGGTGAAGACTGTGGGTCATAAACGTGTGCCATGCATGTGTTGCCCTTTTAGAAGCTATTGCCTAACTTGCATTTAACTGTTTAGCAATAAATTTATGAGTGGGCAGCATGCAGTTAATTTATATTTTCCACTCAAGAGCTTGTTTGATTGCGGGTATGCTGTCGTTCCCATAATGCCAGCATTCCTGCAGGTGGTGGGGGCTGCATGCACAAAGACGTGGATCTGTTCCTCAACACTTTTTGTGTGTTTCGTGCATTCCACCTCTCACCATGGAATGCATTGGAACAGGTGTTCTGTACTACCAATCAAACTACCTCAGTGAAACTGGTGAAATTCTATTTAGCCCTTTGATGGGCTTGAGTATTACTGTATGAATTGGTGTAAGTTTTCATATCTGCGAGCTACTGACGCTCTTTAGTGGTCTCTTACATCATATCCTCAGAACTTTTCCCGGAGATTTACAATTTTTTTTTTCTTTTCTTTGTCTTTCTGAGCAGGCATATGTATATTTAGATGAGGCACACAGCATTGGTGCTGTTGGGAAAACTGGAAGAGGTGTTTGTGAATTACTTGGAGTTGATACAGCTGATATTGACATTATGATGGGAACTTTCACAAAATCATTTGGTTCATGTGGAGGATATATTGGCGCTTCAAAGGTTTTTATTTTCGTTTTTATCGAATTTTTGTCCTTTTTTTACTGAATATTTACATAATAATTTGTATCTACTTTGGTGGTTTCATTATCACATTCACAATTTAATTTTTATAAAAGGCTGATAACCCTAATTGAACAAGCTTTTTAATAGACTGTGCCATAACATCATATCCATTTTCTTATGTTTTTTTTTTCATGTTCTCTAGGAACTTATTCGGTTTTTGAAATATACGTGCCCAGCTCATCTTTATGCTACATCAATGTCACCCCCAGCAGTTCAACAAATTATTTCAGCCTTAAAGGTTGTCCTTGGCGAAGATGGTTCAAGTAGAGGTGCAGAGAAACTTCTTCATAATAGAAAATCATATTAACAGTTGTATTGTTACACATTATCTTTTCTGAGATTGGTTTAATTTGGTTTTGCACAGGAGCTCAGAAACTTGCAAGAATACGTGAAAACAGTAACTTTTTCAGGTCAGAGCTGCAGAAGATGGGTTTTGAGGTTCTTGGAGATAATGATTCACCAGTGATGCCAATAATGCTTTACAATCCTGCAAAGATACCAGCCTTCTCTAGAGAATGCCTTAAGCAAAATGTAAGATTGCTAGCCTGGATTGAGTAGATCCTAGGTATTCTTTTAGATTCAAAAGTCATCCATATCAATGAGATCTCTGAAAATTTTACCTTCAGTTGTTGAAAGCATGTGATAGTTTCCTAATAGACTTAGCTCTCAGTTGTTGAAAGCATGTGATAGTTTCCTACTAGATTTAGCTCATTCAGATTTGGTCAGAGATCCAGAGATAAGAAATCAGGTGCTTACCTATTTAGAGCTACATCTGCTGCAATGTGAGGGCATCAGGGTGCATGTAAATATAAGAGTTTCCGGTGAAATTTTCACAGGACAAAACGTTCGATGGTAGCTCATGTGAATTACTTGAACATTATCATAGAGATCAAATGCTCTGACAAAAGGAATAGGAAACATGCAGAAATTGTGGGTATATTTTTTATGTATAAACTTTGTATCATAATTTCTGTGGGGGTTTAGATTGGCCATGATGGTCTCGTGATCAAGTCTGGCTGCTGTTCTGCAATATCGAGTGCCGTAATTTCTAGATCATGAAATGGACATTAGGAGCATTTACTTAATGTCTCCTCGGTGAAGGCTGCAGCTCTCTTTAATCCACAAACTTAATGCATTGAACTTCCTCACATATTCTGCTGGCTAGACGGTGATGTTATTTTTGCATATAGACATGAACGGTCACATGCCTTTAGACTTCCACACATAATTCATTACTTGTGCTTCGCTATGTAGGTTGCTGTTGTGACTGTTGCATTTCCAGCTACACCACTGCTTCTTGCTCGAGCTCGGATTTGCATATCTGCTTCCCACACCAAGGAAGACCTGGTGAAAGGCTTAGAGGTCGTTGTCTACTGATTGCCTTCTTTTGTTTGGTTGTTTATCTACATGATCCTTTTGTTCTCGACTTGGTTTCTTCCAATTTTAGTTACAGCTTGGTTTCTGTCTTAGCTCTTTATTTTATTTATCTCAGGTTATTAGCAAAGTCGGAGACCTAGTTGGTATCAAATACTTCCCTGCTGAACCAAAAAAGAACCAGCAGGAAGATAGGAAGAAGCAGGATTAGGACTGTATTTTATGAGAAATCCTCTGTTCATACTTCTGCTAGTGGTTCTGCCAAATGTTCTTCGTATAAACAGAAGCATTTAATTCTGTTTCTCTGGTAAGGGCTTATGTATTATATTGTTGGAGGTTTTACTGGCAGTCTGGTTGGTATTTGCATTTATTTTGTTTTTGTATAGTACTGTGTTTTGTACCAGTTTTGCAGTACAGTTACTGATTTTCATCAGTACTTGTTCACCATTTGCAACATCTCCTCCTGGTTAGTGCTTCATCCACTTCTGGGGCCTAGTTCTCTCTCTCTCTCTCTCTCTCTCTCTTACAATTAGCTTACTGAAAGCCAACTCTTTTTCTGTGTCAAAAGTTGCTCCCTTTTCGTGTATCATTTGAAGCCTAGGCCGACCCTTACCATTGAGTTCGTTAACCTTAGTTCTCTTGCACGGTAAGGGGCAATGATAGATTGTTACTGTCTATAAAATCTGTCTTAAAAATTGACGTAGATTCATGAAATTCTGTAACATAGTTTTATAAATTTTACCTCAATACTGAACAGTAACAATTTGTTACTAGTGTCAAGGGCTTTTAAAGGGGTTAAAGGATCATGGTAAATGATTTAAACCTCAGACAGGACCCGTTCATGCTTTCCAATGGTGCTTGCTTTAATAGCTCGTGGACTTGGGTAAGTTAAAGGAGTATGTGGCCACCGAAGCAAGGGCAGAAGCCCCCTCATTTCCCTTATTCCCTAAGGTTTAGGACTACATTGGTACTGCATGTCAGCATGTCAGTTAGTAAACTGGTTTGACTCAAGTGGCATAATAGGGTTATGATGCCAGTGTCGTTCGAATTAGCGACTGGTCACTTACGAGCCACAGGCCCCACCCAAACCCCTTGAGGTTATTCAACACCCCTTGTTCAATAGGGTCTTGCCTTGCCTGCTGAGAAAAAGGTTTTATGTTGACGGGCCATAGGCCGCTTGGCCACGTCCTGTTTATGTTTATATATATATATATATATATTTGAAAGTTACCCTAACGATCTTTTTTAAGAAAACCTGAACGTCTTAAAAGATAATTTTACACGGCTCGTTTGAGCTAGCCAACTTAGAGCTCGACTCGAGTTGAGCTCATCGCAAGGTGGAGTTGTGGCTTATGCCACTCTAGCCGTGACGATTCAAAAGTCAACATCAACAACTTGTTTTTTTCCACGTGCAGAATGGATTCAAAGTCAAGAGTTTAAATATTACAGCCCTAAACATTACGAAGAAAAAAGATAATTATGTTTTATCAATTTCTAACTTTTTTTCAAGGCACCAAGAACGCGTCTTTGAAGTTTAATTTATGAAATATGAAGAACCTGCCTCACCTACTAAGGTATCTTTTTCGGTCCGACTAACAAACGCAAGTCGATGAAGAGTTGAATACGTCCAAATATTTAATACAAAAGGTTGGACTTGGGAATCTTGAAAAGCGAAGGATGGAACCAAAGGAGAAAATTTCTGTTAAAAGATTTTTTTTTTATGAGGCACTAAACATATATAGTTAACAAACCAACGCTACTAGCTTCATGGGGCAGTGACATAGATCTTGTGGAGCTGCACCATATAACTGGATCCAAGTCCACTTAAATCCAACTGTAAATTTAAGGTTTTAAAGTAGCTTTATGAGTCATAAAGCTCCACATAAACCCCGCCTATCTTAACCTCTACCACAAACAAAAACTGATAGATGAATATCACTTGTTACACGCGCGCTCACACACACACACACAAAATAACTTAACACAGAATGTTTCATTAAGTTTTTTCATGAAAATACGATGGGTACTATTCTGCTTTCCACAAGGAACTCGTATACCATCGTACTAAAATAGTTGATAGACCAACAACCTAGAAACCATGCAGTGTTATTAAAATCAGTCACGCACGAGGAGCCCTCACAGCTAAAACTTTTGGGATATGTGAGGATTATGAGACTTTTTCCTTTTGATTGTCGCCGCTAACTCTGCTGCTTTTGCTCCTACATTCTGATCTACTTCTTCTATTTGACTTTGGATCATGCAGGCGTGGAAACTATGGAGGGAAGATCAAGCAATCGACTTTCTCGATCCCACTTGGGTGGTGTCCGCAACTCAAGCCAAGTGTTAAGTTTGCATAAACGTAGGTATGCTCTGTCTGCAAGAAGGCGCAGCAGATCGACCAAACATGTCCTCCGTGGTTCCGCAGCGAGTCTGCAAACTTGCCTGAACCCAAGCCTCCTGCTTATTTTTTGAGAACGAGTATTGGGGATTCTCATGCTCAACTGGGTAACAAATGACCACGCAATCTGTTTAGAGAACAGTATCACTTTGTCTAGCATTAAACCTCCCTGAATTGGCAGTGTTACCTGGAAGTGACCATTTGGAATAGGTTCTGAATTTATAGGCGGGAGAATTTTGCTTGTTGAGGATTAAATGCGTCGACTAGTGCCTCTGCCTTTTGAACATCAATTGGTTTTTAATTTGATTAACCGTGATTAAAACATGTTTTGATACTTTCTTTCATCACAGTATATTGGTTTCTGATTAATGTAACTGCAAGAAACTTGCAGAACCAATGTTTATGTGATCTATTTTGTTTCTCTGGTGAGGTTGCTTATGTATTATATTGTCTGGAGATTTTACTGGCAGTCTGGTTGCTATTTGCATTTATTTTGTTTTTGTATGGTACTTTGTGTTTTGTACCAGTTTTGCAGTACAGTTACTGTTCACCAATTTTCATCAGCACTTGTTCACCAATTGCTACATCTCCTCTTGGTTAGTGCTTCATCCACTTTTGGGGCCTAGTAGTATCTCTCTCCCTCTCTCTCTCTCTCTCACACACACACACACACTTACAATTAGCTTATACCCATCTTTCTTTCCGTGTCAAAGTTTGCCCTCTTTTCCTGTATCATTTGAACCTTGAAGCTACGCCCACCTAGGCAGACCCTTACCATTGAGCTGGTTAACTTGAATTCTTTTGCACTGCAACGGGAAACAACAAAATGTTACTGTCTAGTGGAGCTGGCCAAAAAATTAAGGCAGATTCATGAAATCCTATGACATAGCGTTCCAAGAATCTGCCCCCAATATTGTACAGTAACAATGTGTTACTGGTGCCAATCTTCCCTATATTGGACAGTAACATTGTGTTAAAGGGGTTAAAGGATCACGGTAAATGATTTAAACCTGAGCCGGGACCAGTTCAGGCTTTCTATGATGCTTTAGCAGAATTAATAGTTCTTTCATGCAGGTGAATGAAAGGAGCATCTGACCATCAAGTAAGAGTCGAAGCCTTATCATTTCCCTTACCCCTAAGATCTAAGGCCACATTGGTACTTGATCTAGTCCTTAGTGCATGTCAACTAGGATACTGGTTTTACTTTAGTGCCACAACAGGGCCACGATGTCAGTGTCATTTGAATTAGTGACAGACCACTGACCAGCCACCGGCCTGAGCTGCTGTGCCAAAGCCCGTTGGGGCTATTCCGAGCTCTTTGTTCAACAGGGTCTTGCCTTGTTTGCTGAGTCAAGTTTTTTTGTGTTAAGGGGACCATCACGTTAGCATTTCACATTTGGGGATGCAACCATGTTATATATATCTATATATTACAGACTTTTGTACTGTCAAAGAAATTGCCAGTTCTCAATTTCAAGCACCATGTTTGTTCTATGAGCTATAACAAGCTTTATATCCCTAATTGGTACTACAGTAACAGAATTGACCAGAAGCAAAAGTTTCGTATGGGAAGTTTTAATAGATCAATGGCAAAGCATGGGCGGTTTAAGCCACGGGTAGGTGAATAATCCATTGAGGAAGCCGTGAGCCATCCATTCGTAGGCCTTCTCTGTGAGGTGAATTCCATCCCAGTTGGCGTACGTCGATGGGTCTTTGCAAACATTGGTTGCAGCACTGCACATAAGGATCAGATTGAAATTGTATGGCTCTCCCACACCACAACATGCTTTGAGTACGCTCTCAAATCCTGTTTAAGAAGGAGAAGAAAGAAAGATTATCAGGAAGAAGAAAGCAAGGCGAAATTCTTCTTTTAATGCCATTCTGCTCTTTGGCAGATGCCTATTAGATTATGCTAAGGGCCACAATGTGAGTGTTAGAACGCATAACCTCGTTTATCTTGCAAGGCCTTTGAAATCCAGACCCCTGTCTAGGTGCATGAAAAAATGAACAACATTTTTCCATTGGATGACAGATGTTTGCTCATATCAAAAAATTTGATATCACCATTTTCCTTTCATAATTGGTTTTGCCCAATGCTATTAAATTTTGGGTCATGGATTAGATTTTTTTTTTTTCAAAAGATTTAGAGAGAATCATTTGAATTTGTATTGTACGTTTTCAAATTGAAAAGATAACAGGATGCAATTTTGAAAAGAAAGTTCAGGTAAAACATAAAAATAGAAAAATCATATGTGTCTCTTGAACAACTGCAGAAATTAAGTGATCAACTGTTTACAAGCTTCTGTCAATTTACAAAAGCAGTTAGTAATTCTTAAATAATGACAAAAGTTGTAAAAAAAGGTTACCACATCATTTTCCTTTCGTCTTTCGAACAACTCAAGGGCCGATTTCCTAGAACTAGTTTAAACTATATTGTTCAGAATGTCATTTCCTAGATGTTCTGACAGAACATGAGAGTCCCATCACATCCCCATATTCCACACGGACATGTGAAATATACACCCAAAAGCAATCTCTGTAACCAAAAAGATTGTGGGAGTATATATCCAGGCAGCATCAGTCATAAGATTGTTTAGTCTACTTGGTTGTCGTCATACCAAAAATGGGGGGATTTCGAAAAAATCCCATAGCAGAATTATAATAATCCGCATAAATGATCTTGGCTTGTGGCTGTTGCCTCCTTAGCTTTTGAAGTGCATCTTGCAGATAGGAATTGTAGTAGACAGCGAACTCATTGAATTTAATGAGGCAACCAGTTAGTGGATCGTAATCCAATGGATTTGCAGACCGGAATACAGTTAAATAAAGCGTCGAGCAACCGATGGGAAGATTTCCGGGCACCACCAACTCCACTGCGCCTTGTTTTATCAATACCTGCACAAATTTGTTAATTAATATATAGCCTTAAATCAAAATATGGGTAATGTTTAGCCAGGCCTAATGTTGATGAATAAGAACATAGTTAGCATTGGAAACAGGCTTTGAATGTTAATTACATGTGGGTGGTCCAATAAACCCATCCAACAATGTATCAATAGGATTTTCATTATAAAAATCAATTGTTATGGAATCAGATTCAAATAAACATAAATTTGATGCTCGATGCAGTTGTTAATTATTTGATTTCTGCCGAGAATGGCGTCTGTGGAGAGAGAGAGAGAGAGAGAGAGCTTACGTTGACAGCTTCAACAATGGCGCTGACAACATCGGGGACGTAAGAGACGACCTCATCAATGCTCTTGCGACCCTGAATTAGCGCGAAGTTGAAATCATTTCCGCCGATCTCCCCAACAACAAACAGTGCCCTTTTCAGGTAGTCATGGCAGTTCTCTACATTCAACCAGAACATAGGGAAGTATCAAAAGCAAATAAATGAATAAATCCTTTTACGCGTAATCCATTCCTTAACTTTTTTGTTAACAAAAGAGGTTGGGAGCCCTCACTCCCAGCAGTATGGCACTAGAAATAACGAGTGATTAACTAAATTATATATATATATATATATATATATATATATATATATATATATATATATATATATATATATATATATATATATATATATATATATATATATATATATATATATATATAAGAGTAAAATTGACAGCTAATTATTAAATTTTTATAAGAAAGAAAAGGTGAGAAAGAGTTCTTAAATCTTGCCTTCTTAAGAGACCCACTCAAGGAGCAGAGATACATAAGGTTCTCCTGAGGTGTGTGCGCTATGGAGCCCGAAACCTTAATTTAATAGTTGAATTTGGATGGGCAAGCGTCCAGTTATATAGAGCAGCGCCAAGGCCTGGCTCACCGTTTCATGGACCTTGGTGAACTTGACTATATGTCCCATGAAAAAAACTTTCTGGCTTTACCCCTGAAACTGCCACTCCACTATTGTAAAGAACATGCTTTTTTTCTCCTTACCATCTTATGTACAAGTCAGATTAATTTAATAACAGTTGGTCACATCGTCCACAGAAGGTTGAAGTGGGTGAGTTTTTAGATTCTCTTCAAATCTGGTACTTGCTTCAAAACATTGGACATAATAAAGATATAACCTAATTGCACCGAACAATTAAGTAGTGGTCGGCAAAGTCCACAAATCTTCTATATCAATTTCATGTTCTTTTTAAACATACAAATCACGTTTGCATTTTTTTTTTCTTGAGAAAAACTGTTAGAAAGATCTAGAATAATTACAAAGTCTAAAGCTTCATTTACAAAAAGAATTTTACAATTGCTGACGCATAAACCGCATACCTGAACACAGCGATGGGAGAGTGTTGTTGAACCAACCAAGCTGAACACTCAGAGAATCGGCGGTCCAGAGCCCCGGAATTCGTCTCTCTACAAAGTATGAGACATCCAGTGCAGTAGCTCCTGCAACCGCAAAATTTACGCCCTTTGCATATCTTTCACTTTCATTACCTTGGATCGCCAGATATGGTGGCAGCAGGGGAAGCCCATATGCCTCGGCTGGTGCAATTTCCAGATCAGAAATTAAGAAAGAAAGACCACCATTCAGTATCTTCCATGATTGAAAGAATTGCAGTTTTAGTTCAGAACATCAATCTGCTACTTGTAAAGCTGTAAAAGCTTCGTATTCGAACAATCTAAATTCATTGGAAGTCAGGTTCGTTTGCATGTGGAATATCTAAAAAAAAGCTGAACTCGCAAAAGATATCCTACGCTTTTGCAACTTTGTTTTGCATATGCTGTCAGAATCCAAACAATTTCATGACCCGCAGAATCCTTTTGATGAAATACGCTGCGCTTGAAAGCATGAAACCATGTTTAAGTTTTTATGCTTCAAAACTTAAGAGAAGGTTGCTTACTTCGTCCAGCGTAAAGTCAATCTTCAAATGGTTCTGCCGGCAAGAGCTATGCATGCAAATTTAGCTAAGTGGATCAGATCAGAGCTTCTAAAATAAAAAAGGCCGATCGAGATTTCACTGCTGAAGGTATGTTTACGCTGGTGTCCCAAGACCAGCGGTAAGCTATCAAGCTAGACTCATTCACCATGAGATAAGTTGAGATCTAACCTGGTTTTCTATACTATTTGCACAAAAAAGCACATATATATCATGCATGCCTATGGCAGACTCGTTAGTATCTGACTGTCGTATGCCGATAAGAAAAATGAACGGTGCAAATGGCGTATAACCTTATTAAGCTTCTCTCTAATAGACCTGATCGCGTTTATCACAAGACTAAAGAAGTGAATACACCTACCCATGAAATCAATGATCAGACGCCCGTTGCAGAAACGGCCTGTTGGATGGTGGAAGAAGGTCTCCCCGTAGGGGAGATGGGCTACGGCAGGGAAGCGAGCAGGTCCAGACAGCAAGTAATTTCCTGTATCTGCAAGTGAGTCACCAAAACTGAAGATGGTGGTGTAGCAATGGGATTCAGACATAGCTGGCAGGAGTAAAATGCTCCAAATCATTACAGCTATAATGGCAGATGAACCAGAAGAGAGAGCCATGATAAGATTGAAAATCAAGTATGATGAAAAGAAGAGGGTGTGGACATCTTTATATACTAGGACATCAATCAGTATGCGTTTATGACTAGATGTGAAGGGAACGTAAGATAATTGAACTAGTACTTTGTCGTAGCATTTTATTTTAGAAAGAGAAAGAGAAAGAGAGAGAGATCATGATGTTTGATACTTGTAAAAGTTGATCGCCTATAATTGAACATAGCGTAGATAAGCTAATTTTTGTTCAAAAAGGAAACACATACTAATCGAAGTACAGTTGGTTGCTTATACCCTTGTCTTTACTGGATCTTCTACCAACACTCGAGAAATCAATGTGAAAAGTCTCTGCACCCATAATATGGCTCCACTTCTGTCTTTCTCACGTAGTTCAAATCCATTCGTCATTTTTTACATCAGAGCAAGTAAAGTTACAAACTATTGAGTTGGCCGGGAATGCTTATACAAGGGACATAGATGAATGGTTTTTCCACAAAATTAACTGCAAAACAAGCGATTTATATGGATCCAAAAGGAATAATACATAGCCATTTTTATCGTTTGCTTAATCTATTGTGGCTGATGCAGCCCTATACAGGAAGATATGTATGGTGAACTAATCGGTGTACTAGTTGGATTTCTGATATGAGATGGAGACAGATACTTATTGCCAAAGCTATTAACAAATTCAACTGTTATTTCTTCTTTCATCCCGCAAACCTCGAATCTTGATAGGGAAATTGAAATCGATGGTTGGCCAAAGTTTCAAACATCTTTAAGTTGAAAAAAAAAAAAAACTATGAATACCGAAGTTTCTCACAGGAGGTCAGCTCTAAATATTCAAGTTGAAATTCAAGGGTGAGAGGGGGCTTGTCTTTGTCACATCTCTTGGCATAATCTGGTCAGATAAAAAATAAGAAAAAGCTTGCAACGAGAAGGCACAGAAGTCTCTCTAACAAAGGAAGTTTGTTGCCCTGACCCAATGGATCCAAATCCAAAGTCTTTACAGAATTAGGAGATACCTTACTTCCATGCCACATAAAAGGTCTGATACAGTCGGCCGTGTGTCTACTTCCTTATTTTATGAACATCATCGCCATTAGTTTACTTCACCTAACCACTGCCAACGAAGATTGAGATGCAAAAGAAATGCAACTCATAATGGCTAACCCCTATCATAAACAATAGATGGTGGGGATCCAAGATCTTGAATAAGTGACATAGAATACTATATAATTATCTTATATATATCGAAGATATGGAGTCGGGACAGACTGGGTCGATGCAATAGTGGAGCTACATATACGCTAGTGCCCAATCGATGCAATAGTGGAGCTACACATAGGCTAGCGTGGTCAGTTGCCTGTGCAATGACAAAATTTTTCCTTAATTTTATATAAATATATCATAATTATTTACTTATTTATATATATTGTGCCTCATAAAAATAAAAATTTCTACAACGGTGCCCTTTTTTAGCAAAAAAAAATCTGGTCCCACTACTGGGTCGATGTTGGTTTAGTTATGAACATGTAAATGCTTAAATGGCTTCTGTAACAAGGTTTATATTTGTAGATTTATTTTTTATTTTCAAAACTAATTTCAATTCTAGATTAAAAAAAATTAACAAATCTTTACCAACGCATGAAAGTGCGTTGATAAAAAATTATTATTGACGTTGAAATGAGCGTCGGTCAAAGAATTACTAAGGGAGAGGGTTGAGAAAAATTTTAACCGACATTCGATAAAGTGTCGATAAAAATGTTTATTTACGTTCAGTGATTGTCGGTTAGAATTATCATAGACATCGGGCTTCCCGTCGCTAAAAATTATTCTCGACGTCCGACAGACGGCGGTAATAGCTAATTTAATTACGTTTCCCATGTGTTAGTGAAGACGTCTACACCAACGAGTGTAACGACGCATGCCGCGAAAACTATCGCCGACATTCTCTTCACTGGCGACTTGACTAAACGTGGATTTTTTTTTTCTTTTCCCGTTGATGCCATTGACGATGAAATTGATTAACTTCAGTGACTAGAAAATAGAGATGCATCAACCCAAGTTTGATATACTTTCTGAGACCTAACGATTAGCAGTTAGCTACATCAGATAATTCATCCAATTACTGGTTAAAACTCAAATTAATTGGTCTAACTACTGGGTGCATTAGCAGTAACATTTGAACTTGGAACTTTCATTTCCAAGTAAAACAAATATGAATCCAACCGTAACGAGTTCGCTACTTCCAGATTTGGTTTCAGCCGACTCTCACTACAAAAAAAAAAAAAAAGTGGAATCATCAATGGCCGGTAAAACGGGAACGAACGTCAGTAATCGTCTGCTCGGTCGTCGTTCCCGCGGCATGCGTCACTGCACGCATCAGTGTAGACGTTTGAATCAAAATGCAGCCAAGTGAGTTCCACTGAGTTGGTAATGACTAGTTCCAATTACCCAAAGCAAGTTTAACCGATCAAAAATCTTGAATGCGGCTTCTAAATTTTGCATATATGCTATCATTGCGGCAACATTGTATCGAATTGAATTTACCAGGAAGTTATGATGTACAGTATAAGGAATTTTTATCACAACATCAAACAATTAGGATGCTTGATACAACAAATTGAGCTTTCTCTCTCTCTCTCTCTCTCTCTCTCTCTCTCTCTCTCTCTTTCTATAGCTCAACATTTTCCAAAATTTTCAATGTCGATTGTCGAACTACTCTTGTGTCCTTCCCTTCGAAAAAATATGTTGTCTTCTGAATAAGTTATTCTTACATGCCGGTCCAAGTTTTGAACATGGCTTTGATATTATTAACTATGCTTACCCAACCCAAAACATGCTTGAGCGTCAAGCTTGTTAGATATCAATGCCAATTTTAGTCACTTGGCTCAAAAAAAGAAAAAAAAACACATGGGTGTTCATATTACTCATATGTGAACATAGATGAGTGCAAGTGCAGCATTTGCCAAAAACATGGGTGTTTATATATATATATATGTATATCTCCAGCCATCCAAATGTTCTGAAAATAACAAAATTAACAACTAAGATAGTAAGATGTCATCACCCTATGAATAACTATATGAAAAAGAGAGCAAATGGTTAGTTGCTGCACCCAAGTTGTGTCCAACGACTTCAGGGGTGAAGCTGTAAATTTTTCACCACGAAGTTGAACTATAGTTCCAAAATTTTGACAGGGGATGAAATAAAATAAACTTTAGTACAGACTAAATAAAAATTTTCAAATTTACATTTACATGTAGATTTTTCTAAAAAGTTTTATTGAGTGGGGGCCATGGCCTGCCAGCGCCCCTTGGCTCCACCCCTGCTTAGGATACAGGTATATAAAGCCCTCAAAATTAAGACAATCCAGGTAGTTCTCCATTCATTGATAAAAAGATTTCATGGGCCACTTCCTCTCTCCTGCAAGTATTGTGCATCTAGGATCCATGTGAACATTGTACTATCTCAAGAGGACATGCATAACGCCAAGCAGAAAATGAAATTCTACAAAATTATGAAATTCATAAAGCCTCCTTAGAAAGGTCAGCATAAGAGAGTTTCACAAACAACTATGACATGGCCGTTCAGGAGCAAGAACTTTATATAGATTAGAGAAAAGAGCCTGCAAAAGTTGCATCCGTAAGCATCAAACCCAAAAGTTGGACACGTAATAGAATTAATTATAACACATACAATGTACAGATGTAAAATTTTGCCCATTTCAGCAGAATATGCATTTGCTTTGGCAGGAAAAGGAGAAAAAAGAAGGAAAAGCCATAAAACAATAATTTCGTGAATAGTGTTCTACAGAAAGGACCCATTCAATGGACTTGAATGCATGCAGAGAATTTTCTCTTTAATTATTAGCAACTTATTTCACATATTTAGGGTATATGGATAGGAATATAATGCCATGAATATTCGTAACATCCATGCAAAGTTGCAAACCAAGGATATGGAGTAACTTACCAAGTCCGAAAAAGGAGCCTGGGGATATTTTGCCATCGCTTGTGAAACAGAATACTCATCTGTCATCATGTCCAATGCTGCTTTGATGCTGAAGCAAAGTCCAAAACACGGTCTATGAATTCTATGTCAGTATCAAATGGCTGAGGTTCCAATAATTCACTATATCTGGTACCAATTAATTTACATTTTTTTCTAGCACTTTCCACTCAAGAGCTTGTTTGATTGCGGGAATGCGTCCCATAATGCCATCATTCCTGCAGGTGGTGGAGGCTGCATGCAGGAACACAAGGATTTGTTCCTGAACACTTTTAATAATGTGTTTCATGCATTCCACCTCTCACCATGGAATACATTGGAACAGGTATTTACACTACCAATCAAACTACCTCAGGGCTACTGGTGAAATTCTATTTAGGCCTTTGTTGAGCATGAGTCTTACTGAATGAATTGGTGTAAGTTTTCAAATGTGAGCTACTGACGTTCTTTAGTGTATTGTCTCTTATATCATATTCTCATAATCTTTTTCCCTGAGATTTACAATTTTTTTCTTTTCTTTGTCTATCCGGGCAGGCATTGCATGTCTATATTTACATGAGGTACACAGCACTGGTGTTGTTGGGAAAACTGAAGAGGTGTTTGTGAATTACTTGGAGTTGATACAGCTGATATTGTCATTATGATGGGAACTTTCACAAAATCATTTGGGTCATGTGGAGGATATATTGCCGCTTCAAAGGTTCTTATTTTTGTTTTTATGGATTTTCGTCATTTTTTAAAACTGAATATTTACATAAGAATTTGTATCTACTTTGGTGGTTTCATTATCAAAATATTCAAAATTTAAATAATAGCCCAAATTCAACCCCCTTTTTAATAGACTGTGCCATAACATCGTATCCATTTTCCTATGTTTTTTTCTTTCATCTTCTTATGCTACATCAAGTAATTTCAGCATTAAAGGTTGTCCTTGGCGAAGATGGTTCAAGTCGAGGTGCAGAAAAACTTCATAATAGAAGGGTCATTATAGCAGTTGTCATCTTTTCTGAGATTGGTTTAATTTGGTTATGCACATGAGCTCAGAAACTTGCAAGAATACGTGAAAACAGTAACTTTTTCCGGTCAGAGCTGCAGAAGATGGGTTTTGAGGTTCTTGGAGATAATGATTCACCAGTATTGCCAATAATGCTTTACAATCCTGCAAAGCTACCAGCCTTCTCTAATGCCTTAAGCAGAAGGTAAGATTGCTAGCCTGCCTTCAGGAGATACTTGGAGGGTATTCTTTTAGATTAAAAAGTGGAAGTCATGCATGTCAGTGTGATCTTGAAAATTTTACCTTCAGTTGTCGAAAGCATGTGATAGTTCCTAGTAGATTTAGCATTTGGTCAATGGAACTTTCGATGGTAGCTTATGTGAATTACTTGAACACTATTGTACGGATCAAATGCTCTAACAAAAGGAATATGAAACGTGCGCAGAATGGGTAGGTATATATTTTATGTATAATTTTTGTGGGGGTTTAGAATGGCCATGATGGTCTCGTGACCAAGTCTGGCTGCTGTTCTGAAACATCGAGTGCCACAATTTCTAGATGATGAAATGGACAAAATTAGGAGCATTTGCTTAATGTGCCAACTCTCTGAAGGAGGATGCAGTTCTCTTTAATCCACAAACTTAATGCATTGAACTGCCTCAGATATTCTTCTGGCCAAACGGTGATGCGATGCAGGATACACATTTTTGCATATAAACGTGAACAGTAACATGCCTCTAGAGTTCCACTCAAAATTCATTACTTATGCTTCGCTATGTAGGTTGCTGTCGTGACTGTTGCAAGATTTACGGCTACATCACTGCTTCTTGCTCGAGCGGATTTTTTTATCTGCTTCCACACCAAGGAAGACCTGGTGAAAGGCTTAGAGGTGGTTGTCTCCTCATTGCCTTCTTTTGTTTTTGATTTGGTTTCATCCCTTTTTAGCTACAGCCTGGTATCTTTTTTAGCTCTTTATTTTATCTTAGTTCATGTTATAAGCAAAGTCGGATACCAATTTAGTATCAAATACTCCCTTGGTGAGCCAAAAAAGCACCACAAGGAAGATAGGAAGAATCAGGATTAGGGCTGCATTTAATGGGCAATCCTCTGTTCATACTCCTGCTATTAATTCTGCCAAGTGTTCTTTCAGAGGAGGAGATACGTGTGGTCTCCATGGGGCATATACTGAGCCCACTCTTTAAAACCTTAATTCAGTGTTCAACTTTGGTGGGTCCAGTTATATGGGAGCAGCCCTACGAAACCCAGGTTACTGCTCCACTGTCAATTGAAAATTTATTAACTATATAGTTTGTGCCCCATGAAAAAAAAATTTATAGTTCCACCTTTGTGTCCTTCGTATAAACAAAAGCATGTAATTCTGTTTCTCTGGTAAGGTTCCTTATGTATTATATTGTCTGGACGTTTTTACTCCCAGTCTGGTTGGTATTTGCATTTATCCTGTTTTTGTATATTACTTTGTATTTTGTACCAATTTTGCAGTGCAGTTACTAATTTTCATCACAATATCACCAATTGCAACATCTGGTCCTGGTTAATGCTTCATACACTGTTGGGGCCTAGCGCCTGACTAGCTTTCTCACATGTTCAGGGACATACCTCATGTTTTTTGTTCATGCTTAGATTTTTGTTTCTTCACTTTTGCCTCTTATTTTCCTTGCTATTTTTTTTTTACCACTTTTACTTTTCTTTTTTATTACTGTTGTTTGGTGATGCTTTGTCACTCATTTTGTTTTGAATAAATTCTCATTTTCTCGGCTCTCTCTCTTTTTCTCTCTCTTACAATTAGCTAATCAAAAGCCACCTTTATTTTCATGTCAAGATTTGCCTTCGTTTCGTATATCATTTGAAGACCAGACCAACACTTACCATTGAGTTCGTTAACCTGAATTCTCTTGCACCCTAAGGAACACTAAAAGAAATTGTTACTGTCTAGTGAATTCGCCCTCAAAATTGAAGTACATTCATGGTATCTTATAATATAGTGTTCCGTAAATTTTGCCCCAGCACTGAACAATAAAATTTGTTATTGGTGCCAAATTCCTTCTAAAGAGGTTAAAAAGAATCATGGTAAATGATTTAAACCTGAGCGGGACCAGTCCATGCTTTCCTATGATGCTTACTTTAGCAAAATTAATAGTTGTTAGTTCGTGGGTAGTGGCATCTCAACTAATCTCTCTCAACTAATAGTTGTCAAATGGTTCTTTCCGAATGGCGTTTTTGAGTTGTGTTCTCAACTAATCTCTCTCTTGAGTGATTCTTTCTGCTAGTGTTTTCATCCTGGTCTAGAGCTACATTCTTGATATAATCGTTAGTGCATCTCAGCTAGTGTACTGGTTTTAGTCTAGTAGCATAATAGAGCTCTAATGCCAGTGTCGTTCAAATTAGTGACTGATCACTTACCAGCCACCGACCCGAGCTGGTGTCCCAAAGCCCATCGGGGCCATTCGGCATCTCTTGTTCTATAGGGTCTTGCTTTGTTTGCTGAGTAAGTTTTTTCTTTTTCTTTTTTTTTGTGTTAAAAGGGACCATGACGTTAGCATTTGACACTTGCCCAGTGCTGCAGTAGGGATAGCAAAGCGTTCGTCGTTAAGTGCACAGAGCCAATATACAAGTGGAGAATATTTTAGTAATTATTTAAAAAAGATGCCTTTTTTAATATTTTCACTTTTTCGATTTTTTTTCTTTACTAAAAACTTTATTTTTTTATTATGTGCATAACAGCTTGGGTCGTTCATTATAAAATGAAAACGAACAGTTTGGCATTATTAAGAAAGAAATACAAGCACCCGTTTTGTTGGTAGGTGCTTCGGTTATTGCGCCAGAGACTTGGCTTCACAGTTTGACATTATTGAAAAGGAAATACAAACACCCGTTTTGTTGAAAGGTGCTGTGGGTATTGTGCCAGAGACTTGCCGAGAAGCCAACGTTTCAGATGGGAAAGAGAAGAGCAGAGGAGCAATTAGGTAGCTTTTAATAAGTTCAATGGCCAAGCGCAGGCGGTTTAAGCGATGGATGGGTAAACAACCCATTGACGAAGCCGTGAGCCATCCATTCGTAGGCCTTCTCTGTGAGGTGAATTCCGTCCCAGTTGGCGTACTTGGATGGATCTTTGCAGACACTGGTTGCAGCACTGCACATGTGGGCCAGATTGAAATTGTAGGGCTCTCCCTCTCCACAACATGCTTTGAGTGCACTTTCAAATCCTGTTTAAGAAGGAGAAGAAAGAATTATTATCAGCAAGAAGAAAGGAAGGCAAAATTCTTCTTTTATTGGCACTCTGGTCTTTGGCAGACGCCTACTAAAGGGGCAGAATGTGAGCAGTAAAACGCATTGTAAGGTCTTTCAAGTCCAGACGCGTGCCTAGGTGCATGGAACTCTTGTTAGTAGGAAGGCAGCTTCTGATTGTTCAATATTTTTTCATTGGATGACAGATATTTGGTCATATCAATTAATTTGATATCACCATTTTCCTTTCATACCTAGTTTAGCAAAATGGTATTAGATTTGGTTCTTGGGTTGAACCTTTTTTTCCTTTCCTCGAAAGATACAGATAACCATTCGAATTGGAAGAGGATAAAAGGATGCAATTTTGAAAAACAAATCCAGAAAAAACATAAAAGTAAGAAAAGAGAAAGATCAAATGAGTCTCTTGAAAAACTGCAGAAATAAAGTGACCAACTGTTTACAAGATTCTGTCAGTTTAAAAGAGAAGTTAGTAATTCTTAAATAATGACAAAAGTAGTAAAAAAACAGCTACCAAATCATTTTTCTTTCGTCTTTCAAACAACTCAAAGGCCGATTTGCTAGAACTGAACTTCCTAGATGGTTTGACAGAACATGAGAGTCTCATCACATCCCTTTATTCCACACAGCATGTGAAACATACACCCAGAAGCAATTCTCTGTAACCAAAAATATTGTGGGAGTATATATCCAGGCAACATCAGTCATAAGATTATTTAATCTGCTTGGTTATTGTCATACCAAACTTGGAGGGATTTTTAAAAAATCCCATAGCAGAATTGTAATAATCAGCGTAAATGATCTTGGCATGTGGTTGTTGCTTCCTTAGCTTTTGAAGAGCATCTTGCAGATAGGAATTGTAGTAGACAGCGAACTCATTGAATTTAATGAGGCAACCAGTTTGTGGATCGTAATCCGATGTATTTGCAGACCGGAATACAGTCAAATAAAGCGTCGAGCAACCGATGGGAAGATTTCCGGGCACCACCAACTCCACTGCACCTTGTTTTATCAATACCTGCACACATTTGTCTAATTAATATATAGTCTTAAATCAAAATATGGATAATGTTCAGTCAGGCCTAATGTTGATGAATAAGGACATAGTATTGGAAACAAGCTTTGAATGTCAACTGGAGAGACGTCCTTTCCGAGAAATAAGTAAGACTTCGCAAAAAAATCATGTGCAAGCAGATATTACGAAAATTAAGAAGTGTACAATTATTTTTAAGGTATCTTTTGAAGTGTTGCTTTCAAGACTCTAAAAGTATGAATACCGATCTACTTGGTAAAAATACTCGCAAATCCACTATGGCATCGATTTAATCAGTTGTCAAGTTAAGATTTTGTAAATTTGAAAAGTGAAATCTCTTAATCAGATTATCCAATATTTGAACCTCACATGACCACATGTGGGTGGTCCAATAATCCCATCCAAGAATATTGTGTAGACAGGTTTTACATTATAAAAATCACTCATGTGGAATCAGATTCAAGTAAACATAAATTTGGTTCTCTATGAAGTTGTTAATTACTTGATCTCTGCCGTGAATGGCATCTGGAGAGAGAGAGAGAGAGAGAGAGAGAGAGCTTACATTGACGGCTTCAACAATGGCGCCGACAACATCGGGGACATAAGAGACGGCCTCATCAATGCTCTTGCGACCCTGAATGAACGCAAAGTTGAAATCGTTTCCGCCGATCTCCCCAACAACAAAGAGAGCCCTCTTCAGGTAGTCATGGCAGCTCTCTACACTCAACCAGACCATAGGGAAGTATCAAAAGCAAATAAATGAATAAATCCTCCATTCCTCCATTTTTGGTTAATAAAAGAGGTTGGGAGCCCTCACTCCCAGTAGTATTGCATCGGAAATAAATAACTATTATGCTAAATTTGACTTCAAGCTGATATCATCAAAATAATAGATATAATAGGTAAAAAGCCTAATACCACCAAATAATTACATGTATTGGTAGGCAAAATCCACAGATCTTCTGTATCAGTTTGCATGTTTTTTTCAAAATACAAATCACATTATTTTTTTTCTTAAGAAAACTGTTAAAAAGATACGAAATAATTACAACGTCTAAAGCTTCATTCGTAAATAGAATTTTATAATTGTCGATGCATAAAACCGCATACCTGAACACAGCGATTGGAGAGTCTTTCTGAACCAACCAAGCTGAACACTCAGAGAATCCGCGGTCCAGAGCCCCAGAATTCCTCTCTCTACAAAATATGAGACATTCAGTGCAGTAGCTCCTGCAACTGCAAAATTTACGCCCTTTGCATATCTTTCACTGCCACGCCCTTGGGTCGCCAGATATGGTGGCAGCAGGGGATGCCCATATGCCTCAGCTGGTGCAATTTTCAGACCAAAATATTAAGAAAGGCCACCATTCATTATCTTCGATGGTTGAAAAAATTGTAGTTTTAGTTTAGAACATATGTAACACCTCAAATATTTAGTTATAAGAGATCTTGGAAACTTATAAAGATAGTTGTTAAAGTGGTTGATTGTCTTGATTATTAATCTTTTTTAGGTTGAAACCAAAATTGTTAAGGGGTGGGTTGGGATTCGTTGGCCCAAAAACTCAAACTTGGTGTGAGAGTGGGTCAGAATTCAACACTAACATAAAATCCCACACTCAATAAAAGAATGTGTGCCATAAAAGGATGGATTGTCCAATAGATTAGCACGTATCTAAGATTATGAGCGATTATAAAGGGATTTGCTAAAGTCGTTTGTTATCCTGGTTTCGAGCACGCTGTGGGAGTGGGTCGGTCATTTCAACATTAATCTACTACCCGTAAAGATGTAATTGCTTCGGATTCGAACAATCTAAATTCACTGCAAAATCGGGTTGGTTTGAATTTGGCACATCTAAAAGGAAGCCGGAATCGCAAAATCATACCCTACGCATTTGCAATCTCGCTTTGTTCTGCTGTCAGAATCATTCTGATGAAATATTATGGGCTTGGAAGCATGAAGTCGTGTAATTTTTTATGCTTCAAAACTTAAGAGAAGGTTGCTTTTTTCGTTCATTTATAAAATCAATCTTCAAATGACACTGCCCACAAGAGATATTCTTGCAAATTTAGCCAAGTGGTTCAGTTCAGAGCTTCTGAAATCAAAATGGCCGATCGAGATTTCAATACTGAAGGTATGTTTTCCCGGTGTCACAAGACTAGTGGGAAGACTCATTCGCCAATATATGATAAACTTAGACATGATCACCTGGTTTTAAAAAGATCACATATATTATTTATGCCCATGGCAGTCTGAGTATATGACTATGATATGCTGATGAGAAAAATGAATGGTGCAGGTAGCGTTTCACCTTACTAAGCTTCTCTCTGACTGATCGCGTTTATCACAAGACTAATGAAGTCAATGCACCTACCCATGAAATCAATGATCAGACGGCCGTTGCAGAAACGGCCTGTTGGATGGTGGAAGGAGGTCTCCCCATAGGGAAGAAAGGTTACGGCAGGGAAGCTAGCAGCTCCGGACAGCAAGTAGTTTCCTGTATCCGCAAGTGAGTCACCAAAACTGAAGATGGTAGTGTAGCAAGAGGATTCAGACATGACTGGCAGGAGTAAAATGCTACAAGTTAATACACAGACGATAATGGCAGATGAACCAGAAGAAAGAGCCATGATAAGATTGAAAGGAGATCAAGTATGATGAAAAGAAGAGGGGTGTGGACATCTTTATATACGAAGACGTCCATCCGTACGTGTCCATGAATGGATCTGAAGGGAAAGCAAGATGACTGACTTAGTGCTTTGTGGTAGTATTTTATTTTTGAGGGAGAGAGAGAGAGAGAGAGAGAGAGAGAGAGAGAGAGAGAGAGAGAGAGAGAGAGAGATCTGCCGACAAAATGGAAACTCATTCATCACAAAAACAATAACGAGGTGTCACCAAACAGTAATAAAAGAGAAAGGTAAAAGCAGTAAAAAAGAAAAATAACAAAGAAAGCATGAGTAAACGATATGAAGAAACAGAAATCTGATAATAAAAAAAGAAAACCAAGAGGAGGAGGAGGGATTGAGCGAGCTATTCAGTAGCAGAAGTCATCCTGCGACCAATGTAAAGGGCAAGGTGGACATACGATACATCCAATTGAACGATACTCGCTGCTGTGTGCTTGAACATGCGCTTGTTAAGTTTTTCCTAAACTCACTACCAACAGCAAATCAGCGAAGACCGTCAGGTAAAATGTCAATGTTGCTGACTGAAGGTGAAAATGAAAATTAAAAGAAAAGAATCTGCCTCAGAAAGAGGGGAGAGGGATGTGTATGGAGAGGGAAGGTGGTGGCAAGTAGCTGACAAAAAAAAATGGCAGTCAACAAAAAAAAAAAGTAGTGCATCTAACTCCGCAAAAAAGGCATTGGTTAGTTAGACGGATCCCAAGAAGCTGGAGAAGATTTAGATTGGTCAATTTTTGTTAAAAAAGAAACACAAAATAATTAAAGTTGCTTGTGAAAGAAGACCATCTTATCCTTGTCTTCATTGGAACTTCTAACAACATATCGAGAAAACAAAGTGAAAAGCCTTTGCACGCCATAATATGACTCTACGTCCGTGACCGTCCTCAAGTTCATCCTTTCATTTCTCAAGTTGTTCAAATCCATTCACCATTTTTTACAGCAGAGGAATTAATGTTACAAAATATCAAGTAACAGAAACTAACCAAATTAGCCAAGAAGCCATATAAAAGGGACATAGACGTCAACAATATGAAGAACTTTTTTTTTTTTTTTTCACGTGCATAGCGGAGACGATTTAAAAGTCAAGAGTTCAAATAGTACGGCCCTAAACATTAAGAAAAAATAATCTGTTTTATCAATTTCCGACTTTTTTAAGGCACCAAGAACATGCATCTTTGAAGTTTAATTTATGAAATATGAAGAAACAGTTTTTACCTAATAAGTTATCTTTTTCGGGTCCAACTAACAAACGCAAGTCGATGAACAGTTGAATATGTCCAAATGTTTAATATAAAAAGGTCGGACTTGGGAATCTTAAAAACTGTTAATATCATTGCAAAGCACTATAACACAAAGAGAAAAATGATATCACATCCATGTCACTTGCTTCACACACAAAACAATTTAACTCCGAGTTTCCAACTGCAGAATGTTTCGTTAAGTTTTTTCATATCACATCAACCACTAATCTTGATCTTTAAAAATATGATGAGTACTATGGTGAAGCTTCCCACGTTACCGAGTATATTAGTCAATATTTTGCACAAGCAAGAAACTCATATGCTATCATACTAAAATAGTTAATACTCCAATGCATTGTTATTAAAATCAGTCGTATTCGCCCATGTGCATCTGGATCATATTTATGGTCAAAGCCATTAACCACTTCAGCTTGTTACTTCTTCCATCCCGCAAGCCTCAAATCTGTAGAGGGACATTGAAAGTGATGGTTCACCAAAGTTTCTAATATCTTCAATTTGAAAATAAAAACAAAATTAGGCATGAGGAGGACAGCTTTAAATCTTCAAGTTGAAAGTCAAAAGTGAGAGGTGGCCTCTCTGAGCATAATCTGTGCCAAACCCCAACTTTTCAGACAATAAGAAATCAATAAATGAAGCTTCCAACGACACGGCACACAAATCTCTCCGAAAGCCATGCATGTTCAGCTGTATATATATATATTCTGCATCATCGCCATTAGTTTATTTCACCTAAACACCGCCAACGAAGACTGAGATGCACACGAAATGCAACTCATAACGGTTTAACTTCTTCCATAAACAATCGATGGTACAGATCAAAGACCTTGAATAGGTGACTTAGAAGTCTATATTAAATGATATCCAAGGTACCGGTTGGGGGCCATGCTGGCCCAAGTTAGTGGCGGAGCCAGAAAATTTTAGCTAGGGGCACTAACCGATCTCTTGCTGAGTAGAATGAGTGATTGCAGGATACTAATTGAGGTCTGGTGTAGGTGGGCACCACATGTTGCTGAACCTAGGTTTAGCTTAATCGCAATGCAAAATTCAGGAGCTGGCGTGGGCAGTGGCCCACACTAGACACATGGTAACTTTTCTACAGGCCCAGGCCGATGCACTCCTTTTGGCACCTGGGTTTGAACTTCCCTCGGTTACCTTTGTGTGCAATAAATCTAAAGTGGATCACCACAAAGATCTCATTCCTCTGCTGTCTTTGGAAACCAAGAAATTGAGGCGGACGCCTCAAGGAGCATAGAATAGCTGGTTGTGCAGGCAGACGTGAACGCTGCATGTTCTCTTCTCATGGGTGCTGCTCTTTTAGACTTTAAAAGGGTAGGATCATGCATATCTTTCGCGAACGGACTTTAAAAGGGTAGGATCATGCATATCTTTCGCGAACGGATTGAGCAATATAATAGAGAAGTCATGATTGTGAACACGGGTACCCTACTTCAAGTGGGCGACAGCATTGCTTGTATTCATGGTCTTGATGAAGTAATGGCAGGTTCATTACTTGAATTTTGAGAGGGTACAACAGGTATTGCTCCAAATTTGGAATCAAATAATGTTGCCATTGTATTAATGGGCGACGGTTCGATGATACAAGAGGGTAGTTCTGCAAAAGCAGCCGGACAAATTGCTTAGATATAGGTGAGTGAGCCTTATTTGGGTCATGTTATAAATGCCCTAACTAAATTTATTGATGGGAGGGGTTAAATTTGAGCTTCCAAATGTCGGCTAATTGAGTTTTCCGCTCCAGGTATTATTTCTAGACAAGCGGGCACGACCAATAATTTCAAGATAGTAGCTCAAAAGTTACCATGCATAACTCTGCGTTTTTTAGACCTGACCATGTCCACCTCCTTTGCGGAATACCAGATCAAGAGATGAATTAGCAGATCACATGGCTAAGTCGAAGCATGCCTGAACTTTTTTAGTAGTGGTAGCGAGCCGTACTGTTCCAAGCAAGGGCTTCAAGATCACAGCAATGCATGCCAAAACTTTCCTTGGGTAAGAATGTCACGTTCAATGCTGGTTTCTCTAAACACCATGGAAAAGATCACCGACGAGCTCAATCTTAAAGAGTGAAATTGTCAGTTTCATCCACTTGATCTTTATGAGCCTGAGATCATATGGGTCAACGAAGCCCACAAATCGTTTGCAAAGCGTAACACACCAATAGACGAGCATGACTTAGAGCGCCCAACCATGTGAGAGCTTCCTCTGCTTGTCTTTCCTTGGGCAGCAGCATTGAAGAATGAGAATGGTAATGCAAATAACTACGTAATAATATTAAGTACGAATTAGGCTGTGCCACGAAGGTAGAACACGTGAAAGAAAGAACAACATTTAATCTAATAAGGGCGGGCAGCTTTGATGCTAGAACAAGCTAACAAAAGAATTTCCCACATTCCTCTGGCGAGTGCAATTGCCATGTTATTAACCGATCCCGCTGGAGGGGGAGACCCATATTATACCAGCATTTCTCTCGGTCTTCAGTCATCCAGATGTGTATATTCCCCTTCTGCCAGTATCATAAGTCATATTGTATCGATTTTTTTGGCAATACTGAGGCCGGCCCGATAAGACCCGGCCCAGGTTGGCCCGTCGGACACAGGCCAAATGTGTATATTCCCATTCTGCCAGTATCATAAGTCATATTGTATCGACTTTTTCGGCAATACTCAAGTTGAAGGTTGTACGGACTCATCTAGGTCTCAATAGGAAGACAAAAAAAAAAGGTCACCCTCAAATGGAAAGGCTTCCAGGTCACCCTCAAGCTTGGTTGTTAACGTCATGTTCATCCAAAGAAATCGAGGCTCAGAGAGGACAATCCACCGGTTAAATGTATACCGTTGCAGAACTCACTAAATCACTAATATAGTTGAGCATGTAGAATAAAAACTGGTTCGATTAGTTTAAAGCGCATAAGGACAGAGACTTTTAGTAATGACCTTCCCCCTTATCCAGATTAATGTCAAGCTGATACGGAGATTTTTTTTTATGCCTAATGTTAGTCCTATATTTTTCCCTTATCATGCAAATGCATTCAACGATGAGATTGAGCAACTACGGTGCCTGGAAAATCGAGATGCATCAACCCAGGTTTCATATACTTTCTGAGCCTAACGACTAGCAGTTTGATCATGTTCAGCCATGTAAGTCCCACTGAGTTGGCAATGGCTAATCCAATTACCCAAGGCAAGTTTAGCCGACTAAAAATCTCGAATCGGCTTCTAAATTTTGCATATGTGCTATTTATTGCGGCAATACTACCGAATTGAATTTATCAGGATGTGATAGTGCATGGAAACCAGCGGATCTCCACGATGATCCCAGTGCAGCAGCACAGTAAGGAATTTTTATCACAAACATCAAAAAATTAGAATGCTTGATACAACAAATTGAGCTCTCTCCCTCCCTCCCTCGTGTAAAAGAATAAACATTCCCCACCTTCATATTCAAGGTTGGGAAGCTAAAACCATATCCCCCGGCGTTCGAGTGCAGGCATGGTGAAATCCCCCCATGGTTGGTCATCCTTGAATGCCTGCATACATAGAAGAAGATGCCTGCCTGCACAGCTCCTTGTCCGTCACCGAAGCATCACTTGCAGCAGATAGGCAGTAGAGGAACAACGAAGTTTATTAACTGAAGAACCAACCACACCTTTTTAATCATGACTTCACTTCACCAGTACTTGGATATACGGTGTCAAAAACAACCCTTGCAAACATATGCCGCACTTCGGGCATGTCACCTTCATATAGGGCTCTGTAATCTATTTTCATCTTCCGTTTGGGAACATACCCTCTTTCCTTTCCTCTTCCCACACAATCAAACATTCTGCACACCTTCCAGTACAAGTTACACGGGATGAATACCTGCAAGCATCACGATTATCACTTATTGTAGACAAACAAGACTAGGAAAACAAAAATCCTGGTATATTTGTCTGAAACAAAACTAGTAAACCACAAAGAATGATGAACAAAAGGGATAGCAAGCAAGATCATCACAAGGCATATTCATCGAATCAAACTTCAGTCCCACAAGAAAAATCCAACATAAAAAGCACACTAGTGTGAAAACCAGGACATCAGACAAACTGATGCAAACATCTCCCATGTGTGCATGCAGACAAGGTTCTAAGAAAATGGTTGCTAGAAGATAAGACAACAATAGGAAAACTTGCTACACCATCATTTTTTGGACTTGGATATATCCAAATCAGTTGCTTATGGGCCATGGATATGGAGTAACTTACCAAGTCTGAAAAAGGAGCCTGAGGATATTTTGCCATCGCTTGTGAAACAGAATACTCATCGGTCATCATGCCCAATGCTGCTTTGACTGCTGATGCAAATTCCAAAACATCATCTATGAATTCTCTATCAGTATCAAATGGCTGAGGTTCCAATAATTCACTATATCTGGAATCGTGTTCCTGCTCAACCAACTTCACCAGCTTTACTGCTTCTGCCAAATCTCCTCCATTGCGAACTGCAAGAGAAAATGCGGACACCACTAAAGGATCACGAGGTTCATCAACCATTGCAAGATGAAAGGCCAATATAGCCACCCTGTATATGCATCAAGGGTTCATAAGCAAACACACAAAAGAGGGGCAATCTATCAAATGAAAATACTTGCCAATTGAACATGCAATAGTAGACAAAATTGTACAAAGCAAACCTCTGTTGGTAGCAACCTCAAAAACTGCAAAGGAAATGATTAACATCAGATACCAATTTCATAGAAATTTCTATTTGTTACTGTATCCAGGCCTCCATTTCCCTTTGATGGTTCTGTAACTTACCACTGCCTAAAGGTACTTTAGATAGGAGGAGGTCAATGTCTGTGTTTCCTTCAAAAAGATCAAAGCACTTGTGACCAATTTCTTTTTCCTGTATGAAGTTCCTTGACATTAGTTGTTTAGTTCGATTCAGCACCAAGTTAATGAATCACAACCACTTAACCAAAATCTAATTCCACATTGACCCTTAGCAAGAGGGCGACTACAGCCTCCTTGACATAGGAAAGCCTTGTCATGAAATGCTTGATCACCATCATGGTGCTCAGGACCAGGCAAAAGATAAAAAAGACAACCCAGCCAGATCCCCATGGATCCACATTGACCCTTAGCAAGAGGGCGACTACAGCCTCCTTGACATAGGAAAGCCTTGTCATGAAATGCTTGATCACCATCATGGTGCTCAGGACCAGGCAAAAGATAAAAAAGACAACCCAGCCAGATCCCCATGGATCCACAGAGGTGGATCCAGAACGTGTCTGTATTTTCATGTTTCTAACAACTTCTAATCCCTTCCAGTAATTGCATTTTAATCTCTTCACTACTTCAAACATAAAGTGTTTCTATGCCCTGCTCTCTAGAATATGCTTGAACTGAGAATCCAAAGCTACGTCCTGTGTCTGTGAGTTTGCATATCATTGTGATATGAGAAATATAAACATGATATAGGCCCACTTGGTACATGTTCCTGTATGGAATCGGTCGCAAGGGACCTAAGTGGTTAGTAGTAACACAACCAGGCACCCTTGCATAGGAAGCCAGCACAAAACCTACCCAAATGTCAAGTATGATAGAATAGTAGATCCCAGCTCGCCCCATAGCTGATTTTTGTTTGCTAAGACACTTGGCAATGCGAGCACAAGTATATAAACAAAAGTTGGAAAAACGCTCCGTAGTGGAGTGTATTCGGCCATTGGCTGATACGAGGGCCAATATTGGTTACTTTTTATCTTCTAAAATCATTTTTAAATATTTTAAATTAATTTTTAAATTAAAAAATAAAAACATAGAGCAATATGGGCCAATAAGTGTCACAAATAGGCTGATATGGCATATCAAAAAGAAAACCAATATGGCACCAACACCATTATTTATAACACTGACATTAACAGCTCAAGATTTTCCAAAATTTTCAATGTCGATTGTCGAACTATTCATGTGTCCTTCCTTCAAAAAAGCACGTCTCGACCTTCTGAATAAAGTACTCATACATATTGGTCCATGTCTTGAACACGGCTTTGATATTAACTATGCTTACCCAACCCAAGTTGCATCTACTTGGCTGAAGCAACTGGTTTGAAAAAGTCCACATGACTTGGATACAGGCATATAAACCTCTCAAAATCTTTAACACACCACTATTCTCAAGTCCTTCATTACAGATAAGGTGTTATTACACCCCAATCATGCATTTACTTCAAACCTTGTTGCCACCCATTGCACAGAAAAACCCACATAACTTACTGCGAGTCAAAACAGAACAGGTAGTTCCGATCCACTGAAAAATGGATTACTTCATTCTTGAATCATGAGTCTCTCTCTCTCTCTCTCTCTCTCTCTCTCTCTCTCTTGTAAGTATTGTGCATCTGGGGTCCAAGTGAACATTGTGTTGTATGCCAAGTAATATATCAAATTTTGCGATAGCAAAAGTATGACCTTCATAAAACCTACTTAGAAAGGTCAGCATAACTCATGCACAGCAAAGACCCACAAAACTCGCAGCAACTTAAGACAGTGCAGGTAGTTCTCCAGTCATCGATAAAAAGGTTTCATGGGTCACTCCCTCTCTCCTGTAAGTATTATGCATCTAGGTTCCATGTGAACATTGAGTTATCTCAAGAGGGCATGCATAACGCCAAGCAATAAATCAAATTCTAAAAAAGCGTAACATTCGTAAAACCTCCTTAGAAAGGTCAGCCTAAGAGTTCCAACTTAAAAAGAAAAAATACTTACCACAAACAACTATGACATGGCTGGTCAGGAGCAAGAACTTTATCTAGATTAGAGAAAAGAGCCTGCAAAGATGCATCCGTAAGCATCAAACCCAAAAGTTGGACACGTAAAAAAATTGATTATCAAACATACACCGTACTATTATCACAAAATCTTAAAATAGTTAGAAGCTTGTCCTTAACCAGATGTAAAGTTTTGCCCATTTCAGCAGAATATTCATTTGCTTTGGCAGGAAAAGGAGAAAAAAGAAGGAAAATCCAGAAAATGATAATTTTGTGGATTGTATTCTACAGAAAGGATCCATTCAATGGATTTGCAGGAATGACTTGTAGAGAATTCTCTTTAATTGTTGGCTACTTATTTCACATATTTGGGGTATATGGATAGGAATATAATGCCATGAAAATTTTGAACATTCATGCAAACCAGCATGACAGCAAATAGACACACATGCAAAAATCTCTCACACACAGAGACATGCAAAAATGGCACCATTTGCTAAATCTCCCAGACCACTTGGATTTAGACAACTGGGGGAGCAACATGGAAGATGCAATATATATATATATATATATATATATATATATATAAACAATATTCAAGCACATAAATAATGTATTCATCATTCATACTCATAAAAATGAACTAACAAACAAAATTACTAAATCATTGTGTTCAGGTCATGTTGCATACTTGTGACAATGTCCAGTCATGTCAACATGGGTGTAGCCATTGGCCTACCCAATGGGTCAACAGATGGATATCACATTCACTTTATCCATCTTGTAATCCCTCAGTCCTCTTTCTTTGTATATATAGGGGGTATGTCCCCTTTTGTGATGCATGAGCTTTTATGCTCTTAGGCGTGTTTGTCAGGTGAGGAATCCACTGTAGAAGTGAGTTCCTGATCCAGATTTTCAAAAAAAATGGGCGCTCCAGATTCCAGACAAACATGGGATCGAAATCCTGGATTGTGGATGGAAATCAAGGATTTCGATCTGTGGATTCAGATCCACCTGAGAGGGGTGCGATCTAAATCCTTGGAAAGTATTTCTGCAAAAGTTAGGGCTTCAAGCGATCTCCATTCATTGACCCTCAGAATGATGAAGTAGATGCAGATAGTCATGGGTGCCAGCAGGAGGCTGAAGTAGCGATTCTAAACTCCGGCCGGGACCTTCTTCTGACAGTAGAAGAGGAGGAATTCGTCCAAGAAAGCAAAACGGGCAACGAGATTCGGGATCAAGGGCAGAAGCGAGAGGCAGTCCATAAAGAAATCAGCAATACCCACTACAGAATAAAGGAGAAAGAGAGAGGAAATGGTGGAGTTCTGGAGTTGGAGGGTGCGATCGAAATCCTTGGAAAGTATTTCTGCCCGTTAGGGCTTCCAGCCATCTCCCTTCATTGACCCTCCAGAATGATGCAGCAGATGCAGACGGTAATGGGTGCCAGCAGGAGGCTGAAGTAGCGATTCTCAACTCCGACGAGGTCCTTCTTCTGATGGTAGAAGAGGAGGAATTCGTCCAGGAAGGCAAAAAGGGCAACGAGATTCGGGATCAAGGGCAAAAGCAGGAGGCAGTCCATAAAGAAATCAGCGGTACCCACTATGGAATAAAAGAGAAAGAGGGAGGAAACAGTGGAGTTCTAAAGTTGGAGGGCGAACCCAAGGTCATCTGAGGTCTCTAATGCCTTGAAAATCGGGACGAAGGAGTTCAGAAGAGAAAGGTGGCAGCGATCAGGGTCAGCTAGAAAGAGTAGAAGGGTCAGTTTTTGTCTGAGATTGAAGGAGCACGAGGAGCAATTGGTGCCCTAAATAGAAGTATCCAACTGCTACGAACCCTAACCCACCAAGGAAGGTTGTCAGGAACAAGCCCATTTTCTCCTTTTTTAGTTTCCCATATTTTAGTTTCCTGCCTTTTTAGAACTAGAGAATTAGTTTTCCTGCCATTTATTAGAAAGTGCAGCCTTCTCCCTTTATTGGTCTTGGAATGTTTAATGTTACAAACAGAGAGCTTTCCATACTTCTCCTATGATTGTTTTCATAGCACAGCTTCATATCATGTTCGATTCAATGATTTGCTTCTTCCCTTCTTGACCCAAGGTGGAATGAGATCAAAACATGTTGAATGGGTGCTTCCCTTCTTCCCTTATTTGTCTTGCCTGCAAAGACTATATTGCAAAGGTTGTGGTGAGGAGACAAGGAGTACAAGGCCGCCACAGTGGTTGTCTTCTCAAAAAATCATGTCCATGCTTTTTAACTTAACTACATAACATAACATAACATCACGTTTTCATGTTTCATCAAAAACGGGTTATTATAAAAGCTGGTTTGGAAAGGGATTGAATAAGTGAGCATGGGCTGCTCACATTTTCAGTCACAGTCTTGCTCTTTGTTTCTAGTTGCCTAACTCAGCTTCCTTTGTCCATTTGGCCTATTTCTATGGCTGTTTTGTTAATTCATTCATAGTTCACCAAGGTTCAATCTTTTTTCCACCAAGCTTCAACAAACACAGGATTGAAATCCATGATATTAAAAGCCAGGTCAAGCAAACACACCCTGTCTCTGGAATGGGGATGCAAATCCCTACTTTCCTGATTCCAGGATTAAAATCAGGATTTTGATCCCAAGATTTTAATCCTGGTGCAGAACGCCACCTTAGTGACTGGTTTTCTCATTTATGATATGTATATTAAGTTTTTCATCCATTGGTATATATAGCAAGTTATAGATTGAAACATATGATACATAAAATGGGTCAAGTTCAAAATACAGGTACTTGTATCAGGATCACCTAATACTGAACAGGTGGGACACCAAACAGCATTAAACTAGGGGCTTGTTAGCCTTATTGCACACTAGCAACAATCAAAGCAATTGATTCAAATAGGAGAATGGCAATTGTACCTTGAGAATACAAACAAGATTTTATTATAGCACATCCTCATAACCCTTTGAAACCTTAACATAATTCGGAAAGTAAACAAAAAAGGAATTTAAAATAACAAGCAATATTCATCTCAGGTTGTTTCATACCAAAAGCATATTTGAACGCTTATCACGCCTCCTAAACCCTTGTGAGACAAAATATGATGCCTGTGTGACACAGTCATATGAAAATCAGAACAAAGAGGTAGATAGTCCAAATAGTCTTATGACAACAAGAAAAGCTTGCCTACTTGAATGGGAAGAAGGATCTCCAAAAGTCCATATTTCCAAAGTAACCGCAAAGAAGCTTCTGCAGATCCAAATGCTAGCATATAGTTCATCTCCATCAGAAGCCTTGACTGCTTACACACACACAAATAGAGACAGAAAGGCAGAGAGAGAGAGAGATTAACGCTTAGCAAATGCCAGATTTGAAGGAAAAGAGAAAAGGCCAAAATCTATCTGGCATTCTACAACCTTGTCGAGTCTCAGTACCGAAGATGAGAAAAACTTCAGTGAGTTAGCTGTTTCTTTTGTAAATCGAAAGCCTAAACGAGCTGCTATCCTGACTGCACGCAAAATACGGGCTGCACATGGACAAAGGATATGAAAAACAGATCAACTAATGAGTGAAACAAAGGGATGACATACCCATGCATATAGTCTTGGACAGTGCCATCCCAAAGGGAAAAAAAAGGTCCTGACTTGCAGGAAAGGAAACTTACCACAATCCTCTTGAAAAGAAACATGAGCAGGAATTACTGTTCGGACCTAATAGCAGTTGGAAACACACAAAAAAAGGTGAAGATAAGGCTATTGTTAGCCAAATTAACAAAATTACTCAAAAAGCATTTAAGTTACATGCACACTTTAGCTTTTCTAATGTCTTCCATGCCACCCATGTAGTCATAAATAAGGTCAGCATATGGATCAAGCATCAATCTGCAAAACAAACGGCAATCGCATGAACTAAAATTCGTTCAGGTACAAAGAGATTCTGACCAGGCAATTAAAAGATGAAAAGCTCCTTAATTATGCAATGTAAGTTAAAACATCAATATTTAGACACTTGGCAACAACTTCCACAAGAAGGTTGTTACCCATTTATGGTGAAATCTCGGCCCATACAGTTCCTCCAGCGAGCATAATCACCTTCACTGTATCCAGGTGGCTTTGTGAAAAAATACTTGACTTCTCTAAAAGACTGCTTTCCAATAGTTCTAAAGCTTGATACCTGGTAGACAGAACAGCAACAAATTGCGGACAACTTCAGCAAATAAAACAAGCTCAGAGAAACTCAAGATCCCACCCTCCAGTAATATGGAAGTGGATATATAAATTTTTATATGGAAACACTATATGAATCTAACCGGGAATCATTTTCATATTTGTGAATGTCATCAGACAAAACTGAACTATTCTAACTTAACCAGACCATCCCAAGTCTTTGTATTTACTCAAGAACTCAGGTTCTTTATCAAAGTAGAGAATTCAATGAATTTAATATTTATTGTGTTGAACCATAAGCATACTTTGGTTCAAGAAATTAATTTTCTCATGTGTAACTCAATAGAAAACCTATCTTTCACTTGTGCTGTTGCTACCTATTCTTCATTATATTGAACATGATAATACCTCATAATTATTATAATCTCCTGAATGGTCTATATCCTCCTGTTTGCTGTGGGAAGATTTGTCTAACAAGAAATGTGAGCAAGAAACTCCTTGGATTTGGTGCAAAGCTTCTTGTTAGAGTTACAAATATAAGCATATATGAGCTGCTCATTGAGATTCCCTTTATATCTATGTTAGCATGGGAATACAATAACTACTTATGCATATATGAATCAATTGTCAGTCTAAATACTGTTTCTTTGTTTTGCTATTCTATCGTTTGATGATCCAGCCAAACTTGTCAAAATCAATTCTAGAACTTTTCCCATCACAAGAAAGCATTCAAGCAACACAAACCTCCACAACAGAATCATCAATATGTACGTGGCAAATGGGGAACCTTCTCCCAATAATCTCACACCTTGAGAACGTTTTTTTCACCTGTGAGCAAACAGAAAGGAGCATTTGAGAACAACTCATTTAGGAGGACCCACACCATCAAACTGTAGATTAAGAAGCACTTTGCTCAAAATTGAAATGATTGCAAATGAAAATATGCACATGGGCACAGAACTGTGTGCAGAAACATAGTCCATGGCTAAGCACAAACAAAGTGGTCCTAGTGCATGCACCCCTAGTCCCCTACATAAAACCAGAGTGCAATCCAATGCAAATAGAAAGAAACAAAAATACAAGAAACAGTAGGAAAGCAGTCCTTTATTTACCATGCAGTGGTAAAATGGTAACTACGACTTCATAGGAAACATGTCTGATGCACGCGGACTGTCGGACAATAGAAAGAGTTGCTAAAGGACAAAGGCAGGAAGCAAATGAAGGAATCAATTGTAGAAGCAAGGACCAAGAAGTAGGGGTTGAATGTGTTCCACTAATAGTTGCTACAGCAGGAGAAAGCAGTACACCAAGCAGACATTTTAAATTTCAGATGATTTTTAACTGGGAAGTGCTAAGAAGCAAAGCAATATTCAAATAAGGTAAAGTACTAACAAAATTATCACAAATAAGCAACGGTGAATTGGCCTACTACCCCATGAAGATTGCTGAACACCAAGGAAGGTGGTCAATGCAAGGACAGCAATGAGGAACCCCAAAAGGAGCCTACCCCTAGACCCGCATGCAACAAACAACAACAGACGTTCATTATGATGGTTGCACATGATAGTCGGCATGACGCATACTATGAAAGCCACAACTTAAAAGGCTGTCTACCCTATGTCAGAACCAAATCCCTCAAGTAAGCATTATCAATAGGGGTCCCTCCATTGGCTAGCTCAGTTGAACGTCTGATCTTGACCATAACTGAACAAAGAACAGGGACTAAAAACAGAAAATTGAAAATACAGAAATAAATAAATTTTACATAAAATAATGAAATACATATACACATACCACATATTTTTATATGATATCTTGGTACATGTTTTTACAATTTTACATATTTTAACAAGATCTAGTCATTATCATTGGTTACAAAACAACTACAAATATTCTATACTTGCTTACATATAGCCTGAGGTTGTCCCTCCAGCCTGCAGCAACAATTCGCCAAACTTGTTGTCAATTGGAATCAACTCTTAGATAACTATGTGTTTTGTTTCAGCATATGCATTTTTTTCTGTAGAACTAGAATGATTCAGGCAAGGCTCTAAGGCCAGTGAAGACAACCCTTTCAACTGAACCTGAAGGAGCTCTGGTTTTCAGGTTTGCATATGGTATTGAAGTTCCAGAAGTTTTTTTGTTTTAGCAGCCGTGGTTCAAATTTGATTCCAATGACATAACCAGGTGATTCAAATCCAACCCATTTACACTCCTTTCCAGAGGGATTGAGGACCATGTTGCCAGAAATCTTTCTCCATCCCAATAGATGTTTCGAGAGCTACAACAAGTTCTAGCATAAATAAAGGTAAAGTTCCTAATACATCATGGGTTTAGGCAATTATGACTAGCAATAACTTATTAGTCCATAAGTGATACGGCTAAAGGCGATTCTTGTTAACAATCTCAACATGTTAACCACCTATTGATTGTGTCTAGTATCACCTTGGTTATCAACCTAGTGATGGCTAGTTGGCAATCATCCAGTCGGCTGGTTGTGGTTAATGACTAGTTGACTGATTAGGTAAACTTTAGGTCTTCCATGCATTTGTTAGTCTCTCTCTCTCTCTCTCTCTCTCTCTATGTATGTATGTGTGTGCGCGTGTGTGTGCATGTGTGACTTGGTTTAATAAGCCTCAATTAGCCTTTTTACTACCTTGGCCTACCTGTCTCCAACTTACGACTTCAACAAACTTAGTGTATCAACATCATGTTAACATTGGAAAAGACTTTTCTCAAGACTCAAAACACCTAGTCGAGCAACATCAACTTCTGCCAAAAGGCCACTACCTTTATTTTATTTCAAACCATTAACAAGACCAATATGCAACAAAAAGATGTAATGAACCAAGTCAGCAGTTTGTAACTTTGTACGCACCATAGGACCACAGCAAGGGAAGTTTTAGCGTGCAATATTAACAATGTATAGGACCCAGATTGTTGCTGTGCCCATCTGAACCTCAGAATGCCTTTTCTATATTTAAGAATGTTACTTAACACCAGTTTAAATGCATTGTAATGACAAAGCTACAGCCTACAAAGGATCCACCAGCACTTTGAACTATTAAACAAGCAATAATCCGCAAATGGCATTTCCACTATAACTGTTTAATGCGTTCTATCATTCAATGAAAAGAAAAGTAGAAGAAGAATATGAAATAAAACTTCAGAATAGTAGAAACTGAACCTCATGAAGGTCAGCTGAAGTTATAACGTCAAAATCCTTAGGGACTCTCTTCAAAATAAGATCTCTTACGCAGCCCCCGACAAGATAAACCTCATATCCTGTATGGTCAAGAAGAAACTGGAAAAAACATTACATTCAGAAAAATAATATTACAAGCTAGACCAGACGAACAAAACACTCCAACAAACTAAATATGTCAAAAGATGCACCCGCATCAATGACAACGTGCTCTCGCCTTACAAAACAGACGAGAAGCAAAGACATAGTCACTAGGTACCAAATCACGAAAAGAAAACAACAATTACTCGAATACTACCAAATAGGCATCCAACCACACTACCTTTCTTTCTTAGTTGATTGAGCACCACTCTCGTCGGCTTTGCAATCATCGATGTCCTGACCCCGAGCTCCTTCGTGCTCAATTTCTTCCAAACTGGAGCACTCACACCACCTAAGAATCCGGAAAAAGAAGAACGAACCTCAAAACGCCAACGGAACAATCAAGAGGCATATCACCAACTCCCCAACACAACGACCCACCGCAATCGCATCCGCAATCAATCTCATTCGGAATCAGAACGAAAACTCACCGGAAGGCGAATCCGTGCCCGTCGTCGTTTCCGTGCGGAGTCGGCCGACGCCTTCGACGGCCGCCGCAGTCTCCGTCCCAGCAACGGTCTCAACCATCGCAGTATGGCGAACCTACAGAAGCAGGACTTCGACGGTGAAGAGGAAGAGAGCAGAAGGAAGGAAACAACTCCCGGTTGGGAATTTGGGAAAGAACAAAACCGACCTTTCGGGCACAGTACACAAGCGGAGGGCGGAGAGCGAAACTGGACTTGCAGGCAATCCCCAAACACGTGAACGCCATTTCCCGAGCTCGGCTTCACCATGAACCAAACCCCTAATGGCTCGCTGCAGTCGCGGAGGATGGGAAACGAAATTCCCGGGAAATCAAAATGCCATCCGGAGGGAAACCCTAGCGACGGCGTGGGAAAACAGGATCGAGCAAGGAAAAATCTCCAGGGGAAATATCCCAGCCCGACCCGTCCCGTCCAGATTAAGAGACAAAGGCTTATTACCGTCTTCTGGTGATACCGAAAGAGAACCGTCCATCTTCACTCATCCGACGGCAATCTGCTGGCGAAGTGAAGGTGCGAAGTTTTTCAATGGGGCCCGCCAGTCGCTTTTGGTGGTCAAAGTGAACAGTCGTGTTATTAGCTGACGGATGATAAAGATCCGTTTCACCGTTGGTAATGATAATGGTTAAGGATATAATACAATATTTCATTCGGACTTGATCCAAGAAAAGTTGCGTCCATGCTTGGCTCAAGCAAATATGGTACGACTTTCTCTTAGACAAATATCTGCTGTATTTTTCCATTCAAATTCGAATCTGGCTGTGATGCAAATTAAACAATATATGAATGATCGACTATGGTCATACAACCATAACAATCTCATGCGACTTAACAGACTTGAGTGTGAGTCCGAGGTGTGAGATTTAGAGACTTGAGTGTGAGTCCGAGGTGTGAGATTTAGAGAAGACAGAAAGGTTGTGTTTGATAACCTAGATCCAATCGGGGTCGCCACAGATTAAGAGTTAACACCAGACACCGACACAGCCCTAGTGTTTTGTTGGGAGATGAAGGGCCGGTAGGAGGGCTTCAAGTTTCACTTGATAATGGGATGCTTTTCCTAATTATTCAAACGTAAGATCCTATAATGACATGGTGAATGCTTACTAGTTGAATTAGACAGACCTCAAATGATGTTAGAATAACAAATGATGCTTCTCACATAGGGCTTAGTTTCACTTTTCTCAAGTGTGGTCTTAGTTGAAGGCCAAGCCATGAGATACATGGAAGCTGGGGTGGAGCTAGGAATGTTATACTACGGAAGTCGAATTATAGTTTCAAAATTTTAACGGAGATTGAAATATAATTTTGAACATTTTTATATATAATAAATGAAATTTTTTAAATGTACATTTTTTTTTAAGATTAAGTCCATAGGTCTGCCACCGAGCTTTTCAAAGGCGAGACAAACATCGAGATGATTTGAGTTATATCACATGTTAATGAAAAAAGAAATGATCATTGGGAAATCTTAAAGAGCTTATATAAAGATTTGGGAGTAACAAAAAAACAACCTAACTTTTTTGTGTTGTTAAAAACATTGTTAACCTTTAGCAGTGGTATTTAAGAGATTCACAAGTTTTTTTTTGTCAAATAATCTAATTACATTAGTAAAAGTTACAAAGTCGTCCTCTATGGAAGGCTTGCTTATAAACATCGATTAATATTATTTAAAGAATGTAATGGAAATTAATGAATTCAAAATAAGCTTTTATTGGGGGCATTCAACTCATTCTATCTCACCCTACTGTGCATTTATCTATGTGTTTGTGCACTTTTTCTAAGACAAAATTTTGGAAATTTCAGTTCTAAACCTTTTTGGAGTATGATCAGTAAAACCCTTAAGATGTATTTAGCTCCTAGCTCATCTTGAGAAGAATGCATGGCTTGCGCAAGAAGATAGCACTCAGACTCGAGATGCCAACGTCCTCCTACCAGTTGCACAACCTTTGATTTCGGATGCAATCCTGTTGGGCAGGGGTAGAGCCAGAAATTTTTCATGAAGGGGCCAAATTAAAGTTTTTAAATATTGACACGGGTTGAAATATCATTTTTCAAAATTTTTATATAAGACAAGTAAATTTTTTTAAAATTTACATGTAATTGTTTTTGAAAAAAAAAATTGAGTGTAGGGCCAGGGCTCCCTTGGGTCCGCCCCTGCTGCTGAGAGATGTGGCTCTCCACATTTACCAATATTTTGCTTACACTTTTGGAAAACATGTTTATGGAAGGACTTCAGATGAGTGGTGGAGCTAAAAATTTCTGGTTGACGGACACTAATTGAGTGCTCAAATTTATACTTTTAAGGGACGCCAATATGTAAATGGCAAAACAAAAACTATGAGGTATCAGTATATAAATAACTATTTTGTGTGGGATTATGTGGGCAGTTGCCTGCACATGCCTCCACCTGCTTCCACCACTGTTTTTGGATTGATCAATCTTCCAAAAGCAAATTCTATCATCCAGAACTGCAGAAAAAGTGACTGGTCATGGACCAAGCCTTGGCCAAATCAACTAAGTTTTGTCCAACTTGATGCGCGGATGCTTACGTCTTATAGCTAATATATGACGTCGAATATACTGAATCCAGTAGGAGCATACGTGTCGTAATCTGATTCGGAATGGGATTCCGACAAACATCCAGAATTGTATTGCTAATTTTTGTATAAGGTTCAATGGAGGGCCTCTTGTTGATCTTGAGTCTTCTTGTACAAATTCAGGTGTGAAACCACAAATCAAATCCAACAATTTAGCTAAGCCTTATTCAATGCTTGAGCAAATCAGACTAACCAATGATCAAAGGGTCAGATATCCCAACCTAATCCAAAATGTGACTATCTTAATAACTTGACAGATCCAGATCCCTCTCATACTGATCTTATATCACCAAAGTTGTTGATTTGTCATATATAGCATGGTAGGAACTAAAGCTCAAAGATCCTGATGGTTCCATTTCTGAACACAAGAAGAGCTGAGCTGTACTCAAAATCTGGGTGGTGGGTCTGAACCTGATTTCATCTTCGCCGAAAGTGGGTGCAGTTCGGACTCTTTCCAGTCAATTTGATGTCTTAAACTGTGAAAACTTGCAAGAACTGTGGTTATCCATCCATGTACATGTCTAGAAATGTATAATGACAGGAATTGGCTAATTATAAGCCGTAATCAGATGTAATGATCATATGAGATTACAATTCGGATTGGAATATTAAAATGTCGAAAAGATCCAAATCCAAAATGTTGGCAATCTTTATAAGTTGAAGGATCCATGGAAGTTCTTATGAACAATAATCAGATATCAATAAGATATGTAGAACTCGAGAGAGTATTTACTTAATTACGTATGATCAGTATCATTTTTTTTTTTCCAAAATTGAATAATGCTACAGATGATCAAAGACAAATTATCTCAACACTACAAAAAAAAAAAAACGTGGATTCACGGACGCGTGAGAAAAAGGCCGTCGGTAGAAGTCCCATTTTAAGTTCCTTAGAATCTGTAAGAGGAATCCATTGTTGCAAGGTCAAAGTTGGTGTACTTTCTAGAATGCAAGTATAGTTTGCAGTTTAGCAATTAAATGCCCGCCGATATTCAACCGATTATGGAAGATGTATCAAGGGACAGACAAAAGGAAAAGAAAAAATGGACCTAATAACGGAAACAAAGTGATCAGAATTAGTTGGTCCTTATAATTGTATGGGCTCTCAACTACAATATTTCTAAGGTGGGGCTAGCAGAAGATGCACCAGCCACTTTGTTTCAATCATCTAAATAACTTCCATGATTTCGCGACAAACATACCAACAACCCATTTGTTTCAGCATATCAGTATCTCAGCAAATGCTAAGATGGCAAAAGAAATCCTTGTCCTTCACTCAATCTAGTTCTTTTTTTTTTTTTCAGAAAAGGTGTGAGACTGATAAGTATGGGGTCAGCATGAGAGGTGATAAGCAGTAGTGGCGGAGCCACATGGTGAGTGGTGTGGGCAACTGCCCACACCAGCTTCACAAAGTTTATTTGCTTTTACATTAGCAATTTGATATATATATATAAGTGCCTCTAAAAGCATAAAACAAGTTTATTTGTTTTTACATTAGCAATTTGATATATATAAGTGCCTCCAAAAGCGTAAAACATATTGAATTAGTGCCCACACCAGTCAAAATTTCTGGCTCCGCTAGTGGTGATAAGCGTGAGCTCGGCCGCCTTGCCATACAAGAACAACATAATGAGAAAGCTCAAGCAACAGAATGGCGCGGTCATGACTTGATCTAGGTTCTTCAACTTGACACCCTTCACATTACCTTGTTACCAGGCCGGCTCGGACCCGAAAGTTTTTGTTTTCGGTCTTCTTTTTCTTGATGTGATAATATTTAAATGCCCATGTCTCAGAGAAGCGCCTAGAGGAGATTCTAGAAACATAGACCCGAATGTCTCAGTACTTCATACAAGACAAACAACCAGTTTACATAAGTCAAGGAGATAGACTCAAAAGAGTTATCCCACTTTTCCTAATTGGCCTCAGAAAATTCTAAAAGTTTGTGATATGCGCATCAAAATCAGCTAGATCTCTCTCTCTCTCTCTCTCTCTCTCTCTCTCTCTCTTATCTTATATTAATAAAAGGCTGCCTTTGGTTGGTGGGTAGAACAAACAGCTAATGAAAGTATTGTAACGAAGAAAACAACAACAAGTTAAGATGAATAGTTGAAGATCTAGAAGAGAAAAAGCCTTCAGAGTTCCACCAAATTATATTGGTGAGCTGTGTTCCATATACTACTAGAGGTGCTCCTTTTTTACTTGGCCTGGAGAAACCGACGTTCATTTGCCTTGTAATTGTGCAGCATGTATCATGCATTTAAGTGCTCACGCCTCTTTCGATTGACACCAACGTGCCGCACGCTAGACATATATTTTTTTTGTGCACAATTTTCTTGAGAACATCGGTGTCCACATAACCAGCTAGCTTCGGGTCCAACTGTCTCTCATACTCCCTAAGATTACGTTTAAAACATGATTTTTTCAGTAAAATTTTTAAATAGGAATCAAAAGCAATCAAAATTAGACCTTCATGAAAAGATCTACATGAAAAAATTGTTCTCTTGGAGGATGAACATTTAACATGTGATCTTTTTGTCTTTCTTTTCGGTGGTCGATAGAAGTCCAAACTCAAAGTTGAATCTTGTGTTTACCAAATAAAAATTTGACTTGGGTACATAAGAACTGATTTTTAAGTATAATCAGGTGGGATATTATACCTTATAAGATTCATTTTAAGACTCATTTTCTCGTTCAGGTTACCTGAACCCCATGCTAAATCTGCGCCAATTTGTACTTTCAGATCTTTTCTTCCTTGCTAGAGAACAATGGGTCTTGTTTTAGTTAGGTAATCAGATTTTACTGGCTCATTTGCATTTATAATAATAAAGAAACCATTCCTCGGGTTCCAAGAACTAAAAACACATGCTTAATGTGCTCTAACCATGGTTGCTTCCCCAAAAATGTAAAACTCTTTACTAATGTTTTGTGTTTGTCTCCAGCTGGAACTTTATGCCGAACTAAAGTTCCAACTCTACGATAAAGTTCCATGTATTCAAACGGGCCTTAACGCACAAGCAAAGTAAAGCTTTCCTTGCTAAGGACTGGCGATAACAGTTTGAATTTATGACCAACCACTTGCTGGTTACACATGTAATAAGAATACTTTCCAAAAACACCTGCTTACAAATGCAATTATAGACCATATTTACTTTGATTCATAAAGTTTGAAAAGCAGCTATCCAATCATAAACCATCTTTATGACATTTTAATTTTAGTCAACATACTATTATACGTGAGATCCTCCAACTCCTATTCTCTGCAAGAAAAAGAGATGAAAGAAGAAACCAAATTGAATCATTTCATGGTGCCATGAGCATATCATGGCCCTACCATCATCGCATGAGCATATGCATGATCAGCTTCATGCACGGTACTAAAACACATGCATGACCAACTTCATGCACGATCATATCCTACCATCATCACATAAACACATGGATGATCGAATCAGGGGATAGCCATACCATATCCTTGCTGCGTAAGCACGATGAGCTTCTCGGACAGTACTCATCGCCTACCATCATCACATGAATACATGCATTACCAACTTCATGCACAATCAGATCATCACATAAACACATGGATGAGTGAATTCATGGATAGCCATGCCATATCCTTGCCCTTTTCTCTTCTGTACAAAAGAAAGCGAACCAGAATCTGAACTGCGCAGAATGGCCATTAGTGGTCCACTAGTCCATGGCTGCTCTCTATGTTGACTGTCAACAAGAAAGGGCGTTGGCATCTTTCCAATGCAGTGTAGGTAGAAAGTGAATTAAGTACCGGTAGATGTATATTTAATGTATTTGTCAGAAATCATACGAGGGGGGTTTGGTCCAATATCGGTTGCTGCATTGTTGTGTTGCAGAGATCTGCTCTCTGTTCGTACCACATGTGCAGCGAGAAAGCTACAAAAGGAAACAGAATCCATGCGTAATGCCCACGTTGTAATAATCTTCTTCATCAAAGGCCGGCTGTTCTGGCCGTGCCAACTTGTTCTCTAATGTATCGTGATGTTTCACATGGCACGGCGAGAGATAGAGAGAGAGAGCAAAAGAAATAAAGCAATATGACGTGCCTATGAGTGGGACTTTCTTAGTTTGAACACTAGTCATCTAAACATGTGACAATTTGTAACAAAGTTGAGTCACCTGTTACAAAATCATGAGAGTTTTTCAAAGACTTATACAGTAGGTTCTTAACATAGTTGTCTTGATTTGTAGTTTTTTCGAGTTGGAACCAAAACTTTGAGGGGCAGTTTGAGATCCGTCACACCAAAGGCTCGAGCTCGGGTCTGGGTTGAGCCGCTACACAGTTTACCATCCATATTAGAGTTGCATGAAAATTTAGTTAGGCAATTAAGCAACTAATCTAACTCTTAAAAGCTTGGATACGCCAACGAGTGCAGAATCATAATATCATATGTAGTTACTTTATGTTTCATGTTTACATGCAAGACAGAGAATGGAGGAAAGTGGGATTTGTATGTCTCTTACTTCTTCACCAAAAGAAATCCATTAATCCTCAGTGGTGCAAAAAAATACGTCAGCAAAGAGGGAATAAGCGTCACCAAAAGTTTTACTGACGCTGCAATTCCTGTGCAGATAGAAACGCCACTGAAAGGGACTTGTGAAAAGTGACAAGGTGAATTATTGACCAAGAGAAAGGTTATCCTACTAAGGTTCATCAATATCATGCAAAATTTCTTCTACATTGAAAAAAGAATCAAACAAGTTCTATTTAAAACTCAATACAATTATGTACTAATTCCCTTAATTGCTCCAAGAAAGTATTTTTTTCTACCAGCAAGCTTGCATTAAAGGCGACATTGTTCTAGTTCTTGCGGGTCATGGCATCGAGAACTTACGTAATAAAAAATTTACGTTGTTGGATGCGTGACTATAGGTATGACTAGTGGCATAGTCACATATTGGCAGGAGTTGTTTATTTCTTTATTTTTATATAGAAACCTTTAAATATTTGCTGATTTATGTATATTATTGTACATTAAATTTTGAAAACTTTTAAATTAATGCCACTCAGCCAACTTTTAGATTATGACAGGTAAAACCAGCTGGCAATTCTCAGATGGTGTTTCTTGAGCTGATAATTATCAATCATCTTTTTCATTACGACACATGGCCGTGCTCCATAAGGAGGAGACTTGCTAGCTAGCAAGATATATACACAACCTTGAGTTATTTAAACATGTCTCCCGTTTTTTTATATCACACCACACTTGGCAATGCTACAGTTTCACGACACATGAAAATTGCAAGGCGATCTTACCTGGCAAGTTGACAGGCCTGGGGTTTTACTATTAACCAGCAGCTAAATATGCATTTTATATATATATATATATATATTAGAAGGTACGTGAATGGCCAAAAGCATGTGATTCAATGAACCGTGGGCTCATCCAACACATGCTTGCTATGCGTAATACTATTGAAACACACACATATACATACATACACTTATATATTGTTCATGTATATTATTGAAACACACAGCGTTTGACAAAGAAACACCCCGCATTGTATAATATCGGTCAGTATGTCTAATCACACCTTCCCAATGCATTGCGCATTGCATTAAGTGGTCATGCTTTGAATGGCTGGAGAATTGTAGATCCTAGAGAGATGTATCTGTGCATGTGTGATGAGTAGGTGTCCTAATTCCTAAATGCTAAATCAATTAAGAATGACACGTTACGTTAAAAGTATTCATGTTCACAATTTATTAAAAAAAAAAAAGAAACAGAAAATAAAATTAAATAGCCAAAATGCCATGGAATTTTTTTTCTCTTAACCATTGGTTTGTGGAGCACATCCACAACTCTCTCTCTCTCTCTCTCTCTCTCTATATATATATATATATATATATATATATATTCTAAATACAAATAGGAATTCAAGCACGCTGCTTACCCACACATACACGTTTGTAACTATTTCTCACGCTGAGAGGCGTACAAGTTCTAAAACTAAGGTAACTAATCCCTTTTCTCCCGGAATACTGCCGAAAAAAGTTGGTACGGTCAGCGTCGTTTACGGAATTGTGTCACAGAGAGAGATTCTTTGGTTGCGCAACTAAAATCTATCCAGTTACGAGATTGCAGTTCAAAATTTTGACCGTAAAACATAATTCTCTCCTCACAAAAAGTGCCTTTCTTTCAAATCGATTCCTTTCTTCTCAAACAAACAGACAAGTTTATGTACATATATAACTTCACAGACAAATATTTAAACGAGACAAATACTTTTGTTAAGTAGAATCCCTATGAAGATATTACTTTTATTATTATTGTTACTAACATTTGGATGAATTGAAAAAGTATTTCACCACCCGAGACAGAGCCGGAGCCACTCCATCTTTTATTGTTGTTATTAGCATTTGATAAGTATTTTAATTATGATTTAGTAGTGAACCAAAGTTGAGAGTCTACGCCCATGTTATGACGTTTTAGAAACTGTTGTGTTTGGCCAGTGTGTGTGCATTTGGTCGGCCTACATACGATCATTTCGTGAATCTTTCTTTTTTTTTCTTTTACCTTTCTGGAGAATATATATATATATAACACAGTTATTAAGACCGAGGAGTCATATGATAGACCGGCAGACTAACAACCACGTTCCTATCAAACAGGACAGAGGGCCATCCCTCACATTTACTCTCTCTCTCTCTCCATATATATATATATATATATATATATATATATATATATATATATATATATATATATATATATATATATATATATATAATGTAGTGCTTGTCTACTGATTTAATTCACTACGATTGCTAATTTGTACATATAATCCAGTTTTGATCTAATAATTCAAGTTGTTTTAATTCTCCCACCATCTTGAGCTCTATCCAATCACGGATGCATGAGTGTGATTAAATTGTGCTGTGAGACGGGAGGATTTCTACATCCAAACCTGAAGAGAAAATCCAGAAATCCTGTGTGAGTAAGTTAGCCATTTTGTCTATAAGTCGGTTGTTTGTTTTTCATCTCTATTCAAAGAAGCACTCAAAATATTGCAGTTTGTTAGCTTCAATAAGTATATTCAGAAAATTGATGCGATGAGATTTTATAACATAATCCATCCAAACACTTGATTTTTTTTTTTGTTTCTGGGGTTTGTCTAAAAATCAGATTTTGCAATTTTTTCAAATAAACAAATTTGTACGATCTGATCGACCGCAATTCTATCGTTGAACTATTGAGAATCCAGTTCACTGCCCAGTAACCATATATATATATATATATATATATATATATATATATATATATATATATATATATATATATATATATATATATATATATATATATTATTATGAGATGGCTAAATATTTACTACTGGTCACTAAAGAGCATCATAAATTCAAACCATCATTAAAAATACTATAAATCATTGCTATGTCATAAACACTTGTAGCATAATACTTTTAATAGCAGTTTTTAAATATTGAGTCATCCAGCAACATTCAGCTATGAGTCGAATGGAACACAAATTTCACCCAATAATCTCATTTAAAAAACTTTCTTTTTTCATTAAGATTCTAAGAATGATGACACTATCTGCTTCTGCTAGTTCAAACTAACCTGAGAAAACAAAAAATATTTTACGTGAGTGTTGTAAAAATCAGTTTGTGAGCTGCCAATTTTCTGATCCGCCAATTCAACTGAATTGGTTGTAAATCATTCACAAATAGTAAAAAAAATATAATAAAAAAGTATATAACAAGTAACTTAAAATAATTTTTTTAAATATTTCAAAAAACAGTTGCAACCATAGAATCGAAGGTCTGCCACTAAAGAAAAAAAAAAAATCACTCTTTTTTCAAATATTTTTTGTGAAGAAAAGCCCAAAAGCCCAGAGTTTGAGCAATCAAAGGGATCATTTTAGAGAGAGAGAAAAATTGGGAGATCGGGTCGGCGTTAAATTGGGGACACGAAAAATATACCTAATAAACTGTTTATAAACAGTAAATAAGAACCGATAAAATAATTTGGACACGCAAAGGGGCAAAAATACAAATTATTTCCCCTATTGGCCGGTGGGACCCACCCGATAATAAGTGCTGGGTGTTTCTCTCGGCATGCAGAAATGGGCAATGAGCGCTACAGCTGTGTTTGAGGCTTGAGGCCGAAGCAGCTCCATCCCCCTTTTTTTTCTATTTATAGACACAAACTGCTTTAAAGAAAGACTGGTCGGCAAAATCTATTAATTATTTCACTTTTTTCAAAACTTTATAGTTTGTTTACCAATTTAAAGTTAATTTTAATTTAACATACCTATGTTTGGTTAGATGTTGTCAGATGACTAAAAATTTAAAAATATAGAACTCAAAACATCATCATATATCTATACCCAAGATATTAGAATTTCAAATATATATATATATATATAAATACACACACTGTTGGGAAGGGGGATGGGTCAAACTTGATGTGCTCTTGAGTATGCAACCCTCAAACCGACAAAGTCCTTTGTACCCGATCTAATCCATTTGCAATCCGAAAGAGTAAAATGTATGTAGAATACTCTTAATGAGCCGAGTCGAGCCAACCCAAGCTAAACACTTGTTTTTTTCGGGGCCGGCATACGGAACCCATTTTCACAAGTTTGCACAAGCCCTTTAAAGCATACATGAGTTGAGGCACAAGTTACTCACCAATCAAACCCCAACCAACTCCCAATGTCAAGCCCTGCATTAACTGATGCCCTTCAATGATGGCTCATCATTCAGCGCCCTTCTTTCCTTTGAAGAATTGAAGTAAATGTTTGGCATTGAAGAAAGAAAGGACAACATGCTTCAAACAAATTGCGCTCCAATTTGGATGTATGTGCTCAAGGACTTGCATCTGATGTGGGAGAAGCAACCAAGATAAGTTTTGGACCTCAATTATGCTTCACTGTTCTTGAATCTCAATAATGGGGAGTTACCATGATCTGCTCAGCTCCAACTCTTCTAGATTAAGACAGTGATACTGTACTAGCTGCAAAAAAAAGTTTGCATAGTGAGCTTTTTGGATGAAGTGGTTGTACTTGCATCTGGTTATTAGACAGAGACATCACACTTTGCAGAAGCTTGGGTAGTGAATGTGATATGCAGAACAGTGAGGGGACAATCAGACTGCAAGAGGCTAACTGTGTTGACAGATGATGTGTCAAGAAAAGTGGGAAAGAAAGGCAATCATGCATGTGGAGCGAACAGTAACAGCCTCTCATTATGTGATTAATTTTGACATGCTAATGAATGTGAATGAGCTGCTGCCCAAGTTCTGATCTGCTCTGGAAATTGCAGGAGAGTTAGTTGCTACCACTTTCTTCATAGAAATCAGTAGAAAAGAAATGAAAAACAAGAAAAAAAAAACTTATTTCTTGGCCTAATTGGCAAACTTGGGTGGGATTATATTTTTTCTACAAAATTCTCCTATAAATTAAGATATTGGTAGTTGGCACACATGGTTGCAAAAGATTGAATGACAAGTAGAAAATAACACCTTTCATGGCAAAATCAGAAATCTTGGGAAGCTATTGATACACTTGGAATTTTATAATTGGGAAGAGCAATTCATAGGTGATATTTTGCAAACATGTTTAGGCAGAACAGTTATGAGTGATCAATTCAGGAAACTGCGAATATATTTGACTAAGTGAACCATGCGTGGTAGGTATGAACATGCCGTTGTCTTCAGTATTGGAACAAGCTTTTCCAAATGCATGGAGACTGTTAGGGATCACACTGTTCATTATGAACACTAATGTCATGTATCCGCTTGTTCTATCACGTCAACATTAATATCTTGTGAGATGTCATCCCCTCATGCCTTAATGTGCCAGAAAAGAAGAAGGTTTCTCTCTCATTATATATATATATCCTCTTGCTTCTTTTTAACACTTATTGATCGGCTCAATTTCTGTAGGCGTTTCATATAGACACCTAAGGGGCAAAAGCAGGTCTAATTTTAGCGTGCCATATAGACTATGATTTTTTAGAGAAATTTGTAAGTAAGTACGAAACTTTCGCCTTCATCTAAAGAAGGGTCTCATTTTTCTCAGTTTTCTAAATTTCTTGATCATACCAGCCTACAGTTTTCCCATGTTCTTGATAATGAACAACTCATATTGAAGCTCTGCGTATTAGAAAAGATTTTTATTTCTAGGTGCTTTCAAGTCTTTTCTTCTATGTATTGTCCTTGTGAGAAAAAGAGAAACATACACATGGTACTCACGTTTACTTATGTAATTCAAGAGAAAGGAATTACTGTCTTTCATTTTACTTTAACTGAGATCTTAACCTTGTTTGGAATATGATGGCAGAAAGGGTCCCTGTTGGGCAGTTGTCCTGAAACACTGTCCTCTATCAGGAAACCCAATAAACCTGTCTTTCCAAGAACTACAGCAAAATGGTGGTCCTTCAAATGTAAGTTCCTCGAAATTTTTATCATTTTGTTGGTGTGCGCTTCTGAAAATCATGAAGGTGCGGTAAGAGAGAGAGAGAGAAGAGAGAGAAAGAGTTTTGGCAGTATATTTGCAGTCCCCATAAATCATGAGTAGTCTTTTCTGTCTTTGACTCAGAGACCTCAACAAGATTCTATCGAGATTTTTCTGGTGAATTTATGGCTTTGTTGGCATTTTGACTTGGCTTCGCCTTATAGTTATGCACAGTTCCCCAAGAGATCAAGCAATGAATAAAAAGGTCGGAGAAGAGTGAATGGTTGCTTCAAACCAAAGCCTGTTTTGCTTAAGCGGTCGGATGTTACGGGGCTGCTGCTTTTAAGGAAGTTCTTTCTCGTTGCTCACTAGCGGTGAAGGGAGAGAGAGAGAGAGAGAGATTGTAAAAGAAAGAAAGAGAAATTCTTTCTCAGAAGGGAAAGGGCTAGCTGAGTTTAGCTTCATTTAATCATTCGTTAAAAGAATACAGAAGGGCTTCTTTTTCAGTGCTTTTTAATAGATCTGCTTACTCCTGTGATGGTACCCTTCATCGCACTGCTCTTCCGTAGGCCTGTAAAGTTGCTTTTATACTCTCTCTCTCTCTCTCTCTCAACTGTAGAGACCAACGAGAGAGAGAGCCGTGATGCGTTACACAACTTCACACGAGTCTCTCTCTCTCTCTCTCTTTATATATATATATATATATATATATATATATATATGCTTTAGGTGTCGGTATTCTTGCTTTCAATCAAAAGTTTATCAATGAATAATTATCATTATTTCGCAAAAAAAAAATCAATACAAATAATTTCGATTTATTGAGTTAGCTGTTAGCAGACTTGCCTTTGTACTGGTGAGGATGCATTGAGATCATTACAAGTGAAAAATAGCTATTTTAACAGTAAATATAGGTGAAATGAGTGGTGAGCAACTCCCTCTCTCTCTCTCTCTCTCTCTCTCTACCCATGAGAAGTTCTTCAGCAGGCTTTGAACTGAGCGGGAATTAAACCGCTTTTCCACAGCAGAATGCTACTTAAGCAGCGTCAAACACGTTCCTTGCTCATATATGGATCTAAGCGGTTCTGACCTATTCCGAATTCATTGTTTATCCGATCCAGTCTGATGCAGTCTTCCAGGTTCAGACTCAAAGTCCAGCTGAATTTCTAAATCCAACTCTAACTTTGACATGATCCGACTTTTATATGTAATTGCGGTGGGAATGTCCTTCCTTGTTGACTCAGACTCAGTTCTCATTCAATCACTTGAAATCCAAGCCTAAATTCAAGAAATATTTGGATCTTAATTTTTTTTTATCAAATCTCACACCCCACTTGTTCAAAATCCCCCCGCTCTCTTTCTATATATATATATATATATATATATATATATATATATATATATATATATATATATAGAGAGAGAGAGAGAGAGAGAGAGAGAGAGAGAGAGAGAGAGAGAGAGAGAGAGAAATGGTAGACCGTAGAGGGTCCTTGAGCTCCGAAGCAGAATTTATTGATACAGTGAAAGGAGTTTAATTGCCTGTAGCCTGCGGATGGAAGCCTTTTCTCGCTTGTACGCAGGCGTGTCGGATGTTTCCTCTGCCCTTTCTTGGGGTTCCAACCCGCCCAATGATCTGATTTCACTCCCCAAGTTTCTATTTAGTTTCCAGAACACACTTTTTGTTGTTTTTAATGAATTTATATTCTTCATTTTTTTTTATCTTGTTGTTGGTGAAAGAATGGTGTTTCGTTCAACTAGTAAAAAGCAATCTAACAAGTTAATGAAATTACGACCCCATTTTGAGAGATGAGACGTGCTTTAATCATTAATTTTAGTTTTGGGAGACGAATAATGAATACCAATGTGTTGGTTTAATTGGGAAGAAAAAGAAGGGCTTCTTGGCGTCATGCTAATATTCTTTTTGATTGTTCCAATTTTATCTTTGAAGAGAACACTTATTAGTACAATTAATAAAAGAACAATTCACTTTTTATGAAGATCACGGGCAACCAGTGAGTTTGGTGCGTCGGATCAGTGGTTGGTAGGCAGTTGGTTCTTGGTTTGAGTGTAACCCGAAGAAAAAAAAGTTTCTCGATTAGAATGCAATTTTTTTAAAGTAAGACCCGAATAAAGAAAAGTCAAGATATATACACGATTTCACCAAAATGTTTAGAAACTCTGGTAAAATATGTGTTTAAGACAGAGTAAATGAAAACTGTTAGCCAGTGGCGGAGCCACATGATGGCTGCCTTACAAAATTAGTTTAATATATATATGTTAATGTTTTGATATATTTGATTGTTATACATATATATGCCCCAAAAAAATTAAAGATATTGAATGAGTGCCCCTACCAAAAAAAAAAAGGCTCCGTGTTAACCTATGTGTTTGAGTATGCTTTTGCACACACACTTGTCTGCATGTCGGTTAATATATTACCAATAATCTAAGGTTAAGCACAGCCCTACCAGTTCATGCAAAGAGGCACACTTAAATGATGGTAAGTAAATGATGTTCTTTAACTTAAATGTTTTAAGTTCAAACTCTATCTAAAGGATGGAGCTCTTGCTGGCCCTTTCTTGTGACTGTTGGCTTTAAAATGTAGGGTATCCAAGTTGGTGGTAGATGTTAATGTGACGATAAATGATCATACAAATATTTCTTTTCTGAAACTTCTACAAAGGCAAAAATAACAAAATGTACGGATTTATTAGCCAATACAGCACTTATGTATTCTCAACCTTTAGTTTCAAACCGATTGGCCTTTGGGCCTCAATAAGGCTATCTATTTACTATTGCTTTTGAATGTCTCAAAAGAAAGGTGCATAGATTTCAATTATTTCGATTTTTTTTTTTTTTCGTTACGAGGAAACTACTCCGAGGCTGAGAGATTTTGTTACTTGTTCAAACCCTAAGGCTAGTATCCCCGCCTTCAAGGTATATGCTTGTTTAGACTGGTGCAGATAGTTGACACCTACGTGAATCGAATAATCAACCGGCCAATTATTCAGAGCTCCTTGGAGATATATATTGATAATTCTTAATAAATTGGTATTTTCTGCATTATTAAAGTAGCAGCAAGGGGAAGGTAGGTGGCGGCTTCAGCTCTTTTGTTGGGTGGTAGGATGACATACTCTTCTTGTTCATCCAATAAAGAAGTGGCCATAAGTAGAACAGGTTAAACAAGGGCAATCAAGTCTCTCCTTTCAAGACTATTTCTTTTTTTATGAAAAAAAATGATTATACAAAGCGCAAAACTGATCAAGAAAAATGACATCATGAAACTGTAAGTGACAATTAATTCACACACAACAACAGAAAATTTGTGGAGCAACAAACATGACCTCATATAGATTGGACAACACTTGATTGTAGCAATGATGGTGCCCTAGAAAAACAAATCACTTTGTGTTCCTTCATCTACGCTTGAAAGAAGTTTTGGACTCAATTGATAAAAGTGTGGCTAAAAAGTTGCCAATTTCTTGCTTCTTTTGGAATCAAATATTGCACAAGGGACGTGGCTGAGGCATCAGTGGGACTATACAAGAACTAAGACACACATGGTAGGTCTCCCAATCTTAAATCATGTTACAATAAAGAACATCTTTTAGAAGAAAGCAACCTAAATTGTCTACTTTCTACAGAAAACCATGTGAATTTTATTATTAGCAGCATAATTTAGCCTTCGATTTTATTGTGCATCTTATAGAATTATAATCCTTTGAGAGTCCTTTTCTAGTTAAGTCACTTAACTTATAGGCTCAATTGACATATTGGACAGTAAGATGAAAGATCATACTACCATAACTAAGAGACTTAATTAAGAGACTTAATTAAGCTCTTGTTTTACCTTAATGTGGTGAATAATGAAAATCATCATTAGTGATATTCTTTTGATATCCAACTTATCCCTACTTTGGGGACCAAGGGGCATAGCCTAGTTGGTTAGGCTGTCCGCTGGTGAGAATCTGGTTGTTAGTTCGATCCCGTTGGCATTATGTGCTTAGGTCAATGGAGTAGGATATGATACAAAGTTAAAACATTGTCCTTGCTCATAACCTAAACATTGAGGGACATTTGATGGCCTGGAATCCGATGAATGTTAGAATCAAAATCCTTATTTTTGATCAAATGTGAACGATTAAAACAAACACTGAATTTTAATTCAGAATTAATCCTTGATTCCAAAATCAAAATCCCTAAATCAAAATCCGACCATAAGGGGGGTTTGATGGTTTGGAATTTTGATTCAAGAATGAAAATTCCAGAATCATAACTCATCCTCAAACTGCATGGAAACAAAATTCCAAATTTCAGTTTCCTAATCTCAGAAACAAAATACCCATTATTGTTTAATAATTCTAATCTCTTAAAAATGAGCATTTTGATTTTAAAATTCCATGATTCTAGATATATCAAACACTTCCTAGGAAAGTGAGGCAGTTCCGCTCTCACTTGGATGGTAGGACATTCTTATGCTCGCCCGAGTTTATCTGGAGCTTGGTCAATTTCACGAAACATATGGGTAGGTAACAATGGAGTAGCTAGGTGTGGGCATATGTGGCAACAGTTGCTGAGATAAACCCATCTCATTTTTAACCTTGGGTTTGGTCAAATTATATTTAACGGTGGGCATCGGGCCGGGCCGGCCTGACGCTCAGGCTTAATTATATTGGGTGCTTCCTAACTCTTAAATTAAATGTCCCTAGCTCTCACTCACCGATCTAAAGGCCTGACAATAGAAGCATTTGGTGCCCATCAGTTAAAAATTTCTGGCTCATCATCTACTGTAACTTTGGTCATCCAATGTAGGAACAAGAACATATTCATGTGGTATTAATGTCTTCGTTCATGAAATTCAGCGGAATTTTAATGGTATGATCGAGAAGGAACTTCTTCTTTTCTCTCTCTCTCTCTCTCTCTCTCTCTCTCTCTTTTTGGCCAGATTCACCAACTTAAGAGGTGCATGTTTATCATGCTACATGTAGTTTTTCATCAAAGCAAAATCTCAATAACCACTCTGCGACCGATTTTCCTATGATTTCAAATCTTATTACAAATAGACAAGCTTTTCATTTGAGCCCTAGCTGCAAAGCCAAAAATTTAAGGAGAGCATGCACAAAGTCATATTAAATTTTATGGAGGAGTCCTCCAGCAGGTTTGATGCGGAAGAAAGGAGGGGCGAAGGGTAAAAGGCAAAAAAGTTATATTTTAAATGTACCGTAATGTTACCTTTTTTTTACCACATGATCGAAATCTGCAGTGATTTGAGATCACTAAGGATGTCAACGGTTACACAATCAAAGATCTCCAAGGATCTTAACTTTGTGAATTTGATGTTTAACTGGATATAATGGAATTTATTATTTGTTTTTCAGGTAAGCAAGAGGAGAATCCTATCACCTGAGCGAGAGTCGAATTGTTCCTTGCCTCAAGGTCCAGAGATGCTTTGGTGTCTCAAGGAAGCCCCATGAGGCACATCGACTAATACATCGTTGCCTTCTTGTTTGCGGCGTAGAGGTTTAACACCTATGAGAATTGAACTGCCAACAATATTCTTACATGCCTGACAGCCTGACCAGTGACGCTAAGCCCCTTGGGGTTTTGCAAGTTGTTATCTGTTTAAAGAGTGGGGTTCATACAGCAACTAACATACCCCACAAAAAACTTTTGACAAGTTACAGGCGGCCTGTGCTCCCTGCCTCCCTTCTCTTAAACTGTCTCCTCCCTTGGGCAGGCCATCTAGCGAGAACAACATGGTGCTTCAATAAAGCCGATCTCAATCAGCCTTCCTTAAACGAAGAAAAGCAAGCAAGCAAACACCAAGCAAGTGTAAGAAAAGATTTTTAATTAAGAAGAAGACAAAGAAGGCTGTTTGGATGAAATTCTATCCCGCAAAATCTGCTAATTCAAACTTTCAAATGACAAGCAATCGTTGGAGTGGCGCATCTTACACTGTTACACAGACATGAAGACTCTCCAACTTGCAGATCTAAAACTCAAAAGGGTGGTTGGACATGGGCGCCGAACTGTCAACAGTCTCCGGCCTGGTGACAGCGGCCTTCCCAAATTGATGGATCATGCCACGCCTTAGGATCCTGCCCAACAACAGCAGGGCTGGACCACCGGCTGCCAGTGCCTGCCCATGTCTAGGCCCAGGCTGCCAAGGCAGGTCTGGATATGACGGCCGGCGTCCGGCCTTAAATGGACTGGCAGCGGGCCGGTGCCTGGTCCATTGCCCGGCTAGCCCCTTCCACACCACAAGGTAATTATCTTTCAGAGTGCCCATGGAAGATCTACCAACGTCAACAGCAAAAGCTGCTTCGAAATTATTCACAGATTATCCTAATCTGATCATCTCAATGATCATGCCATACTTTGTTAATTAAAGAAATCTATTAAGACATGTGTCGGCATCAAATTGGGTAGTTATACTAATTTAAATAAATTCCCTGTGAAAAACAAAACAAAGGGATGTAGAATGTACATGAGGCTATTTAATGATCTACTGTCCCTAAAAGCCGCAACTTTCTTCACAGACACCAAGGAAAAACCGACTCTTGATATGTCCAGTCAAATATATAGAAAAGGGACGTGAGAAAATGAATCTCTGCGTCTCTGTTTCTCTCTCTTACTTTTTTTTTTTTTTCCTTTTTCTTTTTTAGCCCTTTTCTTCTGCATGCAAGCAACCAGCTTCTTTTCCTCCCACATCTTTATATATAGGCCACTTCGCTCTGCCCCTCTGAAGCCAGCTTTCTTTGATTGCCTTTGGCACTGAGATTGCTTTTCTTTCTCCTTCTTCCTTTTCCCTTTCCCTCTCTCAACTGCAATCAGTCTATCCAACAATGTCAGCCTTTTCGGGCCACCCTTTTCTAGACTTCGTCCTCCAGTCTGATATGAGCCAGGATGGTAGCATTGGGCCCTCTGGTTTTGAGGCCATGGTGGATGAGCCCTCCCCTGTTCCTCATGCATATGGAGGCCATCTGAATCATCATGATGCTCATGACACCAGCTTCCTGAGCCAGCTTGTGAAGGAGATGGAGGGTATGCAGCGGAAGGAAGAGGTGGAGAGTGAGGAGAGGTGCAACGATGGCGGTGATGACCAAAGTGATCCTGAGAAATCCATCGAGTGTAAGAAAAGGAACTCCAGTGTTTCCTGCAAGGTAAAGAAAAACCCAAGAAACCCAACTCAAAATAGAGGGTTTGTGTCTTGTTTCTGAGCAAAGATTTGTGGAAATCTCTTGAACTTGTAGGAGGCCAAGGATGGGAAGGCAAAGAAAGCAAAGACTGTCAACAAAACAAAAGAAGGGGAAGAAAAAAACAAGGAAAGTGAGGAGTCCAACAAAGGGTATATTCATGTTAGAGCAAGGAGGGGTCAAGCAACAGACAGCCATAGCCTTGCAGAGAGGGTAATGATCTTTAATTAAAAGAAGATAATGAGTGATGCATCTTAATCTCGTGGAAATTGACTCTGACTCCTATGTTTTTCCCTAAGGTGAGGAGAGAAAAAATAAGTGAGAGGATGAAGATGTTGCAGACTCTTGTTCCTGGTTGCGACAAGGTTTTCCCGAAAACAAAGCGTTTCTTCACTTCTTCTTCTTTTCCCTTTTGGAATTTCTTGGCTGATGCAACTGTTGAACAGGTAACAGGAAAGGCCCTCATGTTGGATGAAATAATAAACTATGTCCAATCATTGCAAAACCAAGTAGAGGTAACTAATTACAGACTTCACTAACAAGGGAAATCCTTTTACAGTTTCTGAATCCTTAGTAAATGCCTAATTCATAAACTTTTGCCCGTCGCCAGTTTCTGTCTATGAAGCTTGCTTCTTTAAATCCCTTGGTCTATAGTTTCAGCATGGATTTCCAAGGCTTCAATGTCAAACAAGAGGTACAATTTCCAAGGAAACTTTCCTCCCTTTCTCTCTGAGTTCGTAAGACAATTTTTTTAATACTTACTTCTCGCTTGTGATCTTAGAGACTACAGAACATGCCTGCACCATTACCGGCACTTCAGGAGTCAAATTTCTCATCACTTGCAGCCGAATCTGAAAAATTTTCAAGAGATGTTGATTCTACTGCGTGTCACTTATCAAACACACTATCCATCTTGAACAGCACAGATTACTCTGTTTTACTTCAAGACCAGTGCGAAGATGCCTCGTCTCAGGTACAAAAAGCTGAAGAAAGGGCTTTCAGTTGCTGAACTTTTCATTAAAACAATAGGCAAACTAATAAAAACTTCCTTTCTCTGCTTGACAAAGGGAAATGGCAGCCTTGGATGGATCATAGAGAACCAGTGGCTCAGATTGAATGAACAAGGGCTTCTCAAGAAAACGGGTTTCTTTCAACAGAGTTGAACCATCTAAGAACATGGTCGGTTCAGATTCTTAACATCCATGTAAAAAAATCCAGTATCAATTTGCTATATGACAATCTGACTTTACGATTCTCCCGCTTCCTCTTTCTCTCTCCCTCTCCCTCTCTCTCTCTTTTACTGTTCTAACTCGTCACTTTTTTTTTTCTTGCGCAGTTATAAGCGGAGACATTCCATCACCACAATCAGCAGCTTCAGAGAAACCTCTTGGCAATAAAAGCATTTGGCTCTCAAAAGTTTCAATGAAGGGGAGCATCTTCACCTGAACAATCCCTGTCCACTAGTGTTGTCTAGCAACACACTAGGAAATGTAGCAATATGAACACTAAATAAGCTACCCTTTCACTTTTTATCCTTTCCTCTTCTACCCTTTTTGTCTGTTTACCATTCTCATCAGTCTACAGTTCCATGAGAAGACTAGATGCTGTTATGGACCTGTTTGGAATCTTCCTCTCTCAATCTCTCTGTGTAATTGTTGAAGAAGTTAGCATTTTTCTTCTACTGATCTATTGGTCTCATGTACTCTGTAAATTACAGCGTTTTAGAGAGAAAGATATCCAAGATATTGATGCAGCCATATTTGTGTATATTATCTAAAGATTCCATTCTCCATTAGTAAATACCATTTTTTCTGGATTCAGCATTAATGGTACAACAAACAGAATAAAATAGACCAAAAAATGCACCACTTATCTTGCAATCAATAAATAAGATAAATAGTTAATGGGATCCTGGTTTTCCTCCTCACATAAACAAGCTCGTCATAAGTACCTTGATTGACAGAAGAACTGAAGCGGCTGGATGCTCTACAGATCTGCCCTACTAGGGTTCTGAAGTCAAGTCCCATCTTAAAGCATCTTTTGCTCACTATTGTGACATCACACAAAGAAAGAAACTCTGGTAACCTGATTTTCCTTTGTCTGTTGCCATGACACTGTAGTGTAGTCAGTTGAATTACCAAGCAGTCCTTGTGCACATACAAAATTCATATTTGTCAACAATTCAACCAATAATATATGTGTAGATATGTAAAGAAAAAAAAAATTGAATTCTAAGTTCTTATCATTTTAACAACCTGACCTTCAGTTCAATCTATGTCCCTACCTGCCTCCTATTAAATCATATTTAATGAATTGTGAGAGGTTAAGATTTATTACACGTATATGGGGACAAAAAGCAGAGGCCTCAAACTTGATGTTTAAATACCTTTTTTAACGATCTATAGATATGATCTCAAGAATATTTTTAGGAGAAACGTATACTAATTTTCAGTCCAATAATATTTTTATAGCAATAAAAAATTACTAACCTTACAATATGAACAGTTTAATCAATATTTTTCATAAAAACAACTTCAATTAAAACATGTATTATGTTAAATTGGTATTTATAAACACACTAGAATGTTCATATTTTGTAGAAAATATTTTTAACAAGAATTTAAGAGGTGCATACATACAGTCATATATATATATATATAAGAACTTTGTGAACTGATTACAGTTGAGCTGTTCATTTAACTTAATTACTGGTTCACAAGGTACGACATGTAAAATTATTTTTTCAAAAAGTTAAGTCATTTATCTTTAACTTAAAGAAGTAATTTTACGCATACGTAGTACTTCAAGAAATCAATAGTCAAGTTGTTCATACGGCTCATAAATTAGTCCATATAATATTCACGTCTAATTTATATATCCCATGGCCCATATGTGTTGGTGTGGGCGTGCTTTCAATATTTATTGTATGGCCTTATTATCCACATAACCCTTAATCTTAAACTGAACATGTCAACAATGAGACAAACTAGTTAAGATGACCAGCTTGCGTCTACTTTGGCAGCTACCATCCTAAAATAAAGAAAGTCTTAGAAGCCAGATCCATCCAAACTCGAATTTTTTAAGAAAATGAACAACCTAACTCTTGAAAGGGATGCATCATGACTCTCTGGGCTTTCAGTTTATAGTTTGGACCATGAACAACCCATCTGAATTATATCCAGGGGAACTGAACATAGTATAGCTGACCCGATGCAGATCCAGATCATGACAGATGAAGCCACTTTAGTTTCGGGACCAAACTAGATATGAAAAGCATGTGGCATAGATTTTTCTGGTGCACCAATTTCCATTGGGACTATGTTTGAATCCTGTCGAGGATGGAGCTCCTTTGTTCAGTCAACATTGATCTAGGACAGGTTGAAGCCCATCTGATAGCTTCGCTTGGATTGGAGCAACTTTAGCCTAAGTTTTACCTAAGCCTTGGCTCCTCTGATCAACATCTTTCAGTAATCTGCCAAAACATGTTTTAACCCAATTTCGGCATAATCGCCATCCATTCCGAGCGATCAAAATCATCTGCTGTTGACGACATGATAAGATTTTGACAGCAGACTGCAGCAAGATCACAATTGAGGGTGAATATGGATTTCTCATTGACCAAAATCGATTGGTTTAGAGAGAAAGCTATGTTGGTCTTTCACCTCATCCGAGAATTGACATGTATGATCTTTCTGCTTCATGAATTGAATGAGATGCATCCACAGTTCCATGCACCGTCTGCTGCATTAACATGCCCATATCCCATTGGTATGGGCATCATCCATGGCAGTTCATAATGCTTGGAATTATGCCTTCTTTTTATGGTTGTCAATGATCTCCATGTCGAAAAGTTTTTACAGGGATTTTGGTACACTCACAGTGACAAGGAAACCCAACCAAGTGCTTTTTTGGACACATCGAACCTGTCAATTAAGAATCTACTCTGTTATCTTCTTGTTGTCCTTCAGTGTAAAAGGTTTGCCTACTCCTCAAGAAAGTAATTTTCGTTGCTTTGGCTGCGAGAAAAAATGATGTGCATGACTCTGGGAATTGAACTCTTGTCCTTCAATTTGAAGCATTCAAGCTAACCTGATATCCAGGTGAACAGAACTTGGCTACAGCTTCCATGGCAGGAAATGGGACATCCGTAGATACCAACTTCTATCGAGCAATATACATTGCTTATACAAACAATCACCTGCACTTTTTCTTCTTGAATCTTCCCTGCACTATGAGATATATAGATCCTTCAAAAGACACTGCCCCCCAAATCTGGCGCAGTTGATCCCAGTAAGAAGCAGAAAGCCAGCTCCATCTTATCTTTTTGAGATGAAAGGAAATCAGTTTGGAAGCAAAAAGAAGCAAGTGCTGCAGCCATAAAGGCAGTAAGGCTGATCACGAGACTAACCAAGATGGAGGTTGGGAGTTGAGAACTGTACCCAAATGGACCACCAGGCAGTGGCGGAGGCAAGTGCGAGCACTATATAGGCAACTGCCCACACATACCCATACAAAATATTTATTTTTATATTAATTCAGGATAATTTTTCTCTCTGACACATCAGTGCTCCTTAAAAATTTAAAATTTTATAACTAGTGCCTCTTACCCAGAATTTTCTGGCTCTAAAACCGGTGGATCATCTTTGAACCTTTCCCTTTACCATATCAGATTTATCAAATGTATAAATGGAGAAAACTACTACTGTATGTTGTATCCAAATCCGACCTTTAAATTCACAGTCCGAGTCCGATTAAAATTGGACTTTTAAATTCACATCCGATTTATCAACCATGAACCTTATGATATATTAAGAACTGATTTTCAAAAGCTATGATATTGCATGTAAGATATTTACAATGGGATGTCATTTCTCAAAAATGGGTGTTAACTTTTTTTTTTTCCACATCTGACTTTTATGAGGTAGATCGGTGGATATTTGATATGAATCCGATCCATTGACATCTTGCAGACAATCAACCAATGATCAGCTCTATTCAATCTCTGCTGCATATCTCGCACACCCAAAACAAAAATGTAAGTGGTGAAACCATTTCAGCCCTCCATCAAGCGAGATGTGCGGTGGTGATTAAACATGAAATCATACAAAATGTTACCGTAATTGCAGTGCAATAGCCGACAGATCGGCTGGGATTCATGTTGGATCTAAAAGCAGATCACGGTTAAATGACTGCTACCAAATTAGGAATGCAATATCACTCTTCTTGGGAGAATTTTTTGGTTAGAACTTATTTGGTATCATGTTTCTTGGTTGGTGCTTCTTGTATGCATATGTATTCCATGTTCTAGTCACTCTCATCTATCTTTTCAGACTACGAAACTTTTTCCACCATTGTTATCTTTTTTCCCAGTGAGTTTTCTTATTGGTTCAGCACCAATTAATTACCGTTTCAGACCCATCAAGAGAAAGAGAGAAACATTTGATGATGCACCAGAAATGGGTAGCTTTTCCATGGTCCTGTGGTAAACTGTTTGGTAGATAAGCTTCTACTTAGACCCAGACCCAGACCTAGACCTAGACCTAGACCTAGGCTGTTACAGGTCTTCTTGGACTTGACCTCTCTTTGATGGTCTGTTGTTGGCCCACTTTATTTCTTTTCTTGAGCTTCTCATGTCAAGAACCATGATCAGCCTACTTCAAGTTGCCAGCTCTCCTATTTTCCTCTAGAGTCAATTGTCTCTCTCTCCATCTCTCTCTCCTCTCACATGTATACAAAAGTACAAGGACGATCTATGTACAATCGCCACCAATATCTGCAACACTCTTTTTAAATGTTTGCTTAAGGGATACTACTTTCAGCATAAAAACCCAAAGTCATACCCTTGCTTCAGGGCCTAAGTAAAACTGAAGTACATCCTTACCACTATTTGCAGCCAGTAGCATAGCCATAAAATCCATTAAAGGGGCACTTGTTTAAAAATACTCAAATCTGGTAGGACATTTATATACATATAAGGATAAATATTTAAGATTCTCATTTAAAAATAAATAACTTTTTTAAGAGACTGGTGTGGGCAATTGCCACACTAGTCATAATGTGGCTACGCCATTGTTTTCATCCTCAAAAAATAACCCACCGAACGTGACACAGACCATGGGATTCGATAGGGCTGCACAATGAGCCGAGGTAACTCGGGCTCGACTTGAACCCGCTCGAAAGAACTCGGCTCGTGCTCGACTAGTTTATAAAGGAGGCGAGTTTGAGCTTACAAAGATATTTGAAACAAAAATCAGTCGACTTCGAGTTTCAAAAACTCGACTCGACTTGCAAACTGATACTCTATATAATATTATCAAAACCGGTTTCACAAGTTACACGAGTTGACATTTACAAGAGTTAAACGAGTTAATTCTTACACGTGTTAATGCCTAACGAGTGAAATGAGTTAAACAAGTCAAGTTTGAGCTCAATTTTGTGTAGTCCAGTCGAGTTTGAGCTTTCTATAAGGAGCTCGGCTTGAGTTCGAGCTGAGCTCAAGTTTTTTGAGTCGGGTCGAGCTCGAGCTGGGCAAGCTCGGGCTGGACACCTCTCAATTACGCTATGCCCTTGAGTCAATATCTGCAATCCCTTCGGATATGACAAATCAAGCTTCCTAGCATTAGCTATACAAAAAGGTAAACACTTTTACCTACAATACACCACTGTTTGCAGTACTTTGAGGCCTGATAGTATGAGCATTATGAAGCTTTGCTGGAGTCCTTCTGGAAAGAATTTTAAACTATCATAAAAAAAAAAACATAAGTCAAGATATTCACGTGATATTTTCTTCACTTTTCGCGCACACTTAAACCATACAGTTTCTCCATGTTCATATGTTTTAAAACCTTGCTAGTGAATTTTGTGTTCGCAATGGTATACCTTACGAGAACATTATTATGTAATTTTTAAATCGTCTGTCTTTTACATTACAATTTTTAATAATTTCGGGTTTAAAAACAAATTTATTTTTTAGAAAAGAACCACCGGCGGATCTCTTCTTGAAAAACGTGTAAAAGGTCCATACGGGTCACCATGGTACGTATTACTCTTTAATGACGTGGTATGTGAGAGATACAATATAATAAATATTTCATTTTATTGGATTTGTGTGGACGTCCCAACTTTAAAATGATGAATTAAGTGTGATTATATACAAGATTTGGTTGTCGGATTTAAAAGCAAGGATAATCATAAATATATATTTTGTTTTATACACAACTCTTTCTCTCTCTCACACAAGCGTGCACACACACATACACAGAGAGAGTTGATAGCGTGCTTGTAATCGTGATTATGATGTATCATGTATGCTTAAAATCATGCACACACGCATGCCTTGAAGATAATAAGCGCTGGGGTGAGCCGTGGCCCACCCTCATGCCGGAGCCCGGCCGATTCGAACCTCGTCGTAAGAAATCTCGGCCGTCTTGCATGTCCAGTCCACATCCATCCTTTGCGCCGGCCACCGGCTTTGCTTTCCCGGCCGTCCGTCCTACTTCCCCTTCCCACGTCGCATTCATGCCACACAGGACCATGTCTCCATGTTCAATCTTCTTATATCTTGTGTAAAATGAAAAAATATTCACATTTGAGTTGAGAGACTTAGTTCCACTTGTTATAGTAAGCTTTAATTTTACAGGCGGAGCAAAGGTAGAAGTGGACTAAGTGTGATAATTCCGCAATTGTTCACACGGACCTTAATTTTTTTTTTTATATATTCATATTTTTGAATAATTTTTCTCATTTACATATTAGCGCCTCTTAAAAATTTAAAATTGCAAAGGTAGTAGTGGGCTACGTGTGGTAATTCCGTAATTTCTCACATGGACCCGAAAAAATATTTGTATTTTTATATTAATATTTCTGAATAATTTTTATCATTTACGTATTGGTTCCTCTTAAAAGTTTAAAATTTTACCGTTAGTACCAGGATGAGTGTCGCTAAAAGGAAGTTGACATAGAAACGAAGCTGCAGTCAGCTCATTTGAGGATTCGTGACTCACTCGGTTGAATCACTGAATCGGCCGATTCACTCTTGTAGATTTCATTTGATTTCCGCTGCTTCTATCATCGTTCGAGACCACTTGGCACGAAGAGGATTAAGAAAAGTCTGATTATGGGTCCCACTTCGACTAATCTGGATTTTGGATCTGGTCCGGATCTGATTGGGACCCGGTAAAGGACTTGCATTCAACAACTGCCCTTTTGAATTTCAATGGCTTTTTAGCCGCATCTTTTCATCAAATGTAAGAATATAGATGCGATTCATATGATTGATTTGAAAGAGAAAAACGATTTTTTAATTACATTTCAGTTTTGCAATATTAGAAGTTCTTACAAATACATGTGGGCCTTTTGTAGTTCAAAGGACAAAGCTTGTCAAATCAAACTCAAACAAAGATCATCCTACATAACTTTTGAGCGCAGATAGGTTCGTACAACAGTCAAGTCAACTTGGACTCAACTCGAACTTGCTTATAAATATTTAGCTCAACCTCGACTCATTATAAACAAGTCGAGGTCTAGTTCAAATTTATGCTTGAGTTCGAGTTATAAGAAACTCAGACTCGTTTAAACACGGTTCGGCTCCACCAAATAGATTGTCATGAAGGAAAGTTTTTCTAGTGCTAAGTTTTTCTTAAGGGATATTTGAATGCCTAATATGTGCATTCTTTTTTTAGATTTTATATTAGATGGCAGTTCTTTGTTAAATTAGTCAAAAGAAACCAGTTAAACAAGTTAAAAGAAACTAGACACAGTAAGTTAACAGAAACAAGTTAAGTGAGTCGAGCTTGAGCTCCATGTCAGGTCGAACTCAAGCCTGTTTTACGGAGCTCAACTTGAATTCCATGCTGTATCGTCGAGCTGAAATAGAGTTTTTTGAGTCGAGCCTAGCTCGAGGTTGGCTGGTGTGCAGCCCTAACCACAAGTCATTCAGTTTTTCGACTCTGCCTTTTTACATAAGCACTTACTGGATCTGATCAGCTATCTTAGCTAGTATTAACCTATAGCAAAATAGCCCTATATAAGCTTTTAGCACTGGATCTTAACTAGCGGGAATCCAGAGTACATTAACATTATTGAAATCTACAAACAGCATGGGGCCTAGATGTTGCTTGCTCTAGCGGACCCGTTAATGTCAGTCCATATCATGGATCCATCATGATGGGACGGACCCGATCGTGGGCCAACATGTGGCAGCAGTTGAATACGTAGGTGCCAGTTCATGCTGATTTGATTCGGATCAAAAGGATCATCTCCAGCTGTGTGACTCTCATCAAGTCACATCGTGGCTCATATGTGGCTCCGCCATTGGTTCGAGCGTTGATTCTGACCTAGGTCCAGCCAGTAGTGGAGCTAAGTGTGGGCTGGTGTGGGCTACTGCCCACACCAATTCCTGAAAACCTTTACTATGAGGGAGCTCGATTTGGGTCAAGCCAAATGTCACGCGCACATTAAGCTCGCGTCGATGCCTCATAACATTTGATAAAAATTTCTAACTCCGCCACCGATTGATGTTGCAACATAAACAATTTTTATTGGAACCTAAAGTCTAACCCGGACTCGAAATCATATGATCATGTACTAATCTCCTGATCCAAGTCACAGAGACAAATATGTGAGACTTACATAATTTTGTATGGATCCTTGTCAGTCTAAAGTCATATTGTCATGGAAAAGAAACAACTTTTGAAGCATATGGGATGTAATAGTGTAGAGATTTGAACTAAATATGAGGGACAATCTTGTTTTTTTTTCTTAAATTTTACTTGGAAGAAACACCTGACTGACTGATAAACTTTGGTGTTTGCCTAGAGTGCAGAACACCACTGAGATTTGAATTAGTGACTGACCGCCTATCAATCATTAGTCTAACCAGGTGGACCAAACTCGAACTCTTGTGGGCAAGACAAAGCTAATTTTAATAAGGAAAATTATTCCAAATCCTATAAACATCAATCTTTCAACTTTTTTTCCTTTAAACACTCATAGTGTTCTATGAATGTACCCCAATTTTTTGGATAGATTCATAACTCAGTGTTCCAATGACCAAGTAACCTCCAAGGGAACTAATTGTACATTATTCTGTTGCTACTGGTGTGGAAGAAACAGAGCATGCTATGTTTGATGAATGTTACATCCATATCAAAACAATCAAATTAAGACATAGTAAATATAGATTAAATATGTTAACAAAAGAACCACAAGAGATCAAGTAAACAAGCATGATGATGATGACTGATCAGGTGAGGGGTGAATAATAGGAGGACATAAATACCTACAAATGGATGTGTCTCTTACATAAATGGTGTTCAAATGAATGCAGAAAGAACTATGGCTATCACTAAAAGATCTGTGGCACCAAGCAGGTCAGGCTAATTGTTGATCATGGATTCTTTTGAATTCTTTCAAGACTATTTGATCTTAATTTTTCGTTTTTCACTTAAATAGGCCATTCCTTATGCATACTAATTAAGAAGACTAAGTTATTGTATTGCAATGGGTACAATAACAAACTACTCCATAATTCTGCCCCATTCCTGAAACAACCAAATTTTGTTGTTATTTCCTCTGCCAAAGTGTCACTAAATATGACATAAAGAGTAATTGGTAGATCCCAGACCATTAGGTCAGGGATAAAAACCAGACCCCACAATATAGATTGTGAAAACTCTTTTTGTTACAATCCAACCATATTGATATGATCTAAAGAACATTGTGATGAGAAGTGCATAATAAGTATGTCTTTTATAATCTAGTAATGTATTACAGTAATGGAAAAATGAACAGCTCCTACACCATCCAAAATTTACTTGTAGACAAATTACCCTTTTTCATAAAAACAAAGTGAATTGGCACTTGTTTTATTTTAAATTAGTGGTTATAAACATTTTAAATTGTTCAAAATACATTTTAGTAAGAATTTAAGAGGTCAGGTTTGTGTCCCTAACCCAAAAGGTATGGGATATATCAATTTCTCTGACATGAATACCCAAAAAATGTATCACTCGTCAAATAAAAAAGAAAAAATTTTGGAACTAATGGCTTGAAATTTTGAAGGATATCTCAAATCTTACGAGGGAATATATAGGGGAATCTAGGCTTCCAAAACCTAAATTGATTTATTAGACCTATGGGCTTCGCATAGAGGGAAGTACAAACTTGGGAGGTGCATCGTGCTTTTCTCACGGGGATAGAACTAAGTTTTTAAGAAAATTACAGAAATATACTTAATTTCATTTGAGAAAATAACAAGTCACTACTTAACTTCTAAAGCTATTAAGTTTTCTACCTTTGAAAAAAAAATTCCAGTGAGCGACCTATTGGTGGAGAACACTAATTTTCTATATAAAGACTTTCCCTTTTAGAGAAAAAAATCTCTCTTATGGGCCAAATAAGGAGGAGCAGTCTTTTCAAGTAGTATTTTATTATTATTATATATATATATATATATTTTTAACCAGCTCATGGCTCAAAGAAGACATGAAGGCCCTTCATTTTTCTTGCCTCTAAGATTTAGACCCATATCAATTAAAGTATCACAATCTCATCTTTCAAGTAATACACTTTTTATGTGTTCACCTACCCACCAGCTATATTATGTCCTGAAGGTGAACAAAAAAAAAACATTTGGCACCAACCACTGTCTTTTCACTTTTTAAATGACAAGAAACTTTTGAACATGTCAAGATCGCCAAAGCTAGAAATACATGCTTTCGTGTCCTACTCTCCTTATCTTGTGGTGTAAAACTTCTTATTCTCATTTCTTAAGAATGAAGAAAATTTTCTCCTCACTCAACGAGAAACGGATGCTTCACATGTCAAATCATATTGTGATTTGAAAGCTTTAAACCTACCCACCTAATCAGTTCTTTAGAGCCCAAGTGATATGTATGATCTCTTACCACAAGGTGACGGTAACCATTCCTATATATTTACTTATATATATATATATATATATATATATATATATATATATATATATATATATATATATATATAATGTTATGATGAATTGTAGTTCTAAGTTGTAAATATATACATGTATGGAGAAATCTTCCAACCATCTTAAACTCTATCTGATCACAACCACTGGATGCATTACATTAGGTAGGTAGGTGTGGTTAAGCACATTCTCTGATACAATGCATTAGAGTTTTTTCATATAAACTTAACTCTCGATGTAATATATATATATATATATATATATATATATATATATATATATATATATATATATATATATATATACTCTAAGGTAGGGGTTGTTTAGCAATAAAAACAGTTTGTAACTGTTTTATAAATCCATGGTTCACCTAAGAAAATGTTGCATAAATCTGTCATAATTTTTGAAGTATATTCATGAAACAATTACAAATTGTTCTTATTACCAAACAGCTTTTAAGGGCAGAGGAGGAGCTTAGGTAGGGCTCGTGGGGACCCTAACCTTACCAAAAAAAAAATTAAAAATTTATATATGAATTTAAAAAAATTTACTTGTCTTATATAAAAATTTTAAAAAATGATATTTCGGTCTATGTCAAAATTTAAAAACTTTAATTCGTCCTACCCTATGCCTTTAGACTCAACTTGTACCTTTCACATGTGAAATTGAAAAACAAGTATCGTAAGGGGTTTAATGAGTGGCTGGTTTAAGGCCAGTCACTCATCCAATTCTTCTACGTGTTGACCCTCTACATAAGCAGAAGCAAACTTATATGTTTTATGTTGTAAGGCAAGCCGCTAGGTCTCTCGGCATCGGGCAGTTTTTGGGAGTAAAAACCTTTAAAAAGTTTGAAAAGAATTATGTTTTTTCCTCTCTTATTTTGCCCTTATAAGAGAGTTTGTTTTTCCATTTTTGCATTTTTCAAGGCATATAAGGGTTTTTAGTTCGTTTAGGAGCACTAAATTAAGAAATTAAGAAAGAACTTTCAGAACATGCCCCTCTTAGGCGTGCATGCTCAGCCGTCAAGAGACTCATTTGTCAGCAAGATTAAGGGAGAGTCTTCACAATATGAAGAAGATAAAAGGGGTTCATATTTAATGAAATAGAAATTGTATTATCAAACAAAGAATTTTGATTTCAGAATTGTAGGTTCATTCTTGAATCTAAATTCTTGAATTATGATTCATACTTTAGGAGTTGGATTATGATTCATGAGTTTTAGAATTTTTTGTCTCTATTTAATGCACATGTCAGGATGGCTTTAATTCATGAATTCTTCATTTTTAATTCCTGTTTTGTCAAACACATCATTTTCAAGTTTGAAATCAAAATTCCAAACCATCAAACATAAATGGAAACTAAAACTGAATTTTCATTCTAATTCCAATTTGAAGTAGAATTTCATTTTTAAAATTTTTATAATCAAAATTCAATGCTGTTAAATGCCCCTTAAAAGATTTGGCAGAATAGAATAGAATACCACCAAATTGATGCCGACCAATCTACGGATGTCTTTTTTCTAAATTAAATTCTTCATCTCTTCGAAGAAAACCGACTGATTCAGACTGATTTTGACGTCTGAAAACGTCCATTCTCCGGTAGGGCTGAAATGACGCCGACAGTCAGGCTGCCTCAATAGATCATACCGAACCCCGCCGGGACGAAACCAGCTACTGCAATATTTGTCTTGCTTTATTGGTAATAAATTTAATCCAGTTTTTTGTTTTGTTTCATGAAATCTAGGTCTTGTGACAACATTTTTCTTTATGGAGATAGATCCACCGCTGGCATATTGGGAAAGAATTCAGGCTCCTCAATGGCTATGTCAGGATTCAAATAATTCAGATACATTCAAATCCAACTAACCATTTCACTTTTTTTTTTTTAGTTTCAGGCGAACAGGAGAGTAACACTGTCGAGAAAAGAAGCTTAGAAGCTCTCCTATTTTCCTTGCTTTCAAGGTCTTACCTTTCCAGTGTCGAGTGTCCTAATCCCACCATGTGAGTTCTTAAGAGAGTAGCTCTAACACCCATAGGAGTCAAATTGTCAGCTCACCTTGTATATGCAGTTGGCCTGACCAGTTATATTACGCTTCTTAAGGTATTTTTCTCCTAACCAGTCTGTTAAGAACAACACACAAAACTCTCCTCTCGCACTCTCAAGAAGGGGCTAGAAGCAACAATGAAGAAGACAAAGATTTACGTGGTTTGGAGCAATAATCTCCTATGTCCATGGTCGTACACATCTTTCACTATTCACACTCAGATGAACATAGTCATCATTCCAAGATCAAAAGTAAGGTGGAGTTGTTTCATGAGGCATGGCTGGTCCACAGAGTGGAGAGATGTTAGGAAAAACGAGGGCTCATGGGACCTGACTGGTCGACCCTTCTTGTTGACAAGAGAAGAAGATGAAGGCTCACCCAGCCAAGTAGGGAGCACCATGCCATGTTATGGGCGATCCCATTAAATGGGTGTTGCTTGCCTGCTGTTGAAAAGTCAGGCCAACCTCCATTTCATGTTGGCTGTGAGTTCCATCCATGGCCTTTCTGATGCAGAAGCTATTTTTGTCACGATCAAGATGAATATCAAGGTCGAGCAAACCTAGTCAAGTAGGATTCGAGAGCGGTCCCGAATCCGAATTAATCTTATGAGTGCATTCTGCATGTGATTTGCTTGCCGTCTTAGTGGGTTCAATTGCCTCTAATGATCATGGAATTCGAGTTTAGAAGTGATGAAAAATCAACAACTTCTTGCTTCATGGATACAAAGGTGATCCATGAATAGCTTGGAATCATGTCGGAGAGGAGCTAGACGATGAAACTGGAAAATGAATTTCAGACATGGAAATACTACTTTTCCTGTTGAAGATAAGGTCTCTCTCTCTCTCTCTTTATGTGTATGTGTGTGTTTAGAGAGAGAGGGGACAAAAAACAGTCCACTTGGCCGACACTTAATACCAAGATCAAAACTCATCAATACCATCATCATAGCACACAAACTGGAACTGACAAGGTTACCAACGCCAACCGGTTGCACTACCCATCATTTGGGTAGAGAGAGAGAGAGAGAGAGAGAGAGATATGAAACATGCCAAACTGAAGTTTATGAAAATCTTAAATTTTTTTTCTTCGTAAATCAAGAAGATAGATGCAATAATTGGGGTCCTTTGCATGAACTAGCCGATCAAACTTCTTTTTCGTCTTCTAAAAGTGATTGTCTTAGGCTAACTACATGAACATTCTAGGATGTGCATTCAAACTTTTGTAAGAGCTCACATCCGCAGTCATCGTCATGCATAAGGCTGATTGCCACAAGATCAGCAGCCATGATGATACCAATCAGCTTGCATTTGTGAAAAAAACAAACGTAATTACCATGAATTTGAGCTTGCAAGCGATAATATCTGTCTGCCTATGCATGGGACACTATGACGATTTTCTCTCCCCTCATTGAATGCTAAAGGAGAGCATTGAATGAAGATGGAAACAAATCAAGTGGCCAGAAGGTCCACATGAGGCAAGGGCGTTTATTTGTTATCTAATTTACGAATAATACAAAGCAAACATGTTGCTGTCAGTACATGATCTTTCAGTAGCAGATGACTGAAGTCGGCGCAACTGAACCTCGTGTTCCCTCACCCGATGTCACTCTATAAGCGTTGTTTAGTCACAGCAAAACCAGTCTTTTCCAACTTGTTAAAAGTTTTAAATTGGTCCATTGATTTAAGACTGGTTGGGGAAATACAGAAAGCTACTTGTGACACACATGGGGCTCTCGATTAGTCATTTTTCCAGTGAAAGGATACTTTTCTCAGAAGAAAGTAAGGTTGCGTTTGGTTACCTCCGATCTCAGATCAGAGGTCGGATCTCATTTTGAGATCCTCAGTTTAACAAACTAGTGAGAGAGAGAGAGAGAGGGAGAGTCGCCTGGACATGGCCGTCGCCGGCAATGGAGCTTCGCCGGAAACCCGTTCATCGCCGGCCGTCACATGCTCTCACGGGTGAGCATCGGTGCGTCGGCGAGAGAGATCCGATGCTCCAAAAAGACCATCACGAACACATACCATATCGAGGGTCTGACTTCAAAACCTTGGATGACAGATCCAAGGATCTGAAATCAGCCGCGGGGCCATCAAACGCAGCCTAAAAGAAAAGAAGATGCATGATCGGTGCACTGACCATTGTGCTCGAGAGGCCTTAATCATAGTGCTCACATGGTCCCCTATTCATCATGTTTTTGTTTCGAATTGATGTTCAACAACTCTACTTCGTTTCTTTTGGTCAATCTGGATTGAATAGCATTACATTGATCAAGGGTGTATCTGCCGTCATATGCACATCTTCTGACTTCTTGCTTGAACAAAACGAGGGGACCGTGCACACTCTTAATGAGGCGAACGACCGGAACATAACGCATGTCCCGACCAAATGGGGCCAAGAAAGGCTTGTGAGGTCGTAAGAGATGTCTGTTAGATTATATTTTCAGTATAATTGACTAATTCAAGAAGAAACTGTCAAGTATGGTCTTGCAAACGAGAAGCCTAGAAGCCAAACTAAATAGCTTAGGTTCATGCACATGGGTCTGGATGAGTGCGACTGGTAAGAGCCGAAGCTCTGCTACAGATTCGCCCATCCCCTCCCCCAACCAACACCATAAAATGTTGCATTCCTTACTGTTTGTGAGAAGAATACCCACAGTAATCAAACTGAACGATGCAATAGTTATCACTAGGGGTGGGCACCGTGCCGACCCGATTTACCTAGGCCCAGGCCCGTCCAAATATAACTGGGGCCAAGTCCGCCCCGCCCGGTTGTGTTTTAATAAAAAAAATTAACAATATATATTATACAAAACATATTTGTATAATTAAATATCTTTTTTATCAGACACGAACCCAGCCCAATTTTGTTTTGGACTCAGGCTTATGACCTAAAAGCCCAACGAACCCCAGCCCAATGCCCACTCCTAGATATCACATCACTTACATGACCAACTATGCTTATACCGTCATGCACATAGGTCAGTCGCTTAAGTTGAACTTTCTTCTTGGTGAGTTGAGAGTTTTGATTAAGATCCTCAGAAGGTTGAGGCTCCCAGTGCTTCAACACAGTAGGACCGGCTACGTTCAGTCTGTTTACCACAGGTTCGACCATGGCATACGCTAATGACACCAACACACCATTATGAAACACCAAAACAGAAGCCAGGTTACAATTCGTTGCATCACACATGTGGGCATACGCGGCAGATATAATCACATCTAACATGTCGTCGTACTAGCTATCAGCAGCAGGTAGGATTCTTACGTAGAACTCATCCCAAACCAGATTTTTATTGTTAATCATATTATTATCATAACAATGTTTCCGATACTCATATAGATAGAACTATAGGCAACTAAGCTCCCTGAGCATGTTTTCGTCACGGGTCCTAGGCTAACATGCCAAAACAGTCAGCAGAATCACATTCTGCAACCAAGACTCGCACTTGAGATTACAAAAGTTAAAATCCCTAGACAGTTACAGCAGCAATCAATATTGCATTTCGGATTGATCTTACACGTATGGAAAAAGAATAGTATACAGTGCAGACAGCGTATCTAGAGTCTTCATCTTTCTTATTAAATAACTCAGCAATGCCTCGTACATAATCGGAAATTGACAAGCAGACCCTCCGTAATCACATAAAGTTGATCGTGAAAGAGACATAGGGATGTGCATCAGCATCAGCGCCTACTCCAGCCAATGATGCATCATCCTCAGCTTTCCAGAAGGTGCTGCAATGCCATGAACGACAACAATTAGACACAATGGGAGCACAAAGACCTTAAAACGATGATGATCAGCACAGTTGTCAAGAAAGTTGGACCGAAAACCAGCTCATATTTACATTTTCCCTTAGTTTAATTGCTATTTCAGTTAACAAGCTAAAAGAAAAAATATTTAGAGAGTACCACTGGTTCAAATGTAAATACGACATCATGTCATCCTGAAAAAGGACATTCTGAAAAACTGATGAGGAATCAATAATTCACATTACCCCATTTTATCAAGCAACAGACATGTAAATATTGTGCAATTATACCAGACCTCCAAGAAGACCAACAGAGATGTGAAATAGATGCAAATAAGAAAGAGAGGAAAGCAAGATGCTTCATAACCAATGCAACAAGAGACCACCGTTGCCAACAGAATTTATAGCCACTCAAGTGAACAGCTCTGATACCTATAGTGATGAACATAGGGAAATAGATAGATCTGCTTCAAATCACGATATAGAAATAAAAGAAACTGTGAACTTTACTTGTTTGCACTACTCCCGCACAGACTCTCCAGGATACTTCTGACTTTCTTCTCATTCTTAGCTGATGGAGCTACCACTGCCGACTGATTAGGAAACCAACAATTAGTGGGTACAATCTCAGAGCATATGAAAAATAATAGAATGCAAGAACAATTCGAAACAAACATCAGTACACTGACCAAGAAAGATGGTGGTAGTCCATATCTTAGTATGCTCTCAGTAAAAATACGAACAGCACAGAAGTGCATCCACGAACTGAAGACCTGTAGAAAGCAAATGTATTAGACAACAGCAACTTTAAGCATCTAAGACAGAAACAAAGCAAAGCCAGCCTAAGATTCTTTACAAGAAGATGATAGAAAAGAAAACAATCTAGCATCCAGAACAGCTATTCAGCTGACAATGTTAAACATCATTAACAGATCTTAGAAATCTTAATTATTCAGATAAACAAGAACATGAAGCACTTGCAAAAGCCATAAACCTGTCATTTTAACCTATTACCTATGTCTAACTGCAGTTATAATGTCTGCTTTACAAGAAAGAGCAAAGAATGGTATCAGCAATACTGGGTGCACTGGGTAGGGTAGGCAGAAACTGGACATAGATCTGAAAGGTAAAATAAAGAGGCTGGACGAGTAATATGGCTTTATAAAGTCAATGCTTTTACTGGAATAACCCTCATCTGTTATTTAAGAATCATATTGTCCCTTTCCCTATAAGTGACAGCAGTAGTACACAACCTTGAGTTTTAGGTTAATATATGTAACTACGACATCTCTATGTCCAGAAATCACACCGAAGGTTTTCTTGACATGAGAATACATTGTGACATTTCAAAACGTTTGTGCCGGATGAAGAATTTAGGAAGGAAGAATGAGAATCATCTTAAGCTTTCAAAGCACAAGCAAGATCCAATATTTAAATTGTTAATTTGGATATTGGACTTGAGAGTTAGGTGCCCAGAACAAATCCTCATATCTACATGACATATACAATCAATTTTACCAAATACCACATAGTTTTCTATATCATCTTAGTACCAACTGTAGGTTACAACAACCTTATCATCTTCAGATCCCTAAAAGCTTCAAATAGATTCCACCTAGAGACATCACAGAAATTAGTGAAAAGCACTAGATAGTGGACAGGGTCCTAGGCGGGCTAAAAACAGTAAATGAAACAAACAAAGAGTTTTGGGAGGGAGGAGGGGTTTTTTTTCCTTTTTTTTGGGTGGGTGGGGGGGCCAGGAGAAGGAGAAGAACAAGAAGAAGAAGGAAAAAAAAATTAAACATTTTTGAGATTCGGGTAATACTCCATCACATATGTTCTATAACAGTAGAACCATGTTAAGGTCCACTAATGCTGCTACTAAGTCACACTACAGTCGCTAGCAGACATGATAAGCATGCACACTTTTCAAATCTAAAATCTGCTAGATTGAAGATAATCATGCTCTTCCACTCATACAGTAAACAACTAGAACTTGGTTCCATAAAAAGCGGGAGAGGGGGAGGGGGAGGGGGAGAAAAGAGAGAGAGAGAGTTTGAGAAAAGACATTAAAGGTTCAGCAGCGCATGGTCCAAAAAAACGGAAGCTTAAAAAAGTGCCTACCTCTCCATAACTTGTGTAGCACCACTGTAGAAGAGAGTTTCTCATTGATGCCTGATCCTGGACGAGCTGTTCTAACTCCTGTTTCCGGCTCTGCTGTGTTTCTGGACAATATTCAAAATCTCGAACCTAAATCACATGAAAATAACAAAAAAGTTCAGAATACATTCAAAATCACACAAATCAATATCTCCAGGTGCTTGTGGAAGGGAAAAAGCTGAAATTTCAAAGCTAAGAACTTAGCTGGAAATATTTAAATATGAATTGAATATAACAGGACATCTCATTTTAGTACTTCATTCAGTTTCCTCAACTCAATAGTACTTGTTTTCTTCAGGAACACAATTATAAACAAGCTTACCTGAAAGGCTTTCTCACGGGCACTTGTTTTGAAATTATCAGCAACTCTACGAAACAAAACAACCGTATAAAGAGCATACTCATTGTCTTCATGCAATTTTTTGGAAGATCTTGGCACCTACAAAAACATTAGTTCTTTAATAATAAAGTAGCAAGTAGATAGGGCACTAAGAATATCCAACCGCTAATATATTTAAGAAAAAGGAAACAAGAACAAATGACAACAGAAAGTTGCAGAATATCTTGCGTTTACTAGAACACGAATTTGCTAAACTCATGATGTAAGTGTTCCTTCAGGTGATGTGCTTCTATGCTTCATTTATGGCATACTTTTAACCAATTAAGATTTTCCAGAATTTTATATTAAAGAAAAAGGAAACGAGAACAAATGACAACAGAATATCTTTTGTCTAAAAGAACACACTTTTTCTAAACTCATGATATAGGTGTTGTTTCAGGTTATGTGCTTCTATGCTTCATTTATGGCCAACTTTCAGGCAATTAAGATTTTCCAGAATTTGCATAACTATGGTGAATCACTGCTCAGCATAGAAAATTTTGGCAACATAAGACCAACATTAGAAAGTCTAGCACATAAACTTTTCAACAATCACACCCAGTGCAAAGATCTGATCCCTCAGCTAAGAGAGATTTAAGTTGAAGATATTCATTCTGCAAAGTTCAGAACCTGACTGCAACCTACCTAATTTTTCTGGTCAGCTGTTTCTTCCTTTGATCCTTTCCTATGCCTAATCTATGAACGGGTAGATCCTCCAGATCCTAGTCTTATCTTCCACAAACAAATTATCATGCGCCGATCCAATCTGGCCCAAATCAAGAAATGTAGCTTTGCTTGTGGAGAGAATCTTAACAAGATGAGCTAGATCTTAAATGTATTGCATTAGCATCCTATGTCTCCTGTTTCATTCATTACTAGACCAGTTGATCTTAGTCTGGCACATTACGCATTCCCCTTCTACATAAAATTAACCTCTTCCTACGCAGTTCAATCCAAGTTCAGATTAGTGTGAACTTGCTTCCACTCTACAAGAATGTCAGCTGCTATTTTCTTGCAACCTACTGCATACTAAATTTACCAATCTTCTTTGTGTAATTCCAACCAGCTTGATTTAAGATTTTATTGTGCTTCTCATGGACTTTTCCACTAGATCTCAGCATTTTCTGTCCCAACACCTCAATCTGAACCAAAGCTTTTTCAACCATGCATTTGAAGACCTACAAGTGTTGTTGGCAACTGCACTTAGACAAACTTGCACCTTGTGAATATCCATATGCACATGGTATACTTGAGGTTGCTTGACCAAGAATTTTGAGACATAAAACAAAGGGCCTATCAACTAGGTTTTTGATTGTTAAGGATCATATGATTGCCAAATAAACATTTAAATGAGTAACTATTGCATGATATTCTCATCCCTTGACATTGTTTGCACAATGTAGAATTGTAGATTAAAAGGCATGAGGTCAAAAGACAAAAGGCAAACCAAACTTGCAACAGAGGCTAATCAAAGTGTTCTCAGATATATCGAAAATAGCCAAGGTGAGTAAAGATGACAATAACACTTGAATACACTGTTCCTATGCATGTAAGATTTGTTTCTATTTTTAAAATGTCAATCAAAAGCTTGGAAAACCTACAAACAGATGCTAAAATTAGGATATATGATGATTCTAGGGGATTCTTCTTATGTTCATGTTTATAGTGTTTCTTTAGTAACCGAAACATAACGAACTCCGAACTGCTAAATTTCTGCACAGCAGGAATTCTCCATATTTTTGTTAAGCAACAAGTACGGGTCACAGATATGGCATTTATCATTATATGAAACATGAGCAAAGATCTTACCACAAAATTAGTCAATGTCTCATAGCTAGATAACCAGTCTTTCTGTGAGTACTTAGGAATAACAGCAATAAGTGTCACCAAATTCTCAGATGCAATAATGTCGTCTGGCTTAACTAAATCTGAGAGATCCCGCACTGCCAAACTGAACACATTATATAACATCCAAATAAGCAGCTGTAAGAAACCATCAAATACACAATCAAAGATCATAAAAATTGATAAAGATGCCCATTATATCATTTGTTTCAGAGACATTCCATATTACCTGCCACTCTGCTTTCTGTTTATTGCATTAAGCTGACCCCTGACATTGTTGTACTCTGCCACACGGACCTAAACCCACCAATTAAACTAGAGTAAAACAAACCCGACATTACAAACTATAGACAAGTCGTAGTTATAACAAAAGGAACGCAGATTGATTGGGATACAAGACAACATTCAGTATTGCCGTTACCATAAACAACTGACAGTTATAACTACAAGAAACATGAGCCAAACAATACAAAGTGCCCAAACTACTGTCATTTCAACAATGCAAAGCTAAGTATGGAAGTTCACCTTCAGATCATCTTCTATCCTTGCAATCTGAGCATGAATGCCATCAACAATCTCCCTCAATGGCGACATGGTTGGATACTTCGCCTCGTCCCAAGTAAACCTGCATTTAGCAAACACGAAACAACCATCATGATCACTATATCCGTCCATCAACACCAAATCTAATCCAACTCCTATATACGATCTCTACCTCGTGATGTACGAATCAACGGGAACTCCATCCACGGTAAGCGTCCCGCTTTCAACCCCGCCGGCCTTCTCCAAATCCTCGATCTGCCGTCGTATTTTGTGCGAGACGCCTTCGACGAAGTTGTTCGACTGCTCGAATCAGCCAAGAAAATAATCCACAGATCAAAAGGATTCCAGGTCAGAAAAAACACAACAAAATGAAGAAAAGAACAAAAAAAAAAAAACATGCAATTCACAAAACAGAAAAAATGAAACAGCAACCTGCCGATCTAAAGGGATACCTTCAACAGATCATCGCTTAGAGCAAGGAGGGAATCCAAAGTGCCAACCCTGAGTTCCGGAACATTAAACTGCATAAACCATCCATTCTCAGTTCCGCCTACGAATTAAAAAGAAAGAAAACCCTAAGATCGAATTAAAATCCACGACAGGAGAAAAGGATCGAGGAAGATAAATCCTAACAAAATTAGGATCGAGACTAGGGTTTAGAAGGTAATGGAGGCTTACCCTGTAAAGAAGGGTGTCGAAGGCGTTGCGGGAAATGGAATCCTGTAGTCGGCTCCATAGGATGGAGGCGGAGTCCTGGACAGGGAGAGAGACCACCCAATACCTCGAGATAGCCGCCATTGCTCCTCCTTACTCCCTGAACTGAACCACAGAGAGAGAGAGAGAGAGAGAGAGAGAGAGAGAGAGAGAGAGAGAGAGAGAGAGAGAGAAGCTGATGATTACAGAAGAAGAAGACGAAGACGACTAGAGGTGGGGGAGGAGGAGGAGGAGGAGCCCCTGGGTTTGCGCCTCCCTGCGTTTGACGTTGGGCGGTGATCTTTGGTTTTTTAACGGTTCGGGTCTCCTCGTCAGATCTTCTGGAAGTGGATCTCTTATAGATCGGGTCTGGAATCAGTTTCGAGTCACGTGATCCCAATTGGACCTAATGATGGATGATTTTCCAGAAAACCGCCGGAAATCTTTTCCAAATTTCCTCTTAAATGGCATAAAATTTTCTAAAATGGTTGCCATTTCAATTTTAAGAAATTTCACTTACGCGAGTTGAGGTAGAAAGTTTTCCACCTTATAAAATTTTTTGGTTCGTATTTTTTTATAAGTTGCATTATTAATGTCATGATTAATTTTTAAAAGTATGAAGGGGTTTTCGAATTTTTTTATAATTCAATGTATTGAAGGCTTTGTTATTCTCATCACAACATCTACAGCTATGATCAATCCCCTGTAGTTATACTTTCTATAAAAAAAAAAAAATGTATTTTTCTTAATATGAGCTATACTTTTCATGAAAACTATCAAATAAATGTCTCAAGTAAGGTTTCTGTAATTTGAAAAAAGAAAACGTTATTTATAATATTTCTTACCTTTTTCATTAACTTACATTATTACCTTTTAATGAGACATAATATATCTCAATAAAAGTGAAAATGGTAAAATATAATATACTAGAGATTAGTATTGATAAAAGAATTGCAGCCGACATATTTTATATTCGTGAAATTTAATTTTGTTTTCATGAAATTGTAGCAGAGAGAGGTCCCAGACAAGAAATTTTCCTAAGAAAAATCTACACGAGTTCGGGCTGGATCCAAGATCCAAAATCCGACTTAGCCTGGGGAGCGGGTTATTGTTTATGGAGTTTTATTTCATGCAGAAAACAACGTTTGTGTTATTTTTATGATTTTTAATTAATATAATTATATAAAATTAATAATCCTGATGCGCATCTGGTATATTATACTTACTGAAATGTGTAAATACATTTACGGTTGCAAGGGGGTTAGATGCTGTATGGATTCAAGTACGCCAGATACCCGTTATCTGAATTTGATATGATATGGATCCAAACTTTTTCTTTTTCTTTTTTATTTTCAAAGTACATCTACGAATTTAGGGATGTCGATATATCCAATTTGGATAAGATATCCTACCAAACTGCTTCAAAGAAAGCAGATATAAAAAAAGTTTTGATATCAGATTAAGAAATCAAATCCAATTTAGATTTAAGAAACAAACATCTGATCGAATTCTACATATATACATATTTGATCTAATTTAGCTACAAATAAATATCATATGTCTAATGCCAAGTCAGTTACATTTGCTTTAAAATTTGGATTTGGATTCAGATGTGAATTCAAATATTGGATTGACTAGGTGAGAGTCAAATTGTGATATTGGTTTGTAGGTTCGGGTATGAGTTTTCTTCATTTGCATTCAAATCCAAATATGTGAACATCTGAAAAGTAGATATAATTAAGAGTACATCCGATTTGAATATAGTTCATCGACATCCCTGCCACCAATGTCAACATTAACAACAAAACCGATCGAACCCATTGACCATTTTCATATGGAAACGACCTTCTAGGTCAGGTACCTGACCCAAATCTCGTAGACCTGAGGTGGGCAAGCAAAGGCTTCATTTCTTAGGTCATGTGAATCAAAGTAGGAAAGAAATTAAGGAAGAATAAATAAAGTCCAGGCAAGCTTAAACCAAAACAAAATGTTGGTATATGCATAGGGGAGCCAGAAATTTTTTTGTCGTACGAGCCAACCTATAGTTTCAAAATTTTAACAGGAGCTGGAATAGAAATTTTCAAACTTTTTATATACATTAAACTAAAATTTTTTAAATTTACATATAAAATAATTTTTAAAGTTTTTAAAATCTGAGGAGCCCCTGACGCCCAGCCCAAAGAAAATAGGAAAAACCATGTTCCTTTTTTAAATGTCAAACCTAAGAAACGTGTTTTTTTATATTTTCTTCATTTGGGGGGGGGGGGATTTTTTTATGGTTTTTAGTTACCAGATTTTTTTATTTTCACATCTTTTGCATTTTATTTGAAAGTATGTTCTTGAATTATTTAACAATTTGTCAAAATTTTTTAGAGAAAAATACTTGTATCATATTTTACTCTAGAAATCTAATGGACCGAAAGGTCAGGACTCATTGCAATTGTATGTCATTAGTACTCACTTTACAAAAAATTATCATTAGTACTTAATGTACAAACAAATGTCACCTTTCGAAACAGTCCCGACCTTTTTGGTATGGTTAGGAGAAGCCACTCGTACTCGAGACTGAAAATCAAGTGTAATTGAATTTGCTCCAACATCTTCCCTCAGGTCTCCAAGCTGCTACAATTCACCATGAAGGAGCTCCTCAACCAGATGAATCTTTCCCTCCCTCTCTTTGGTTGGTCTTCTGCAGTATAGAAGTTGTGCTGGAGTTATGGTTATTAATACTGAACCAAGAGATAAATAAGAAATACTTGAGGTATACAGTTTGGGTTTATCTTGGTTCTTAGTGAAAGAATTTTTTTATTGATATAAAAGCTGGATGTATATCTAAATCCTGAAGCCAACGCTTCACATATAGGTGCGTAGAATTTTCGGTCGAGCTCAGACTCGTGAATATATATGAATATATATCAGACCACTAAGGTAAGCGACAAAAACCAGGATTCTTAATTTTATGTTGAAATTTATTATAAACAAAATGTGAATATCCTAACATATTCATAAACAGTAAATCATGTTTTAATTCAAGTTATTGTTGTGAAAAATTGATTTTTTTGACTATCAAATTTTGATGTTGTAAGAGTTGTTCGTTTCTTATTATTAAAAAAACATTATTAATGTAAAAAAAAAATGACAAACTTAATACATGTTCCTCGTCAAATCATTCTTAGGTTCAAAAAGGTAAGATCGCATTAAAAAAACATAAATAATTTATTTTTAATAGCTTCGGTTTTGTCTCTTATTTAAATGGTCTCTGGTATATATATATATATATATATATATATATATATATATATATATAGAAAGAGAGAGTGTGTGTAAAAATAAAAGGCATTATGCAAAGCATTTAACATTATTAAACATAATATTCATAACAAAAAACATTATCTGTAAAAACAGTGTTGTGACCTATAAGGGAATGATATCTATGCAGGTAATTAAAAAAATAATAATTATATTTTTATCAACAAATAGGGTCATCAACCTGATGTTGCAAAAGAAAAAATCATTTGAAATATCTCTTGGAGTTTTCAAATACAAAAAGATTTGAGGAAGATGAAAATGGAAAGCGTCGTGCATTCTATCTAATATTATTAAATAGGATCTTCCCAACAAAAAGAAGGTTATTATTATTAAAGATAATATTATGACCTATATGGAAATGGTATCTATGAAGGTAAAGACGCCAACAAGAATAATAATAACGTCGCCCTCGAGTTGCAAAAAAAAAAAGAAGAAATTTATGAAGATTATTGTAAAGAAAGAGTATAAATATCAAACCTCACACTATCGATACCTAAGGCAGATAGCAGCCTTCCCTGGTGAAAAACCATGTTAAAGTTCATTACACAACAGCATGAGCTGCCAATTAAAGTGCAATGGCAAGGAAACAAGAGTTTTTATAGTTTCTATCATATTACCAATAAGTAAGTTGTGAAGGAACAAGTGGCACAGACAAAATTAGTTTATTTTATATATGTTAAAACATTGAGTGATATACAATTTTTATCTTTTAACAAATTTTAATGGAAACCTGCATGTTGTTTATTGCATATAGTTCTTATTGTACATTGAATGCCTCATGCATGCAACTGATGGTCATATGAATGTGATATTGTAGGTAAAAAGATTAGGATTCTTATGGAATGCTTTTTTTTAAATGTTCATCTTTAATGTGGCTTACTTGATGTCATGATAGGTGTGAAGCTGTTTTGCATAACATAAACATCCTTTGAGGTGTTGGAATTAGAGGAAAGTGTCACATTACTTTTGCAGGTTTTTGCGGCTGCTTCGTCCTCACTTGTGTGAATAAAGGAACAAGGCAGTTATGTACCAAGAATACATGTAGTATAGCAAATGGTTATTTAGAACAGTAAGTTTAATTTTTATTATCTTCAATGTAGAACTATTCTCAACTCCTCACATATTGTTGAAAACATAAAAATAAATTTTAGCTTACAATGACCAACAAGTCCAAATTAGTGGCCATGAATTTTCACATCCTAAAAGCAAATTTGGCTATGATCCTAGTGAAACACAAGTTTTGCAAGTCAAACATATTACCCCTTCTCTTGTTTGGGTCTATCACTCCTACCAAATTCAGTCTATGTTGGTCGGACCATCCTTGAAGGATGCATGAGAAATTTGCTAGAAGTTTTTTTTTTTAAATGAAAAGTTGTGAGGGCAAGAGCCCCCCACTTATTTTTATAATAGAAATTACGAACGAAAAGGATACAACAACTAAGGAACCTATAGATAAGGCTACATAGTGGCCTTAAGGGTCTGCTCGCAAATGACACAGTATGTAACTGTTTCATGAATATGACCCAGAGATTGAGGCTGATTCATAAAATACCTTAAAAATAATTTCAAACAATTATATTTCCCAAACAAGAGCTAAGATCTTTTTGTAGAGGCTAGAGGTCTTCATTCGTGACATCATTACAACAAGCACAAAAAAGAAAATATCTCTTGTAGAATGGCTCTTGGAAAGGAACAAGTGAGAAAGAAGAATTCTAATGAGTTTGGAACAATTGTCAGCTGTGCATGTCACCCTAATTAAAGACCTTCCAACATCAATTTTTAGCAATGATAACTAGGTATCCCATGCCATTCTCAATTAAAGCTAAAATTTCATCAAGAAAAACAATTTCTCACAACACCATTTCTCTATTAGATAAAGTCTATTCCTCGAATCTAAAATGCGTAATAACAACTCATGCATGTTCAATGGACTCTTCAAAATGGAGGCAATATGAATTTAAGCTAAAACAGTATAATCTTATGTTCATGGACCTACTATTATCCCATACCTAAATCAAATGCATGTTGATTCAAAAATATCTATAAAATTAGCACGATAGTTTTTGACATCTCTCTTTATCAAAATACCAAATATTTCTTTTAAAATTATATAAGAAGATAGTACCACCATCATGAAATGCCTTATTTCTCCACTACCAAATTTTTCATCGAATGAAACTGAAATAGTATGCCATTTCTAAATGAACCTGCAACCATGCCACCAAATAGTATCTTCTTTGGGGAAAGAAATTACATGTATCTTCATTTTCTTACCAAACTTGAAACAAATAAATTTCCAATGTTTAATTGCATAGTCACACATGCTGAATAAGAGAGAGCATGCTTGGTCTGCATTCTCCCTCTTATAAACAAGACATTTGGAAGCAAGACTCGATCATAAACCATGCAACAGTCTAGAATCTGCGATAACGCATCCTTGACAAGCTAGTTAAGAATGTCATGGATCATCTCTCTAGGTTTAATTTTTGCAATGAACATATTTTCTAGGTAAACAAACTAGGAAGAAAGATCCAGGCAATCAGAGATGCCCTAAAACGAGGAACATTATGGTGAGAAACATTACGCTCAACTGGATTTTCATTATGTATTGTATATAAAATTGACATAGGTATTTCTATTCAAGCACCCCAAACTCTTTCATATCATTGTTTTACCTTGCTACAGGCAACCTCCATTGCTTCACTCACACGCAACTCACCATGGAGCCTGACATGCAAGTTCTTCACAAGCCTGTTCCAACAACACTCCACTACTTGTGGTTCTAGACGAAAGGAGATATCTTTAGCAATTGCCCACATAGTCATCTTTCAAATTCCATGGATTTTTTCATTTCGGGTTTTCTTAGTTTAGTAAATCATCTTTTTGAGTTGATGGGTATGCAAATTCTTCCTATCGGAAAACATATTTATTTAGGAAGTGAGAGAATTCTCCTTCTCAAAGCTGTGCACCTCCTAGGAGAGGAGTATACCATCATCCTTCTGTACTCTAAAAAGAAGTTGAAGTACGAAGGCGACATCCCAATGATCCGAATGTAAGCCATGTATCATAACAAGCAATGGGTTGAGTGAAGTGCTACTTATGCTGGGGGATGGGTTTTCTCTTTTACAAGAAATAAGAGAAGATGGCAGCATTCCAAAGATTTGAGCGATCAGTTTTCTCTTTTACAAGAAATAAGAAATAAGAGGAGAAGATGGCAGCATTCCAAAGATTTGAAAGCAAACCATGTACCATGCTGTTGCACTTTGTTGGGCGGTGGATTTTTGGTTTACCAGAAATAAGAGGAGAAGATGAGTGAAGGAAAATAAGAGAAGATGATGAAAATGAAGACATCACTAGAAACAAGCTCATCATTCGATTATTATATCACCGCTGCTAAGAAAAAAATGACCCATTGTTTGATTGTCACCTCTGCTCCTAAAACCATGACTCAATTATGCTATCATATCACCACTGATAGGGAAACCATGAGACACTCTCGTGTTATTATATCACATAGCAGAAACCATTAGACACTCCGGACGCCCGTAACGGCCACCCTTTTCATTCCCACGTTAACACCCATTGTTCATAAACATGGAATTGACGCCCGCATTTTTGACATGCTCCACTAACCCTGCATGTTCTGCCGGCGCTCCTGCGACCTCAGCTGCTCGAAGAATCGAGCTATAAATTCCTCGACTTTCTCGTCCACCGTGGCATCATGCTCCTCCTCGTCGTCCTCTGATGGAAGCAGCGAGATGGAGGGGCTGATTTTGTCACCGTCGGCAAGGTCGATATTGGAGAGATCGGAGGCGGACAGCTCCAATTGGGGATCGTTGATGATGACATGGTCGTCGGAGTCGTCCGCGTGAGGAGGGTTGCCGTATGCGAGGGAAGGGAAGCAGTAAGGGAGCTTCATCTTGGCGCCCGAGATGGTGCCGGCGTGGAATAAGGGGGAGCCGGAGCTGTTGCTGCAGGAAAACTCGTAGGCCTGCGGTCGGAAGCCTTGGAAGCGGTGGGGGAAGAAAATGCGCCGGAAGGATCTGCCAAGCTTCTTGCCTTTCTGCATCACCATGGCGAGCTTGCGCTTGGGCGTGAAGCCTTTCTTCACCATCGAAATGGCTACGCGGAGGACGTTCTGCAGACGCTTGGCTCTAGTATCAGAGTTGATCTCCATTTTCATCTCCTCCTCCTTATTCTCTGGTAGAGTCTCCCCCTGCGAGGTGTGCGCTCTGAGAAGGGGAGTTCTCCACTTCCTGAATATATATATCGCATACCCATCAACTCAAAAAGATGATTTATGAAATTGAGAAAACCCGAAATGAAAAAGTCGATCGAATTTGAAAGGTGGGTAGTTACTAAAAATGCCTCCTTCGTCTACAACCAAAAGTAGTAGGGAGTTGTTGGAACGGGCTGGTTAGGAACTTTCATGTCAGTCAGCCTCCGTGGTGAGTTGCGTCTGAATGAAGCAATGGAGCTTGCTGATAGCAAGGTAAAGCAATGGTATGAAAGAATTTGGTGTCTTTGATTAGAAATATCTATGTCCATTTTATATATGATACATAACAAAAATCAGGTTGAGCATAATGTTTTTCACCATAATGTTCCTCTGTTTGGGGCATCTTTTACTGCCCGAATGTTTCTTTGGGGTTGGTTTACCCAGAAAATACGCACATTGCAAAGATTAAACCTGGAGAGGACATCCATGACATTCTTAGCTTGCTTGTCATGGCTGTGTTATCACAGATTCTAGAATGTCGGACGGTTTATGATCGAGTCTGGTTTCCAAATGTCTTGTTTGTGAGAGGGAGAATGAAGACCATGCTCTCCTATTTAGCAAGTGTGGCTATGCAATCAAAATTTGGAAATTTATTTGTTTCATGTTTTGTAAAAAAAAAGGATTGTATATAGTTTCTTTCTTTAAAGAAGATATTATTTGGTGGGATGGTTGCAGGTTCGTTTAGAAATGGATGCCTAAATTTTGAGTTCTAACTTCTAACCTTCAATCTCATTTAATGGAAAATTTGGTAGTGGAGAAATAGTCATTTCATGATGGTAGTACTATCTTCTTATATAATTTTAAAAGAGATATTTCGTATTCTAGTAAAGAGAGGTGTCAAAAAAATATCTTGCTAATTTGATAGATGTTTTTGAATCTACAAGCATTCAGTTTATATATAGGGTAAGAGTAGATCCATGAACATGAAGTTATACTGTTTAATTTGTATTGCCTCCTTTTTGAAGATTCTTTTGTACATGCATGAGTTGTTATTACGCATTTTACATTCTGTGAACAGATAGCATCTAATAGAGATGCTGAAATGGTGTTGCCTGAAATTGTTTCTTAATGGAATTTTACCTTTTACTCCGAATGACATTGGGGACCTAGTTATCACAGCTATAAATTGATGTTCGGAGGTTTTTAATTAGGGTGACATGCATAGAGATTTACAAGTGTTTCACACTCATTAAAATTCTTCTTTCTCACTTGTTCCTTTCCAAGAGCCAATCTAATAAAGAGACTTTTTTCTTTTTTGAGCTTGTTGTGATGATGTTACTACTGTAGACCTGAAGCCTCTACTGGGGATCTTAAGGTCTCTCTCTAGCCTTATCTACAGGTTACTTAGCTGTTGACCGGGTTGTTATTTCCTTCCCCTTCTTAATTTTTATTATACTAATAAATGTGGGGGCTCTTGCCCTTCCAGTCTTTCATTGGGAAAAAAAAAAAAAGACTTGTCAAAGGTTTCTCATGTACTCACCAATGGCGATCCTGCCAGCATATACTGAATTTGGTAGATGGCCTACGGCCGATTTGTCATCAAATAAGAGAAGGGTTAGCAGGTTTAACTTGCAAACATGAGCTTCACTTGGATCATAACCAGATTTGCTTATAGAATGTGGAAGTTGCATGGCCACTAATTTGGAGTTACTGGTCACTGAAAGAGACGTTCGCGCTATTTTTTCTATCCATACCAAAAATTGTCATTGTATCCTTCATTATTCTGGGCGTCTGCTCATCTTCTCAGCTTCTTCCCTGTCTCCGATTCTCTTCATTTCTCTCTGGTGATGACGACAACCACAGTGAAGTAATGGCATTCAATTCTTCTGCTATCATGTGATTTTCCATTAACCTTGGCGTTTTTCTTCTGCAGATCAAGGAGTCCTCTGCATTTTGTTACCTAACGCTGACTTTCTTTCTCTCTGTACATGGCCTATAGCACAACCTCCAAATTTTTACAGACATTCGTTTGATGAACAGGACTGACATCACTGAAGAATAAGTGTTTTCTTCAATGTAAAAGAATCTTCAGTTTAGATTTCTAAATTTCTCAACCAAGACAAAAAATAAATTATGCCTAGGCCTTCAGCAGGCCCCATTTTTAAAAGGCTGCAGTACCTAAAAGGGCCACCCAGGCTGAGCACCAAAGGAACTGATAAAGGTTTCCTCTATGACTTTTCTTCTTCTTCTTCTACTTGTCCTTTTCTTTTTCTTTTTCTATCCCTTCTTTTTCTCTCCCTTCTTCCTTCCATAGTCATCTGTGTCATAATCATCGTCTTCTTCCTCTTCCTCTTTCTTTCTTTGTTTTACCATTCATGTACTTATGCTATGTTTTCGTTACTGTTATGCACCTTTTTGCTTTATATATATATATATATATATATATATATATATATATATACTGATATATATATTCTGCTTGTACAATTTACTGTTAATATACATGTCAACTCGTATCTTTTGACACTTATACTATTAGTTAGTGTGCTTCAGATACTATCTCAATATTGTATAACGCTTTTCTTTAACAGTACTTGTTCATATTTCTGTTGGGCTGTCTAGTGCTTCTTGCTACAGACATAATAACAAAGACGAGTCATCATGACCCTCGAGAGAAAACATTGGTAGGTTCTAGAAAGGAGCAATACTGCAGGGGTTAAAAAATATGCAACCTTAAAAGATGCTCCCGTGGTTGGTTAAAACTTAAAGGAATTCGAGCAAAATTTATATGTCTGGACTCTGGACTGCCTTGAATGAATTCGCCTGATTAGATTTGAGTGACAGATTTTTTCTGTCACAGAGGAAGGTGAACACTACAAATGAAGACAGCCAAAGCTTCATGTTAGCTGCACCTGGTAGGCAGCAGAACTTATTATCATGACAAATGATTCCTCTACATAATGGCCATGGTCTCTGATTCTGGTTTTTTGCAGAGTATACGGATTTTGTTATTCAAGGAAACTGTCGCCCAGGCAAATACTGTCTGCCTCTTCCCAAGATTATATTTGAATATGCTGGATCACTTGATAGCCTTCCTGAAGGGGAAAACTAACTAAAATATTATAAACAAAAGTTATATTATATCACTGGATTGAATGAATGTCTGTAGAATTTGGAGATGCTAGACTTTTCATTTTAGGTCCCACAGTGATAGTTTTCAACTGCAACTCTTTTTATCAGGGTGTGCTTCACATTAAACTTCGTAGGTTTCCAATCAAATGGATCTTCTTTCAGAGTATAACCTTTGTTGCTTGATGACTTTGTGATGGCATTCATGATTCATGGCAGTTGTTTTTCTTCGTTGGTTCTACTGCACTTATTCACCAGCTACTGCAACTTTTATGATGTCATGAAATTTTCACTTTTTGTGGTAGTTCTTTTCTTTTTCTTCCTGTCCATTTTTTATCCTTGTTGCGACATTCTTTCCTTTTTCTTCCTGTCCATTTTTTTATCCTTCTTGCGGCATTCTTTCCTTTTTCTTCCTGTCCATTTTTTTATCCTTCTTGCGACTTTATCACTTACCTAATGGATGAATGAGAAGTTCAGACCCACAGTTTTGAGGGAGGAAAACTAAAACCCACAATAGTGTATGCAACAAATTAGCGAAAGAGAAAATGCTGAAATATATCACCTCTGTTTGCAATAATTTCCACACCTGAAAGAACTTCAAATGAGAGAGACATGAAAGTTATAGGCCAATTGTTTGGTAGCTGGAAATTTCTGTCAAACGTTGTGGATTGAAAGGGATACGTCAATGCCATTAATGGCAGACTAGGGAACGAGATTACCTCTGGACTGGATAAATAATGCCGGTCAATTCTTTAAGACTATGGTTTCTGATACAGGTCCAATGTGAATTTGTATACAGGGAGAGGGAGATACTCAAATAAGCATCGTTCAAATCTGCTATGCGTGTGGAACTCGGGTACAAGTGTTGCTTTGATACCAATTTGTAAAAGTATTTAGGAAAAGGGGTTGGCGACATTAAACTTGCAACTTTAAAATTGCACCACTTCCTTGTCAAAATGTGAAGGAAATTGAGCCTATAGTCTATTTCCAGCCTCACTTTTTCTTAAAGTATTTGGAAAAGGGTGTCTGAAATCCTGTTTTCTGCAAAATCTTAAATATTATTTTACTTTCACCCTGAAAGCAAGATTAGTAATGGATCCAGAAGTACAATTTTTGAAGCTTGGAAAAGGGGCTCACAACAGACCTGTTTCCCTTTACAAACTTGAAAATTTATGTACCTTTAGTGCCTCTTTAATTGTGGAAGTTTTGAAAAGTGAGGACTCCATAAGGCTTGTGTAAGGGTCTTTGATGTTTGTTTGCTGTTTCTGTGTTCAATCATCAATGAAAGGGAGGGGACCCCGAGTCCTCAGCAGGTTCCCATTGGAAAGGTTAGGATTTCAATTTAAACCTGTCTTAAGACGAGCTGGACACAGATTAGGAACAGTGGCGGAGTCAAGTGTGGTCAATTCCCCACGAGCACCACACAAATAATATTGTTTATATATGCTGACTCCATATCTTTTTCCTTATTTATATTCAAGTGCTCTTTCAGGCTTCAAGTTTTAATCTAAAACTACCACTGACCCTGAGGAAAATGCTTCTAGCTCCACCACTGATTTGGACCCGAATCTTGAACGACATATACACTTAAACTGCAGGATCATCTTCTGTGCAGGATTGCTCAAGTTTAGCAGAAACAAGCTGGAGTCAAGCTTGAGTCTTGTTTGGCTCAGGTGTGTGGGCTCAAGCCGCAGAACTTGACGGCAGCATGAGTTCCAGTTGTGCATGATAGGCATGAAGCCGGTTCGGAGCCACCTTAACTCAGCTTGAACTCGGCACGTGGGCAGACCTGGTCAAAAGAGTGCAAGTATTTCCCACTGCCTCACTGTGATTTCGTAAGAAACAGAAAAGATTGTGTATGCTTGTGGTCGGAGCTCAGACCCTTTTCGCCGTGAAAATACAATTAATTCCTGGTTTGATGGAAACCATAGATGTAGAATAGTAGTTTGATCTCACTCTGCTGTTTAACAGCTATTGTTTCACCGTGGAACTAATGCATTTTTTATTTATACATTTGAATCATTATGCAATAAATAATGAGTCGTTCATTGGACTTGTAGTAAGTCATGGCTGAATTGTTTGAGCATTGAAATTATTGCGATTTTCCCTTCAATCGGAATTTATTGAATTGCATCAAAGTGGTAACAGAACAAAGTTGAGGGAGAGAGATTTGCCTGACTCTTATATACGAACTATTCAATTAGCAATTGATTCCATTAAATCTGAACTGCATGAGTGAACAAGAATGTAGCATAGGGATCGCAAACAAGCAATGACATATTCCCATAGGAAATTGAATATTTAATTTGCATCAAAGTATATCAGAGCCAGATTAAGCAATGTAGCTTTGCCCCGACTCACATATATTCAAGATCGATTTTGCCAAATTTGACTTTCATGAGATATTAGGAATTTAACCCGGCCCCCTGTGACGAATGACAAAAGTGGCAGATTTTTTTTTTTTTTTTTTTGTGTGCGTCTCAAATCAAGTTAGAACTTGATTTGCATCATTTATGTTACCAACCACTGCTGAGAATGGAGTTGTCAAGTGACCATTCCATTTGAGTACCAACTAGCAGAGTATCCTTAATTTGGCAATGCCCAAGACCACAAGATAGCATCTGCACTGGAGTTAATTTCCATGGGAAAATTTTTCCTACCGTGATATGAACCTCCTATCATTGGGGAAACTCATTTTGAAATGCCTTTGAGGCATAGAACCAGCAGAAGCTTTGTATGTTTCAGTTGGAAGAACGGAAACTATTTACATATTTCAAAAGCAGAAGTATTTACTGCTGCATTCTTTTCCTGCCAACGGTTCCTGTGCCTTCTGGTGGTCACCATCTCGTCATACCTCGGGAAATATTTTCAGACTGTTGGCAGACACTATATGCAGGCCGATTGTGCAGATCTCTCTCTTGATTTCGTATATACGTCCATTCACTGAAGATCAGCAAGAACCAACTTTAACTTGGAATTTTTCTGTGATTAAACAAGCGTATTAGACAACAGTTAAAACCTTCAAATCTGAATGCCATTAGACATGGCCATTAAGCTTAAGGTAAGTGATATATCCAGCTGAACTGTTGAACCTTTCTGCGTGTTTCTCTGAATATACACTGAAAGAGAGAGAGACCAAAATAGAAAAGCAGTAAGACTTCACACAAGTGAATTAAAAAAAAAAAAGCACTTGATAAACCATAAAGGCATGGAATAAACTTAGAGAAGTGGGGTTCATGGAAAAGAAAGAAAAGAAAAAAATCAAGCCGGGATAGCATGGAAATCGTGAAGCAATCAAATGTGGGAACGAGAAATATCACCAAAACATGCGGCTATGAATTTAACCCACAAGAAAGGAGGGAGGAAATGGGTGGGATCAGAAGAAGCTACAATTTACAGCATGTTTGAAATTTTGTATAATTCAAAGTATGGAAGGGTTTGCAAAACATTCACACCTATGATCAATCCCTTTAGTTATACTTTTTGTAAACATACTTTGTATTTTTCTTAATATGAACTATATTTGACATAAAAACAATCAAATAAACGTCTCAATACGGGTTCTATGATTTGATAAAAGAATGTTATTTATATTTGTTATTGCCTTTTTCATTAAGTTACATTCTTACCTTTTAATGCGACATAATAGATTTGAATAAAAGTGAAAATAATAAAATATAATATACTAGAGAATGTTATTGATAAAAGAATTGCAGTCGACATATTTGTTTTTTTATATTCATGACATTTAGTTTAGACTCTCATTTGCTAGTTTTCATGAAACTGTAGCAAAGAGAGAGAGAGAGAGGCTCCAGACAAGAAATTTTACTAAGAAAAATTTATATGAATGCGGTCTAGACCCAAGATCCAAGATCCCACTTAGCCTGGCGAGCGCATTATTTGTTTGGGGAATTTTATTTTCAGAGTCATTTGCTGCACGTAGAAAACAACCGTTGCCAAAGGGTTGGATGCTGTATGGATTCAAGTAAACCGGATACCCTATCATGCTTCAAAAAATAGGTTGCAGAAAAAATGTTACATTTTTTTAAGAAATCCAAATTTAAAACTGACATCTAATCTGGTGCAAGTCGGGATTCAGTTTTGATATATATCTGATTAGATTTTGATTCAGATTCAGTTTTAAGTAATATAGTATATCTAATATCCATACATTTTGCAGTCCGTTAATATATCATAATATGGTCGGAATTCAGTTGTATATTTAAATCGGATTCAGATTCAGATGTGAAGTTAAACGTCAGATGCAAACTAATGTTAGGATTATAAATTTAAAAATCAGATTTAATGTGGTATAAATATTTCAGTATGGAGATTACAATAGATAAATTATATATGGTAAAGTGTACATCGGATTTGGATGCTATTTTTCCGATATCTTAACAATATATGAACAGTGCTCCTAGAACTTATAAAAAACATGAATGGTTTATTCCTGATTTTTTTGCTACTTTTTCACCTTTTTCACTACTATTAGTGAGAAGTATGCCCATTAAGTGGCGATTCACTAAGAGTCGAATCTGCCCCCGTTTCCCTTGCTCCCGAAGGTTTAGGACTACTTTAGAATTTAGGTGGAGATCAATACATCTGTCAAATAAAGAACCAAACATATATACTATTTGCAGTTAAGATGAGTAACACTATTGAAATCTAATTGATTATTGGACTTTCACAAAGCCACCAGCTCGACAGCTATGCTATGCCTCTCAAGGTTATTAAGCTGATTTAAGTATGCCCGTGGAGGCATTAAGCCTGTTCAAGTGAAGTGGGGTGGATGTTTGTAGCGTAATTTTGCCTTTTTCCGAATAACTCACTATTATCATATTCTGATTTGGAGCAAAACATTTTGTTCTTTTTCTTTAGTTCAATATCTAATTTACTAATGAGCAATTTAGGGATGTCAGTATATACCATTTGGATAAAATATATGGTGAACTGTATAAAAAAAAAAATCAGACATGGAAAAGGTTTTAATATCTGATTAAGAAATAAGATCTGATTCATATTTAAGAAACAACATCTGATTCAATTCAGATATTTGAACTGATTTAACTATAAATAAATATCATATAGCCAATGCCAAGTCAGTTATATTTGGTTTAAAATTCAGATTTGGATTCAGAAGTAATTTCAAATATTGGATTGACCAGACCGGATTCGGATTGTGAAAACAGTTTTCAGAATGGATATACTCTGGGTCGAACTCAGACTCGTGAGTAGTGAATATGTATCAGATCACTAAGGTAAGTAAGAAAAACCAGGCCTTTTAATTTTATGTTAAAAAATATTATAAACAAAATATGTGTATCCTAAAATATTCTTAAGAAATAATTCAATGTCAACATATTTTAATTCAAGTTATAGTTGTAACAAAATTTATTTTTTGGCTATCAGAATTTTCAAATTTGGAAGAGCCGATCGTTTTTTTTTTTAAACTATAAAAGCCATTGTTAAAGTTAAAAAATGACTAACATTAAGCATGTTCCTGACCAAGTTACCTCTAAGTTCATATCCATAAAGACAAGATTGCATAAAATTCTCCGACCACCTTGAGCTCTATCCAAATTGCTTCAGGAGATGGGCGATATGTTGTGAGAGGCTGGAAGATTTTTTCATCCAAACCCGGATGAAAAAATCCACAATATATATATATATATATATATATATAACCAATCTGATAATGGGTTCGCTCCTTAT